>NC_041394.2:29366469-30073969 GCF_900747795.2 Erpetoichthys calabaricus
TAGAACATGTCCTTAACTCCTGGGATACACCTGGTTGCTCTCCTCTTTTTCTACTGTGGTGACCAAGTGTGGTCCTTATTTATAAAAATTTGTGTGATTTTGAGCATGAAAGTACATATATGCCAAAAAATAGGAAAATGTGTATTCCCAAAAAAATATTTGTAAAACTTGGAGTATGAATATTTCTACGCAACTTACCTTTTATAAACCACAATCATCTTGTAAATGTGCGTCAATAATAATAATAATAATAAAAGTAATAATTCTTTGCATTTATATAGTGCTTTCTCACTACTCAAAGCTCTCAGCAATTGCAGGTTAAGGTCCTTGCTCAAGGGCCCAACAGAGCAGAGTCCTTATTGGCATTTACGGGAATTGAACCGGCAACCTTCCGGTTAATGAAACAACCATATATGCACCATGCTAATCGACCTTATATATATGCAATCATGATACAGCAGACCTTCACTGGCTGGTTGAACAGCCATATAACACATCCAGTAGTGTCAGACAGAAGTTCTGTTTGCTAAGTTGGAGGCATGCAGAAAAGCATTATATGGTGGCCTAAACACGGGTATCAGCAACAAGAGCTAATATATTCAATGGCAACATGTTACTGCTGCTATAAATGTCAAGAGATCCAGCCACACCATCCATCCATCCATCCATCCATTATCCAACCTGCTATATTCTAACTACAGGGTCAGGGGGGTCTGCTGAAGCCAATCCCAGCCAACACAGGGCACAAGGCAGGAAACAAACTCCGGGCAGGGCGCCATCCCCCTGCAGGCCACACCATGTCTGAAATATAAAAAAGAAGTGGATGGCTAGTTACTGGCACAATTTGCTTGTAACGGGAGGAGTAAAAAAACACACCGATGTTCTCTGGAGGCATGCAGAGAAGCATTATTTGATGACCTAAGCATGGGTGTCAGCAACAAGTGCAAATATGTTGATTGGGAACATGCTACTGTTGCTGTAAAGGTCATGCGATCCAGCCACACCATGCCTTGAAATAAAATAAGGTCTGATCTCTGACATCGAAGCGGATGGCTAGTCATTGGCACAGTGGGCATGTATTGTGAGGAGGAATTTGAGGTCAGAACAAAACACAAGCAAGTTATACTTCTAAATTACAAAAACCTAACACAGCCATAGTCAATTAGAGAGAAAGTCACAGAACAAAAGAGTCCTTAGATGCTTCCCAAATACATTGAGGGTGTCAGAATTTCAAATTTTCCAAGAGCTAGCAGTTACACATGAAAAGAGATTGGGTTGAAATTTGATACCATAGGGAGGTGGCATCACCAAACACCATTCATTAGCAGACCTTAGTGGGCAAAAAGAAGCACAGGACCTCACAAAGGTCTCCATATATATGTGTGCTGATCCAAAGACTACTCTTTAGGCAAGCATCAAGGATTTGATCTTAATATGTGCAGTTACAGGGAGCCAATATAGTGATCTGAAAAGAGAAGTGACATGTGCCCATGTCACTGGCTGGTTGAACACAAGATGTACTGAAGCATTCTGAATCACCTGCATGTCAGGCATGTTTGGTTTGGTTTTTGGCTCTGAATTAACCTTACAGGTGTTAGTGTGAGCATAGATGTGTTAGTGTGTCCCATATGGTCTGCTCTCTCTAGTTCAGGCTCATTCCTTCCATTCTTTCCAATGTAGTGAGAATAGTTTCCATCCTTCTACAACCCTGAACTTGAAATAATAGGTTTGAAAACAGACTGGTTTTAAGTCATATGAGGAAAAAAAACTTCTCCTTTGCATCCACAGGAAATAAGCTTATATTTCAGGAATCTTGTGAGGAGAAGTCCTAATTGGTTGAGTTTATCTTTAAGCCAGCTTTCTCAGATCCCTTTCACTTGCCTGTGCTCCATTTGGAAAAACAAAAGAAATGTAACCAATTGTATCTCTCTGATGTTGGAATTTGCCTGGGATAAAGCCATGAACCAAATACATCAATGAAAGTTAATAAATCTCTTTTTTTTTAAATGATTGCTTCAAGCTTAGCTACATGTTATTTAGACAAGGGGTTCCCACCTTAGTCCTCAGGACCCCAAACTGTCCAAGGATTTCCTCCCTGCTAAAAAATGTACCAGGCAAATAGTAATATGGACCCAAATGGACCCCATATGATCTTAGGGGGAACAAGTTCATGGGACCCATATGGGACCCATTCCATGACCATATGGGTTTGCTACCTGAGGATTTACTAAATGTATTTGTCACATGTAATGGGTGACTCATTCAGTCATGACATTTCCTAGTTTGCTCTCTATCATTCTCTGACTCAGGATAATCAAATAACACTGAATTGCTGAATAATAAAATTTGCAAGTGGACATCCTTCCTTCAGTTTTGAAAACCTACCATGCCTAGAAAAACATCAATACAAAAATGAAGTCCAAATAGAATTGTAAAAAGTACTAATAAATGATATTTGAGTAAAAGTCGAAGTACTTTGTCAAATTTTTACTTTCACTGAACTAAGAAGTATTTCAGTTAACAATACTTGAGTAAAAGTTAAAAAAAGGTTCTGCCTTCAAAAATAAACCTAAAGTAAAAGAACATTTTGCAATAATGAGAAGATGCAAGGCTTTGTCCAGAGAACATTTATTTTATTTTTTTCAACAACACTCACACAATATTTTCCTACAGAAATGCACTCAGAATAATGTATCATGCAGATGCCATCATACCTTTGATCGGTACATAATTGCAGTCAGTGCCACAGTGATGACCTGAAGCGTTTTATTAGTAAGTGTGGATATAACTTAGACTGTGACTTCTTAGTGGAACACCCAGCAGCAGTAGATAAGCTCACCTCTGCTCCAGAAGAAGAAAATAAAATATAAAAATAACAATAAAAACTAAAGTGAACATTTCACAACCTTATCACTTGAATAGATACAATATAAAAAAAACAAAAAACCTGAGTGAGAATAAACATAGATTAGCTTTATTATTCTTCTCTGAAGTAAATTTTACATTAAATAGTAATTCAACAATTTCAGAATTGTTTTTTTATCTTTAACAATAAATCTCTTTAAAAAGTTATGGTTTCCTTTGCTTGATTTGGTACCCCATTTTATCTTTAAATTACTTTCTTGAGCACTTATGTGAATCTTACATCATTAGAATTAACCACAGATAAACACAAGGCATATTGTTAACTCTCCAGCATAACCACACTGTAGCAGTGGTTCTCAAACTGTGGGGTGGGCCCCCCTAGGGGGGTGCGAAGTAACAAATAGGGAGGCGCGAAGATGTGAAAAAAAGAAAACAAGAATCGAAAATATGAAAAATACATCTTTTGAAACCAAAACAAATTAACTTAAACTACTACATTTTGATACTAGAACAATAAATATAGAGTTAGATAAATGTCGATAAAAGTTAAGCAGGTATAATAAAATATGCATCTATGATACGTATATCATTAATTAAAAAAGAATAAATTGGTATTAGTGGGCTCCTTTCAAAAAACATTAGGGGGTCGCGATTTAAACTGTTATGAAAACTCGGATCGCAAATACTTAAAAGTTGAGAAATGCTGCTGTAGTATATTGTAGTCTGGACTTTTGGGGATTCCGTAGTAATAAGGAATTATGGGTATTGGGGAGCTTTGAGGAAGTGATTATAATAATAAGGCTGTGTAACTTGTACTCTAAAATGGTCTTAGTAAAAGGACCTGTTAAAGTTTATTACATTAAACCTGCCTCCATCTTCTTCCTTTTTATTGGTACAATATTATTGCCCATAGATATAACACATACTGTATACTGGATATATAGCAGTTAGTTGTGTCCTAATATTTAATGATTTTAATGCATTTCAATAGACCATTTAAATTATACATAGTAACATTTTCCCACAAATATATGTATGAAGGACAGTTGTACGGTACTGGGCTGACACAGCAGCTACACCAGAGAGTAGTCTGAACCCCTTTTCCACGCTTGCATCAAGAACTTTAATAGATGTCCTTGCATATGTGTGTATGCATGTGTGGTACCTAAACAGAAATAAATAAATGCAATAAGTACATAAATACAGATGGAATACATATACAGACATAAATGATCAAATGTCAATCTGAAACATTATAGAGTACTGAGGAAGAGCAATTGCATATAGCAGTTCCTCAAAACTTAAAATATCCTTTAAGCCAACCAGTAAATGGCACTGTTATCCAGAATAAAGGCACGGCCTAAGTCCAAATGGGATGGAGTGGTGGCTCTAAGGCTAGGCATTTGTACTGGCAATCGAAAGGTTTGAATCCCGTAAATGCTAAAAGTGACCCTACTTCATTAAGCCCTTGAGCAGGCCCTTAACCTGCAATTCCTCTGTCCTGGGTATGACGTTAATCTGCATCCAGGCCTGCATATAAGCCCTCCAACCTGCAGGGAAAAACCTGGGGGTTGGTGGCAGAAATCACACTCCGGCCACCATAAAAAAACCTCATACTGGTTCCATTCCATCTGACCTTGTGTGGTGCTGAGGTGTCACCTCTTGCATGGCTACACAATCTGGGATTCTGAGTTGGTTCGTCATGTGGTGGGTGCGGCAATGCGCTGTATCAGCACATGCTCCTAACCTCTCTCCTCTCTCTAAGTCCAAAGATGGTGTTCGTATACAAAAGAAATGCCCCGTATTCAGTACATCTCTGCATACCCAGAACATGTCGACACCAGCATACCGGAGCAAAGTAAGGTACGGTGCATTGCTCCTTAAAGGTTGACAGTGAATAAATTTAGTAACATGTTCATTCGCAAAGAGCAAACATGACTGTAATGGGGCAATTGTATTTATGAAAGCTAAATATTAATAAAAGTTAAAGTATTTGCTACGATATTGAACTACCTTAAACACTGCAAGAAAGAGAACAAATTGACTTTGTCAGCAACGTACAGCACACAATTTACACAGTATCAGAAAAACGACCATAAGACATCGAGAAGGTTTGGGGCAGCCACCCGTATAATTGTTCCTGGCTGCAAAACTGATTAAATATCAAAGACATGTTCATTCAACTGAGTCCAAAACAGAACTGACTCTCAGGAGACAAGATGGCAGCTTTAAAGGCCAGTAGCGGAAGTGATGTCATCAATACCAGAACCGGAAGTGAGGTCATTGGCTGCCCCAGAGCTGGGCGGGATTTCCCTAGAATGGTCTGCAAAAGATCGAGAGGGAAAATTAGTGCACTTCACCACCCCCTGGTCTGGCATGGAATCACATGTATTTAAGTCCTTTAGCTGTCTCCTAAACACACGTGTGTGACAACAGGTAGCAGCAAACTTTAGCTTGAAAACACAAACAAGAAGGCCGAGTCCATGAGCATGTTACAAAGGATGAACACAAAAATGCAAAGAGCAAAAGTCCTACGGGAGTGTCTTGCCCAGCCTGAATATGAAGCAGAGAATTTTATACAATTAAACCAACTTGCATTAATATTACATTATAATAATTCAACTTCAATACAACATAATAAAATGGCAATTACAAATATGAAAGTCAATGTTCTGCTGAAGAATGATCTGGACATGAGTCAGTTCTATTGAATTGAAATGTTTTCTCCTGAATCATGTGAAGGACTATTAAATCTATTAAAAAGGACAGATCAGAGAAAACAAAAGTCACACATTTTGTAATTCAGTGGAAGACAGAATAACAAATGTGCACTAACTATCCAATAATTTACCAAGACAAAATATATAACTATTCAAAGTTCACCCTTGCATACAAAAGCACAATATGGCTTTAGTAGATTCTGGTTGGTAGGACAGTATTCTCTTAGCTTTCCCTGAGCTCAAATTCCATAAAGTATCAAAAAAAAAGTACTTTTCTCTGCTTGAAGGAAAGCTAACATCCATTTGATTAGCTCTCACATAACAAGAGACAGCAAGATCCCTCGCCATCCACAAGTATTCGCTGGAACCCTGAGTCTGTGTTTTCCAGTTAAGCAGTGTGACTTTTACAGCCAGGCTCACTCTAGCATCATTCTAGCACTCTAGTAATTTGGCTTGTAAGAATCCACTGTAATATTCTGTGTGTAAAACATACAGATATTATTTGCACAATATACAGTAAGGTCCATGAGTATTTGGACATTGACACAATTTTCATACTTTTGGCTTTATAAACCTCCACAATGGATTGGAAAAGAAGAAATAATTACATGACTAAAGGGTAGGCATTCAGCATTAATTTGAAGGATTTAAAAGAAATATTGTATGAGCCATTTGGGAATGACAGCCATTTCTGTACATGGTCCCTCCATTTTCACGCACTCAAAAGTATTTGGACAACTGACTGACAAGCTGTTCCATAGCCAGGTGTGAGAATGCCCCTCATTATTTCATTAAGTATAAAGCAGGTAGAAGGTCTGAAGTTGATTCCAAGTGTGGAATTTGCTGTCGCTATAAACTCTCAATATGAGGTCCAAAGACCTACCCATGCAAGTGAAAAAGTCCATCATTAGGTTGAGAAAAACAAAACTAATCCAGCAGACTGGTAACAGAAACACCAGGAGTGGTCAAATCAACCATCTGAAATATTCTTAAAGAGTAGGAATGCACTGATGAGCTCAGCAACAACAAAAGGCCAGCCATGGAAGACAACTGTGCTGGATGATCACAGAATTCTTTCCGTGGTGAACAAAAAACAATTAACGACATTTAGCCAAGCCAAGAACACATATTGGAGGTAGGCCTATCATTGCCAAAGTCTACAATCAAGAGAAAACTTTTTGAAGGTAAATACAGAAGGTTTAACACAAGATGCAAACCACTGATAAACTTCAAGCATAGGAAGGACAGATTAGACTTCGAAAGAAAACATTTTTATAAAGCCAACCCAGTTCTGGATCAGTTTTCTTTGGACAAATGAAGTTAAAATCAATATGTACTAGAATGATGGATAGAGAAAAGCATGGACAACAGAGGTGTGACCAGAACATCATGTGTGGGTGGGCATTTGGCTTGTCTGGGGGGGCAAAAAATATCCATCCATCCATCCATCTCCATTTTTGTAGGGGGGTCAAATAATAATAACATAGTTTTATATAACATATGAAAGCAAAAATTGTGGCATAAATCATAAAATATTGTTCAATAAAATTAACAGAGGCAATGGAACTTGAATTATTATTTTTTGCGAACAAATATAGAACTACATCTACAAGGTAAATATCAATAAAGTCAAATGTATACAACATATGAGAGCAAGAACAGAAACGTGGCTTATTGTAGTCATGGGAGGCTATAGGACATCAGTTTCCAGCGTTTAACCTGGATATTATCTACAAGACCAGTCTGCGGTTACTCCTGGCAAATTCTGAAATTAATTCATTCATGTCTAGATTTTCTGTGATGTTTTTCTCATGTGCCAGAATGACTACATTTCTCTTCCTTGAATGCAGCATTGTTCGGCGGAGAGGAGTGAGAATGCGGTTCAAAGTAGAGAAAGAGCTTTCACATGCAGCTGAAGACACACCAATGATGAGTGCTGTGACGCAGACATGGCTCTGACGTGCGGGACACCAGACGCGTGTTTGTGGAAGCCGCCACCGTCTTTTTCTAGAGCTTTTTTCCAATTAGTGTAGCCATGTTTGGTGAAGATGTCCTTGCGGTCCAAATTGGAAACACTAAATTTGTGGCAGGCAAAGCAAAAGCTGCCATCACGGGCAACAGAATATTCAAGCCATGGTCGAGACTGATACCAGCTTGCACTAAAAAATCTGAGTGTCTTTCTGAATGTGCGCTTGGGATAATTAATTAAAATGGGCTGGGATGGGCTATCCATATTTAAGTCAGGCAGACCGGACTGTATATTTTGTTGAAGGCAGAGGTTTGAAGTACCTGACATGGGCGCAGAGCTGGAGGATTGTTTAGGCTTATCTACATCTTTTGGAGTTTCAGTTCCTGACGTGGGTGCGCTGTGCTCTGTGTTGGTAGCAGCAGTACTGGGCTCAACCATGGAGCCAGCAGCTTGCGGAGGGACAGAGGCTGAAGATGTCTGCTTTTTAATAAGCCACCTATGCATAGTCTTTGGTGTTACCAACCAGAAAATAAAAGAAGAATGGAATGTATACGCTGTTTTAATTAAAGAATGTGGTCAACAGGTTCAAAACGTGCTGCAAAATGTGCGGCGAAGTGAACTGTGAGCAGCACGATGCCTGTCTAGTGGAGGAGACACTGACGGATACGCCCCAAATTCAAACGGGCCGATTGGAAAGCAACTCAGTTTTGAAAATCAAATGTTATTCTTCTCCAGAGTTTTCATTGGACAGACAGAGCATTTCGCAGGGGGGGGCACAGCTTGTCTCTGAGGGAGCAGTGCCCACCCCAACCTCCCCGTGGTCACGCCTCTGATGGACAAGGGAAGGAACGGCTCAAGATCTGTTGCATACCACATCATCTGTGTTTATTGGTGTTTATTGATGATACAACTACTGACAGAAGTTGCAGGATGAAGTCAGAAGTGTACAGGGCTATACTGTCTGCTTAGATTCAGTCAAATGCTGCGAAACTGATATTGATGACACTTCACAGTACAGATGGACATTGAGACAAAACATACTGCAACAGCAAAACAAATGCTTTTCAAGGCAAAAAGATGGAATATTCTTCAATGGCCAAGTCAATCAACTGACCTCAATCCAATTGGACATGCATTTCACTTGCTGAAGTGAAAACTGAAGGCAGAAAGTCCAACAATCAAGCAGCACCTGACGGCAGCTGCAGTAAAGGCCTGGCAAAGAATCAGTAGGGCAGAAAACCACCAGTAGGAGATGGGCCATTGATTGCAATGGATTTTCAACCAAGTTTTAAAAATGATTATTATATTCATGATTATGTCAGTCTGTCCAAATACATTTGAGCCCCTGAAAATGGGGGGACCATGCATAAAAATAGTTGTCATTTCTAAATGGCTCATGCAATGTTTTTGTTAAACCCCTTGAATTAAAACTGAAAGTTTACACTTCAATCATATCTTGCTTGCTTCATTTCAAATCTATTGTGGTGATACACAGTGCCAGAATTATGAAATTGTATCACTGTCCAAATACTTATTAGCCTAACTGTATAACTTGTGGTCTCAAAGTATTATTTGTGCCCATACATTTGCTGGAAAATGTAATGAATAAATAGTATGCTGTTTGACGTAAAAATGTAGTGGAGTGAAAGCAAAAGTGGTCCTAAATGAAATTTACTCAAGTAAAATACAAATTGATGAAAAGTGTACTTAAGTAAAGTAACAAATCAGTTGTACTTCATTATTTTACACCTCTGAACCTAAACTACTGACAATGAGAAATGGTTAATAAACATAACAATCTCAAATATAATCCAATTCTGTATGGCAGAGGTTAGAGCCTATCCCAGCAACATCAAAGCAGTCTCGGATACAGTGCCAGTCCATCACAGTACCCACTCACACACACCGGTGCAATTTTAGAATCTGCATTTCACTAAAAGCATACATGCCCTCAGTACTGTGAAAGGAAAACCCACACAGAAAAAGTTAAATGTAAATTTCACACAGACCATAACTGAGCAAGGTGAAATCTCAGGATTCTGGGTCTTTGAGACAACAGAGCTAACCACTGTGCCACCATGCTGCCCTGTCTCCAGCAAGACATTTAACCTAAATGTTTATGACAACCATAAGATAGGGACAGAGGAACAGCTGTTTCCTAACACAATCATTTATTCTTTGTACTTCACGGCTGTCTTTTATATTGTACCGGTCATGATGGTTATCACTCCAAAAAAAAAAAACCAGCACAGTAGAATTTATTGACGTTTAATACTGGGGTAGAGGGCACTGGCAGAACAAAATAACAACCTCCTCATTATTTTGCAGTCAGATTAACAGGTTAGCCTGGAATTTGTGACTTTATGCATTTTTATATATACCTTCAGATAACAAATCATTTTATAGTAAATAGCTAATTTATTAAAAAGCTGAATTTACCTCCTCTAAGTAACTGATCTGATGCTGACTTGATTGAGAGTTTGATAATAGAGCAGCAAAAAAAAAAAAAAAAGAGGCGGGCAAAGGGGCAGAACCGCTCTTTGACTATTTACACAGGGGCAGCCTGCCTCTTGGAACACAACCTGGTTATTTCATAACAGAGACAGTCATGGAGCCCGTTGGCACGCTGATTCTGGCCGCGATCGTCGCGGGTCTGCTGTTCTTGTTGTTCCGAAGAGACTCGGCTCGTTACGCCAACATGCCTCCAGGTCCTACTCCGTTGCCTGTGATCGGTAACCTGCTGAAGATGGACGGCAAAGCTCCCTATCAGAGTTTTGAGAAGGTTTTTGCTTTTATTCTTATTTTTCGCTGCTTTATCCATTACACATTTTAGCACACTGTATAACCGCACCTTGCCATTTTTGCCTTACAGTTGAGTGAGAAGTATGGACCCGTGATGACGGTGCACATGGGTCCCCAGCGTGTGGTGGTTCTGGTCGGCTACAACGCGGTGCAGGAGGCGCTGGTGCAGCAGGCTGACATGTTTGCCGGGAGGGGTGTACCGCCGCTGTTTGTGAGGATTAACGGAGGGTTTGGTAAGAATTCTGCTCTGCAGGAGTTTTCAACCTTTTTTTTTTTTTTTTTGCTGTGTCACCCCCAAGGAGTTGAAGTGTTTGAAATGCTTTTTTATTTGTTTTGATCTTTAATTGTTAGATACTTAACTCTTATTCGTCTATCGTCCAAACCCAATTCTGATTGTCCCATCTCCAATCCTAAACTACCTTCCATTTCTCTCCACCCTAAAATCGGTGATGGTAATATTAAAACGTTGTTTAAACTATTAGTAGATGAATGCAAAGCCTCTGTTTATCAAGGCTGATATGGTACAAGGAATAAAAGAGGATGAATCTGCCAGCATTTAAAATCTGACTACAACTGACAGCACACAGCAAGTTAATTGAAATTGAAAGCAACTGACAGCAGGATTAAGTTAAGTTTTTTTTTTTGTTTTAATTTCTGAACCAATTCTATAAACAGTTAATAACTATATCTTGTTTTCCTTCAAAAAAAATAGCAGGATTGTTATGCTTCTTGAGGTGATGGCTTCTCTTTTTCTCTTGTGTAGTTGGGTCCTCTCTCTCAGCATTGTCTTGCACCTGCTGCTCCCGAATTTTTTTTCTTGTGTGTCTCCTCACCACTAATGCCTTGTGTACCACAAATGGAACTGCTGCACTTGGCTGTTGTCTGAATCAGGTTCAATAATTGTAAGAAAGAATTCAGGTCCATGAGTAACATGGATACAAATGAAGCATCTCTTACAACAGCACTCCATCCTTTTTCGTAGTGTACAGGGTTTAGTACAGATTACTAAATTACATTTATTATAAGGTATTCTGTTAAGAAAAAGAGATCATTCAGTTCCTCATGGCGGTATAAAGTATTCAGACCTCTTCACCTTTTTCATATTTTGCTTTGTTGCAGACTTGAGCTAAATTATTTAAATTAATTTTTCTCCACATAAAGCAACATTCGATGCACTAGAATGACAAATGTGGTATAGGGTTTTGATAATTCTTGCAAATTAATAAAAATAAAAAACTGATATCTCACATTAATAGAAGTATCCAGATCCCCAGTTCAGTACTTAGTTGAAGCTCCTTTAGCAGTGATTGCAGTCTGGATCCTCCTTGGGTTTGATGGACAAGCTTCACACAATGGGATTGGGGATTTTCTGCCATTGTTCTCTACAGATCCTCTGAAGGTCTGTCAGGTTGGATGGAGACCACCTGTAGACAGCTATTGCTTTCAAGACCATCCTCTGGCTGGGCCACTCAAAGGCATTCCCAGAGTTGTCCCTAAGCCACTCCTAGTTGTCTTTTCTTTGTGCTTAGGATCGTTGTCCTGTTGGAAAGTAAACCTTCGACCCAGTCTGTGAACCAGAGCACAATGGAGAGGGATTTCCTTAAGGATATCTCTGTACTTTTCTCCGGTCAGCTTTCACTCAACCATGTCTGGAGTCAGTTACGTGCAGTGAGGTTCATGGCTGGTGAGGCACTGACTCCTTCAGAGTAAAATTTTCAAATATATGATTCCAAAAGAGAAGCTTATTCACTATTCAATTGGCAGCATGCACATTGACTATTGATTATGTTTCATATCTCATCAGCATTCTTAACACACACATAGGTAAGGTATACAGTATATTTGGCTAAGAAAGAACGTTACATTAATAGTGTCTAGAGAGAGCGGAGAGAGCGAGTGCATTTGCTCTGCACCCTCCATGTGTTCTAAATTTGCTGTTGCAATTCCACAATTCATACTCATTCAATACAAATGAAAGTATTGAGTGGTGTATCAAAAATCAGATTTCAATTTTAACCTTAATTGAAATAGTTAGTTGATTTTAAAAGCTTTTAATTCTGATGCTTTAATCAATTTTATTACAAACTGTTCAACAAAAGGATAACAAGAAAAACAAAACAATATTTTATTTAAGGTAAAAATTAAGTTTTTAAATATTGGATTTTTTTTTCCTAGTCTGATCCTGCGTTTTTTGTAAAATTGAAAACCATTTACGGTCTTACCTTTATTTGTAAAAGAAGTCCATGCTCCTATCTTTCTCCATGAAAATCCCTGTCACTTTATTTTATTAGTCCTCCTTATTTTCCTTTAGTTTTAAGTCTCTCTTCCTCAATGGAGGTTATCGCCAAGAAGAACAGCAGCAACAAGCACCTATTGGGCTCACATGAGCCCCCTTTGGTCCGGCACGGTACTGTCTGCCTCACCTTGTGCCTTTTCACTGTGGTGTTATGTCCGATCAGCAAGACTAAATATGTCACACACATTCATTAAAGATATTACCCAGACTGTGGAAAGTCAGGGTGTATAATAAATGTGTCTGCAAACATTATACTGGTGACATACAGAGAGACGGCAACATGCAAGCGCCAATTGCATGCATCAACCCAGTGTGTGAGGGAGAGCGCAGTCCAAGGTGAGGTGAGGTGAGGCTTGTCGCTGCCGCACCTCAGGTTTCTCTCCAGTATTTGAGCAGGAAATGCGCAAATTCAGAGATTTTTATTAAAAAAATTATCAAAATTATTGGAATCATACAGAAAACAAATTTATTTTATGTTATCATTATTAATTTTTTTTCTTTTCATGATGACAGATGAGGCTCTGCCTCACCTGCCTCCCCTGAACGATGCTAATCTTGATTTCATCAGACCAGAGAATCTTGTTTCTCACAGTCTTAAAATTCTTATAGGTGTCTTTTTACAAACTCTAAGTGGACTTTCATATGTTTTTTACTGAAGAGGCTGCTGTCTGGCCACTCTGTCATAAAGTCCAGATCGGTAGATTTTTATAGTGATGGCTTTCTTTCTGGAAGTTTCTCCCATCTCTACACAGATTCTCTGGAGCTCAGCCAGAGTGACCATTGGGTTCTTACCAAGGCCCTTCTTTCATGATTGCTCAGTTTGGCTGGGTGGTGAGCTTGTGATTGTTCCAAACCTATTCCATTAAAGAATTACAGATTTCACTTTGCTCTGGCTAACCTTTAATGCAGCAAAAAATCTTTGTAGCTTTCTCCAGATATGTGTTTTGACACAATCCTGTCTCTAAGCTTTGCAGGCAAATCCTTTGACCTCATGGTTTTTGCTCTGATACACATTAGTGTGTGCCTTTCCTAGTCATGTCTAGTCAATTGAATTGATCACGGATGGATTCTAAACAAGGTGTAAAAACATCTCAATGATTATCAATAGAATGGGTAGCACCTGAGCCACATTTCAAGTGTTATAGTAAAGGGTCCAAATAATTTTGTCAATGGAATATTTCAGGTTATTATTTTTAATAAAGCTGCAGAAGTGTTTAAAATCCTGTTGTTGCTTTGTCTTAAAGATAGGGTGAGAAGTTCAGTCATCCAGGAGGGGCTCAGAGTAGAGCCGCTGCTCCTCCGCATCGAGAGGAGTCAGATGAGGTGGCTCGGGCATCTGATCGCTGCTCCTCCGCATCGAGAGGAGTCAGATGAGGTGGCTCGGGCATCTGATCAGGATGCCTCCTGGACGCCTCCCAGGTGAGGTGTTCCGGGCACGTCCAACCGGGAAGAGGCCCCGGGGAAGACCCAGGACACGTTGGAGGGACTATGTCTCTCAACTGGCCTGGGAACGCCTTGGGATTCTCCCGGAAGAGCTAGAAGAAGTGGCCGGGGAGAGGGAAGTCTGGGCATCTCTGCTCAAGCTGCTGCCCCTGCGACCTGACTTCGGATAAGCAGAAGAGGATGGATGGATGGATGGATGGATATTGCTTTGTCATTCTGGGCTATTGAGTGTTGCATGATGAGGGAATAAGCACAATAAAATACAATTGATTTTTATATAGCCCAAAATCACAAGAAGTGCCGCTTTAGCAGGTCTTGTCTTTTGACAGTCCCCCCAGCCTTGACTCTCTAAGAAGACAAGGAAAAACTCCCCCCAAAAAAACCCTTGTCGGGAAAAAAATGGAAGAAACCTTGGGAATGGCAGACCCCTTTCCAGGTAGGTTGGGCATGCAGTGGGTGTCAAAAAGTAGGGGGTAAATACAATATAATACACAGAACAGAACACAAGTAATCCTCAATACAATATAATAGTACAATAGAAATATTACAAGTACAGAGCAGAATTCAACAGTAGATGATATCACATAATACAATTTGGATTTGTTCAGAGTCCTGGAGACCTCAGCCATAAAGCTGCCTCCCCCTATTGGTCATTCCACAGCTGAGTAGGTGCTGGGCCAACCAATCCAATGAAAGGACCCCTCTTCCCGATGACTCCTGCAATCCTCCACAGAGACGACTTTACCTTAGGCAGGCACAACAACTTGGCAGGTTGGCAGTGGCACCAAGTGCCACATTTGAGTATTGAGAAGAGAAACAGAATAGGTGAGGGTTAGTAACAAATTCTAACTATCATGTTACTTATGTTTTAGTGCTAATGACTAACAACAGAGATGGAGTCTGTACAGTTAATCAGCAGCTGTAGTCAGGGTGTGCTAAACTGAAGTAGTGAGTCTTCAGCTGGGATTTAAAAGCTGAGACCGAAGGGGCATCTCTTACAGTAGCAGGCAGACAATTCCACAGTTTAGGGGCCCTGTAACTGAAAGCTCCACCTCACACTGTTATTTTATTAATCCTTGGAATCATAAGCAGACCGGCATCTTCAGATCTTAATGTACATTCTGGTTTGTAAATCATAATAAGTTCAGACAAGTAAGCCGGACCTTGGCCTTTTAATGCTTTATATGTAAAAAGGAAGATTTTGAAATCTGCCCTAAACTTAACCGGGAGCCAGTGTAAAGATTTAAGAACTGGAGTTTTGTGTTTGTATTTTCTTGTTCTTGTAATAATTCTTGCAGCAGCATTTTGGATTAACTGGAGGCTGTATAAATAACAGTTTGAACATTCAGTGAACACCGCATTGCAGTAGTCAATCCTACTAGAAATAAATACTGGTTATGGTCAGTAGCAGTAGGGTTTAATTTTTGGGGTTGCATAAAAGTGTTATAAATTGGTTTCATTTCATGAACACTTAATAATTTTCCCAATTTGTCTTGTGCAGGTTTGATCCTAAGCAATGGAGAACGCTGGAAACAGCTCAGACGCTTCTCACTTTCCACACTTCGAGATTTTGGAATGGGAAAACGCAGCATTGAGGGGTGGATTCAAGAGGAAGCTAAGCACCTTATTGAGGAATTTAAAAAAACCAAAGGTGAGCCATGCCATCTGGGAAAAGGTTGAGGGACATCACAAATATTACTCATGTTAGGTCGATTGCCAATTAACACAATGTATCAGATATCAAAGACCTTTGGCTGGTGCTAAAACCTCAACATAACATGAGACAACTACTAGAGTTCCAAATTGATCAAATAGTCAGTGCCTTAATTGCAGGTGCATCAGTCTCAAAAACTGCAAGATAATTTCATGAGTAGTCTAATAATATCAGCCAGATATGAACAAAGTAAAACCGAAATGCAAACCAGTAGTCTGAAGTCGAAGGTCACCAACAGAAACAGACTGACACTTTACATGATTTGCCACAAAAGTACAGCATCAAAAATGAAAGAAATTACAGGATTGAATCAATACATATCTGAGTTAATCACAACAAAAATTATTCATCAAATACTTCACAAACCTGTATTTTATGGAACAACTATTACTGAACGTGAAATGGTTTATATTCAAGGGAAATGCACAAAGACGCATAATCTGGTGTAAGGTGAACAAAATCTGGACACCTGAGTAAATGAAAACATAATACAACCTGATGAATCATCTTTTACTCCATTTCCTTCATCTAGACATACATACATTTGGAAAAAGCCAACGCCTTCACTTTACAATGTTTGTCATCATCTGTTAAACATTGTGCAGGGTTCATAAAAGTATGGACAGCCACCTCCTGAGAGTCATTCAGACCAATGATTGCTCTGCTCTGGAAGTATAATTGTCAAGAATAATGAAACAACAAAAACTTAGCATTGAATACCAACAGGAAATACATCATTCCCACAATACTGTGCATTTGAATTATAAAGATAGGACTCTTGACCAATGAATGAGGAAGAGGTGGATATTCAATTCAAATGCACTGCATTGTGGGACAGATGTCTTTACTGTTGATATTCAATGCTGAGTTTTCAAAAAGTAACTGTTAAAAATATTTTAGCAAAAAATGCACGCATTTTGCACATTTTGACCATATAAATGGATAATAGACATCAGGGTTATGCGACATGAGTTAGTTGAGAATTTTTTTACATTTTTCAATGGACTTTTTCACAATGTTTGTTCTTGGACTGAACTGGTCACCATTACTGTTTTATTATGTCATACATATTTTTCTCACTTTCTGCATAAAAACAAGACATTTTATATTTTTCTCGACTGTCACTTCAAACCACATGGTGTAAGTAACATTTAAACAAAATATTGTTTTTGGGCAGAGTGATATAAATAACATTTCTCTTCTGATCTTTGCAAGATTACTGACTGTAATTGTTTTTCATCTTTTTTGTTTAGCTCTCAATAATACAATATAAACATCAGCACATCCCTGGGCATTTACAACAACTGACACCCAGCAATTCAAAATTTAAATGTTTATTTTTAACTTGGAAAATTAGGTTATTATGACTTCAGGTTGTAACTGGTGGCATTGACATGTTCTCCACAGTTTCCTGCATTGTTATAGAGTCTTTTATGTAGTCAATTAAAGTCATTTGTTATCTTCACTAAAATTATATCTAACTTACTCTGTTCTCCAAAAGGTTCTCCGTGTGATCCCACAATAATTTTGGGCCATTCTGTTTCCAATGTCATTTGCTCCATTGTCTTTGGTCAACGATTTGAGTATGAAGATAAACTGTTTGTCCATCTGATAACACTCCTTAACAGCAATGTGCGTTTGGCCAGCAGCATTGTTGCCCAGGTGATAATACTGAGGTTATTTTTACCATATTTATTTTAGCTGTGGCGATGAACTGTACCACTTGTACTTTACTGAATTACTCTTTTTTTACATTTTGTTCAGCTGTATACCATGTTTCCAATACTTATTGATTTAATGCCTGGACTTTATAAGAAGATGGTAAAAAATGTGAATGAACTCAAAGAATTTACTTCAAAAATGATTGAGAAACACAAAGAGACACTGATCATCAACAGTCCACGGGATTTCATTGACAGCTTTCTCATCAAAATGAAGCAGGTAGGTGCAAAAACACTGAGCATAGAACTGTGGTGCTTTAACCCAAGAGGACTATGACATTTTCAACACAATTGATCTTTTATTGTAAAGAATCCTGTCTTCTCATTACTCTTTGGTTTAAAAAATATGTGGGTAAAAGTATAATATTTCCCAAATTGAATTTACAGTTTCTGAGATTTGTGTTTAGGTATTTTTTAACCTTATACAACAGATATTTGCATGTGCATTGTACCAACATGGAATTGGCAGATCAAGAAGGACAAAAATAAAATAATAATTGAGACATTAGAGCATACAGGATTAGGGTTAGCTGAAAAACAAGCCAAGTTTGTAATTGCCTCACTATGAATGTTATTAATTGAAAACCAAAATCTGCAAGGCAAAAACTGAAGTCAAAATTAAGGCAGCAAAAGGTAACTACTGTAGCGTGTTTATTTAAATACAAAAATGTGGATGCTGAACTGTGGCTGCTGTCATCGTTTTATCATGGAAAGACTTTTGGGGAAACCTCTCCTCTGAACATAACTCATTATTCAAACACACAGATTCTTTGTAATGTACACACACAGTATGTTTAATTCTTTGTTACTACCTTAGTTTACCTATTCTTATACTTACCAAACTTGGGGGATATACAGTTCACAGTTGCAATGCACTTTCACCCAGGACTGACGTCCACTAACCTAACCTTCTGGCAGTAGTTCCTTCAGACCTGTATGACTTTCCCTGCAGCCTTCCAATTGCGAGTGCCCTCTCTCTGTCCCTCACCCTGAATGATCTAACTGGAGAGGACTTCGTCTCCTAGCCCCTGGTGGTAAAACATAGCAAACATGCAGTTAGGGAAACAGACAAATGTAATCTTTTAACATTATTCAAATAGAAAAATGAAAGAAAAATAAAGTGTGGCAATGTACACCAAACAAGTTGGAACTGCTCTAGATGTTTAGTCTTCCAAGGGGCTTTTTTTTTGCATTGGTTGAGTGTCAGTAGTAATTCAGAGCATTCGTGGTTTGACTTCCCCCCCTCCTTCTTTCATCTCTTCTCTCTAATCAGCTCTTTTACTGATCCTATAAATCTATTTGCCATTATCCAAAGTTAATCAAACTAAAATCATATTTCCAAAGAACTGCTTTAGCTCACACTTCTGATGTCACAAATGGGAGACAACAATGCAGAAAACTTTTATATTGTAGAAAATGCTTATGAAACCATACATGCCTTGTGGTAACAATTCTGCATTAATGATAAATAGGTTGAATTGTTGGGGATTAAAAAAAACAAATGCAACCAATGCAGGTGAAAAAATATAATAACACATTGAAGATTATATATGTGCTTAGCAGTAAATATTACAAGAGTCGTCTATTTTATGAAAATACATTATATAGGTAATGCAAAAGATTGCACCAATGAAGGTAATACAGAAATAAACAAGAAACAGTATACAATAAGTTTAAAACTACATGAACAAAATAAAAAATATGTCAGTAAGGACATGAATATAGGCAAAGAATAGGATAAATAAACCAGAAATATAAGACAATGCAAATAGAATCTGTTATAAATGTGGTAAACTAAGACAGCCAGGAGAGAACTGAGCAAAAGACTTTTGTTCTGGCATTTAAAGGAAACGTATTGGAGTTTAATTCAGTACTGGAGAGGCATTCAAACACACAACAAACCTGAGCTGTTTTGCTCCAGCAGTGGTTCCCACGGGTTAAAAGGACTCAAAGACATTTTCCTCTGAAGCATATAGTTGAAGGGAGGCATGAGCAGAGCTGCAGGTGGTCTGCAAGGACAGAGAACAGAATGCTAGATAAATGAGCAGGCTTTATGTCTTGAAACACCATGCAATATTTGACTTACAGTATATACGATTGTTATTCCTTCTCAATGGTTAAGAAATTGCATTCCCTGGGCAGCAATTTCTGACTCAAAACCTTAATCGGATGGTCAGTGTTATTAAAAGACAGCAGAGGCACCACAGCTCCTAAACTATAAGCGCTTGTGTTTGTTTCCAGGACAAAGTCTTTAGTAAAGTTTTGGATTTTGTAGAACATGGCAAGAAGACAGGATGGCCTTTAAATCAGTAAAAGCCTTTTTGCAATCATTCAACCAGACAATACTATAATTTTTTGTGGTACTTCATCAACCGTGTTAAAGGTGCTGCTCTACTTGCAATGCTGGGAATGCATGCAATAATCAGCTAGACCTAATAAAAATAAATATATTCTACATTTCTGTATATAGGTCAAGTAAAAACATAACCATAAGTATAATGTATACTGTTAAAAACAGATTTACAGGATTAGTTTGTTTCCCAAGAGCTGTCTACCATTGAGTTTTTGTCTGTCGAACGCACAGATCTTGACATAGCAGAAATGAGATGAGGTAAATTTATAATCATAGAAAGCACATCAGTCATTAGATACAGTTAAACCAGATGGGTGAAAATCCTTGAGTCTGAATATCCATACGGCTTCTCTACGAAGCAAGAAGTTATTGTCATTTTCACAACAGAGGAGTGGTTTTACAATTTCTAAAACTGTATATTCAAGATCAGAAACAGACTGTTGTGCTGAAATAAAATGTCTGGATACAGACATGAATGTTTTAGTGAACATGTTCTTTTAGTTCTCTTAGGTTCAGTAATGTTATGTCGGTAAATATCTGTGAATAATGATTTTAGCTCTATATCCCTTTTGGAAATGACAATGTACAGTATGTTAAAGATGTCTCTTTTCAATGTACCATTGATAAAAAGCCTACTGAATACTTTACTTCATGCTTCCAATTTTATCCAAGTTCATTAATTAATAATTTACCATGTATTAATAGAGATTTACTACTAAAAAAAAAATCATCTAAATCTATTTTTATTTTCCAAACCACCTTTGCTTGCATTTACTCAAGGGTGTATCATTATGGATTTTTAGTCAGTCATTTAATTATATTCTTCCCTTCCTTTCAGCACACTGTAACTTACTCCTTTAATAAAGAGACTGGAGTTCATATCCTGGGTCTCCCTGCATGGAATTTGCATGTTCTCCCTAAGTCTGAGTGGGTTTCCTCCTGGTGCTCTGGTTTCTGCCCACAGTCCAAAGACATGCAAGTTAGGTGAATTGGTGATTCTAAATTGTCCTTAGTGTGTGCTTGGGTGTATCTGGGTGTGTGGGTGTGCTTGCCCTGAGATGGACTGGCACCCTGTCCAGGGTTTGTTCCTGCCTTGTGCCCTATGCTAGCTGGGGTAGGCTCCAGCAGACCTCAGCTACCTGTTCAGGACTTAAGTAGGTTAGAGAAAGACTGGCTGACTGACTGACATTTTATTAAAACACAAAAGTCTATTTCTCATCTTAAATATACAATTTTGGAAGTTGTAAGACCATTGTGGGGATTACAATAAGCTCTTGCTTCTTACAGAAGCCTATCAGATATTCAAACTCAGACTATTTAACTGTCTAGTTTAAAGGAAGCTGATGACTTGAAGCATTAGTCTGGTATTTTTAAAGTGAAACTTATTTTTCCCAATCATGATATATATTAATTTTCCATATAAAATTATGTTTTAAAGTGAAGTGTTTTTTTAAAAATTATAAAAATACTTTGTCTGTTTTAGCATCTTTCGATTGAGCTGTATGGAACCCCACATCCAGACCTGATAAAAAAATCGTAAAACTTGGCAAATACGTCCATGTTAAAGTGGAAAATGTTTCAATTTAAGAAAACATGCCTTCCATATTTTTGAGACATATGATAACCGAGGAAAACTAGAAATAATAATTTTATCACAGATTCATGGTTCTATTTTCTTGAGCTACAGGTATGTTACTTGCTCATTTTTGTGCTTGCAGCAGCAGTGAAATTGTAACAACATAACGCCAAACAGCACATCCCTTTCAACGCCACCCGTCTTCACAATGTGTGTGGTTATTTTATATAGTCCACAAAGAGAGATGCACAGCAAGTGGTAGTGTAGCGAAAAGGACACATAGGAGTTCCTTTGCACACATAACATGCCATTAGCGATTTTGTTTTTAATGCAGGATGGGTCAACTCTTGATTACAACATAATAATGAAAGAACTGAGTACAATGTGTATAAATGAGTAAATTCACTAACCATGATACCAATCAATCTCTAAATACAATCTATGTAGAACCTGTCTCTGTGAGGTAGGAATGACAGCCCACTCTGCCTATGTTAAGGCGTCTGTACTGAAATTAGTAAACTTCAGCTTGATTAAACTTAGGTGAACTGGCATTGCTAAATTGCCCGGGTTTTGTGTGTGTGTGTGTGTGTTGTTGCCAATAGGGAGCATCACAAACCCCCCCAAACCTCAGACACAATTACACTGACTACATTCCCAGATTCACAATGAAATTTTTTTATTACACAAAAAACCTTTTCACATGTGTCACAGTAAGCAACACTCTTTCTTCTCCATTTCATTCCTTTCCAACTGTGACCCCTGAGTGGACAGAGGTGGCCCCATTTATGACAGACTTCAGATGTCAAGGAGGAAGCCCTCTCAGGTCAAGTGAAAGCATTTAAAAGTAGGGACAGCTCTCCCCATCAGCTCCCCATTGAGTCTAGCAGGGCTGCCCCATGGGACTGCCACTCCCAGCATGCCTTGCAGGTACATGAATGGGCATTCTGGCTCAGGAATGATTCCAACCAGTGTGTCAGGGGAGCATGTACTCTTGGTAGTGGATAGCTGGGGGATGACCCCTGTGGACCTAGGGGTCACTGTTGCCCCATTGAACCCACCAGACAGATGTCCAGGACACACGTTAAAAGCACCAAGAAGATTCTTTAATATTTTTCTTCAATAAAGTGCCCAAAGCACCGCACACTCCACAATTCTCCAATAATACAATAAACAATAATTAATAACAATGACAATAATCCTCCTCTCAACCCAGCAGCTCCATCACTCTACCACCCAACTCCAGCTCGATCTGCTGGGTCTCCAACAGTCCTTTATATATTCCATGACTCGGAAATGTTACTCCTCTTCTTCTGGGTCAAACGCCACATCATCCTCCTCAAGTATCCCGGAAGTACTGCGGGCTTCCATCCTTGTGACTCTGAAATATTTATGGGTTATTGTAACAATAATAGTCCCCAGGTTCTTGGTGAGCTCCCCCTGGTGGCACCCACAGCATCCAACAGGGCTGAAGAAATGGACTCCATATCCCATGTTGTCCTGAGGGAATCCGGGGAACCATTTCTGTCCAGGGAAGCTGCCATCTAGCATCCTGGGGTCGATGCAGTGCCCTGAAAAGGCTGCTTTTCCTCCTTTTCTTTGTTGAGGGACGTCCCGGCCAGACTGAAACGCCGGCCATCCATCACACCCCCTTATCCTCCCCCTGCCATCCACTACACTGGCCTCCAGCCACATTAGGTATGGGGTTTATCCCAGCCATGATGTCAGCCCACCCCTGTTGTGCATTACAGTTTGTGTGTGTGATCACCCTGCAATAGACTGCCATCCTTTTCTGGAGATTGTCCCTGCCTTGCATCCAGTACTTAGGCTCCAGTTGGACTGTGACCCTGCCCGGGATAAGCGGGTTAGGAAAATGAATGGATGTATGGAGGGCTTGAAGTGTGTTAGTATGCACCAATACGCTGTACCAACGTTCTACTGTTTTAGCATTGGATGTATGCCAATAGGTTGCATCACTATATTACCTGCTATACAGGCTCACTGAAGCACAAGCTTTATCTAGCCAGCCGGACCAGGCAGTCTCTTCCCCATAGTGAAAGAATATATGTGATTGTAAGTGTTGGTGTGTGCTACAAAAATGCACATACTGTGGATGTTTCATTCCTCAACTGCAGATATGTCATATTTTTTTTATTAATCTTTATTATTTATTCAGATCTTTATCTCTGATATTAGCCAGCCATAAACTTGCACAAATATGTGGAAAAGAGGAAACGGATGCGTTTGTAGAATTTACCTATACAAGCATTCACTAATTACTGTACTTATTTTATATACATGTAGAAGCAAAACTTGCTGTGGCTAGTGATAGAGTTCTGGATTCTGATCACTGACAGGGTGTAATTTGTATGACGTGTTGACTCCATACTGGCCATGTGAGTGAATTTGGATGTGTGAAAATTGCCTGGATGCTCCACAAGAACAGTCTGCTATGAAATGAATGCTTTAATTTTCTGTCTTCTCAGTGGGAACTGCAGTCAGTCAGGTTATCTGCAATTTCAAGTATTCCTTTATAAAAGGCACAGCAGAGAACTGCAACTAGAATATTGGCCTCGATGCTTGCACCCAAGCTAGAACTGTTTCTCCTGTTTGTTAACTGTGCAAGCCTGTTCATTATTTTGGCATATATTGTATTATAGATATTATTATAGATGGAATTTGCTTAAATTTAAAAGGTTGAACTATTGATGTTTTTGTTTGTTTGCTTAACTCCTCACTGTATGCAATTATCTGTCTTGTATGCTCATGTCATGCAGATCTATCTTTCTCCCAATCTTATGTGGCTATTAAACATTTACCACAGATCAAGAAAACATTAACTACATGCAAAATTGTTAGTTTCAACAATGCCTGATGCTGTTCTTTGGTAAAATATCAACTTCTTTGTATTTATTAGCTAATTACATTTCTACTCCTCTTCAAGGAAAGTGACAACTCTGCCACAGAGTTCCACATCGACAACATGATCACCACGGTTATAAATCTGTTCACGGCAGGAACAGAGACCACCAGTACCACACTACGATATGGACTGCTGATACTCATGAAATACCCTCACATCCAGGGTAAGGCATTTTAAATACTGTACAGAACTGGGGTATATCTTCATCTTCTTTATCCTCCAAAGTGTGGAAAATGGTAACAAAAAAACAGTGTTAAAAAAGATACATATCTTGATTGACATATGAACAGCAAAGTTATGCAAAGGGGGTACCGAGGAGACGCCCCTTGAGGGCAACTGACCCTGCACCCCTTCTAGGAGGATGATTATAAAAAACTTGCATGAATGTTGGCATGTCACAAAATGGAGCTCCACAAGCCAGACCTGCTCTTAAGAACCATTTATTTTAAGAAGGCATGAAGGCTATTTATGTTCAGTTTCTCTTGCACCCTCGTGTCTGTCTGGTTTGACAGTTTACATTATAACTATTTGGGATGGCTTACCCCAAGCTGGCACCCCACCACACTCCGGACTCACTCTGTGCTCCTGTCACTAGTCCTGTTACATACATATATACATACATATATATATACATACATATATATATATATATATATATATATATATACATACATACATACATACATACATACATACATACATACATACATACATACATACATACATATATATATATATATATATATATATATAGGGGGCGGCACGGTGGCGCAGTGGGTAGCGCTGCTGCCTCGCAGTTGGGAGATCTGGGGACCTGGGTTCGCTTCCCGGGTCCTCCCTGCGTGGAGTTTGCATGTTCTCCCCGTGTCTGCGTGGGTTTCCTCCAGGCGCTCCAGTTTCCTCCCACAGTCCAAAGACATGCAGGTTAGGTGGATTGGCGAGTCTAAATTGGCCCTAGTGTGTGTTTGGTGTGTGGGTGTGTTTGTGTGTGTCCTGCGGTGGGTTGGCACCCTGCCCAGGATTGGTTCCCTGCCTTGTGCCCTGTGTTGGCTGGGATTGGCTCCAGCAGACCCCCGTGACCCTGTGTTCAGATTCAGCTGGTTGGAAAATGGATGGATGGATGGATATATATATATATATATTATATATATATATATATATATATATATATGTGTGTGTGTGTGTGTGTGTGCGCGTGTTTGTGCGTGTGCGTGTGTGTGTGTGTGTAAAAGAAACAATAACAAAAATAACTGTCCGGCTTTCTGTCAATGATGAACTAACATTTTTATGGGGCAAAAAAATGATTGTCCCTGACACATTAATGCTTTTTTGATAACTCTGCTTTTGAGAAGAATCTGTCATGGGAGGCACAAAAGGGAAAGAGTGAGGCGGGCACAACAAGCCAGAGTGGGATGGAGCGAGGCGGCAGGTATCTGTGCGAGTGTTTTAAATAATAAAAGAAAGAAAGTGCTTTGGAATTGAGAACCCCCAACCAAGACGACTTACAAAATAAAATGCTACCTATGTATCTGAACTGATATATACAGTATGTATATACTTGCATAAATGTATTTTAAAGGGGAACAAACTCTTTATCAACAGCTTGAAAAACAGGATAATTATTGCCGCTTGAGAATCTGCCCTGAGAGCATAGAAAAAAAAATTATCGAGCAAATGCCAGAAATACTCACTTAATCACCTCAGCATGATGCCACATTACAGACTGATTACCACAATTGTACTCACACCTAGTGACATGTTCAATAAATAATCCATCTTCTTCTTCTTTTAGCAGCTCCAATTTAGGTGTCACCACAATGGCTCATCCATTTCCATCTATCCCTGTCTTTTGCTACTTTGACTGCTTTCATGCCCTCCCTCACCACATACATACAGTAAACCACCTCTTTGGCCTTCCTCTTTTCCTCTTGCCTTCTTGCCTGGTGGTTCATTCTTAACATTCTTTACCCAATGTACTCCAAACCATCTCAATCTAGCCTCTCTCACTTGGTCACCAAACTGTCATACATGTGTTGTCTCCCTACTCATTCCTAATTCTGTCTATCCTCATTACTCTGAGCAAAAATAGTAGTACAGTAATCCCTCACTTATCGCGGGAGATAGGTTCCAAGGCCGACCGCGATAACTGAATTTCCGCGAAGTAGGGACACTATATTTATTTAATTATTTAATGTGTATTTGGACGTTTTTAAACCCTCCCTGTATTGTTTACAACCCACCATTTACTCTATTAATAACAGGGACAACTGCTAAGCAATATGAAATCGGTAGATAAGTTTACACTTACTGTATAGCGAAGTACACGTAGCAGCTTGTAGGCAGTCATGACGTCGTCGACCTTGTTGCAAAGATTCCTAAAGCAGATTCCATCCAGACTACTGCCTTATCACGTCCACTTGCAACTCGTTTTGCACCCTGGTTAAAGGACACTGCGGCCGTAGATCTTATATGCTTTTCCTCCTTTTTAAATAAAAAGAATCGATGTCCTGCAGCGGTGTAGCTGTTCCCTTCCTTCAACATATCCAAAACTTTTACCTTTTCTGCAATCATTTGCATCTTCTGTTGGTGCTTGGACACGGCCCCTGAAGCATTAGCACGTTAATGATGAATGAGTGAGATGAGACTCCCTGGTTAATGCAACACTCCGTCGCTGAGCCAATCAGCAGCACACAGGAACTTAACTGCGTGCTCTGATTGGGTAGCTTCTCAGCCATCCGCCAATAGCATCTCTTGTATGAAATCAACTGGGCAAACCAACTGAGGAAGCAAGGAAAAAGACCTATTGTCCGCAGAAACCCGCGAAGCAGCGAAAAATCCGCGTTATGAATTTCGATATGCTTACATATAAAATCCGCGAAGTCGTGAATCCGCGAAAAGTGAACCGCGAAGTAGCGAGGGATTACTGTATCTTCAAATCTGCCATTTCCAGCTCTACCTCTTGTCTCTTCATCAGTGCCACAATCTCCAAACCATACAGTACAGCTGGCTTCACTACCATTTTGTAGACCTTCCCTTGTCACTCTTTTTGGGTCTGCCCTCATATATATATTGTGATAGTTGCCCGGACACCACCAGTCAGAAACCACTTCTTTATAAAACACACAAATTTATTAAACATTAAATAAACAATTCCACCACTACCCACAAAGCACAAAGCAATACTCACCCCAATATCTCAGTCCTTTGCCGCCTCTATCCTCCTCCAGGGAGCTTCGTCCTACTCCCACTCCCGACTCTGGCTCAATGACTGTAAGGAGGCGGCCCCTTTTATTCCCGCCCGGATGTGCTCCAGGTGGCTAATGACGTCCATCTGGCAGCACTTCCTGGTGTGGCGGAAGTGCTGCCCTTTGCCCCGGAAACACTCCGGACTTTCCTGGCAGATTCCTCCACCATCTTGCCGAGTGTGGCGGAAGTAAACATATCCGAGTCCCACGAGGTTTATAGTGCCCCCAGGCGGTGACCACAGGTCCCAACAAGTCCAACAGGTCTTTCTCCTTTCCCTTGGTCCTCTCCTGCTCCATGGCGGTTGTGCCCTCGTGGCCCGGAAACTATTCCCGCCACCTTCCGGTCCTTTCTGGCATCCCGGCCAGGTAATCATCCTGGCCACCTGTGACAGTGCCCCCTTTCCAGCGAAGAACAGCCCTTCGAAGCGGGCAATCTCCGTTTTTCCCGGCTTGGCCCTGTATAAAACAAAACAGACACCGGGGCGGAGACGATGCCCTGACGCCACTGTCCGGCTTTCTTTACTCTGAATTAGGGCCAACGCTCCCCCCTGTGACCAGCACCCTGGTCGCCAAAACCTTGGTACCCGCTCCATTTGTTTCCACTCCCCGTCCTCCGGGTACTTAGGGAAATCGCTCTTGCTGACTGAGGAGCACCCCACAGCTCCTGTACAGGACCGTTTGTCCCCTTACGTGCGCTTTCTGACGGCCTGGTTCTTCCTATGGAAGAGGAAAAGACCCCTTGCCGCCTGTGCCCCTACAAACTGACGCGAGCGTGATGCTGGCTCTGGCGGTAGAGCACTAGGACCCTGGGCTCTAGTTAGCCGGCATCCTGGCTCCACCCCTTCCCAGCGATCAGCCCTTCTTATTTCTCCCTCTGTCGGAGATGCAGCTACTAAATCCCTGGAACCACACGATCCAGGAACGAATTCGCTCGCACCTCCCTTTTTTTCTCCGGTAACGGTTTCACTTACCTTTACCGTCACAAACCTCCAGCCAAAGTTTCCAGCGTCGCGCCCATCTGCCCTGTGACGTTTGGTCTGCTGTGACGCGACCGCCTTCCTCTCCAGCTCGTCTTTAAATAGACGGAGGTCGTTTTCCACCTGCGTGATCCCCTGCACTAATTGAAGCATCGTCTCCGATTCCTTTGGATCTGCAGGTACAAACACAGAATCAGCCAGTGGAGGATTTAATATTAAATCGTTCCTACTCACCGGCTTTTCTTCTTGTCTCTTTCTTCCGGATTCCACCGGACCCTCCCCTCGCTCGAGATTGACGTTCGCCTGTCCCGTCTTCAACCAATTACCAACGGGCATATAGCATACACCGTCCAATCTCTCGCCTGTCACGGGGCGGGACTTCCGGTCTTCAGCCATCTGCTCTATTCTCCCAAGGGATCTATGAGACTCCTCGCAGCCACTCTGCCTCGGCTTCTTGAGACGCGACGGATCCTCCCCTTTCTCTAGCGACGCCGGGGCCGACAAGACAGGCACCCTCCAGCCACTGACACGGTTCCAGGTACATTCCTCCTTCAGTGCTAGTGCCTTCTGCAGTCCATCCGGCGACGACGGACGCTGGGGAATACCCTTATCCTCTGCCTTGGCTGGCCCCTCTCAACCCCCTTGGGTGGAAAGCAGCACTCTGGAGAGTTTCCGGCAGCCTCAGGGCGATTCGCGGAACGCCCGCAGTGTGTGTGTGGACATGCGCCATACCGGGCATGTGCGTGGCTGACTGGGGTATCGGGTAGTTCACAAAAAATGTATTTAGTGGTTCCCCTTCTTGATAGCAAGTGGGAGGTCCCTGTTCAGGCGCCATTGTGATAGTTGCCCGGACACCACCAGTCAGAAACCACTTCTTTATAAAACACACACGTTTATTAAACATTAAATAAACAATTCCACCACTACCCACAAAGCACAAAGCAATAATCACCCCAATATCTCAGTCCTTTGCCGCCTCTATCCTCCTCCAGGGAGCTTCGTCCTACTCACACTCCCGACTCTAGCTCAATGACTGTAAGGAGGCGGCCCCTTTTATTCCTGCCCGGATGTGCTCCAGATGGCTAATGACGTCCATCCGGCAGCACTTCCTGGTGTGGCGGAAGTGCTGCCCTTTGCCCCGGAAACACTCCGGACTTTCCTGGCAGATTCCTCTGCCATCCTGCCGAGTGTGGCGGAAGTAAACATATCCGGGTCCCACGAGGTTTATAGCGCCCCCAGGCGGTGGCCGCGGGTCACAACAAGTCCAACAGGTGTTTCTCCTTTCCCGTGGTCCTCTCCTGCTCCATGGCGGTTGTGCCCTCGTGGCCCGGAAACTATTCCCGCCACCTTCCAGTCCTTTCTGGCGTCCCGGCCAGGTAATCATCCTGGCCACCTGAAACAAAATATATATATATATATATATATATATATATATATGGTTGAAATATTTTTACTGTTTTTACTATTTTTACTGTCAAATAATGCAAAGAGTATCATTAGGGCGAAACACGTGTCGCGTACTCTTTGCATTATTTGACAGTAAAACTATTTCAGCCATTCTATGATCTGCTTCTCGCAACTGAAAAGAGGGCACCGTGGCTGATGTTAGCCGACTTGCTGATCAACCACAAGCGTTACCTGGCAGGTAACCACCCATACAATCAGATTGTGATTCAGACTACGAGTGCCATGAATATATATACACTCATATGTTGTGGCCTAAAGGGGGCACTCCAACTCCCTAAAACCCAACACAGACAGACATAGGCACAAGTCTAGCACAACACACGGCTTTTATTTTGTGAGAAACTCTTCCCTCAAGCATTTCCCAAACAAGCACAGTACAAAGCACAAGAATAAATCACACAGGGGTTTGTCTTCTTTTCTTCCTGTTTTCTTTACTTTATCTCTGCCTCCTCCTTCCTCCAGCAAGCTTTGTTCTCTTCCGCCTGACTCTGGCTCCTAGAGCTGCAGTAGTGGGCTTCTTTTATGTGACAACCGGGAGTAATTCCAATGTCCTGTAAGCATGGTCCAGAAGCTCTTCCGGGTGAGGTGGAAGCCTGACAAAGTAGGACTCCCCAGTCCCTGCAGCACCCCCCTGTGGGAGTCTGGGGTGCTGCCAACTAGTGATCCGGGGAAAATAAGGCCTTGGCCACACTCTCTCTTCAGGTCCTTCCACTAAGAAGGCTTTTCATATATATATGCACACATATATAAATCCTTCACTGGAGCCACTTAATAGTTTTACATTAACGAATAACCACTAAAGAAGAGCATGCCTGCTGTATTAAAACTAACTTTGGACTTTGCTTTAAAAAGGAAAAAAGAATCACTTAAAAAAGAATTAATAAAGTGTTTTGTTTGGAAAAGAAAAAGCACATCGATTTCTGATTTGCCTTTTAAATGAAACTTTTCTCATTTGTGTTTAGTATTAGCGTTCTACAAGCCATGATTTCAATTTCAAATGCCCAGTGCCCTAGAAATACTTCATTAGTAATTTACTCTTATAAATAATGGCCTAGCTGATCACAGTTCATAAGTAATAATAAGGTTGCTTTATGATTTTTAATTTGTATCCCACCATTCAGAGAAAATCCAGATGGAGATTGAGACTGTGATTGGACGGGATCGTGCCCCTGCTATGGAGGATCGGAGGAAGATGCCATACACTGATGCTGTTCTCCATGAAATTCAAAGATTCATTGACCTTGTCCCTTTAAATATTTTACACGAGACAACAAAGGACACCGTCTTCAGGGGTTATTCCATCCCAGCGGTGAGACTCTCTTTAGAAATTAAATTAAACCAGATCCAATTTGATATAACATTTATTTTGGGTGACTTCAATGTAAATTAAGTTAAAACTGGCAGTCAATAATGAAAGTAAGTTAAAAACCTGCTTCCTATATTTCATTTCCTTTATATCCATATAGTGACATGGACTCTGCTTTTCACTTTTCTTTTTTTTCTTTTTTGTAATCAATTTTTGTTGCTGTAAAACAAATAGTAAAGCAACAAAAAAGGGAAAGACATTTTCATATTCAAATTTTGAAGAGAAACCCTCCACCAGTGCCAACCCAAAAACCACCCCACCCTGGAGCTACTTAATAAAATGGATACCAAATTAGGACTGATGGAACACACAGATCACTGACAAGGCCCAGAGGCCCACATGACCAGTTGAGGAAAGAAATATAATAGAAAAGTGTCAGACTGAAGTGAAGGTTTGCTGTCAGCCATGACTTGGTCATTGAGAAACTGACAGATTCGGGATTCTTCCTTTGAGAGACTATTAGAACTTTGGTTGCTTTGGCAATTAAATAATGCACTGTTAGGAAATGGTAAAACAGAGAGTAGAGAAATCTACCAGAAGTAGAGTAGTAGGAGAGCAAGGGATAGAAATAGATAAGATGCAGGAAATGGCCTTAGCAATTGAAGCTCAAAGAAGGCAACATTGGGACATTTACAGAGCATGTGGAGAAAGGTGCCCTGTGCATTAAGGGCACACTGATGCCAGAGTGAATCAGTGGATAAGCCTATCAGGAAATGCTTCCTAGGATAATAATAAACTCTATCAACATCTTCATATTGGATGTGTTGGTGGCTAGAGTTTCTAGAGGTATTTTCAATATTTTTAAAATTAGTGTAAGGAAAATAAGGAAAAGATAATAAGGAAAGATCTTTGATCTATTTTTGAGTGATAGGAATAGATGTAGTTATGGAATCACGAAGGTGGAAGTACAGAATAGAAATGCATTTAGTGGAACATGGGGGTGAGAAAAAGTAATAAGATTATGGGTGGCTAGGAATGGGGGCAGAAAAACTAACTCCACACATCCTGAGAATAGATTTAACCCGTAAATACCCTAAGTTCTTGTCTATAAGCCGCGGCTTATCTAAGGAAAAAAGCTGTGAAAATGAAAAAATAGAATATCGGCTTATACATAAGTCCGGCTTATACAGTAATCCCTCCTCCATCACGGGGGTTGCGTTCCAGAGCCACCCGCGAAATAAGAAAATCCGTGAAGTAGAAACCATATGTTTATATGGTTATTTTTGTATTGTCATGCTTGGGTCACAGATTTGCGCAGAAACACAGGAGGTTGTAGAGAGACAGGAACGTTATTCAAACACTGCAAACAAACATTTGTCTCTTTTTCAAAAGTTTAAACTGTGCTCCATGACAAGACAGAGATGACAGTTCTGTCTCACAATTAATAGAATGCAAACATATCTTCCTCTTCAAAGGAGTGTGTGTCAGGAGCACAGAATGTCACATAGATAGAGAAAAGCAAACAAATCAATAGGGCTGTTTGGCTTTTAAGTATGCAAAGCACCGCGGCACAAAGCTGTTGAAGGCGGCAGCTCACACCCCCTCCGTCAGGAGCAAGGAGAGAGGGAGAGAGAGAGAGAGAGAGAGAGAGAGAGACAGAGTTTGTTTTTCAGTCAAAAATCAATGCGTGCCCTTCGAGCTTTTAAGTATGCGAAGCACTGTGCAGCATGTCGTTTCAGGAATCAGCTTTACAAAAGATAGCAACGTGAAGATAATCTTTCAGCATTTTAGACGAGCGTCCGTATCGTCTAGGTGTGCGAACAGCCCCCCCTGCTCAATCCCCATACGTCAGGATCACAGATAGTCAGTGCAAGAGAGAGAGAAAAGTAAGCAATCTAGCTTCTCAGCCATCTGTCAATAGCGTCCCTTGTATGAAATCAACTGGGCAAACCAACTGAGGAAGCATGTACCAGAAATTAAAAGACCCATTGTCCGCAGAAATCCGCGAACCAGCAAAAAATCCGCGATATATATTTAAATATGCTTACATATAAAATCACAATTTAAATGACCGCTACGCGCGCATGTTGATTCGGCGACGCCCAGAGCAGAAAGAACGCGCTCCGGCCGCTCCAACCGCGCCATGCGGGGAGTGAGAGAGACGCCAATATCTCACACTCTCTCCCCCCTTAAAGAAATTAAATGGGTGCGAGTGAGACCACTGACCTCCCTCCCTTCTATTAGTTATAGGTTATAGTATGTTCGGCTTATCCATGAGTCCGGCTTATCTATGATAAGATTTTATTTTAAAAATTCGTATGATTTTTGGTCTCCGGCTTATACACGAGTCCGGCTTATAGACAAGAACCTAGGGTAGATAAAAAAGGTGAAAGGAGGAATAAAATATTTGTCTTTCAGAAACTGAAATGAGGCAAGCCTAGTTCATCAAAAAAATTGCAGAGTGTGCTGATATCACATGAAGCCCAAAGTGGGAAAAAGATGGGTCACTCACCAATGTTGAAAGAGCTATCGTGAAACAATGGTGTGAGGGAGTGCCAGCACAGGGTGAAGCCAGGGTGCTTTCCCACTTTGTGCCAAACATGCAAAACATATTTTATGAGAGGATTACATTTGTCTGCTCTCTTTGTTTTAAATCTGATAAATTGTAGGTGTTGCCAAGCGTGGGGAAAAAAACAAGATTTGTTTCTATAAGTAGCCGGGAATTTGGGGGGTGCAGGTGGTGGGGGATTCAGCCATAGGGATAGCAGGTGAAGAACATATGCCCAACATTTCAAAATCCAGAAGGGAGATACCTCAGCCCATCCTGGATCTAATCAAAAAGTAATGTTTGATAGCAGTTCTTTTGCCACTCCATGGAAAAGAGCTGATAGCTGATCTGACCTGGATCCAAAAAGAGGAAGATGAGGGAAAAGAGAGCCTTGAGCTAATAAAGTTTAAACGGGATAATATTCATCTTAACGATTGCTATACAAGTTTGAAAGGAGAGAGAGAGGCTATGCCAGGAGTGCATTGATTGTTTTACTTCATTAAACAAGGTGTGGAAGTTGGCCCATACAATATCAGTAATGGAATGAGTAATGGTGATTCCTAAGTATTTGATAGAGTTAAGAGTTAACAACTGGAATGAAGGAAGGAAGGAAAAAGGAGATTAATAGGCTTGATTTATAGGGAGCAGTGCAGATTTGCTCCAGTTGATTTGATAGCTCAATAAGGATTCTTATGTTCAAAATAATGTTAATATGTGAGGAATGTCGGAAGGGTCGTTTCCTAGGAACAGCAGAATGCCGTCAGCATATATAGATACCTTGTGGACTGTGTTATGAGCCAAAATAGGCATTAATGTATCTGATGCACGCAGAGCGACAGCTAGAGGCTTGAGCGGGATAATGGAAAGCAGCAGTGATAATGGACAACCATGCTTAGCGTTCCTAAACACAGCAAAAGAGTATGATAAATCTGAGTTTGTTAAAACAGAAGTCGTAGGACAAGTGTATAATGATTAAATCATGTTGATAAATAAGAGTATCAAACCTGATTTCACTCATGACTGTCCATAAAAATTTCCAGTCCATCCTGTCAAAGGCCTTTTCAGCATCAAGTGAGAAGAGCGCTGCCGGGACTGAGAGCAAAGGTGACACAGCCGGCGCATGCTGTCAGCTGCGTAATGAGATGCCTCAAAGCCAGTCTGGTTGGAATGAATCAGTTTTGGAATCATGGGTTTGAGCCAGAGAGCCAACACTTTGGCTAATAGCTTAGCATCTGAGTTCATGAGTGACAGTGGACTGACTGTAGCTGGAGCACAATGTGGGATATTAGCCCTGTTTGAGCCTCCTTTTGCAAATATAACAGCCTCTAGACACCTCCTATAGCCTTTGATGAGTGTCTGGATTCTGGATGGATGTATTTTTGACCATTCTTCCATACAAAATCTATCCAGTTCAGTTAAATTTGATGGCTGCCGAGCATGGACAGCCTGCTTCAAATCATCACATAGATTTTCAATGATATTCAAGTCAGGGGACTGTGACGGCCATTCCAGAACATTGTTCTTCTCCCTCTGCATGGAATGCCTTTATAGATTTCGAACTGTGTTTTGGGTCATTGTCTTGTTGGAATATCCAACCCCTGCGTAACTTTGTGACTGATGCCTGAACATTATCCTGAAGAATTTGTTGATATTGGGTTGAATTAATCTGACCCTCTACTTTAGCAAGGGCCCCAGTCCCTGAACTAGCCATACAGATCCACAGCATGATGGAACCTCCACCAAATTTCACAGTAAGTAGCAGGTGTTTTTCTTGGAATGCGGTGTTCTTCTTCTGCCATGCAAAGCGCTTTTTTTTATGACCAAATAACTCAATTTTTGTCTCATCAGTCCAAATCACTTTGTTCCAAAATTCATCTGGCTTGTCTAAATAAGCATTTGCATACAACGAGTGACTCTGTTTGTGGTGTAAGTGCAGAAAGGGCTTCTTTCTCATCACCCTGCCATACAGACCAGATGCAAATTGCGCTGAATTGTAGAACGATGTACAGATACACCATCTGCAGCAAGATGTTCTTGCAGGTCTTTGGAGGTGATCTGTGGATTGTCTGTAACCATTCTCACAATCCTGCACATATGCTGCTCCTGTATTTTTCTTGGCCTGCCAGACCTGGTTTAACAGTAACTGTGCCTGTGGCCTTCCATTTCCTGATGGCATTCCTTACAGTTGAAACTGACAGTTTAAACCTCTGAGATGGCTTTTTGTAGCCCTCCCCTAAACCATGAGACTGAACAATCTCTGTTTTCAGATCTTTTGAGAGTTGCTTTGAGGATCCCATGCTGTCACTCTTCAGAGGAGAGTCAAAGGGAAGCACAACTTGCAATTGCCCACCTTAAATACCTTTTCTCATGATTGGACACACCTGTCTATGAAGTTCAAGGCTTAACGAGCTAATCCAACCAATTTGGTGTTGTAAGTAATCAGCATTGAGCAGTGACAGGCATTCAAATCAGCAAAATTACAAGGGTACCCACATTTTTGCACAGCCTGTTTTTCACATTTGATTGAATTTCATACAACTAAATACTGCTTCACTAAAAATCTTTGTTCGGAAAACACCCCAGTACTCAGATGTTTCTAGGAAATTAAAGACATACCACTGTTATCATTTTTGTTGAAAGGAGAGTCAATTGTTATGCAGGCTGAGAGGGGTTCCAAAACCTTTCCATTTGACTGTACTTATTTCTGTAGACCATCAGGTCCTGGAGCTTTTTCTTTGCAAAAGAGCTTATAGCAGTTTTGATTTCTTCAATCGAGACCGGGGCCACCAAATAGGTTGCGTCAGTTTGTGCGAGTTTTGACAAATCAACAGATTTGAAAAAAAACATTCATTGCCTCTGCCGACAGGTGTTCATCGGAAGTGAAAAGTTCAGAATAAAAGTTAAGGAAAGTCTTATTAATTTCCGAAGGATGGTTAGCAATACTACTTGATTTCAGTTCTCTGGGCTTGAATGAGGAGAGTTTGTATGATTCTGTCAACCTGAATGATCCATAAGAAATCAGCAACTATTCAGAAAGGTATGTTAAGGCTTTGATGAGAGATTTATGAGGGTAATCTGTGGAAACCCGAGTAATTGCGTGGTCGGGTTAAAGAGCATCTTTAGAATACTGCCATAATCCTCCAAGCATCACGTGGTTCACCCCGACTCTGCTGCTCACTTTTCAACCTTGTATTGTCAATCACCTCCTATGGACACTGGTGTGACAGCATGAATGATAAAGCCTTAGCTCCTATGCTTCAGTACTTTCCTGTGATTTAAAAATATTTATACTAATTTTTCTCTTGTAGCACCTTATGTTATGTGAAGGGTGCAATAAAAACAAGATCCATATTGAAATAAAATTCAGTGAAAGGTTCTATACAAGGATAAACTTAATTGAATTGAATATAAAAACATTACTGACTGACAAATTGTGCCAAAGTCATGAAATGGAAGTTATCACCTTAGGTTTCATTGTAGTAAGTCAGGATATTATGTCATTTAAATCATGCTTGTTTTATTTAAATACAGTAATATACAGTATATATGTGTATATATAGTAATACAGTATCTTGCACTTTGTTTTCTTTCTTATGGTGGTCCAGGGTACAATTGTGATTCCTGTCCTTCATTCAGTACTGTTTGACAAGACAAAATGGGAAACTCCTGATTCATTCAACCCTGGTCATTTTCTGGATGAAAACGGATGTTTCAAAATGAATCCTGCCTTCATGCCCTTTTCTGCAGGTAGAAGTATCTTGAAGTATTTTTCATTCAAATTGAACTTTTTTTCTAGCAGCTTTTATGGCACCTTAACCTGACTAGTGGAGAAGAGAAGTGGAGAAGAAGTGTACTGGTACCGTTTTTTAAGAATAAGGGGGATGTGCAGAGCTGTAGTAACTACAGGGGGATAAAATTGATGAGCCACAGCATGAAGTTATGGGAAAGAGTATTGGAAGCTAGGTTAAGAAGGGAGATGATGTTTAGCGTGCAGCAGTATGGTTTAATGCCACGAAAGAGCACAACAGATGCAATGTTTGCTCTGAGGCTGTTGATGGAGAAGTTAGAGAAGGCCAGAAGGAGTTGCATTGTGTCTTTTTGGACCTGGAGAAAGCTCATAACAGGGTGTCTCGAGAGGATTTGTGGTATTGTATGAGAAAGTCAGGAGTGGGAGAGAAGTATGTAAGGATATATACGAGGGAAGTGTGACCGTGGTGAGGTATGCAGTAGGAACGACAGATGCATTCAAGGTGGAGGTGGGATTACATCAGGGATCGGCTCTGAGCCCTTTCTTATTTGCAATGGTGATGGACAGGTACAGGTTGACAGATGAGGTTAGACAGGAGTCCCCGTGGACTATGATGTTTGCAAGTGAGATTGTGATCTGTAGCGACAGTAAGGAGCAGGTTGAGGAGACCCTCAAGAGGTGGAGATATGCTCTAGAGAGGAGAAGAATGAAGCTTAGTAGGAAGAAGACAGAATACATGTGTGTGAATGAGAGGGAGGTCAGTGGAATGGTGAGGATGCAGGGAGTAGAGTTGGCAAAGGTGGATGAGTTTAAATACTTGGGATCAACAGTACAGAGTAATGGGGATTGTGGACGAGAGGTGGAAAAGAGATGCAGGCAGGGTGGAATGGGTGGAGAAGAGTGTCAGGAGTGATTTGTGACAGACAGTTATTAGCAAGAGTGAAAAGGAATGTCAACAAGACAGTAATGAGACCAGCTATCTTATATAGGTTGGAGACGGTGGCACTGACCAGAAAGCAGGAGACAGAGATGGAGGTAGTAGAATTAAAGATGCTAAGATTTGCACTGGGTGTAACGAGGATGGATAGGATTAGAAATGAGTACATTAGAGGGCCAGCTCAGGTTGGACGTTTGGGAGACAAAGTCAGAGAGGTGAGATTGCATTGGTTTGGACATGTGCAGAGGAGAGATGCTGGGTATATTGATAAAATGATGTTAAAGATAGAGCTACCAGGTAACAGGAGAAGAGGACCTGCAGGTGATGCATATGACAGAGCAAGATTCAGAAGACAGGAAAATATGGAAAAAGATGATCCGCTGTGGCAACCCCTAACAGGAGCTGCCAAAAGAAGAAGAACCTGATTAAGCCCTAACTGTAAATAAACTGAAATAATAAATACCTGTATATATGGTGTCAGCCAAGTATACAACAATATAACTGGGGAAAAACCCACTGAAACATGAGAAGAAACTGTAAACTCCATACAAAGATTGTCTAGACCTGGAACTGAGATGTCACAGCAGGGCCTAAAATGTGTTTCACATTACAAACACAAAGCATGTCCTAGGATTATTGTTGAGAGTGAAAAAGACCACAAAATGAAAAGAGAAAGCGTTATCACATAGCAGCAACCCCTGGAACAACACAGAATTACCATCACTTGAGCCCTGGATATGTCTCCTATGTGCATTCATGTGACACTGTAAAACCTTGATTTTTTTCAGAAAATGTATATTATTTCCAAAATATATTTTGTAAATTTATATATTGTGAGATATGTGGATTTAGTTTGAATTTTATGATTATTCAATGTTCAATATTTAAACTTTGACTACTAAGTTATTCAAAGATTAATGCAGGAATGTTGAATGACTGCCCTGCAAAGGACTAGCACCTTGTGCCACCATTATTTCTGCCTTGTGTCCGATGCTTGCTGGGTTGGCCTCCAGCTGTCCCACAACCTTCCCCTGGATAAGCAGGTTAGGAAGATGGAAGGATAGATATTAAATAACCATCCTTCTATTTGTTTTTCCCACGAATTGTTGATAACTTTTTTGTAATCCATTGAGATGAGGTGAATGCAGTTTTAATAGTTTTGCATAATTAAAACAGTCTTTCCGCATTTCATTTAATAAAGATGGTTAGATATCTGGGGGCCATGAAAACTAAACACTTTTTTAAAAAAACAAAAACATTTTTGAACCAAGAGTGTTAGGAAATAATTGTTATTTTATTGTTATCACTTTAAATGTGTTAGATTATAAGGATAGTAATATGAGGTCACATCACTCAGCCATAATTCTAGTCTTTAATTTTAAAGAATAAAAGTAAGCACTTGCTATTTTAGTAAGAAACAATACGAGAGATGTGCTATTTTTTCTTGATAGAGTCCTCTGTGACTACATTCCCCTTTTGTGATTTTTATTGTTTAGACTTTATCAGACTGCCTCAAATTCACTAGATTTACCACTGTTTATAAGGTATTGTACTTTATAACTACTCCCCACCTTCCCTTCTGTGCCCATAACCTCAGGCAATTAGAGTAAAAGGACAAGCAGGAGTTAAGTTACAACTTTTAATAATGTATTATTGATAATATTCATAAAACAATAAAAATGAAGCAAAGTACATGTAAATATTGGCAACATAAAACTTGATAAATGCTAGCTGTGTAGTTTCAGGCGGTCAAGTCATCACTTCTAGTCAGCTTTCTTCAGGACAGGCTGCATGCCTGCCTCAGTATAGCTGCTGAGTAGTGCTCCTCATTGTTGTTGTGCTGCTGAGTTGTTCTCCTTCATGACCATGGTGTGTGTGAGAGAGAGTGGGAAAGGTAAAGAGACCAATTTTATATATTTCTGTCCAAATCCTTCGGCCAATAGGTAGTCCTGGTACATAATGGCCTCTGATTTAAAGCCAATCCCAAACAGCCATATGTCAGACCAATGGGTGCACACACTGCCTTTTCACATCTTCCCTCATGTAGTAGATTCCATTTGTTTAACTGAAGCTTGCCAGATAGGTAGTTTTATGCAGGGTATGCCTCATTTGGCTAGAATTCCCCTCACCAAAATGGTTTTTAGGCACCTCACCCAACCCTGCAATGAATTTCACATCCTGAATTAGTCCTAAAGACTCAGGGGTTGGCTAATTAGACATGAAATCACTACTGTTCACATCATAAAATAAATAAAACTTGGCTTTTGAAACACTAATATTATATTTTCTTTGTCTGACTTATAAATAAAGACATGCAAAATATGTATCAACATATATACAAAATATCATTCTATACCTCATGTGCAGTAGTTACTCACATATATTCTCAAATACCAGAAACATCAAGTTGTGTCAAACCCAGTGGAATGGCTGACTACTATTCTGGAATGATTAGATTAACTATGCATCTATATACTGGGTGGGCCACGGAAAAAGAAGCCGCCTCTGGCGATAGTATGACAAGATGAATGACCAGGTAGATTGTTTTTATTCACTTACCCACAAGTTACAACAGATGCTGAAAGTGGTCCCCGTGCACGTCTATGCAACTTTGAACAAGTCGGAGCATGTTAGCTGATACTGCTTGCAGCTTTTCAACAGTGATGCTGTGGATATTGTTCATGATGTTTTCCTTGAGTTCAACCAGGGTACGTGGATTGTTGGATAAGAACTGCATTTGGACAAGTCCAGGGAACGGGGTGGTCATAACCCCTTGCTCACAGTTCATGAACTTATGCCAGTGAGTTGCGTGAGGTGTGGCATGTGGCCCCATCTTGTTGGAAAAAGCAGTACATTTTTTCTTCTGGTGTTAGTTGGTCATAAACTTGTTCAAAGATGTCCAGGTAAACCGCAGTATTCATAGTTGATTCGAAGAAAATATTTGTGTTCCTGACACCCGTCACTAAACTCCATTTTCTGGTCATGAAGTGACTACAGAGGCGGGCTACTTTTCCGTGGCCCATCCTGTAGTAGATACTGTAATATTTCTTGAACTTTTTCTGCAATGCAGTTAGAGCAACAGAGGCATATATAAACCTGTACCATACCTTACAGTGTTCACCTTGTACTGCTGGTCTGTTTCTGAGTTTAAAAAGGAAACCCCCACACCTTCTCAAATCCTACCTTGTGTGACATGTATGCTACTCAGTTAATCAGCATATATCACTTTGTATTGCAGGAAAACGCATCTGTGCAGGAGAGGGTCTGGCCAAGATGGAGCTCTTCTTGTTCTTTTGCTCACTCCTGCAGAATTTCTCTTTTCGTTCCAAAGAAGATCCAGAAAATATTAGCTTGTTGCCAACCTCCACCACTTTTGTTAAAAGTCCCCAGATTTACGAGCTAATGGCCATACCACGATAGAAGAGGAGTGCGTTCATCAGATGTGACTAAACAATCTACATATCCAGTGTGTGCTAATTTTATAGTACTGGCTGATTAAATAAGGTTAACATGTTAACTATGTTATGAGTCCAATCCAACTTTGGGTAGCCTTTAATTAAAAATAATAGTTCCAAAAATGATTACTGTGGTTTAAATGCACTTTGGTATTCTCCATTAAAGATTTTATGGTAACATCTTAGGGTCTGGGCGGCACGGTGGCGCAGTGGGTAGCGCTGCTGCCTCGCAGTTGGGAGATCTGGGGACCCGGGTTCGCTTCCCGGGTCCTCCCTGCGTGGAGTTTGCATGTTCTCCCCGTGTCTGCGTGGGTTTCCTCCGGGCGCTCCGGTTTCCTCCCACAGTCCAAAGACATGCAGGTTAGGTGGATTGGCGATTCTAAATTGGCCCTAGTGTGTGCTTGGTGTGTGGGTGTGTTTGTGTGTGTCCTGCGGTGGGTTGGCACCCTGCCCAGGATTGGTTCCCTGCCTTGTGCCCTGTGTTGGCTGGGATTGGCTCCAGCAGACCCCCGTGACCCTGTGTTTGGATTCAGCGGGTTGGAAAATGGATGGATGGATGGATCTTAGGGTCTTTCTATACTCCATCTACTGTATTAAACATTATTGTTGTGTGACACAAGCAAAGCCTTTATTAAAGTCTTGATAAAAAGCAGCAACTGACTAATGGATACACTATAGGTAGACTTGTTTAAGTGCCATTATTGCTTTCTAAGTCAGACAAAATGTTAGTTAAGGTTTTGTTACAAATCAGTAACTCACTAATAGATGCACCTAGGTAGCCCCTCAACTGTTGCCAATTTTGCTGATTCTAAAATGAAATCTGTTGTAGAGGTGTCAATTAATTCCAAAGAATTACATAGGGTAGGTGATGTGGGCACAAAGTAGAGGAGATGTTTCTTTTTAAGAAGTATTGCTTCTTCAATAATTCCTTGTTTAAGTGTGAATACTGCTGGTACCAGCCAAGATGATTTAATGCAAATGGATTTTTTCGCACTGAAGTTCACTTTAGTGTATGCTTATTTGTAATACATTTGCTACTACGCAGGTTGCTCTACATGAATACATTTTTGAGGGATGATGCAAGATGCAATGGGAATGATACACACCAAGCAGTAGTACACTACCACATACAATATATGTGTCATCTGATTAATATGGAGATACCAGACATACTTACTTACCTACCTAGTAAAACTTCATGATGTTGGGACAAAGCCCTGTGAATCTTTTGCGGCTTCTTCCTGATTGCCCCTGTAAAAGATTCAAAGTCTTGCCACTTTGAAAATAGTGACACCTAGTGGTTTACAGAAATTATGGCAGCCATGAACCTGAGGGAGTAGAGAAAGCACACAGGCAAGCCCTTGTGTATTGGATAGTTTCAATCAGACAGATCCACTAAAAGCCTAAGAATGTTCTGTGTGCTTATTTCCATCATGCAATAATCATGTTGTCAGTTAAATGCTACAATAAATGTACATGTTAGTATGTGTGACTGTTTTCTACAATAAAGCAATGTTTAAATGTGATGACCTAAAGGTGTAATTTGTTGTCTTGACAGCAACTATTATGAATACAATGTAAGTGACCACTGATTCATAAATAAGTGATAACTTTCTCATATGGGGAGATTTTTCCTGTGAACCAATGTGAAAGATTTATATTTTCCCATCAGTGTTTGGGGAATAATAATACTAAATAGCAAGAAGAATCATAATGCAGTTTAGACAATGTGATTGTTCATCTGGACACTTTAGGGAATGTGCATACAGTATCATTTACATCTTTTAAGTTCCACTACAGAAAACAAATTGCATAGTACAATATTTATTACTGTCAGATAACAAATCAAAATGTTCCCACACTCTTTGTCACTTTTGTACTATTAAGGACTACATTTTAGTTCAACATAGCTTGAATATCATCTGTGTTTAAAATACAACCAGTACTTTCCCATGATATATTTTTAAAATTGATTGTACTTACCACATATATTTTGTAGTGGTGGCCGAAAAAATTTGTGGTCTCATGTTTTCAGGTAGAAATTACATATGAAAGATTCAAATTGTACAGGACACTACTGTGACCAACTCTGGACAATGACAAACAATATGTAAAATGTCCATGCAAAAAAAAAAAAAAGAAACTCATGTAACTAATGTTGCATCATCCACATGTCTGTCATCCATTTGAATTCTCAAAATATTGCAAAATATATTCATTCTTTGCTAAAATATTAACAGTTAATAGTTATTTCTTGAAAACTTCATGCAAGCAGTAAACAGAAAAGATGTCTTTCCCACAATACTGTACATTTGAATTGAAGATCTGTCTTTTCCCTTCATTCATTGGTCAATAATCCTACCTTCAATTAAAATACACAGCAATGTTGTAAAGATGTGTATCCTGTTTGTCATTTGTGTGTAGTTTTCTGTAAGTAACTATGAATAGTATTTTAACAAAAAAAAAACAGACATGTGGATTATGCAACATGAGTTATATAAGAATTTTTTTACTTTGTTCCCTAGAAGTTTTCCACATCGTTTTCCATTGTCCAGAGATTATCACTACTGGGCCCTGTACAATTTGACTCTTTCATATGTAATTTCTTCATGAAAACATGAGATCAAAAATTTTTTTAGCCATCACTACAAAGTACATAGGGTAAATAACATTTTAAAAATATATAATTTTATTTTAAGAAAAAAAAGACAATCCATTAAGATGAACCCCACTAGCCACTCCCCTGTACTTAAATAATGGTTGTTCGTTATTTTAAAAAAATGTAGACACTAATAACATATCAAACAAAGAATTGAACCAGCACAAAAAATAATTATCAAAAAACTGCCTTAACCCAAAATTACCAATAAACTATAGCTATAATAGAAAATTTGAACCAAAATTTAATTACCCAAAAACAAGGAAAAAAAACAACTTGAAATCAAGCAATAAAGACATTCAGAAAATTATTTAACACCTGTAAAACACAAATCCAAAAAGTTTTGCAGATATACTAAAGCTGGGTTTACATTAAAGAACTTAAAATGCCTTAACAGAAGCAAACACAAAATCACTAAACTAAATGACAAAATATTGATCACTTTAAAGTGATAACAAAAGTCTTCTAAAGAATGGCAGCTTAGAATCAAAAATGGTCAAAAGCACAATCGGCAGAGCTAATTAATTCCACAGCAAAGAGCTCAGAAAGGAAGGGTAGGGTAGGGTAGGGTAACTTTAGCCCTAATGACACAGCACTGATAATTTTGCAGTGAATGCCAAAAAGGAGGTAAACTGTCAAAAACCCTGGGCACACTTTAAAAATTTTAATGTAATCACAAGTAATACAAATTTCAAAACAATGTTCCATTTTTTTGCAAGATGGCAGTTTAGACACTCTTGGTATATTGCTGCCATCTGCTGTATGGAGGGAGAATTTCTTAATGTATTTTATTTGATAATTCTTTTTTCCAATCAGTTTTTAATTAATTTTATTAGATTCCTTGTCAATGTCAACACTGTTGATTTTTTCCCCTCCAGAAGGCCCTTTAATGATATTACAGTCACTTTAATTTTGTGGAGACATTTAAATAGTGATAACAATTAATTTGACGCTGAATTCGGTTGAGGAAGACATTTTCAATTGTTACCATTGATCCACATTTCAAAAAATAATATTAAAATACAACATTTTAAAAATTAAACTTTAAAAAGATAGCAAGAAATGCTAATTCAACATTCTAAAACAGAAGTAATGATCAAAAACTGATACTAAAAACAAAAAGGTCAAACATCAAGGTCAACAAAGAAGGGCGAGAAGAAGTAGATAGTTAATGATTGTTGTGTTTCAGAGTTCAAATTTCATTCTTATTTTATTTATTTTTTTCTCATTTGATTCTTTTGTTTATGTTAATATCTTTGGACATTTAGTTTCTATGTATTTATTGTTATGTTCCATGCGTTTTTTGGGTGGTTCCCCAGGGACTGCTTACTTCAATATAAAGGCTGAGGAAACCCCACAGTTTCTTGTAGTATATTACATGCATTTTCATAGGTGGTGAGTTTAGAGATGTATTGTGCTTTTGTGTATTTCTTGGAATTTATTTATTTATTTATGTATTTGTTTGTTTGTTTATTAATTAGGATTTGATGTTTGCCCTCTCGCTAATAGCTGGGGTTTGATGGTTTTTCCCACTTCTAATGGACATTTCTGAGATTTTTGGGGATTATTGTGCTTAGGAACTTTCTACAGTAGATCACAAGAATGATAAGTAATGCCACTCCACCATTAAGTAGTCCCTAAGTGCTACAAACAGACTAATTAAAGCAACTGGACCCATTGGTAGTCCTGACAACATCTTTAATGGAGTACATGATTAAAGTAAGAACAGAAACTAAAAGAAGACATTCAATAATTATTGAACAATTCACAAATGCAACTAAAAGTCAGCATTTCAGAAAAAGATGCAAAAAGAAAATATAAGGAAAAAAAAACAGAGTTCCTGTTACGAATGAGGTGCCATTAAAACCTTATTAAGAATGTAATACGTTATTTATATTGTTTTCTGAGGATAAGGATCAACGCTGGCAATCCGGTTCAGATCCTGTAAATGCCAGAAGTGGCTCTACTCCATTGGGTCACTGAGCAAGGCCTTTAATCTGCAATTGCTTCTTTCTGGGTATGACATTAATCTGCATCCAGCCCTGCAAGCAGGTCCTCCAACTTTCAGGGAAAACTTGTGAGTTGGTGGCAGGATTGGCACTCCAGCCACCGTTAAAAAAAACACACTGTTCCAGTGTGGTGCTGAGGTGTCACCTGATGCATTTGGGCCAAAATCCTTGTGGTTTTCTGTGTGGTGGGTGCGGCAACATGCTATCAATGCACGCTCCCAACCTCTATATATTTCAAGGTGTTAGACATCATAGAATCATTTTTACCATTATTTTGCTACTATTATGTCTCTGCAATTTTATGAATTATATTACTTTTGGATTTGTTGTTTATCATGGTGCTATTTTGGTTTTTTTTTCAGGGTACCGCCATTTTGGAACTTTCATTGTCAAAACACAATTCTCATTTGTTTGCAAGAGTACAGTCCCAGAATTGGCACTTTGTGATGTCACATTTGTAGCAGGTGTAGATGAGTTACTCCTTGTTGTTTTAGTTTCTTCATCTACCTCCTCCATCTACAGTGCATCCATAAAGTATTCACAGCGCATCACTTTTTCCACATTTTGTTATGTTACAGCCTTATTCCAAAATGGATTAAATTCATTTTTTCCTCAGAATTCTACACACAACATCCCAAAATGACAACATGAAAAAAGTTTCCTTGAGGTTTTTGCAAATTTATTAAAAATAAAAAAATGGAGAAAGCACATGTACATAAGTATTCACAGCCTTTGCCATGAAGCTCAAAATTGAGCTCAGGTCCATCCTGTTTCCCCTGATCATCCTTGAGATGTTTCTGCAGCTTACTTGGAGCCCACCTGTGGTAAATTCAGTTGATTGGACATGATTAGGAAAGGCACACACCTGTCTATATGAGGTCCCACAGTTGACAGTTCATGTCAGAGCACAAACCAAGCATGACGTCAAAGGAATTGTCTGTAGACCTCCGAGACAGGATTGTCTCGAGGCACAAATCTGGGGAAGGTTACAGAAAAATCTCTGCTGCTTTGAAGGTCCCAATGAGCACAGTGGCCTCCATCATCCATAAGTGGAAGAAGTTCGAAACCACCAGGACTCTTCCTAGAGCTGGCCGGCCATCTAAACTGAGCAATCGGGGGAGAAGGGCCTTAGTCAGGGAGGTGACCAAGAACCCGATGGTCACTCTGTAAGAGCTCCAGAGGTACTCTGTGGAGAGAGGAGAACCTTCCAGAAGGACAACAATCTCTGCAGCAATCCACCAATCAGGCCTGTATGGTAGAGTGGCCAGACAGAAGCCACTCCTTAGTAAAAGGCACATGGGAGCCCGCCTGGAGTTTGCCAAAAGGCACCTGAAGGACTCTCAGACCATGAGAAAGAAAATTATCTGGTCTGATGAGACATAGATTGAACTCTTTGGTGTGAATGCCAGGTGTCACATTTAGAGGAAACCAGGTACTGCTCATCACCAGGCCAATACCATCCCTACAGTGAAGCATGGTGGTGGCAGCATCATGCTGTGGGGATGTTTTTCAGCAGCAGGGACTGGGAGACTAGTCAGGATAAAGGGAAAGATGACTGCAGCAATGTACAGAGACATCCTGGATGAAAACCTGCTCCAGAGCGCCCTTGACCTCAGACTGGGGCGACGGTTCATCTTTCAGCAGGACAACGACCCTAAGCACACAGCCAAGATATCAAAGGAGTGGCATCAGGACAACTCTGTGAATGTCCTTGAGTGGCCCAGCCAGAGCCCAGACTTGAATCCGATTGAACATCTCTGGAGAGATCTTAAAATGGCTGTGCACCGACGCTTCCCATCCAACCTGATGGAGCTTGAGAGGTGCTGCAAAGAGGAATGGGCGAAACTGTCCAAGGATAGGTGTGCCAAGCTTGTGGCATCATATTCAAAAAGACTAGAGGCTGTAATTGCTGCCAAAGGTGTATCGACAAAGTATTGAGCAAAGGCTGTGAATACTTATGTACATGGGATTTCTCAGTTTTTTTATTTTTAATAAATTTGCAAAAATCCTCAAATAAACTTTTTTCACGTTGTCATTATGGGGTGTTGTGTGTAGAATTCTGAGGAATAAAATGAATTTAATCCATTTTGGAATGAGGCTGTAACATAACAAAATGTGGAAAAAGTGATGCGCTGTGAATACTTTCCAGATGCACTGTAATATATTCATCCATATGTAACATGCCGTCACTGTTAAGCCTGCATTCTAATATTGAAGCAAATCCTATGCCTATCAGACATCCTTGGTGTCACAATCACTCCTAATCCATTAATAGCTGTGTTTGGTGTACTCACAGATGGATTTAAAGTGGAGAAGGACAAACAAACTGTAATTGCCTTTTCTTCACTATTAGCACATAGACTTTTCATGCTCAACTGGAAGAATCCTAACCCACCTAGTGTTAAGAAAGTGGGTAACTGATGTTGTATACTACAGTAATCCCTCCTCCATCGCGGGGGTTGCGTTCCAGAGCCACCCGTAAAATAAGAAAATCCGCGAAGTAGAAACCAAATGTTTATATGGTTATTTTTATATTGTCATGCTTGGGTCACAGATTTGCGCAGAAACACAGGAGGTTGTAGAGAGACAGGAACGTTATTCAAACACTGCAAACAAACATTTGTCTCTTTTTCAAAAGTTTAAACTGTGCTCTATGACAAGACAGAGATGACAGTTCCATCTCACAATTAAAAGAATGCAAACATATCTTCCTTTTCAAAGGAGTGCGCGTCAGGAGCACAAAATGTCACATAGATAGAGAAAAGCAAACAAATCAATAGGGCTGTTTGGATTTTAAGTATGCGAAGCACCGTGGCACAAAGCTGTTGAAGGCGGCAGCTCACACCCCCTCCGTCAGGAGCAGGGAGGGAGGGAGAGAGAGAGACAGTTTGTTTTTCAATCAAAAATCAATACGTGCCCTTCGAGCTTTTAAGTATGCGAAGCACCGTGCAGCATGTCCTTCAGGAAGCAGCTGCACAAAGATAGCAACGTGAAGATAATCTTTCAGCATTTTTAGACGAGCGTCCGTATCGTCTAGGTGTGCAAACAGCCCCCCTGCTCAATTCCCCTACGTCAGGATCAAAGAAAGTCAGCGCAAGAAGGAGAGAAAAGTAGGCTGGGTAGCTTCTCAGCCATCTGCCAATAGCGTCCCTTGTATGAAATCAACTGGGCAAACCAACTGAGGAAGCATGTACCAGAAATTAAAAGACCCATTGTCTGCAGAAATCCGCGAACCAGCAAAAAATCCGCGATATACTGTATATTTAAATATGCTTACATATTAAATCCGCGATGGAGTGAAGCCGCGAAAGGCTAAGCGCGATATAGTGAGGGATCACTGTATTTGAAATTGGAAAAAATCAAATTATCTCTTAGAGGATTTGTTCAAAACTTTTTAAAACATGGCAGGATCTAATGAATAATATTTTAGAATAAGAATTTATATTTTCTCTCTTTACTACTCTCAAAAGTTTTACTCGGGCTGTTGGCCTTCCTCTCTTTTTCATGGGTAGGGGCTGAACTGAATTTAGTTTTGTTATGTTTGACTTGATTGTATGGAATGTTACAAGCTTTTAATAAATTCAATAAAAGTGAAATATACTATTAAAAATAAATTATAATAATATTGAAGCAAATCCTTATGCCACACTTTGCAACTATTTAAAACTTTGACTTTAGATTAATGATATTTTGACTTTTTTCTGTTCTGCTTTGACTAAGATTTTTGGTTTTGTTTTGGTTTTGGTACCTTCTCATTTTTAACTCCCTGATAATGACTTTTTATAGCATTTCTTAAAAATCCTTTTCTACCTTCCCTCTTTCTATCTTCTGGTCCATTTGTACCGTTGACTTTTGTTTGTTTCAAAACAGGGCTGTACAATTTTTTCTGCCTTTTATATAGCAGTCTTTCTCTTATTAGTGTTTATTTCAAAATGATGCAGACCACTGTGAACCTAAGTTCACAAGGTGTGCCTTCAGGGGTAGCAGAGACCAGAGGATCATAATAAAAATGTGCAAGAGGTATTGAAGGAGTGCTTAGTAGTGGCTTAAGGATGAGAAGTGGGTCAAATTCCCCACTACACAAGATGTAGTGTGTTTAGGAAGACCCAGGAAAGCTTTCTTTTATTTATTATGAATTTCGTTCTTTCCTGTTGTGTATTTCCTCCTTTATCTTTATTTTAATTGGACTAAACACACCCTTTTGTGTATTCTGGTCCACTGACATTCTGCATAACACCATATAATGATATTTCCCCACAGCAAAACGGAGTCACCTCCCCAATACACTTTCTGACACTTTTGAGAATTGAGTCTAAGGTACTCAAGGGGTGTTCTAACCCTCTTTTGTGACAATTTATGCAAGTTTTTTTGTTTTCATTGTGTTCCTACTGTCCAGTAAAATTTCTCTGGTCATTTCACTCTGATAAGCTCATTCACTTTTTCCTTACTTGCTCTCAGAAGTAATAGCTCATAAGTGATGCCTAGGAGGTTGATCAGTAATGTCTGTCTTTAAAGAGCTTTACCCATCATCTGACATTGATGGTGCCACTGCAGGCAAGTAGTATTATGCATGGGGTTTCTGTCAAACTGTCAATCCAAATGATTAATGACCTTTAAGCCCCGCCCCTTTTGGCTGACTGCCAGAACACTTTCTGTCAAAAATGATGGACGGCCTTAAGCCTCTCCCCTTCAATGACGCACTTCCGGTCCCGCCCCTTCGACGATGCACTTCCGGTCCTGCCCCGTCGGTGACGCACGTCCGGTCCCCGCCCCGCCCCTTCGGCGACGCACGTCCGGTCCCCGCCCCGCCCCTTCGGCGACGCACTTCCGGTCCCTCCCCGTCGGTGACGCACGTCCGGTCCCCGCCCCGCCCCTTCGGTGACGGACGTCCGGTCCCCGCCCCGCCCCTCTGATTGGTGGATTTGAATGATGCATACCGCCCCCTGTCGGTGGATTGGTGACGCACATCCGGTCCCCTCCTTGAACCCCCCCTTCGCCTGCTTGGAGGTGCTTTCTGTCAAGGGCTTTTTTGATGGATGTCTGCCCCTTCCTTGAGCCCGCCATTACCCCCCTTCACCTGCTCAGGTGTCCATTCTATCAAGGGCTTTTTTGATGGATATCTGCCACTTCCTTGAGCCCACCATTACCCCCCTTCACCTGCTCGGAGGTCCTTTCTGTCAAAGGCTTTTTGATGGATATCTACCACTTCCTTGAGCCCGCCATTACCCCCTTTTACCTGCTCGGAGGTCCTTTCTGTCAAAGGCTTCTTGATGGATATCTGCCCCTTCCTTGAGCCTGCCATTACCCCCCTTCACCTGCTCGGAGGTCCTTTCTGTCAAAGGCTTTTTGATGGATATCTACCACTTCCTTGAGCCTGCCATTACCCCCCTTCACCTGCTCGGAGGTCCTTTCTGTCAAAGGCTTTTTGATGGATATCTACCACTTCCTTGAGCCCGCCATTACCCCCTTTTACCTGCTCGGAGGTCCTTTCTGTCAAAGGCTTTTTGATGGATATCTACCACTTCCTTGAGCCCACCATTACCCCCCTTCGCCTGCTCGGGTGTCCTTTCTGTCAAGGGCTTTTTGAATGGATATCTGCCTCCTCCTTGAACCCACCATCACCACATTCCACCCCCCACCTCCCGAAGGCAAGTCCAAACATGTTCAGGGGCATCCCGAGAACATGTTCCAACATGCCCTCGGTCAGGCAGCACATGTTGGTTGGCCCCACCACTTCTGAAAGTGCTGTATAAAAAAGCGGCTCATCTTCTTCGATTCTGTCTATGATTTTAATATTAACACGAAAATAAAATATCTCTCTACCCCTTTGCTTTTTTTATTTAAGGCCAACAGCTTTCCATTTTGCAGACAGACTGCAGTAAAAACACCCCAAAGGGTACGGTCTCAGAGCGACAAGTAGAAAAGTTCTAAGCGCCCAGCATCTCAATCTTCCATTTCACAGAAAGACAAGCAGTCCCTATCTCTCTCTACACACTGAGCTGACAGGATCTGCAAGTACTGGGGCCGTTCGCGCGTGCTGGAAAGCTGCTCGGTCCCACTTCTGCTGGGGTGCCCGGCCGTCTGAGGAATTCTTTGCATTCTTTGAGCGCGAGGTTATAGAAAGGGGGGTGATTCACAACCCTGCTGCCAGATACGGTGCAAGCCGGTAGCTGACACCATAATGTACATCAAATAGACTCCAATATACATCTCCCCGTTTAAAACTGGCACATATCTGTTATTATAAATTACATTTCAAAAAAAAGAATTCCTGCTTTTTGCCTATAAAATAACTCTGAGGGCTGACGCCGTTCTCACTTGCCTGGTCAGCGCACACACCCATTAAAGAGATCACGGTAGGGCATATTTTTGATTATTATATGCGCCAAATGAGTATGTTTAAAAAAAACGGATGGCAGAATCCTTATATTTCATCCTTAATATTAATGTTTCCAAGTTGATTCTCCGGTAACTCCCTTTTTTAAAAATGACAGCTGTTTAAAACGAGAGGGGCTGGGGTTTTAAATTTAAAAATGCTCATAGGTTACCATTAATTATTATGTTCAGCAATAGTGGTTCTTTCTGTTTACCGAAACAGGACAATCTGTTCAATTTGTTTTGGTCTCGGCGTCTGGAAATTCAAACAGAGCCTCTTCTCTGAGAATATTCAGGTGTGGCTTAAAAGCGCAGGCAGAGATTGTAGGCATTTGCTCTGACATAATAACATGTCTGTATTCTGAACTACGTACAGAAGGGCCCACTTGTGAAACGTGTACTCTTTCGAAACGGGTTCCCGCTGTAACCTTTTGTTTTCTGTACGAATCCGCCTGTTTTTAAAAGTCTGAGGTAACGAAACATTTTTACTTTATAAACTCTCATTTGGATAGCCGGTTGGAGACAGCCTCCAAGGATGAACAGGGACCAGGAGCTTAATGCAACAGTATTTTCATTCCTCTAAATGAAATGTAATTATTTTAATACAACCTATAGTAGCCCCAAAGTCCGGATGATTTTTAGATGTATCAAAAGTGTATTGTTGAATAATGGGGATAAATGAATAGTATAAGATGTACCTGTATGTATGAGATTATATCTTAATACACAGGGAACCTGAGACCCAGTTGTCTGTTTTTATTTACGTCCTTAAAAAGTTTGTATACATTTTTCTGTGGTACCTGTTTCTTTTTTTTTCACAAACGTCAGGTATCTTTGTAAGACGCTCGTATAAAGTTTTACTTTTGCCTCGGAGCTCAAGTCACTGCATTCGAGTATGAATTTCATTTGTTTATTCAGGTCCATTTCCGTAGCGTTCCGCTGCATTGTAGCCTTTTGTTTTTGAGGGACTAGGCACATCTTGTGTGTGTATTAATATTTATCCCCTCAAACCTATTAAACTAGTAATGAAAGGAATGGCCGTGCTTATGATGATGATGATTTTTAATTTTTTGCTTAGCTCATTTCTATAACATAGGAGCCTTTTGACAAAAAGGAAAACTTTGTAAATACACTTGTGCATTTAAACGGAGCTTTATAAGAAAGCAGGTTACACGCCTTATCCCAGTTTTGTACGTGCATTTAAAAACACTCACGGTTACACTAGCACAAAATGTTGATATTTTCTGTCTACTCAAAAACTAAAATTATTTCTATTAACACAGGGGATAATTAGAAAACATTTTACTATTTTTAATTAAAAGTTAAAAAACAGAAAAGCCCAATTATGATTTTTGTTTTGTCATGGGAGGGTCCTAGGGTGACACTTTTCCCCTTTTATACTCTCTTATTTAGACCTTAACACATATTCTTACCAAAATAGTTCATCACTTCCCAATTCCTGTAACTTTAGGTAATTAGACAGAGCTCCATAACAGGCAAGAGACAAGTATTATAGTTCAAATACACAGGGCCATAAAACAAAAGAAAAATAAAGTGTGAACACCACACAACCTGGTATTGCTAGATGTATTGGGTTTTTTTCCAGGTGGCCCATTTTTTGTGTTGTTTGAGGTATCAGCCATAAGTCAAGATCTTTCTTTTATACTGATTTGATAAAGATAATCTAGGTATGATGTGGTCATCCTGTCTCCAAGACAACTTTACCTTTATTACATTTAAATTTCTTGTCTCTGAAAATTCATTCATAGCTCATACGCTTCTGCTCTTAGAGCCAGGAGGCTATAGTTGCGGTGTGCTTGTTTAACTAGAGGCAAGGGTTGTAAGAAGCGCTCTTCTGCACATCCAAAGTTCACTGAACTAAAATCATGTTTTAAAAATCATCAGCTTTAGCTCATGCTAGTGACCTCATAAATGGGAGCCAACAGCTCAGCACGCTTGTATAGCTCACAAAATAGCAGAGCTAATTACTCTTTCTGCTTAAACTAATTATCAAATATTCAGGTAATTCTTAATTAAACACTAAAGCATTAGTGAACAAAATACATTTGCAGTAGCCAAGTAAAATGACCAGTTACTTTAACATGAAAATAAAGTCTCTTTAGAAAATAAAGCATCTAAAAGCATCTTTGTAAAGGTCCAGTTTTAAAACATTATAAGAAACATCCTTGTTTCCAAAAGAGTTCTGCCCATTTTTCCAACAGTTTTCTTGACTGATCTTTGAAATCATCAGTGCCTTTCTGATCACACCCCCCCCCCCCCCCCCCCCCACACACACCAAACATAGCATACTGTAACTTAATTTCTGTACTCTACTCATTTTAAATGATAATAGCCAGTATAAAGTCCCTAAAGGAACTGGGTAGGAACTGGAGACATCTGATATCTTCTATCACATATATTTTTTGCAAGCCCAAGTAATTCAAATTCTGCTCAAAACACAAATGTACGGTTATTTTTCTGATATGGCCACATCTTTGTCAGGCTAATCATGAAAAAATAAATAAAAATCAGATTTAATTCTCATTACAGTTTGACATATTTTATTATACCTACTTAACTTTTATCGACATTTATCTTATCTCTATATTTATTTTCTAGTATCAGAATGTAGTTTAAGTTAATTTGTTTTGGGTTCAATAGATGTATTTTTCATATTTTCGATTCTTGTTTTCTTTTTTTCACATCTTCGCGCCCCCTAGGTGGGGCCCGCCTCACAGTTTGAGAACCACTGTTTGTAGGGGTTTATTTGTAAAACACTCTGTGGCACTTCAAACTAAATTAGATTCCCTCGGTTATTCAGTGTTCCATCGGCGTTCCATTTTTGTTATAAATTGTATTTAGTCTCTCTTTATTTACTAAACATTTTATATGATGATTAGAAAACAGTTATCTTGTTCAGGCTTTAAATCAGCATTTCATCGACAGGTTATAACCACTTGGTACTCAGGGTGCTTTGTATAGTACAAAGTTTTAGAAATTCTGTTAGCGCTTGGTAAGAGCCTTCCATTTTACATCAGTTATGAGCCCCTGAAAAATAAGAATGGTTATAGTATGTTATAGTATGTTATATGAGCCTGTGCACTACAGGGGCTGACGATTAGGCTTATTTTGGACACGTTAGGCAAATCAGGAAGGAAAATGTTTTAGTGAATATTTACATAATATCTATTATAGGTGCTAACACAAGGATTAAAATTTTACTAAAACTGTGAGGTTTATTCTTTCTTTTAGGTAGTCCAGGTTACATAGGACAGTTATCCTTGAAAAACTGCTTTTCCCCTCTGTTTGTGAAAAAGCACCCTTTGTTTTAGTAGCATTCAGGGTGAAGGGGATGTAAGTTTGAACTGGGATTCCAAGAGTCAACTGGTGTCTGCAATCTTCTTGAATACGAGTCAAAGGACCAGGGTTTGTGCGGTGATCACAGTCAAGGGCAGAGTTAAGCTAGACATTATTATTATTCCAAAATGAAACACTGACTCACCCATATCACAATTATAAGATAGTAAAAACTAAAATTTACAAATACTAAGTCGCAGAGGAGATTAAAAATCATATTAAGACCGGATCAACAAGGGATCACCCCAAGCTCACAGCACACTACGACTGAACCTATGTGTTTTGCAGTATATTATCAGTTAAACGGCCATCTGTTTAGACCATTCCTCGGGGTTGCAAAGAGTTGGGGAAAACATTATTTACCATCTGTTAGTATGATGCTAATTAACATTAGCCTGTTATTGTTAGGACCTTATCCGGCACTAAAAGTTGGGCTTGTGTTCCTCCAGATGCAGGAAGAACATGAAAAAGTGGAGTTATAAAGGAGTTATTACAATTTGAAAAACTGTCATAAGGTATAAAAAATATTGATATGGAGACAAAACCAGCATGAAAAGAAACCTTTTTGAAATAATAAGCTTTTTTTGACGTATGCAGTCTGGAATAGTCTGAAGATGTCTTAAAGAGTTAATTTTTAAATAAAACATATTAAAAATATTAAAACTGAATAAAGCACAGAAGTAGCCTTTAATGATATCCATTAGTGTTAAATATTATCAAGCACTGGGTTCTGTTTATAAGATTTATTTAATTTAGTTATAAGCAAAATGATTGGCTGCGTTTTGCTTTGAAATGAACCATAGTTTGATAGAGCTTTAAGAATTAGAATGCAAATCGAACCTATACACTTAATAACAAATGTTGCTGTTTCAATAGGGATATGTTGGATCTCTGTTTTAACCTTTTTGATCAGAAACCCTGGACAGGGACATATACCACATATATTGAAAATGAACAGTGCCGACATGCTAAATAAATAGATATAATCTAAGATATTTTAGAATAGGGACCTGTGCACTAATCCCATGATTCTGACAAACTAAAGGGTCTCCACTTAATTGTCAAACTTTCTGCGGGGCTGTGGATCTTGTAATGGAGAGTGTAAAAGATTCTATAATCTTTACTTTGTAAAGGTCAATATGACGGAGATGTAGCGCCTGTGTCCACAGTGTTAACCAATCCTAGGACATGATGTTCAAAATTCACCTAGGGTTTTTCAGAAGAGATAGGACAAGTGCGGCGTGTGTTCTGTATTCTCTTTTCTGTATTAACTATACACAACAGCCAGACTCCCGAGACCTTAGGCTTTTTCATGCAGAAGTACATTTCACAGACCTGAATAAGAGACATCCATCAAAATGCTCTTGACACAAAGGAGGACCAATCAGGCGGGTGGGGTGGGAGTCTCTTTTCAAAGAGTCTTTGCCCCCCAAGCGGTCAGGATGTGCTGGGCTATAAAAAACTTTTTCAACAATGTGTTTTGAACGGTTAACAATCAGCATCTCTCCGGCTATGCTCCTGATCATGCATGATGGTCTACGGGCCAGACGGCCCCCTACGATGGCCTGTTTTGACGTGAGGCTATCGTGCCCGACTCTGAGGACTCTGCGCCTAAAAGATAGCCTCCAGACCAGCCTTCTTGGCCGGACCTTCTTATGCCTTCAACTGACCAGATCTTGGAGCCTGAGCCTCCGTTACCTGCCCCTGGTGATATGTCTGGGTCGGATAGTTTCCTGGAGAACCGCGCAGTACCTGACATTTTTGTACCTGCTAATGATGTTCCGGGGAGCCTAACAGGGCCTGAGGAGATAGCCATTCAGGCTGGGCAACAAGAAGAGGCCGTGGACGACCCGGTAGAGGCTCCGGTCGCTTGGAAAATATCATCCAAGGATGTGGATTATGCGGGCATGGCCCTTGAACAAACTGACGGACCCTGGGTGAGACATTTTGAAAGGCTGTGAATCATGGGGAAGAGTTGGATGGCGGCTCTGCCAGATATAATAGTGGATCGGTACCTAAAAAGTACCTGTCAGGGATGTTGAATAGACCAACCCAGCCAGACACGGCCTACGTGTCTGTTTGAGACTGACTCTGTTTATTGGGTTGACCGCTTTCAAGAGGTTCTGGATGTTTTCCGCAAACCGTGGCTCAGGAGCCTGGTCATCAAGACTCTGGGCTGCTTCAACATCTTTCTGCCTTTTCACCAGATTCACACCTTTGCAAAAAATGCTGTCGATGACCTGAAAAATGAACATTCTATTCATGAGTCGATTGTCCAAGCCTTTCATAACAGGGACAAGGACTCTTACTCAAAAAATATGTGAAATAGCCGAGGCTTTCTGTAAACGCCATTTTCTGGACTTACTAGGTCTGAAGGATCTTTAAGGTTTTACAGGGTATAAGACATGAAAAAATCAAATGGAGTGTCTGAACTGAATGTACCGGTGAGATCACATGCTTTTGTCTGCTTTTAATCATGCTGTTGAGTTGTAATATTATGTTTTGAAGTGTTTAGTAAAATCTCTCTGAATTTTTATATTGTTTTTTGAAAATGACCAATAAAGTACCATTTGATTTTTAAACCATTGACATTTTTCTTTCACCGTCCAGGATGGTGCAGGTCTTGGAAAAAGCATATTATAAATCTGAGAATGAGGGGGTCCTTGGGGGGCAAAGACTCTTTGAAAAGAGACTCCCACCCCACCCGCCTGATTGGTCCTCCTTTGTGTCAAGAGCATTTTGATGGATGTCTCTTATTCAGGTCTGTGAAATGTACTTCTGCATGAAAAAGCCTAAGGTCTCGGGAGTCTGGCTGTTGTGTATAGTTAATACAGAAAACAACAACAACAACAACATTTATTTATATAGCACATTTTCATACAAAAAGTAGCTCAAAGTGCTTTACATAATGAAGAGAAGAAAAATAAAAGACAAAATAAGAAATTAAAATAAGACAACATTAGTTAACATAGAAAGGAGTAAGGTCCGATGGACAGGGTGGACAGAAAAAACCCAAAAAAACTCCAGAAGGCTGGAGAAAAAAATAAAATCTGTAGGGGTTCCAGGCCACGAGACCGCCCAGTCCCCTCTGGGCATTCTACCTAACATAAATGAAATAGTCCTCTTTGTAGTTTGGGTTTTTCACGGAGTCACTTGATGCTGATGGTCATACAGACTTCTGGCTTTTAATCCATCCATCATTTGTTGGAACATCATGGTGCTTTGGGTAGATGGTGGTGGCGCATGCCACCACCAACAGGACACCGGAAAAGGAAACAGAAGAGAGAGTAGGGGTTAGTACAGATTTTGAATGAATAGTTATTATAATGAATTGGATATACAGAGTATCAGGATTAAATTACAGTGAAGTTATGAAAAGGCCATGTTAAAATAATGTGTTTTCAGTAGTTTTTTAACTCTTTGAGGGTTGAATATTTTTTCCAAAAAACCTAGTTTCTGAAAAGCAATGTTTTCACACAGAAATCAACATAAAACATCTGTTGCTGCATGCTGTGGCTGCCAGTTTGCCAAAAATGTGCGGCAGGTTTGCTGCCAGACTGTCTTCTTGAGGCTGGGGCGGCAGCAGCGGTCACAGTCGCAGTGCATTGCAATGTTGTTTCTACCTCTGATAATTAAGTGGCAGTCATCCCTGGCAATCATTGTCAGTACCATGAGTAGCTGGGGACCAATCAGCTGAATCTGGAACCTCACATTCATTTTTAATCACTTATATCAAAATCGGAGTCGGACAAGTCATAGTCCAGTTCAGAGATAATAGGCAAAATGTCGTCCACTGAGTATTTTGCTTTACGCATTCGCTTTGGTCTCTTGCCAGATGTCAGTGCCATTTTTGCCGTTGTTTCCCCTTTGCTACTCACGCGAGTGCAGGAAATCTCAGTCAAACCAATGAAGCTAACTTTCCTTCTAGGAACGAGAGTCTAAACATAACGGTGGGTTTTGTCACAGTTTACACTTGGTTACCATCGTCAACTCCTCCTTTTGACAAAAGTCAACATTAGCCCTGAAAGAGTTAAAGTGCTCCACTGTATTAGCCTGGCGAATTCCTACTGGCAGGCTATTCCAGATTTTAGGTGCATAACAGCAGAAGGCTGCCTCACCACTTCTTTTAAGTTTTGCTCTTGGAATTCTAAGGAGACACTCAGTTGAGGATCTGAGGTTATGATTTGGAATATAAGGTGTCAGACATTCCGATATATAAGCCGGGGCGAGATTATTTAAAGCTTTATAAACCATAAGCAGAATTTTAAAGTCAATTCTGAATGACACAGGTAACCAGTGTAGTGACATCAAAACTGGAGAAATGTGTTCGGATTTTCTTTTCTCTGGTAAGGATTCTAGCAGCTGCATTCTGCACTAGTTGCAAACGATTGATGTCTTTTTTGGGTAGTCCTGAGAGGAGTGCGTTACAGTAATCTAGCCGACTGAAAACAAACGCATGAACTAATTTCTCTGCATCTTTCGATGATATAAGAGGTCTAACTTTTGCTATGTTTCTTAGGTGAAAAAATGCTGTCCTAGTGATCTGATTAATATGCGATTTAAAATTCAGATTACAATCAACGGTTACCCCCTAAGCTTTTTACCTCCGTTTTGACTTTTAATCCTAATGCATCCAGTTTATTTCTAATAGCCTCATTGTATCCATTATTGCCAATCACTAAGATTTCGGTTTTTTCTTTATTTAATTTGAGAAAGTTACTATTCATCCATTCTGAGATACAGGTTAGACATTGTGTTAGCGAATCAAGAGATTTGGGGTCATCAGGTGCTATTGATAAATACAGCTGTGTGTCATCAGCATAGCTGTGGTAGCTCACGTTGTGCCCTGAGATAATCTGACCTAATGGAAGCATGTAGATAGAGAAGAGCAGCGGACCCAGGATAGAGCCTTGTGGAACACCATATAGAATATCATGTGTCTTTGAATTATAATTACCACAACTAACAAAGAATTTTCTCCCTGCCAGGTAGGATTCAAACCAATTTAAGACACTGCCAGAGAGGCCCACCCATTGACTAAGGCGATTCTTAAGAATATTATGATCAATGGTGTCAAATGCGGCACTCAGATCTAAGAGGATGAGAACAGATAAATGGCCTCTGTCTGCATTTACCCGCAAGTCATTTACTACTTTAACGAGTGCAGTTTCTGTGCTGTGATTTGTTCTAAAACCTGACTGAAATTTATCAAGAATAGCATGTTTATTGAGGTGCTCATTTAACTGTATAATGACTGCCTTCTCTAGAATTTTACTTAAGAAAGGCAGGTTAGAGATGGGTCTATAATTTTCAAGAGCAGAGGGATCGAGATTATTTTTCTTAAGTAGGGGTTTAACTACCGCAGTTTTAAGACAGTCTGGGAAGAACCCCGTATCTAATGACGAATTTACTATGTCAAGAACATTATCAATAAGCACGCCCAAATACTATGTTATTTCTAATATCATTAATTTTTTGATTGAAAAATACAGAAAAGAGAATACAGAACACACGCCGCACTTGTCCTATCTCTTCTGAAAAACCCTAGGTGAATTTTGAACATCATGTCCTAGGATTGGTTAACACTGTGGACACAGGTGCTACATCTCCGTCATATTGACCTTTACAGAGTAAAGATTATAGAATCTTTTACATTCTCCATTACAAGATCCACAGCCCCGCAGAAAGTTTGACAATTAAGTGGAGACCCTTTAGTTTGTCAGAATCATGGGGTTAGTGCACAGGTCCCTATTCTAAAATATCTTAGATTATATCTGTTTAGTTAGCATGTCGGCACTGTTCATTTTCAATATATGTGGTATATGTCCCTGTCCAGGGTTTCTGATCAAAAAGGTTAAAACAGAGATCCAACATATCCCTATTGAAACAGCAACATTTGTTATTAAGTGTATAGGTTCGATTTGCATTCTAATTCTTAAAGCTCTATCAAACTATGGTTCATTTCAAAGCAAAACGCAGTCAATCATTTTGCTTATAACTAAATTAAATAAATCTTATAAACAGAACCCAGTGCTTGATAATACTTAACACTAATGGATATCATTAAAGGCTACTTCTGTGCTTTATTCAGTTTTAATATTTTTAATATGTTTTATTTAAAAATTAACTCTTTAAGACATCTTCAGACTATTCCAGACTGCACACGTCAGAAAAAGCTTATTATTTCAAAAAGGTTTCTTTTCATGCTGGTTTTGTCTCCATATCAATGTTTTTTATACCTTATGACAGTTTTTCAAATTGTAATAACTCCTTTATAACTCCACTTTTTCATGTTCTTCCTGCATCTGGAGGAACACAAGCCCAACTTTTAGTGCCGGATAAGGTCCTAACAATAACAGGCTAATGTTAATTAGCATCATACTAACAGATGGTAAATAATGTTTTCCCCAACTCTTTGCAACCCCGAGGAATGGTCTAAACAGATGGCCGTTTAACTGATAATATACTGCAAAACACATAGGTTCAGTTGTAGTGTGCTGTGATCTTGGGGTGATCCTTTGTTGATCCGGTCTTAATATGATTTTTAATCTCCTCTGCGACTTAGTATTTGTAAATTTTAGTTTTTACTATCTTATATTTGTGATATGGGTGAGTCAATGTTTCATTTTGGAATAATAATAATGTCTAGCTTAACTCTGCCCTTGACTGTGATCACCGCACAAACCCTGGTCCTTTGACTCGTATTCAAGAAGATTGCAGACACCAGTTGACTCTTGGAATCCCAGTTCAAACTTACATCCCCTTCACCCTGAATGCTACTAAAACAAAGGGTGCTTTTTCACAAACAGAGGGGAAAAGCAGTTTTTTCAAGGATAACTGTCCTATGTAACCTGGACTACCTAAAAGAAAGAATAAACCTCACAGTTTTAGTAAAATTTTAATCCTTGTGTTAGCACCTATAATAGATATTATGTAAATATTCACTAAAACATTTTCCTTCCTGATTTGCCTAACGTGTCCAAAATAAGCCTAATCGTCAGCCCTGTAGTGCACAGGCTCATATAACATACTATAACATACTATAACCATTCTTATTTTTCAGGGGCTCATAACTGATGTAAAATGGAAGGCTCTTACCAAGCGCTAACAGAATTTCTAAAACTTTGTACTATACAAAGCACCCTGAGTACCAAGTGGTTATAACCTGTCGATGAAAATGCTGATTTAAAGCCTGAACAAGATAACTGTTTTCTAATCATCATATAAAATGTTTAGTAAATAAAGAGAGACTAAATACAATTTATAACAAAAATGGAACGCCGATGGAACACTGAATAACCGAGGGAATCTAATTTAGTTTGAAGTGCCACAGAGTGTTTTACAAATAAACCCCTACAACAGTGGTTCTCAAACTGTGAGGCGGGCCCCACCTAGGGGGCGCGAAGATGTGAAAAAAAGAAAACAAGAATCGAAAATATGAAAAATACATCTATTGAACCCAAAACAAATTAACTTAAACTACATTCTGATACTAGAAAATAAATATAGAGATAAATGTCGATAAAAGTTAAGTAGGTATAATAAAATATGTCAAACTGTAATGAGAATAAAATCTGATTTTTATTTATTTTTTCATGATTAGCCTGACAAAGATGTGGCCATATCAGAAAAATAACCGTACATTTGTGTTTTGAGCAGAATTTGAATTACTTGGGCTTGCAAAAAATATATGTGATAGAAGATATCAGATGTCTCCAGTTCCTACCCAGTTCCTTTAGGGACTTTATACTGGCTATTATTATTTAAAATGAGTACAGTACAGAAATTAAGTTACAGTATATGCTATGTTTGGGGGGGGGGGGGGGGGGGTGTGATCAGAAAGGCACTGATGATTTCAAAGATCAGTCAAGAAAACTGTTGGAAAAATGGGCAGAACTCTTTTGGAAACAAGGATGTTTCTTATAATGTTTTAAAATTGGACCTTCACAAAGATGCTTTTAGATGCTTTATTTTCTAAAGAGACTTTATTTTCATGTTAAAGTAACTGGTCATTTTACCTGGCTATTGCAAATGTATTTTGTTCACTAATGCTTTAGTGTTTAATTAAGAATTACCGGAATATTTGATAATTAGTTTAAGCAGAAAGAGTAATTAGCTCTGCTATTTTGTGAGCTATACAAGCGTGCTGAGCTGTTGGCTCCCATTTATGAGGTCACTAGCATGAGCTAAAGCTGATGATTTTAAAAACATGATTTTAGTTCAGTGAACTTTGGATGTGCAGAAGAGCACTTCTTACAACCCTTGCCTCTAGTTAAACAAGCACACCGCAACTATAGCCTCCTGGCTCTAAGAGCAGAAGCGTATGAGCTATGAATGAATTTTCAGAGACAAGAAATTTAAATGTAATAAAGGTAAAGTTGTCTTGGAGACAGGATGACCACATCATACCTAGATTATCTTTATCAAATCAGTATAAAAGAAAGATCTTGACTTATGGCTGATACCTCAAACAACACAAAAAATGGGCCACCTGGAAAAAAAAACAATACATCTAGCAATACCAGGTTGTGTGGTGTTCACACTTTATTTTTCTTTTGTTTTATGGCCCTGTGTACTTGAACTATAATACTTGTCTCTTGCCTGTTATGGAGCTCTGTCTAATTACCTAAAGTTACAGGAATTGGGAAGTGATGAACTATTTTGGTAAGAATATGTGTTAAGGTCTAAATAAGAGAGTATAAAAGGGGAAAAGTGTCACCCTAGGACCCTCCCATGACAAAACAAAAATCATAATTGGGCTTTTCTGTTTTTTAACTTTTTAATTAAAAATAGTAAAATGTTTTCTAATTATCCCCTGTGTTAATAGAAATAATTTTAGTTTTTGAGTAGACAGAAAATATCAACATTTTGTGCTAGTGTAACCGTGAGTGTTTTTAAATGCACGTACAAAACTGGGATAAGGCGTGTAACCTGCTTTCTTATAAAGCTCCGTTTAAATGCACAAGTGTATTTACAAAGTTTTCCTTTTTGTCAAAAGGCTCCTATGTTATAGAAATGAGCTAAGCAAAAAATTAAAAATCATCATCATCATAAGCACGGCCATTCCTTTCATTACTAGTTTAATAGGTTTGAGGGAATAAATATTAATACACACACAAGATGTGCCTAGTCCCTCAAAAACAAAAGGCTACAATGCAGCGGAACGCTACGGAAATGGACCTGAATAAACAAATGAAATTCATACTCGAATGCAGTGACTTGAGCTCCGAGGCAAAAGTAAAACTTTATACGAGCGTCTTACAAAGATACCTGACGTTTGTGAAAAAAAAGAAACAGGTACCACAGAAAAATGTATACAAACTTTTTAAGGACGTAAATAAAAACAGACAACCGGGTCTCAGGTTCCCTGTGTATTAAGATATAATCTCATACATACAGGTACATCTTATACTATTCATTTATCCCCATTATTCAACAATACACTTTTGATACATCTAAAAATCATCCGGACTTTGGGGCTACTATAGGTTGTATTAAAATAATTACATTTCATTTAGAGGAATGAAAATACAGTTGCATTAAGCTCCTGGTCCCTGTTCATCCTTGGAGGCTGTCTCCAACCGGCTATCCTAATGAGAGTTTATAAAGTAAAAATGTTTCGTTACCTCAGACTTTTAAAAACAGGCGGATTCGTACAGAAAACAAAAGGTTACAGCGGGAACCCGTTTCGAAAGAGTACACGTTTCACAAGTGGGCCCTTCTGTACGTAGTTCAGAATACAGACATGTTATTATGTCAGAGCAAATGCCTACAATCTCTGCCTGCGCTTTTAAGCCACACCTGAATATTCTCAGAGAAGAGGCTCTGTTTGAATTTCCAGACGCCGAGACCAAAACAAATTGAACAGATTGTCCTGTTTCGGTAAACAGAAAGAACCACTATTGCTGAACATAATAATTAATGGTAACCTATGAGCATTTTTAAATTTAAAACCTCAGCCCCTCTCATTTTAAACAGCTGTCATTTTTAAAAAAGGGAGTTACCGGAGAATCAACTTGGAAACATTAATATTAAGGATAACATATAAGGATTCTGCCATCCGTTTTTTTTAAACATACTCATTTGGCGCATATAATAATCAAAAATATGCCCTACCGTGATCTCTTTAATGGGTGTGTGCGCTGACCAGGCAAGTGAGAACGGCGTCAGCCCTCAGAGTTATTTTATAGGCAAAAAGCAGGAATTCTTTTTTTTGAAATGTAATTTATAATAACAGATATGTGCCAGTTTTAAACGGGGAGATGTATATTGGAGTCTATTTGATGTACATTATGGTGTCAGCTACCGGCTTGCACCGTATCTGGCAGCAGGGTTGTGAATCACCCCCCTTTCTATAACCTCGCGCTCAAAGAATGCAAAGAATTCCTCAGACGGCCGGGCACCCCAGCAGAAGTGGGACCGAGCAGCTTTCCAGCACGCGCGAACGGCCCCAGTACTTGCAGATCCTGTCAGCTCAGTGTGTAGAGAGAGATAGGGACTGCTTGTCTTTCTGTGAAATGGAAGATTGAGATGCTGGGCGCTTAGAACTTTTCTACTTGTCGCTCTGAGACCGTACCCTTTGGGGTGTTTTTACTGCAGTCTGTCTGCAAAATGGAAAGCTGTTGGCCTTAAATAAAAAAAGCAAAGGGGTAGAGAGATATTTTATTTTCGTGTTAATATTAAAATCATAGACAGAATCGAAGAAGATGAACCGCTTTTTTATACAGCACTTTCAGAAGTGGTGGGGCCAACCAACATGTGCTGCCTGACCGAGGGCATGTTGGAACATGTTCTCGGGATGCCCCTGAACATGTTTGGACTTGCCTTCGGGAGGTGGGGGGTGGAATGTGGTGATGGTGGGTTCAAGGAGGAGGCAGATATCCATTCAAAAAGCCCTTGACAGAAAGGACACCCGAGCAGGCGAAGGGGGGTAATGGTGGGCTCAAGGAAGTGGTAGATATCCATCAAAAAGCCTTTGACAGAAAGGACCTCCGAGCAGGTAAAAGGGGGTAATGGCGGGCTCAAGGAAGTGGTAGATATCCATCAAAAAGCCTTTGACAGAAAGGACCTCCGAGCAGGTAAAAGGGGGTAATGGCGGGCTCAAGGAAGTGGTAGATATCCATCAAAAAGCCTTTGACAGAAAGGACCTCCGAGCAGGTGAAGGGGGGTAATGGCAGGCTCAAGGAAGGGGCAGATATCCATCAAGAAGCCTTTGACAGAAAGGACCTCCGAGCAGGTGAAGGGGGGTAATGGCGGGCTCAAGGAAGTGGTAGATATCCATCAAAAAGCCTTTGACAGAAAGGACCTCCGAGCAGGTGAAGGGGGGTAATGGCAGGCTCAAGGAAGGGGCAGATATCCATCAAGAAGCCTTTGACAGAAAGGACCTCCGAGCAGGTGAAGAGGGGCGGGGCGGGACCGGAAGTGGGCGTTATATGTCCTGTAAGAAAAAGATGTAAGCACCCCCGGGGCCGGAAATAAAGGACAAGTATTGTTTTCACAAAAGTTTTAAAGTAAAAGTGAAAATAATGCATATGTAACAACTCCCATGAAAATAACAATCTCTTTAAATTGTATATCCGGTAAACCAAACCCGGAGGTGAGCAAGCAAAGCGAGCAGGTGGTGGAGCCCCCTATTTTAATAAACAAAAGTCTATCTTTTTAATTAAGTAAATAAATGAAATTAATAAATAAATCCCCCAACTTTCAAAACAGTTGTTTTCAAAAACGTATCGATTGCTTACAACTTGTTCAAAATTCTGCTGCTAGGATAATAAACTGTTCTAAATCCACTGAAAATATTATACCTATTCTCACTCAACTTCACTGGCTCCCTGTTAATTACCGAATACAATACAAAATACTGCTCTTAACATTTAAAGCTCTCCACATCCTTGCTCCTCCCTACCTCACTGATCTCCCACAGACTCATTCAGATCCTCATCTGTAGCTTTACTTTCTATACCACACATCAAACTCTGTTCTATGGGAGCTCGAGCATTCTCTGTAGTGCTCCTCAACTCGGGAATTCTCTTCCCTCTCAGACCAGTCAACTAGACTCAATAACACATTTTAAAACTGCCCTCAAATCTTATCTCTTCAAACTAGCATACCAATTAAGAATTTAACACTGTTACTGCCTGTTATCTTTATATGTTTGCTATTAACTCTGTACCTTATTGCTATTTGATTTTATCGTTCTGCTTGTTTTTATTTTATTAATGTTGTTTAATTTCACTGTAAGGAGAGCTTGTGTGTTAAGAAAGGTGCCTATTAAATAAAATGTATTATTATTATTATTATTATTATTATTATTAATACATCTGTATATTACATCGCACATGCATTTCTAACTTGTTAGAGTTGAAGCTTTTCACCAACACACATGAAAGCAATACTTATCTCTAACATACGCAGATCCGTTATGTTTTTTTTTATATATTTATAAAAATATTCTCGTTCATTTTTTCCACATAGACATTTTTAAAACACTTTTTTTTAGAAAAACTAAATAATAAGCAGTTGGACAGTGGCTATCTGTGCATCCACTGCGTTTTTTAAGATAAATAAAAGCATAATTGAACTCATACCAGGTTTTCAAAAAGAGCAGCAATAAAAAAGAAAAGAAAAGCCCGCCCCGTGAATCGTTCCTATCTCCCTGCCCCCTGGCGCACCTACATGCGTTATGCTCCTAGTGCTGTTATTTAAACTGCACCGTAGCTACAGTTTTCTCTTAACTGTGAACATGGAGTTGGTTGGCACACTTGCCTTGACGGTGATCATTTTAGCTCTGCTGATTGTGTTTTTTCGGAAGGACTCGGCTCGTTACTCAAAGATGCCGCCAGGTCCGACCGCACTGCCATTGATCGGTAACTTGCTGCAGGTGAATGGCAAGGTACCCCATGAAAGTTTCTTAAAGGTGAGAGGTAAATGAGTTTTTATTAAATTCCATTCAACCCATTTAATCAATAAATAATAACACATATAGTGTGCTGATTTCTTTTCCCTGTAGATGAGTGAAACCTACGGACCTGTCATGACGGTGCATCTGGGTCCAAAACGCGTAGTAGTTCTGGTCGGGTTTGAAGCTGTGCAGGAGGCGCTGGTGCACAATGGGGATGCCTTTACTGGGAGACCAGAAATACCTCTGTTTACGTTGGTGACGGATGGCTTCGGTGAGTATCATTCTTTTTCATGATGTATGAGATATTTGGCAAGGCAAATTATCATTTGCGCATGTCCTTTAATTATTTAAATGTAGCTATGTGTAGTAAAGTGATGTACTATGGCATCAAGGGAAGTACTACTTATATATTATATTGCATTTGGGGGGACTATTCTGCTAGGTTGTGGGATCACCCCGGATATTATAGTTTGGTTTAGGAGATATAAATGCTATTTACCTGAGAAGCAGGCGCAGTATCGTGTTGTACTTTTAAATTTGGATAGAAATGAATTTATTGTTTGGCTCAGCGTCATTATCTGAATTAGTTGAAGATACCAGGGTATGTTTTTAGATATCCTCTCTGTCGCTTTCAGTAAATTCACCGTCTGAAAGCCAAATCAGGTATACAGAAAGTCAGTGTTGTTTATTTACAGAATCTGAGAGTGAGAGAAAAAAAAAATCGAATATATAAGGCGCTACACGATATAACGAAATAAACTCGGACTACATGCCGTTAAAATACTAGGAGACATTTTTAATTAAACTCAGTGGGGTCCAAATACAGTAAAATGAATTATATTTAGCAAACCTTTATTCAAAATAAAATTATAATTTTCGACTATGTGTTAAATATTATGCGTTTACCTGTCTTTGTAGCCCAGATTAATTTTTGCATGGGCACATTACATATATCCTACAAAACTTTTAATTTGCGGTAGCCCCACCCAAATTAAGTTATTCCCCTCCAGTCAAAATAATATATATTTTTAAATTATTTCTGCTGTGCTGTTTACACCACTATTACCTGTTTGCTGACGGTAGCATCACATAAACTCCTGATCTTGCCTTTAAGCAGCACAACCGTTGCCACACAGAAATCAAGCGACAAAAAAACGAGCCGATGTTAAATTTGTACATTTAGTTATAATCGTGTTATTTCATACGGGTGGTGGTATAGCGGAGAGCTACCGTTTCTTTCTCACATCACCAGGGGCTTGATTCTAGTCTGCTCAGGGTCCGCGTGAGGCTTGCACGTGCCGTCCATGTGTCTGTGGATTGATTTGCATGAGCATGTGTGCTGACGTGTTTTCTTAGCAAGATATACGTCCTTACCTTCTTATTTTTATTTGTTTATTTTTGGTGTTAGCAGAACCATTTAGGATTCCTATGAAATCCAGCTGTTGAAGTGTATCACTTTTAAGAGGCATCAGTGTCTGAGTGTTGTGTATTTCCTGTTGCTCTACAAACCTCAGTCTGTATCACGCCAGAGCTTGTATTGATAACGATTGCTCCTCAATGGTATTAGTGACACGTAATGAGTGATGGACTGGCATTAGAATTGCCCCTGGAAACCACAATTGGCCAGACACCAACTGTTCTTGCACCTTTTAATGTACATGAACATATTCATTTGTTAGGTGGAGTGGTGGCTCTGAGGCTACGGATCTGCACTGACAATCGGAAGGTTGCCAGTTCGAATCCCATAAATGCCACTCTGCTCTGTTGAGCCCTCGAGCAAGAAAAGCACTATATAAATGCAAATTATTATTAGTAAAGTAGCACAGTACGCTCCCATTGTTCAGTCCTGGCCCCAAGCTGTTGATTTTTTGTTTCAAACATTCACAATCAATGAATCATTTTTGCTTTTATTGATCTCCTTGTTTGAATTACCTGACATTTATTCCTTCTGTTGTTTTGCATTAATAAAAGTGCAATAATTTCATAGTCACATGTATGAGTAATTAAGCAATATTTATTTTTGCTGTATGGTTAAATATTTGTTTTTATCAGTTTTTGTTTTTTCAACTCTGTGGGTTAGCTCACTTATTTGTATCTAAATACTGCTGACAAGCGCAGCAGATCTCAGGGTAAACAAGAGTGAATGGCAAAGGACAGCTATTTCAATGCTATCGATTTGTGCCCTTTTTAGTAAAAACTGGCATAAATAACCAGAACATCAAAAAAAAAAAAATATTGTAAAGCAAAAAAAAAAAAAGTTTTTTTTAACTATATCTAACGAATCTACTTCATCCATCCATTTTCCAACCCGCTGAATCCGAACACAGGGTCACAGCGGTCTGCTGGAGCCAATCCCAGCCAACACAGGGCACAAAGCAGGAACCAATCCCAGGCAGGGTGCCAACCCACCGCAGGACACACACAAACGGGCCAATTTAGAATCGCTAATCCACCTAACCAGCATGTTTTTGGACTGTGGGAGGAGACCGGAGCGCCTGGAGGAAATCCACACAGTCACGGGGAGAACATGCAAACTCCACACAGTGAGGACCCGGGAAGCGAACCCAGATTCCCCAGGTCTCCCAACTGTGAGGCAGCAGCACTACCCACTGTGCCACCGTGCCGCCTAATGAATCTATTTCTTGCCTCTATTTCTTTGACATTTTGTAAAGCACTTTGAAGTACATTCTATGCATGAAAAAATGCTATAGAAATACAGTAAATGTTGATCTTAAAGCCTCATCCTTCATGTAGCAGATATTTGCCTGTCATGAAATTGACTCAAAATTTCCACCCTTTATTCTTATCCATGTTCACTTTAGAGCTATGGCAAACCAGTGTAGCTTCAAGGCAGAATTCAACCCAAGGTGGGATGTGTGTGCATCACAGGATACACTAACTCACCAAAATATATGTACTCCAGCCTCCCCAATAGGTCTTTAGATCACTGGAGCAAGCTTGAGGGCTTGGAGAAAATTGACCTGAACATTGCAAAGATTGTGAAAACTCCATACAAAAACATACGTTGGTTGAGAATCAACCTGGACAGAAGGCACCAATATGGGTGTACTTTTTAAAAATTATTTCTATGCATTTGTACATGGTCTTAATGAGAAGCCAAAACAAAGAACAACAAGTTCAATTTGCAAAGCTTTTTATCAGATATTAGAAGTTACACAGATGTCAGGTGATTGAAAGGAACTACTTTGAGGATCTCTCTCCTAGGAGATTTCATTTTGCCGACGTGCTTGCATCATTTGTGCATTAGCGGCTAAACGACTGTCTTTCTTCGGAGGTTTCGTTTTGCCAACGTGCTCGCCTCGCTTGTGTATTAGCAGCGGGAGGAGAAGTAAAAGGCATACCATTTGCTGATGTGCGCACCACACTTCTGTAATAGCGGATAAGCGAGTGACTCTCTCTTTGAATGTTTTGTTTTGCTAACGTGTTGGCCTCGCTTGCGTTTCTTTGGAGGTGGTGCCCTTAGCCCGACTGCACCTCTCACTTTCAGACTGGACAGACTCACACTTCCAAGCATAGATGTTTATATATAAGATATGTATATATTGTCGTGGACAGCTGGGGCTCATGCCCAGTCAGGACGCCTGGAAGATGGAAGGATCAGGAGAGGAGCAGTACCTCCCCTGTAACACGAGAAGGCAGCCACCCTGGTGGGTGTTGGGGTAACGGGAACAGAGCTTGGAAGCTCAGTCTTATGGGGAGCCATGGTCACACCAGGAAGTGCTGCATGGGCACCCAGAAGCACTCCGGGTGTACCTGCTTCCTGGTCCAGCAGCAGGGGTTCTAAGGCCAAGAGAACACCAGCCCCCACTGGGCATTCACATGGCTTCTAGGCTTCACATAAAAGTATCTGATGATGATGGTCATGTGGACTTCTGTGGTACTGTATTCAATTCATCAATGCAGGGACTGTATGTTGCCTTGCTCAGGTGGTGGTGGAGCAGAAGGCCATCAAAGAGAACTGGAAAAAGAACAGCAGAAAAAGTAGGGGTTTGTACGGATTGCAGAGCCTTGATGAAAATGATAATTCAATGCACATATAGTTTATTAGGGGTACACTAAAATGTACCTATGAGAAAACCATTTTAAACTAATGGGTTTTTAGTAGTTGTTTTTTAAATGCTCCACTGTATTAGCCTGGCAAATTTCTATCAGTCAGCTATTCCAGATTTTAGGTGCATAACAGCAGGAGGCCACCTCACCACTTTTAGCTCTTGGAATTATAAGCAGACCCTCATTTGAAGATCTAAGGTTACAACTTGGAGTGGAAGGTGAGAGGCATTCTGAAATATAGGATGGAGTGAGATTATTTAAGGCTTTGTACACCATAAGCAGTATTTTAAAGTCAATTCTGAATAGCACAGGTAACCAATGTAATGACATTAAATCTGATGTGGTCAGATTTTCTTTTTCCTCATTAAGATTCTGGCAGCAGCATCTGCACTAGTTGCAACTGATTGATGTCTGCCTTCAGTAGTCCTGAAAGGAGTGCATTACAGTGCTTTTTTCTTAAGTGAAAAAATGTTTTCCTGGTTAATATGTGATATAAAATTTAGGTCAGAGTCAATAATTACCCCTAAATTCCTTGCCTCTGTCTTGATTTTTAAGCCTAATGGATCAAGTGTATTTCTAATACCCTCACTATATCCATTTATTCTAATAACTGAGATTTCTGTTTTCTCATTATTTAGTTGAGAAAATTACTACTCATCCATTCAGAAACACAAGTAAGACATTGGGTCAATGAACCAAGAGAGTTGGGATCATCAGACACTATTGACAAATGCATTATGCGTCGAGATAATCTGACCTAATGGAAGCATGTACATCGAAAATAGCAGTGGACCCAGGATAGATCCTTTTAGAACACTATATAGAATATCATGTGTCTTCGAAGTATAATTAATATAAATAATAAATAATTTTCTACCTGTTAAGCAAGACTCAAACCAATTTAAGTAATTGCCAGAGAGGTCCACCCACTGACTTATAAAAATATTGTGATCAATGGTATCAAAGGCTGCACTCAGACGCAGAGCACTGTAACAAGTTCTTGGGTGAAATGCAAGTATATATGTTACAAATTTCTAAATATAAAATTACTACACATAACATTAAAACAAACAGAAAACAATGTACATAAATGGAAGCAATGTCAACTAATTAATTATTGAACTATAGCCAGTTGACAATGTAGAAGAGTAAAATACAAACACCAGCCTGTATCATTCCTGGAGAAAATAAACCTCGAGTGGGTGGTTCATTGTCAATTGTAAGAGAGAATATCAAAGACAGAGTCAGACACAGTCAAAGTCATGGAGATCTTGGCCAACTGGCCATCCACCCAGTCATGGGCATTATATGTCAGAGTCTATCCTGCCAATCCAATCTAATGAAAGAATTATTCTATTAGATGATTCTAGTGCTCGCAGCATCTGAGATAACTTTTCCATTGACAGCAGAACAGCTTGGCAGTAGAGCAGTGGCACCAAGTGCCACATCAAGATACCAAGAAGGGAAAAAGAATAGAGGGGGGATAGAATCCATCCATCCATTACCCAATCCGCTATATCCAAACTACAGGGTCACGGGGGTACTGCTGGAGCCAATCCCAGCCAACACAGGGCGAAAGGCAAGAAACAAACCCCGGGCAGGGTGCCAGCCCACCGCAGGGTGCGCACACACACACACACATACACCCACACACCAAGCACACACTAGGGACAATTTAGAATCGCCAATGCACCTAACCTGCATGTCTTTGGACTGTGGGAAGAAACCGGAGTACCCGGAGGAAACCCACGCAGACACGGGGAGAACATGCAAACTCCACGCAGGGAGGACCAGAGAAACAAACCCAGGTTTCCTTACTGCGAGGCAGCAGCGCCAACCACTGTGCCACCGTGCCACCTAGAGTTAGAATGATTCGTAAATGTTTTACTATTTAAGTCATTTCACAAATGACTGATAAAGTATGCACACCTAATCAGCAGCTCTATTCAGGGTATGCTAAACTAAAGTAGTCTTCAGCTGGAATTATAAAGATAGCCCTTCATGAAAGTCAAACAAACATGGATTTAAATATAAAAAGTGTGTGCATCTCATTAAAACTTTTACATTATATACAAATATTCTCTGAATGGTACTCACAAGAAAGAATTAGAAAGAATACACAATATCACATTATTATGAAAAAGTCAAACAGTTTTCAGTTTTACTTACACAGGGCTCCTGGCCTTAATTTAAAATCACTGAATTAAAGCCAACTTTCAGTGTGCTTTTTTCATGTCAAATTGCCTGATCTGATTATGTTTAAAATGTTTATTAAAATTTGGAAGCATTTGTGCTGGAGTATAATGTAATGTTTAAAGAACTGGAGGTATGGGGTGATTTTGAACTTGTAACTTCTAACATGTGATCAAAGATTTCTGCAAATTAACCTCATTGGTCCTTGTTTTATAACTCTGTGCAATTGCAAATGATCTAGTATATGTTAGTTGGTTTGTCATTAATGTGAAATCAATTCAACCCTTAAATGAAACTATTTTAAAAGAAATCAAGTTGTTACTCAGTTTCTCCATGCAGGTACCTGGGATACAGAGATTCATTTAATTGATGTTGTAGTTATTTATGAGTATTATGTTGTGGACCTCCAAGGTGGGCACCGCCGGCCCAATTTGGTACAGACAGATGCAGAGGCACAACTCCAAAGCACACAGGTCTTTTTATTTTCTTTTTCCTTTGTGGGAAACGCCATCCCCATTCTCCACAAGTATAACACAGACTCAAGTACAGCACAATGCACAATCTTCTCCTTTTCTTTCTCTTTCTTCTCTTCTCCTCCACTCCTCCCAGCAAGCTTCACCTCCCTTCTCCTGACTCTGGCTCACCAAGTAGTGTCTGCTGCCCTCTTATACAAGGCACCTGGAATTGCTCAAGGTGTTTGATGACCTACTTCTGGCAGCACTTCCGGGTGTGGCGGAAGAACTGTCCATGAGGGCTCAGAAGTTGCTGCAGCACCCCCTGGCAGCGCCCATAGACCCACAACAGTGCTGTACCAAGCTCCAACTCCCATGGAGCCCTGCAGGAATCCTAGGCACTGATGCAACACAGGGGGGCTGCCATCTAGCACTCCAGGGGAGAGGCTATAGGAGGCATCTAGAGGCTGTTATATTTGCAAAAGGAGGCTCAACTAAGTATCACTGTTGGGGTGCCCAAATTTTTGCACCTGTCTAATTTTGTTATGATGCATATTGCATATTTTCTGTTAATCCAATAAACTTAATGTCACTGCTGAAATACTACTTTTACCATAAGGCATGTCATACATTAAAAGGAAGTTGGTACTTTGAAAGCTCAGCCAATGCTAAACACAAATCCAGAGGGATCCCACACTTTTTCATATGACTGTATATATTTTATATACACTGTATATATATATATTATAAATATAGTCGCAAAAACCAGACATAAGAGTCATAAAAATGTTTGGGGCAGCCACCTGTATATCGGTATCCTGGCTGCAAATTTGCAAAATCTATAACAGCAGTGATGTGTACAAAACTGAGTCCAAAACAGAACTGATGGAATAGGGAAAAGGTTGAGGCTTTTAAAGGGGAAGACAGGAAGTGAAGTCAGATGGGTCGGGCTCATAAGGGTCTTCAGGCATAGGCTCGAGCCCGAACGTAACATCACAGGGGCTGGTGAAATCTCCCGTGGATGTTCTGCAGGAAAGCGAGAAAATGAATCAGTGCACTCTGCCACATCCTGGTCTGACTCAGAATTGCCCTTACTTAAGCCCTTTAGCTGCCTCCCATGCTCACATGTGTGACAATATATATATACTGTATATATATAGTAAATACAAAAACACAAAGATGGAACAAGGTTTGGGGAAACCCTGTATAATGTAATGCAAGTGAGCAATCACAAGAGACTGTGTCCAAAATGACACTGATACAGAAGGATAGAGGTCGGGTTTTTATAGGTGGTGGAAGGGAAGAGGCGTGTCCAGAATGGAAGAGCTGGAAATGAGGTCAGGAGGAGGGCGTGGTCTAGAGAGAAATGAGGAAGCTGGTTAGGGCTTAGGTCTTCTTCTCATTAGTGTCAAACCCTGACTCACTGTTTCATGCCTGATTAAACCCTTTGAGTGTTATATATATATATATATATATATATATATATATATATATATATAAGTAGTAAAGGAGCGTCACTTTTATCCATCATACATTTTTGACAGGTGTTTGTCCCGCCCCCCTTGGCATTTCCGGTACTCACCGTATGCCACCGTAATTTGGGCGTTTCCCCGCGCTCTGATCTCTGCCTGTTGTCGGGTGCGCTGTTTGACCGGCATCGGGGCTTTAGTCAGTCGTGCGTATGGAAAATGGTCGGCTGCTCTTAGCCTTGATCCTAAAAAACTGAGTCTGTTCATCTTTGTGATCCGAACCGGTCCTTCGGGGCCCCGGTAATGTGTCAAAAGGTAAGTCAGCGATTTTGGGCGGAGCAGGCATCCAGCTCCTGGCTGCGCACAGCGCCAGGTGCGTGTACAGAGAGTACAGCGTGCTTGAGTGAGCCTGCTCTTATCTGCTTACAGCGCCGGGGTGTGTACAGAGAGCTTGAGTGACAGACCCCTGCAAGATGATGGAAAAGAAAACTTTAGAGAGACTCTATTACACACCCAAGGAGCCTGGCAGTGCATCCCAAACACGTCCAGAGCATACCGTTACCTTGACAGCCATGTAAAACCATGCCCTTTATAAAGCAAGGCATAAAGTAGATACCAATTTAAAACAAGTTTTATTGAATGAATCAAAAAGATACCAAAAAAGTGCTTTAAACAATTTTTATTGAAGCAAAATTCCAAACATAGCAAAACAACATGTTGTCTTCACTTTCCGGGTTACACACTGTTATAGATTAATTGCTTAAAAGTCTGAATAAAATCAGGTTAAACAGTTGTAAAATAGTCACACAAGCTTGTTTGAATACAGATTAGCAATTCAATTTAAAAAGAAGCGAAAATACAAGAATTGTATACACTGTTGAAAACACAAATCAAATTGCAAACCATGTCCCAACCCATCAGTGAGCCGGTAATACATCTAAATAAAATGTTTAAGCCCCCAGACAGACAGATATACTTTATTAATCCCCAGCAAGAACGCTCGACTGGCCCCAGCAACACGGGTAAACAGCCTGCAGCAAGCGGCGATGCCGCGACGGACCGTCGAGAACGCTCGACTGGCCCCAGCGACACAGGGACACTGGTAAGCGGTCGGTTAAAACCATGCAAAGCGGCGGTCTCAGCCAGCCAGCAATCGCTCGGTCAGAAGAATGGTTAGCTGTAAACAAGTGTTAGTGTCTCCATTCTGACCTTAATAGCGGTGGTCGATGCCAACCTGCTAATTATCAGTCATAACGGAGTGGACACCTTCGCTCATCACAACATACCCTATTCTTGTTATTGAGGAGGCATGAGGCTTTCGATGCAAAAACCGTTCTTTAAATATGTTTTTGGGCGAAGCTTTTTACAACGCTCGGCCAATCAAAGTATTTAAAGATAAGATTTTTTTAAGATAACCCGCCAGCATATTTTTAACCAATCAACAAACACAAGCCTCATGTTAAGCTAGCCAATGGCATTACACCAGGCTGGTTCGGGCATGCGCTGGCTGCATCGACCCCTTCCCATGCTCATGCCTGCCAATCAGGATACAGACCTGTTGGCGGGAGTGTGAAATGTTTATGGATTGAAGGCAACATGGCGTTGCTGTCAAAAAAGCATGAACGACTCTGTCTATGGAAAATGTATTAGCATATGGATTAAACAGCAACAGACAAAAATATTGTAACACATACAATGCTGGTTCGGGGTATTCGGGCGGCCGTTTTTCTAAACCAGGAGATCAGGGGTCGTATCCGAGCCGAAGAGCAAAAGTAAGATATGTCCTTTTAAATTCTGTATATTATTATGATTGTGCATCACAGTTTTTATTCTATTAAAACCCATAAATGAAATGGTAAAATAGAATTATCTTGTTGAAATAAAAATCCGGTAACGCATTAATATTTATAAATAAGTCATGAATGTGTGTACAGGTTTAAGTAGCCTTTTTATCCCTGGTATGATGAATTTGTGCCTTAAAATAAGAAAAAAAAAGAACCGGCACATTTTGTTACGTATGTTGCCGCTGACACTGCACGCGTAGAGCTGTCATTTTCTAAGCCAGGAGATCAGGAGTCGCATCTGAGCCGAAGAGCAAAAGTGAGACATGTACTTTTAAATTCTGTATATTATTATGATTGTGCATTACAGTTTTTATTCTCTTAAAACCCATAAATGAAATGGTAAAATGGAATTCTAGGTTTCTTTACAAAATGAACATCTGTTGCTGATCGTTGAGATAAGACGCGTGTACTTGACCCCGGGGCCTTGTTGAAACATTCTAGAGGCACCCATAGAATAAAATTTGATAAAAAAATTCATTGGAATATACATTTTACCGGCTGTCTATAAGTGATAACGTTGGAACATTCTAGAGGTACCCTGATACATGACATAAAATGATAAAATTCCATGGAATATTTTTATTTACGTTTTCACCGTGTGTTTATAAACGATAATGTTTGATCAATGTTAGATGGTTATCGGCCTAATATATATAGCTGACTTGAGCCGAATTACACATTAAAATATTTTAATGCATTCTGCATTCCTGGAGCATTATGGCTTGCTTCTTAGATTCGGTTGAATTTGATGCTCAGCTTTCCGATCGACATAGAATTAGTACCGAATCGTCCGGTAAGATTTGTATAATATCTATCTATCTATCTATCTATATATATATATATATATATATATAAAATTAGTGAAAAAAACATCGGTTTACACCTTAAAGGTTATAAGGATATTTGTATGTACAATGTTAATTTTAAAAATACATCCACTACCTTATTATTATTATTATTTTATTTTAACAATATTTCAGCACGTGAGAAATTGCTTGAATCTCGATTAACAACGAGAAAAAGCACCACAGAACCGCAAAGACAAGTTGCAACCACCTTATTAGGAACTGTGACGGCACCTCGGCAACCTACAGGTATGAAAATAAGAAAAAATAAATTTTGTCGTTAATATCAAAATTGGGCTGTGTATGTATTTTGGCGTTCACATCACAGACAACAAGGACACCTGTGATCTTCAGGGGTCGGACTGTATGTGTTTGTGCTTTATTTATTTATTTTTTTCTTTGAATTTTTTGGTCGTAATCTTCTTTATTTATTTATTTATTTATGACGTTATGATCTGCTTCTTATATCCTGTAAGTGCCTTGTGCATGGAATAGGCTCTATATAAATAGAATGTATTATTATTTTATTATTATTATAGCGCTCAATGTACCCTAGCGTTAGGCAAGAGCAACACATGGATAGGGGTCCCGGCTTGCATAACTCAGTGTGCAAGCCATTGATAAGAACTTTGCTGACCAACGCCCTGACGTGGCCTGCTAACCTTGCTTAGCCACCGTGTGCACCCGACTGATAAGAACTTTGCCGCCCAAAGGCCTCAGAATATGAGCAAAACTGTATAGAAAAAAGATTGGGTGTGTGTCGCTATTTCTCGGGCCCTTTTGGGTCGGCGAGCTTAATGAATTGCTGTACGTATCCATATTTATATTATATAGCTATTAAGATTGTGGTTGATTTAATTTTTTTTTCAGATTTTGGGCAATCCGTTGGTAGCATTTCCAAAGGAAAGAAAACAGAGAAAGCAACAACCAAGTCTGGAAAAACCATTCATTCAGATGATAAAGTTGATAACCATGTGCATCATTTAATCGAGAAATGGCTGATGTGTGCTATTAGAATTATTAATTCATTTAGCAACAGACGTAAAGGTATACAGTTTTTATCAGCCTTTATCGAGGAGATATTATGTCCTGAGAGTAATATTTTAAAGAAATATCTTCTGACCTGTATCTCAGGCATTTTTGATTCTGACCAGATACCAGTACTGTAGTTGAACTTCAGACAGCTTACCAAAGGCTGCATAGACTGGAAAGCGTGATCTTAAAAGATTGCACAAGTCTGGGTAACGGTTCTGGTACAAATTCTATATGACTAAAGCAAGCTAAAATGAAACCTAGTAACACATTTTTAAATATGATCAGAAAGATCAAAAATAAATACAAACGGCTGTCTGCTTATCAGAAAAGGCGATTGAAATGTACCGGGGGTCCTAGGGCTAATAGAACAAGAGACCAAACAGATTCTTCGGCTCTTAATGCACATGTTGAAATTGTAAGGGAATCTGAAAGACGGATGAAAAGGTTTAGAGCTACAGAGCATAACTATGAATTCCGTTTTATCGATTTGCATAGGATTAAGTCGTATACACAGGCCATAAACATTGTTCATCAACGTATTCAGGGTCTTTTAGATGCATTATCCCCGAATATTGCACCATGTGATTTTGTTCAATTGCGACTTATTTCCCCGTGTTTGCAAAACAATCTTTATTCCCAAAAAAAGAATCTAGACAGCTTTGAAACCACAGGCTTTTTAAATTACGTGTCTCAGATGCTGCAAAGTAATACAGAAATTGTTACAGATTCTTCTCTCCGATTTGTAGTAACCATTGTGAAAAACATGCGTGGTGGTGGTGCAAGACTTAGAATTAACACATTACTCTTCAATAAAATTATTAATACTAAACGACGTCTATTAGTAGATTTCTCATATCGGGGTAATTTATGTTTTGCAGGCGCTGTCATCCGTTTACTCAGTCGGAAAGCCAAACCGGATAGCTGCATACTGCAAAAAGCTAGACAAATGCATAAACAACTGGGGTTTTCGGGTGACAAGAAAATATCTTTTTCAGATGTAGAAAAATTTGAGCGTCTATTAGATGTTTCTATAAAGGTACTATACATGCATGAGAGTACGTGGAAATACTTCACAACGGGTCCTACGCCTCCAAACTCTAAAGTGATTTTCCTACTCTTACACAATGAGCATTATTATGGGATTTTAAACGTGAAGAAATTTATCGGGGCTAATTATTTTTGTGAAATTTGCCATGCTGCTTATTCTCACAAAGTTCGCCATGTTTGTGCCAATCCTTGCAGGGCCTGCCATGATGCTTCCTGCATTGAAGTAACAGGCTGTTTAATTAGATGCCGGATATGCAAAATCATCTGTCAATCAAACGATTGCCATGAGAGACACCAAAACAAAAAAAAACGTGCCAGTGGAAACAATACTGTACTTACAGTCAGTGTTATACAGAGCTTACCCACAGTTGCAAACCGAGGCTATGTCCTCATTGTAAAGAAACAATCACAAGCTGCGACAATCACTTATGTTATATGCAACCGTTATTAAAGAGTCCGATGTCAAAAAAATATATATTTTATGATTTTGAATGTTGGCAAGACACGGGTATACACGAACCGAATTACATATACGCTTTACACATGGATGGTAACACAAGCTGGGAATTTGCCGGAAACGATTGTGTTCAAAGATTTATATCAACATTTATAGATAGTAAGTTTAAGAATTATACTTTTATTGCACACAATGCAAAATCCTATGACAGTTATTTTGTAATTAGTCAATTAATAAAAGGAATAATGAAAATGGATTTGTTAACGATTGGTGGAAAAATCATGTCGATAACAGTGAAAGGTTTAAACATCAGATTCATAGACTCTTTGAACTTTTTAGCATCAAAATTGTCTAAATTACCGCAGGCTTTGGGTTTTAAAGGGACTAAAGGATACTTTCCTCATTTTTTTAACACGATTAAGAACCAAAATTATGTCGGGCCTAGACCGGCTGTAGAATTTTATGGTGTGGAAAGTATGATGCCAGACGAAAAGAAAGAATTTCTTTTATGGTATTCTAATCACAAGAATGACGCATTTGATTTTCAAAAGGAATTAAAAATGTACTGTCGCTTAGATGTAGAGATTCTAAGGTCGGCTTGTATTTTGTTCAGACAAGAGGTTATGGAGATCACCAAAACGACAAAGGTGTATTTAGACGAGCAGTTTCAGATCAAATACAAAATATTATCGATTGATCCATTTCAATATGTTACTTTAGCGAGTGTTTGTATGGCAATGTTTAGACTTCAATTTTTGCGTGAGCAAACCATAGCTTTGCCGTTACAAGACAGTTATCACAGAATACAGAAGCGCTACTCTACACCGGCCATTCAATGGATCATGTATTTAGAGACCGAAGATAAACTAGATATTCAGCACGCGCTAAAACCCGGAGGTGAAATGCGTATTGGAAAATATTATCTAGACGGCTATGCCGAAAATAACGGCATAAAGATGGCATTTGAATTTAACGGTTGTTTTTTCCACGGGTGTAATATCCGTTATAATGAAAAATCATGGAATAGTGTTACAAACACGTCATTCGGTTCGCTTTATTCAAGAACTATGGAAAAAGTTCACTACTTAAAAATGCAGGGTTTTCAGGTGCATCAAATCTGGGAACATAATTGGCGACAAATGGTTCGTGAAAACATCCGTGTGCAGAATTTCCTGAAAACCGCTCGACTCCCAGAGGCTTTGAACCCTAGGGAATCTCTCTTTGGCGGACGAACAAAAGCAGCACGTTTATATTACAAGGTTTGCGCTGGTGAAAAAATCCCTTATGATTTTACGAGTTTATATCCATATGTGAATAAAACCAAAAGATATCCAATCGGTCATCCAAAAATTATTTATAAGGACTTTGGACCGTTAGAAACGTATTTCGGATTACTTTCGCTAGTGAAATTGGCACTCACCTAGGCTCACTGAAACTCCACACATGCAGTGCTAGCTACACTTACAGCAAGTAAAAAAATCAAAAAACCACTGATAAGAACTTTGCTGCCCAAAGGCCTCAGAAAAACGGGCAAAACTGCATAGAAAAAAAGGTTGGGCGTGTGTCGCTATTTCTGAGGTCTTTGGGCAGCAAAGTTCGTATCAGTGGTTTGCACACAGGGTTAAGCAAGGGGGCCCCGTGTCCATGTGTTGCTCTTGGCTAACGCTAGGGTGCATTGAGTACTATAATAATAATAATAATACATTTTATTTATATAGAGCCTTTCCCATGCTCAAGGCACTTACAGAATATAAGAAGTACGTTATATACAGTATATAGCATTGTACAAACCAGATAAATAAATAAAGAAGATTACGACCATGAATTCAGAGGAAAAATAAATAAATAAATAAATAAATAAAAAGCCTAACAGACAACATATGTGATGGTCTCGCACAAACACACACAGGTTACATGTGCATCTTGACATTGAGGTGAACTGAGAGAAGCGTAATAAAGTCAAGTAGAGCTAAAAGCCTTCCTGAACACATGAGTTTTGAGTTGTTTTTAAAAGAATTCATGGAGTCAGCTGATCTAATTAATTTGTGGTAGGTCATTCCAGAGTGTGGGCGCTATACAACTGAAGCTATACATGGACAACTGGCCCTGCAGATCACACCAGTGCTATTGCCTGTTATGTGAACGCCAAAACACATACAGACCCGATTTTGGTATTAAAAACAAACGTTTTTTCTTTTTATTTTCATACCTGTAGCCTGCCGAGGTGTCGTCACACTTCCTAATAAGGTGGTTAAATAAAACTCTACACTATCTCTTAAAATAAAAAATGCACTGTTCTTAAATAAAAACAATTTTAAATTTTGATTAAAATATATTCAAAAAGTGTTAAGGTTTCTTTTGTATCCTTTTTGTTCAACCCCATAATTTTTCTCACAAGTAATTATGCTTGTATACATTAAGAATTAGTCTTATTCTATAGGAAGTATGGAGTCTGCATTGTTTGGTAGTGTAATTGCACCTTATTACTCAAGCAGCAAACATTAACATTGCTGCAGTCCAGTGTCTGGATTTGTAATGCAGTACATGTAAAAGCACATTGTGTGGTTTTTCAGTGTATATATTGTGTTAGGGTTCTGACAGTTTGGGGTGTGCAAATTTTGTTTGAGCATGGGCACGTAGAGTTATTCAATAACTATCTGTGCCTTTCATTAATGCAGTGGTTCTCTGGATCAGTCATGACTCCTGTGTAGAAATATGTGATTGACAACTCAGTGTTGTACACCAATATATAATTCGGAGCTAGCCTCTTGATTTAGAGGTTTTTTGATTTTTTACTTGCTGTAAGTGTAGCTAGCACTGCATGTGTGGAGTTTCAGTGAGCCTAAATGAGTGCCAGTTTCACTAGTGAAAGAAGTAGGGCTAAAGATAAATAACCTCTGTTTTATTGTCATTCAGTTGGAGGAAATTTTGCACCATCCAAAGTTTAATATTATCTTTACACTCCATCAGTTTTTGTACTACTGAACTGTGAAGTTTTTTAAAACCAGATTGAAATACTGTACATCATATAGATTGTTTTCCTCCAAATATGACAATAATTGCACATTAACCACCTTTTCCATAATTTTGAACAGGAAGGGGAGCTTAGTGATAGGCCTGTAATTTGAAAGCACTGTGGGATCCAGAGTAGGCATCTCCAATAGTGACTGAACAATTGCATGCTTGAAGTTGTCCGGCATTTCCCCACAGTTTTAAACAGTGATTAATTATGTGCGAAAGCAAGTGTACTGATGTCTCCAAAATAATCTTTAAATAGATGTGCAGGTTAAATATCAAGAGGATCAGCGGAAGTTTGAATGGGTTGACTATATCAGTTAGCTGGGAGATGGAAACTGATTGAAACAACATAAACTGGCTCTGCACTGGCCCACAGGAAAGAAGTTTAGGAATAACTCGCAGTTCTCAGGCGAGCTCACAGAGAAGCTGCTGACAGGTGGGGGTAAAGAAAGTGTTCATGGTGTTAAAAAGCACTCTAGGTCTTGAGGCATCATTTGCAATATATGCTATATACTGTATATAACGTACTTCTTATATTCTGTAAGTGCCTTGAGCATGGGAAAGGCTCTATATAAATAAAAGGTATTATTATTATTATTATAGTACTCAATGCACCCTAGCGTTAGCCAAGAGCAACACATGGACACGGGGCCCCCTTGCTTAACCCTGTGTGCAAACCACTGATACGAACTTTGCTGCCCAAAGACCTCAGAAATAGCGACACACGCCCAACCTTTTTTTCTATGCAGTTTTGCCCATTTTTTCTGAGGCCTTTGGGCAGCAAAGTTCTTATCAGTGGTTTTTTGATTTTTTTACTTGCTGTAAGTGTAGCTAGCACTGCATGTGTGGAGTTTCAGTGAGCCTAAGTGAGTGCCAGTTTCACTAGCGAAAGTAATCCGAAATATGTTTCTAACGGTCCAAAGTCCTTATAAATAATTTTTGGATGACCGATTGGATATCTTTTGGTTTTATTCACATATGGATATAAACTCGTAAAATCATAGTAAGGGATTTTTTCACCAGCGCAAACCTTGTAATATAAACGTGCTGCTTTTGTTCGTCCGCCAAAGAGAGATTCCCTAGGGTTCAAAGCCTCTGGGAGTCGAGCGATTTTCAGGAAATTCTGCACACGCATGTTTTCACGAACCATTTGTCGCCAATTATGTTCCCAGATTTGATGCACCTGAAAACCCTGCATTTTTAAGTAGTAAACTTTTTCCATAGTTCTTGAATAAAGCGAACCGAATGACGTGTTTGTAACACTATTCCATGTTTTTTCATTATAACAGATATTACACCCGTGGAAAAAACAACCGTTAAATTCAAATGCCATCTTTATGCCGTTATTTTCGGCATAGCCGTCTAGATAATATTTTCCAATACGCATTTCACCTCCGGGTTTTAGCGCGTGCTGAATATCTAGTTTATCTTGGGCCTCTAAATACATGATCCATTGAATGGCCGGTGTAGAGTAGCGCTTCTGTATTCTGTGATAACTGTCTTGTAACGGCAAAGCTATGGTTTGCTCACGCAAAAATTGAAGTCTAAACATTGCCATACAAACACTCGCTAAAGTAACATATTGAAAAGGATCAATCGATAATATTTTGTATTTGATCTGAAACTGCTCGTCTAAATACACCTTTGTCGTTTTGGTGATCTCCATAACCTCTTGTCTGAACAAAATACAAGCCGACCTTAGAATCTCTACATCTAAGCGACAGTACATTTTTAATTCCTTTTGAAAATCAAATGCGTCATTCTTGTGATTAGAATACCATAAAAGAAATTCTTTCTTTTCGTCTGGCATCATACTTTCCACACCATAAAATTCCACAGCCGGTCTAGGCCCGACATAATTTTGGTTCTCAATCGTGTTAAAAAAATGAGGAAAGTATCCTTTAGCCCCTTTAAAACCCAAAGCCTGCGGTAATTTAGACAATCTTGATGCTAAAAAGTTCAAAGAGTCTATGAATCTGATGTTTAAACCTTTCACTGTTATCGACATGATTTTTCCACCGATCGTTAACAAATCCATTTTCATTATTCCTTTTATTAATTGACTAATTACAAAATAACTGTCATAGGATTTTTCATTGTGTGCAATAAAAGTGTAATTCTTAAACTTACTATCTATAAATGTTGATATAAATCTTTGAACACAATCGTTTCCGGCAAATTCCCAGCTTGTGTTACCATCCATGTGTAAAGCGTATATGTAATTCGGTTTGTGTATACCCGTGTCTTGCCGACATTCAAAATCATAAAATATATATTTTTTTGACATCGGACTCTTTAATAACGGTTGCATATAACATAAGTGATTGTCGCAGCTTGTGATTGTTTCTTTACAATGAGGACATAGCCTCGGTTTGCAACTGTGGGTAAGCTCTGTATAACACTGACAGTAAGTACAGTATTGTTTCCACTGGCACGTTTTTTTTGTTTTTGTTTTGGTGTCTCTCATGGCAATCGTTTGATTGACAGATGATTTTGCATATCCGGCATCTAATTAAACAGCCTGTTACTTCAATGCAGGAAGCATCATGGCAGGCCCTGCAAGGATTGGCACAAACATGGCGAACTTTGTGAGAATAAGCAGCATGGCAAATTTCACAAAAATAATTAGCCCCGATAAATTTCTTCACGTTTAAAATCCCATAATAATGCTCATTGTGTAAGAGTAGGAAAATCACTTTAGAGTTTGGAGGCGTAGGACCCGTTGTGAAGTATTTCCACGTACTCTAATGCATGTATAGTACCTTTATAGAAACATCTAATAGACGCTCAAATTTTTCTACATCTGAAAAAGATATTTTCTTGTCACCCGAAAACCCCAGTTGTTTATGCATTTGTCTAGCTTTTTGCAGTATGCAGCTATCCGGTTTGGCTTTCCGACTGAGTAAACGGATGACAGCGCCTGCAAAACATAAATTACCCCGATATGAGAAATCTACTAATAGTCGTCGTTTAGTATTAATAATTTTACTGAAGAGTAATGTGTTAATTCTAAGTCTTGCACCACCACGCATGTTTTTCACAATGGTTACTACAAATCGGAGAGAAGAATCTGTAATAATTTCTGTATTACTTTGCAGCATCTAAGACACGTAATTTAAAAAGCCTGTGGCGTCAAAGCTGTCTAGATTCTTTTTTTGGGAATAAAGATTGTTTTGCATCTAAAAGACCCTGAATACTTTGATGAACAATGTTTATGGCCTGTGTATACGACTTAATCCTATCCAAATCGATAATACGGAATTCATAGTTATGCGCTGTAGCTCTAAACCTTTTCATCCGTCTTTCAGATTCCCTTACAATTTCAACATGTGCATTAAGAGCCGAAGAATCTGTTTGGTCTCTTGTTCTATTAGCCCTAGGACCCCCGGCACATTTCGATCGCCTTTTCTGATAAGCAGACAGCCGTTTGTATTTATTTTTGATCTTTCTGATCATATTTAAAAATGTGTTACTAGGTTTCATTTTAGCTTGCTTTAGTCATATAGAATTTGTACCAGAACCGGTACCCAGACTTGTGCAATCTTTTAAGATCACGCTTTCCAGTCTATGCAGCCTTTGGTAAGCTGTCTGAAATTCAACTACAGTACTGGTATCTGGTCAGAATCAAAAATGCCTGAGATACAGGTCAGAAGATATTTCTTTAAAATATTACTCTCAGGACATAATATCTCCTCGATAAAGGCTGATAAAAACTGTATATCTTTACGTCTGTTGCTAAATGAATTAATAATTCTAATAGCACACATCAGCCATTTCTCGATTAAATGATGCACATGGTTATCAACTTTATCATCTGAATGAATGGTTTTTCCAGACTTGGTTGTTGCTTTCTCTGTTTTCTTTCCTTTGGAAATGCTACCAACGGATTGCCCAAAATCTGAAAAAAAATGAAATCAACCACAATCTTAATAGCTATATAATATAAATATGGATACGTACAGCAATTCATTAGCTCGCCGACCCAAAAGGGCCAGAGAAATAGCGACACACACCCAATCTTTTTTCTATACAGTTTTGCTCATATTCTGAGGCCTTTGGGCGGCAAAGTTCTTATCAGTCGGGTGCACACGGGGCTAAGCAAGGTTAGCAGGCCACGTCAGGGCGTTGGTCTGCAAAGTTCTTATCAATGGCTTGCACACTGAGTTATGCAAGCCGGGACCCCTATCCATGTGTTGCTCTTGCCTAACGCTAGGGTACATTGAGCGCTATAATAATAATAAAATAATAATACATTCTATTTATATAGAGCCTATTCCATGCACAAGGCACTTACAGGATATAAGAAGCAGATCATAACGTCATAAATAAATAAATAAAGAAGATTACGAGCAAAAAATTCAAAGAAAAAAATAAATAAATAAAGCACAAACACATACAGGCCGACCCCTGAAGATCACAGGTGTCCTTGTTGTCTGTGATGTGAACGCCAAAATACATACACACCCCAATTTTGATATTAACAACAAAATTTATTTTTTCTTATTTTCATACCTGTAGGTTGCCGAGGTGCCGTCACAGTTCCTAATAAGGTGGTTGCAACTCGTCCTTGCGGTTCTGTGGTGCTTTTTCTCGTTGTTAATCGAGATTCAAGCAATTTCTCACGTGCTGAAATATTGTTAAAATAAAATAATAATAATAATAATAAGGTGGTGGATGTATTTTTAAAATTAACATTGTACATACAAATATCCTTATAACCTTTAAGGTGTAAACCGATGTTTTTTTCACTAATTTTATATATATATATATATATATATATATATATATATATATATATATATATATAGATAGATAGATAGATAGATAGATAGATAGATAGATAGATAGATAGATATTATACAAATCTTACCGGACGATTCGGTACTAATTCTATGTCGATCGGAAAGCTGAGCATCAAATTCAACCGAATCTAAGAAGCGAGCCATAATGCTCCAGGAATGCAGAATGCATTAAAATATTTTAATGTGTAATTCGGCTCAAGTCAGCTATATATATTAGGCCGATAACCATCTAACATTAATCAAACATTATCGTTTATAAACACACGGTGAAAACGTAAATAAAAATATTCCATGGAATTTTATCATTTTATGTCATGTATCAGGGTACCTCTAGAATGTTCCAACGTTATCACTTATAGACAGCCGGTAAAACGTATATTCCAATGAATTTTTTTATCAAATTTTATTCTATGGGTGCCTCTGGAATGTTTCAACAAGGCCCCGGGGTCAAGTACACGCGTCTTATCTCAACGATCAGCAACAGATGTTAATTTTGTAAAGAAACCTAGAATTCCATTTTACCATTTCATTTATGGGTTTTAATAGAATAAAAACTGTAATGCACAATCATAATAATATACAGAATTGAAAAGTACATGTCTCACTTTTGCTCTTCGGCTCGGATGCGACCCCTGATCTCCTGGCTTAGAAAATGACAGCTCTACGCGTGCAGTGTCAGCGGCAACATACGTAACAAAATGCGCCGGTTCTTTTTTTCTTATTTTAAGGCACAAATTCATCATACCAAGGATAAAAAAGCTACTTAAACCTGTACACGCATTCATGACTTATTTATAAATATTAATGCGTTACCGGATTTTTATTTCAACAAGATAATTCTATTTTACCATTTCATTTATGGGTTTTAATAGAATAAAAACTGTAATGCACAATCATAATAATATACAGAATTTAAAAGGACATATCTTACTTTTGCTCTTCGGCTCGGATACGACCCCTGATCTCCTGGTTTAGAAAAACGGCCGCCCGAATACCCCGAACCAGCATTGTATGTGTTACAATATTTTTGTCTGTTGCTGTTTAATCCATATGCTAATACATTTTCCATAGACAGAGTCGTTCATGCTTTTTTGACAGCAACGCCATGCTGCCTTCAATCCATAGACATTTCACACTCCCGCCAACAGGTCTGTATCCTGATTGGCAGGCATGAGCATGGGAAGGGGTCGATGCAGCCAGCGCATGCCCGAACCAGCCTGGTGTAATGCCATTGGCTAGCTTAACATGAGGCTTGTGTTTGTTGATTGGTTAAAAATATGCTGGCGGGTTATCTTAAAAAAATCTTATCTTTAAATGCTTTGATTGGCCGAGCGTTGTAAAAAGCTTCGCCCAAAAACATATTTAAAGAACGGTTTTTGCATCGAAAGCCTCATGCCTCCTCAATAACAAGAATAGGGTATGTTGTGATGAGCGAAGGTGTCCACTCCGTTATGACTGATACTTAGCAGGTTGGCATCGACCACCGCTATTAAGGTCAGAATGGAGACACTAACACTTGTTTACAGCTAACCATTCTTCTGACCGAGCGATTGCTGGCTGGCTGAGACCGCCGCTTTGCATGGTTTTAACCGACCGCTTACCAGTGTCGCTGGGGCCAGTCGAGCGTTCTCGACGGTCCGTCGCGGCATCGCCGCTTGCTGCAGGCCGTTTACCCGTGTTGCTGGAGCCAGTCGAGCGTTCTTGCTGGGGATTAATAAAGTATATCTGTCTGTCTGGGGGCTTAAACATTTTATTTAGATGTATTACCGGCTCACTGATGGGTTGGGACATGGTTTGCAATTTGATTTGTGTTTTCAACAGTGTATACAATTCTTGTATTTTCGCTTCTTTTTAAATTGAATTGCTAATCTGTATTCAAACAAGCTTGTGTGACTATTTTACAACTGTTTAACCTGATTTTATTCAGACTTTTAAGCAATTAATCTATAACAGTGTGTAACCCGGAAAGTGAAGACAACATGTTGTTTTGCTATGTTTGGAATTTTGCTTCAATAAAAATTGTTTAAGGCACTTTTTTGGTATCTTTTTGATTCATTCAATAAAACTTGTTTAAAATCACTTTGGTATCTACTTTATGCCTTGCTTTATAAAGGGCATGGTTTTACATTGCTGTCAAGGTAACGGTATGCTGTGGACGTGTTTGGGATGCACTGCCAGGCTCCTTGGGTGTGTAATAGAGTCTCTCTAAAGTTTTCTTTTCCGTCATCTTGCAGGGGTCTGTCACTCAAGCTCTCTGTACACACCCCGGCGCTGTAAGCAGATAAGAGCAGGCTCACTCAAGCACGCTGTACTCTCTGTACACGCACCCGGCGCTGTGCGCAGCCAGGAGCTGGATGCCTGCTTCGCCCAAAATCGCTGACTTACCTTTTGACACATTACCGGGGCCCCGAAGGACCGGTTCGGATCACAAAGATGAACAGACTCAGTTGTTTAGGATCAAGGCTAAGAGCAGCCGACCATTTTCCATACGCACGACTGACAAAAGCCCCGATGCCGGTCAAACAGCGCACCCGACAACAGGCAGAGATCAGAGCGCGGGGAAACACCCAAATTAACTCAGGTGGCATACGGTGAGTACCGGAAATGCCAAGGGGGGCGGGACAAACACCTGTCAAAAATGTATGATGGATAAAAGTGACGCTCCTTTAATACGTATATATATATATATATATATATATATATATATATATATATATATATATATATATATAGTGTATGTAATGGATTCTCACATATTCAGTAATAATTATACAGCTGCTGACATTATTTGTTAGAATATATCACTTTATTTATTTCTTTCATCTTAATAATAACTGACTTATCAAACAAGATGCTAAGCAATGCTCTATGATGAGATTTTTTTCAGAACTGCATACATCTACCTGAATTTTCCTGTCTGAATTTTTAAATATCCAGTTGTATAACTCTTGTATGCACTAAAAACATTACAACAGTTGTATTGCAAGTAAATCTAAAGCATTACAGATAGGAAGTAAAAATGTTAGGTTTGAATACACAATGGGAGATTTGAAAATCAAAAATACACCTTATGAGAAGGATTTAGGAGTCATACTGGACTCAACACTTTAAACTCCCAGATAGTTTTCAGAAGCCATTAAGAAGGCTAACAGAATGTTAGGTTATATAGTTACATATCACAGTGTGTGGAGTTCCAGTCCAAGGAGGTTATGCTTAAAACACACTTTTGAGGTCTCATCTGGAGTACTGTGTGCAGTTTTGGTCTCCAGGCAGCTCTGGAAAAAGTCCAGAAACGAGGGACTAGGCTGATTCCTGGGCTACAGAGGATGAATTATGAAGAAAGATTAAAAGAGCTGAGTCTATACAGTTTAAGCAAAAGAAGACTAGAAAGAGACATGATTGAAGTGTTTAGAATTATGAAAGGAATTAATCAAGTGGATCGAGACTGCGACTTTAAAATGAGTTCATCATGAACACAGGGACAGAGTTGGAGGCTTGTTAAGGGTAAATTTCACACAAACATTAGTACTAGGGTGTTGTACTGTGTTAGCCATTATGAATGTAGTGAGACGTCTCACTACACAAATATTTTTTCTTTACACAGAGAACCACAGACACATGGAATAAGTAACCAAGTAGTGTGGTAGACAGTGAGAGTTTAGGGACTTTCAAAACTAGACTTGAAGTTATTTTAGAAGAATTATTTGTGTAGGACTGGCAAGCTTTGTTTGTCTGAATGGCCTGATCTAGTCTAGAGTGTTCTAATGTTCTAAAAAAAATCGTCTTGACATTCAGCTACACATAACTCATTAGCCTGTATGGATGTTTCTCTTAAACTATAAATTATATAAAATGAGGTTTCGTCTGAAAACTCCAATAGCTTTTCTCTGTGTAATATAAAAAAAAAAATATTAATAGAGAAGGTTAGAAAAAGGGAAGACATTGAATTTCTTCATTTTAAAGCAGAGAAGGTCAAGGGTAAACATGAAAGAAGTGTTCAAAAGTTAGAAAGATAACTGATATGGCAGATGTCAGCTCTTAAATTAAAATAGGTTTGTTCAGGTACACTATGAGGGGTAAGATGGAAGGTGACTAAGGGTAAATTCTGTCTAGAAATTAGAGACTGTTTTTCCCAACTGAAAAATCATCAATTTATGGAAAAGTTACCAAATACTGTACTAGATAATCATATGCCAGAAGATTTTAAACAAAGACTTGATTTAATGTAACTTAGCAAAAGCACAGTTTTAATTCAATCAAATTTAATTTAAAATACATAAGAATGTTTCAATTTTAAACAATTAAAAATTCTATCTACCTGGTTTGCAGTTGTGACAGGTTGGCTCCATGCTTCCAATCCTTTTTGGGAGCCTCCTGAACCCGCCACCATAGATACTGTAACCAAGATGAGCGTAGCAGGTGAGGATACATACATCCAGCTAAGAGGGTAGGTTCAAAAGTGAATCAGTGCTTTTATTAAAATCCAAAAACAAACTATCAGTGTTCAATAAGTGCAGTGTGTCAAAGTCTCCAGAAAATAAATAAATAATCCATAAAAACAAGTGATGGTAGTGGTTAAAATCCAATAAATAGAATAATAATAAAGAATTCTTCTTTAAAAATCACAGTCCCTGATGCTTCCCTTTAAAACAGACAACTCTCTGGCTGAAACTATTTGGACCTCGCAGCATGGAGACAATTCAATCAACAGGCACAGATAACCTTCTGAGCTGCTCGTGTCCATGCTGCCCATTCCATGGCATCCATGGTGTGCCGCTGAACATCCACTCCCTTGACACCCACTGCCCTCACCAGTCTTGAGGGGGAGTCCTTCTGGAGTTATTGTGTTGCTCCTGCTCTCATGGTCAACAGGAACAACTATCAACCCCCTTGAGCTCCGGCTACACACTCCACTCCCAGGGCTCACATTCCCGTTGGCCTACTTCCATTTGTCTCGCACCAACTCTCTCACTCCTGCCCTTCTTTCTCCATTCATTAACCTCTGCTCTCTTTTGTTCCTTTTCCTCTCATCCCCCTTCCATCACTTGCAGGTTCCTTTTAGCAGTGCTGCCTAATTGGGTGCAGGAGCCACTCTTTCTGCAGCCCCATTGAGGTGCCTGACTAATCTGCCTTCGCACGTGTGTGTGGGACGATCAGCCTGCACCTCAGTTAACCGCAGATCGAAATGCACTTGTGCACACCCACACCCAATTGGAGTCCTGCACCTTTATGGGGATGTGATTTAAAAAGCCACCCTGCACCATGTACCGCTCATCACAACTAGCTAAAATATGTTAGATGTGTTCTATACAGTGTAGCCATAAATAGACAAAGGAATATTAAAATCCTAAAAAGCTGTGAATCTTCAATGGACAGATACAGTACAATTAAATTATGCTTTAAAATATTTTTAATATAAACATGTTCATGTGGACCAAGTTGTAAGTTCACAAACCTTAATACACATTTTTACACTGCTCACAAGTGCAACTCTATGAGTATCAAAATATAATTTTATGATTATGTATCAGTCCTTTGTTCGTACACCCTGATGAAAATTTTTATTTAATGCACTCTTTGTAGAATTTCAAACATACTCCAAAGATTTATATGATTTTGACCTGCGTGGCATAGTTATAAACTTTAAATTCAAAAATTCCTCAAAGTTGAGACCAGTACAGCACTTGCTATTATTTTACAAGATCACATTGTTGTTACCTACTACATTTTTTAAACTACAATGTCTAATTATATCTAACTGCTAAATTACAAATATGACTATGTCAGAAGTTTAAAGACAGATATTAACATTAGCAGATTTAGATCCATATTAAAAATGAAATCCTGCAATCACAAAAATCATTCAGTGTAGGGAAGATTTTTATCCATTAAATAATTTCCTGCTTGATCAACTGCTTTTTTTTTTTAAATTTTCTATTTTTCTTGCTTTTGTAGGTTTGGTCGTCAGTAATGGTGAGCGCTGGAGACAGCTTCGGCGCTTCTCTCTCGCTACACTGCGTGACTTTGGGATGGGGAAGAGGAGCATTGAAGAATGGATCCAGGAGGAGGCAAAGCATCTTGCTGCAGATTTTGAGAAACATAAAGGTGAATTTAATTATTACAGCATAATCACAAAATGCACATTTTTGAAAAATAAGAGGGCACTGTGTAAACATGACTAAATAAAGAAACCTAACCTAAACCTAACCTAACCTAACTGTTGTAATGATCACTCAAAGTGAGGTACTGAAATTGAAAATTTCTTAAATAACTAAACATTAGTATGGTTTAAACACAAGGAGAACCCAATGACTATAAACAAAAAGCAACAGGACCTGCAGCTTCTTGCTGTTGTACCAGGGTTGAAGGATAAAAACAAGCTAGAAAATAGATACACAGTAGTGTGATGCAGAGTGTCAGTGGTCCATGGCAGTGCAAAGTTCTTTAAATGGAGAAACTGAGTGATTGTTCACTCACGTGTGGGCACAAATCAGCTCAGCTATTTCCCAATGACAATCCATGGGTTATTAATAAAAGCATCCACAGAAATAAAGGGGTCTGAGTAGGACAGAAAGGAATATGAAAAAAGATAGAAAGAAATTGAGGAAGGAAGATCAGTGACAAGACAGAACAGAATCGGGTTGTAGCCAGTGTTTTTTGAAGGTGGGGAAGCCTCACAGAGGAACATACTGTAGGTAGAGGTGTTCCGGGGGTAGACCAGATTGCTCCTGCTGAAGAGCTGAAAGGAAGAGCGATTGAGTGTTCCAGGGGTCCTGCAGACAACAGCAGAAGTAGCAGGACAAGAGAGTTGGGCTCAGTGTGTCCCAGCAGAGGCCAATGGAAGGTGGCTGAGATGGGAGTCATTTATTGACCACTTTCACTAGAAGTTAAGCTCCCGCTGAGCATACCTGAGTGATCGGTGAGAAAAATGAGATAGGAGAGAGAAAGAGAGATTGACTAGAATAACAGTTGTCCTGCATCAGAGATGGGCTCATGATGACACATTCTAGTATTCTGATATTCTAACGCTAAGGTTTCACCATATGTGCACTCTGGAACTGAGTTTCAATGTGTGCATTGCTTTACAAATATTTTGGGATCATTTGCAATTGTTTCTTCCATGCTGTAATTTATGAAAAGATCCAAATTCTATAAAGGACAATTTGTACCTTATACATGTGTCTTGTGCCCTGGAGATCAGTTAACAGCATCTCTAAAAGTTGCCCAACGCTCTTGTTACATGACACCCATTCAGAAGTAGAATTACAATCAATGTGTAGTGTAAAATCATCACCTTGTCTGCTTATCTATTATTAGAACTAAAATCTTTCATGTTGTCAGTTATTATAACCCAACAAATCACTTTCTTCTTCAAGCACTTTATGTTTCGAAAGCCTGAATTCTGCTTTCCAGCTGTAGCAAACACATCTGGGGATGAATTGTGAGGAAACATTTAAAGAGCCTTTTGAAAGAGACTTTTCAGTTTAAGTTAAAGAAGATTAAGAGGTGGCATGATTGAAGTGTTATAATTATGAAGGGAATTAGTGGGTTGAGACTGTTACTTTAAGAATGAGTTCATCAAGAACATGGGGACACAGTTGAAACTTTGCTAATGGTAAATGTTTGCACAAACATTAGGAGGTTTTTATTTACACAAAGAACCATAGACATATGGAATAAGTGACCAAGAAGTGTGGTATAAAGTAGGACTTTAGGGACTTGCAAAACTAGACATGATGTTATTTTAGAAGAATTAAATGGAAAAGACTGTCGAGCTTTGTTGGCTTGAATGGCCCGTTCTCACCCCAATGTTCCAAAGAGCAACAGCCACCCTCAGTGACAACCTACAGTTCTATTGAAACTAGAGGATGAAGGGGAGTGCGCAATTAATGGTCAAAGAATTATCTCAATACTAACTGCAGAGGGGACTCGTTCAGCGAGTCTATATGCACTAATATTTCATTGGGAAACAAAAAACAAATACTTTTTTATACATTTTTGTATATTTTGGGGCCCTTATAGACCACAGGGCCCAGGACTGCGGTCCAGGTTAGTCTGCGTAGAAGTCTGGCTGTGGCCTTCTGCATTAAAATGAGATTTTTAACTAAAATTCCTTAAAAACAGGTTTTAGTTGGTTATGAGTAAAATTATCAAAATCCCTAGGAATTATTTATTCATATATGGAACTAATAAAACACTGAATAAGTTATCTTACGGTTTAGTAGAAAGGAGTATTTAGGGATTTTTTTTCAATTTGAAAATATATTGGAAAAAGTTAGTTGAATAGTGATTGAAACGCCACATTGGGCCTCATTTTATCAAAATGGTTGTTATATTAGAACATAAAAATATAAAAACTAAACTAAAAATACATTGCAGAGACAATTCCAAAAACTGAATTCAACTAAAAACATCTCATATTAATTCTTAGTAAAACAAATAGTTCTTGTATAATATTCTTCAATAAGTGCAGGTTCTGAGTACAAAAACAAGTTAATAGGTAAAACACACATTACAAATTTGACAAAATGCAAGATGACAAATCAACAGGATTGATTTTAATCAAAAATACAGTACAGTGGGTCAAGATATGGCATGCAGTATCCAATCAATTGGAGACCTGTTTTGTTGTGGTAGAGTCCTAAGTTGACCTTATTTTCCGTTTTATACTCTTTTATGTTAAAAAAAATATTATGTATGAAAGAATGGCCCAAATCTAAAACTCTTTCAACACTGTCAGAATTAACTGCTATTGTAGTTTAATGTTTATTATTTTCCTTTATATCTGAAATTCTAGGCAATTAGAGTGCCAGAGCAGGAAGGTGAAAATGTTACACATTTAGATAGATAGATAGATAGATAGATAGATAGATAGATAGATAGATAGATAGATAGATAGATAGATAGATAGATAGATAGATAGATAGATAGATAGATAGATAGATAGATAGATAGATAGATAGATAGATAGATAGATAGATAGATAGATAGATAGATAGATAGATAGATAGATGATACTGATACAAAAACAATATTAAATTAAAGAGTAATAAAAATGCAGGTAAAAACAGATAATAACTTTGAATAATGTTAATGTTTACCCCAATGGGTGGAATTGAAGAGTTGCATAGTTTGGGGGATGTTAGATTTAACCAATTTTTGCTTTCCACTACATGTTCTCAAAAGACTATTGCCTATACTGTGGAATAATGTGAGTCTTCAGTTCATTCTGAAATGGATTTGTCAGTCCTATTTTCAATTAGTTGTTCTTTCCAGCATTGTCAGGCCAGGGCTTAGAATTCACTGTGGCACTGGTATTAATAAATGACTAACCTCAACTAATATAAATACAATATTGCTTGATAAAACAATAAGGCAAACCAACATAAAACAAGTATTTGAAAAACTCTTATGATTTGATCTTCCCACCAGGTTCTCCCTTTGATCCCACCTACACCCTAACCCGCGCCGTGTCCAATGTCATTTGTTCTATTGTGTTTGGAAGGCGGTTTGACTATGACGATAAACAGTTTATTCATCTCCTGACTCTGGTGAAAACCCTTGTCCCTCAACTCAGCGTCCCTATGGCCCAGGTAGTTTTTTTTATCTTTCTGCCTTTACTGAAGCTGATTTTTTGCAGCTATGCACTGAAATATGTTCTCCGTCATTTAGCTCTACAACATCTTTCCACGACTCTTCAGTATGCTACCTGGACCCCACCGCACTATTTATGAAAATACGCAAGAATTAATGGTATTTATTTCTATGATGGTGGACCACCACAAAGAGACTCTAAACACCAACAGCCCTCGGGATTTTATTGACAGTTTCCTCATCAAAATGGAGCAGGTAATACATTATAACAATCTGGCAAAGTTTATGGAGTTATGTGGGGAGGAAGATCATTTTCTTTTAAAACTGACTTCTACCTTGACATGTACAGGTGCTGGTCATAAAATTAGAATATCATGACAAAGTTGATTTATTTCAGTAATTCCATTCAAAAAGTGAAACTTGTATATTAGATTTATTCATTACACACAGACTGATGTATTTCAGATGTTTATCTCTTTTAATGTTGACGATTTTAACTGACAACTAATGAAAGTCCCAAATTCAGTATCTCGGAAAATTAGAATATTGTGAAAAGGTTCAATATTGAAGACACCTGGTGCCACACTCTAATCAGCTAATTAACTCAAAACACCTGCAAAAGCCTTTAAATGGTCTCAGTCTAGTTCTGTAGGCTACACAATCATGGGGAAGACTGCTGACTTGACAGTTGTCCAAAAGACGACCATTGACACCTTGCACAAGGAGGGCAAGACACAAAAGGTCATTGCTAAAGAGGCTGGCTGTTCACAGAGCTCTGTGTCCAAGCACATTAATAGAGAGGCGAAGGGAAGGACAAGATGTAGTAGAAAAAAGTGTGCAAGCAATAGGGATAACCACACCCTGGAGAGGATTGGGAAACAAAACCCATTCAAAAATGTGGGGGAGATTCACAAAGAGTGGACTGCAGCTGGAGTCAGTGCTTCAAGAACCACCACGCACAGACGTATGCAAGACATGGGTTTCAGCTGTCGCATTCCTTGTGTCAAGCCACTCTTGAACAAGAGACAGCGTCAGAAGCATCTCACCTTTGGACTGCTGCTGAGTGGTCCAAAGTTATGTTCTCTGATGAAAGTAAATGTAGCATTTCCTTTGGAAATCAAGGTCCCAGAGTCTGGAGGAAGAGAGGAGAGGCACAGAATCCACGTTGCGTGAGGTCCAGTGTAAAGTTTCCACAGTCAGTGATGGTTTGGGGTGCCATGTCATCTGCTGGTGTTGGTCCATTGTGTTTTCTGAGGTCCAAGGTCAACGCAGCCATCTACCAGGAAGTTTTAGAGCACTTCATGCTTCCTGCTGCTGACGAACTTTATGGAGGTGCAGACTTCATTTTCCAACAGGACCTGGCACCTGCACACAGTGCCAAAGCTACCAGTACCTGGTTTAAGGACCATGGTATCCCTGTTCTTGATTGGCCAGCAAACTCGCCTCACCTTAACCCCACAGAAAATCTATGGGGTATTGTGAAAAGGAAGATGCAATATGCCAGACCCAACAATTCAGAAGAGCTGAAGGCCACTATCAGAGCAACATGGGCTCTCATAACACCTGAGCAGTGCCACAGACTGATCGACTCCATGCCACGCCGCATTGCTGCAGTATTCCAGGCCAAAGTAGTCCCAACTAAATACTGAGTGCTGTACATGCTCATACTTTTCATGTTCATACCTTTCAGTTGGCCAACATTTCTAAAAATCTTTTTTTTCATTGGTCTTAATTGATATTCTAATTTTCCGAGATAGTGAATTTTGGACTTTCATTAGTTGTCAGATATAATCATCAACATTAAAAGAAATAAACATTTGAAATACATCAGTCTGTGTGTAATGAATGAATCTAATGTACAATTTTCACTTTTTGAATGGAATTACTGAAATAAATCAACTTTGTCATGATATTCTAATTTTATGACCAGCACCTGTACTTCATCCTCCTGTATCTGTCTGTTTGTCTGTCTCTGTCATTCCAAAAGATGGTATATCACAAATATTTTTGGTAGTAAAATGCACTACATTTGTCATTCCAACAGATGCCACATCACAAACATTGACACTGGTTTTGCGACAATCCTATACCAAAAGACATATTCATTGTATGGTGCAGTGCAAATAACACTGAGGTCCATATTGATTACTTAAATTTCAACCTATCTTAGATGAGTAACACAGTTAATTTTATAACTAATTAAAAAAGGCTTGAGGTGTATGGTGAAAAGAAATACAATAAAAATACTTATTACATTCAAAGGGAGTCTTTTTGGCATGCCTAGTGTGACCGGTAAGGTACACAACAGAGCCCTAAACACCAGACACAAGTTCCAAGTTCAATTAATAGTTTATTTGTCCAAATACCTTCAATAGGTTTCCAAAAGTATGACAAACACAATTCTCTTTTTCTTGTTCTCCTCCTTTTCTTCTTCTCCTGCTCCACTTCTAACAGTTAATCTTTGTCTATTCTTCACACCCAACTCCAATGTCACCTGAATGAGGCAGATTGGTTCTTTTATCTCATACCCAGGAGTACTTTTGATGCCAGGGTATTACCAGTAGGAAGCACTTCTATCTCAGAAGCCCCAGAAAGAATAGATCACAAATTCCTGCAGCAACCTCTAGAAACATCCATGGAACCCAACAGGGCTGCTCTACGAGACTACAGCTCTCAGCAAGCCCATGCAAGTTCCATAGCCCAGGGATGCTGCCACCTAGCATGTTGGGGTAGCTAATAGTCCCAGCCGGTTAAGGTTCTTCAGTCTATCCCTCTTCCAAGATGGCATATGCTAATATTCTGGCTAAGGCAGGGAATACCAGGCCATTCTTCTTAGCCATTCATTACAGTGGTCTCCTGGACAGGTAAGGCATCATACGCTGTCCCGGTTGGGACACCAGCCCCTGCCTGCTGTCCATCACAATGATTTTCTCCTGCACATATCTCATCATAAGCAGCCATGCATGTATTTTCTCCTAGACCTCGATTTCTTCCAACAGTCTAACATGTGGTGTTTTGATCGGGAAATTTAGAGTGAACGAGCCCTGAAATGGATTGGTGTTCTATCCCCTTTTAAACTGATAGGCTGAATCTCTTAAAACAATAATGGATAAATAAGTTCAGAAAATAGTAGGATGGATATTTAAAGATATTAAACACCAATAAAATAATAAAAAATATATTTGCTAAAAATATGCAGCTCCAATGTATATTGTTTGTTCTTTTATTTTTCACCATTCAGTCCTCAACGGATAAGCAGATTAGAAAATTAATGTATGAATTTAATAATGACCATTGATCCATTTGACTTGCTTGTCTTTATAGATATCCCAACAAACCATATACTTTAATGAGAAAACATTGTAAATGTGTTATTTTGCATTTTTTTATGCTTTTTATGGAAATTAGAGGTTAGCTGCAAACAATGAGTAGATATGCAGCCTAAGCTACATGTGGATTTAAAAAGTATTAAGACCCTATTAATTTCTGCACACTTTATTGTGCTGTTGGTTCAATTTTAAACTGACCCATTTGACATTTTTGCCCATCAATCTACACTTCATAACCTATAATGACAACCTAAAAACATGTTTTCAGAAAGTTTGCAAATTTATTAGAAATCAAACATTGAAATCTCTCATTCATTTGAATATTTAGACCTTGAATTCAGTACTTCGTAGAAGCCCAATTGGTGGCAATTACAATCTTGTGTTTTCTTAAGTAAATCGCTATAATCCTGGCATTTCTTAATTCGGGCAGATAGCCTGCATCAACCTCTATTAAATTGGATAGGAAGTGTCTATAAATTGACATCTTCAGATCTCTCAACAGATGTTTATTTGGGTTTAAGTCTGGGTTTTGGCTGGGCAACTCAAGGACAGTCGGGGATTTGTCCCAAAGCCACTTCAGCATTGTCTTGGCTATATGCTATAGAACATTGCTGTGCTAAGAGGTGAGCTGCTGCTGCCACCTGAGGTCACATACACTCTGGAATACATTTTCTTCAGAGACCTCCAGAGAATCATTCCTTCAGTTCTGCCCAAAGAGTTCAGATTTTGTCTCATCAGACAAGACAATCTTTTTTCTCATACTATCAGAGTCCTTTAAATGCAAATATCTTTGACTGAAGAGTGCTTCTGAGATGGTTGTCCTTCCAACTGGTTTTTCCATCTCAGCAGTGGTCCTTTGAAGTTCTATTGGAGTGATCGTAGCTTTCTTAGTCACCTTCATAACCAAGGGCCTTCTTTTCTGGTTATTCATTTTGGCCAGACAGCTAAATCTAGAAATTGTTACAAGTTTCTTTTAGTATATAATAATTGATGTCATTGGACTCCTGGGAACCCTCAAAGCTTTAGATATAATTTTATACCCTTGCCCTGATCCATGCCACCCCATAATTTGATTGCAGAAGTCTGAAGAGAGTTTCTTGGATTTCATATCTTGGTTTTTGTCCTAATGTGCAGTGTAAATTGTTGGACCTCATATACAGAGGTGTGTGCCTTTCTAAACTAATATCCAATCGATTAAATCAAGTTCTCAACACATCTCAAGGAGACTTATAACAAACAGGGTGCATTTTACCAGAATTTGAAGTCCCACAGCAAAGAGTCTGAAAAGTTGCATGAAGAAGAAATTTCAGTTTGTTTTTTTTTAATTTGACAGTCTTTCTGAAAACATCTTTTGAACTAAGTCATTTAAAGCTATTGAGTATAGATTGATGGGAAAGTAGCAAATTCAACAATTAAAAATGATATCTACAACACAATAAAATGTGTAGAAAGCTCAGGGGTCTGGATACTTTCTGAATCCACTGTATTTGATGAACATCATCTAAAAGTGGAGTGTATCATCCTGTCGCCAAACCTGGACTTGTGCATAGTGTCTTTGTGGAGCATACAGAAGTGTTGTTAAAAATGGGTAAACTCTGTCAAAAATATATTTTGAGTCAAAGCCTACAAATGGATATATAGCAGAAATTGTTTGAGGAGAACAGCCCTGTGTATATTGTAGTTGTTTAAATATTTACAAGAGTTGTACCTCAACATAAGTTAATTCATGGGTAACTTTTTTCTCTCTTAAAGGAAAGAAACAACCCAGCAACAGAGTTCAATTCTAAGAACTTAATGACAACACTACAAAATCTTTTCGTCGCTGGAATTGATTCAACAACTGCCACTCTGTCCTTTGGACTGATAATTTTCATCAAGTATCCCAAAATACAGGGTAGGAACCTCAAATCTGATAAGACTGTATTTTACCTTTACAAAGCACAATCCTTAGATGGGACAGGAAAATTATTTTACAGTAATATTGCGAAAAGACCAAAGACTTACCTGGTGTATACAGAAAAGTGTTTATGTGTGTGAATGTGTGTTTTTATTTTTTTCTGCTTGCTACATTTACAGTAATGTATAGTAAGGTTAGCAGTTGTTAAAATCTGGGCTGAACTTGATAAAAGCTGTTCACTTGTAATCCCATGCAGTCAGATAGAGATTGAGCAGTTTTTGAAAGAAGGGGAAAATTTGCAGCGTCCAGATGTGCAAACCTGATTAAGAAATAGACCTGTGCCCATTAACTTAAGGCTGTTATGACTGCCAAAGGGGCATCTACTAAATACTGACTTGAAATAGATGAATACTTATGTAATCCATCATTTTGTGTTTTATGTTCATTATTCATTTAGACCACTTTGCAGTGATCTGTTTTTCACATCAATAAAAAAAATAATAATAATACTAATATTTAATTACATTTATACAACATTATTCTCACTGCTCAAAGCACTTAGACAGAGGAGAAACACTTCAACCGCCACCAATGTGTAGCACCCACATGAATGATTTGATGGCTGCCATTATTGTGCCAGTACACTCACCACACATTAGTTATTAGGCGGTGAAGGGGTGAGAGAGATAGCCAATTAGAAACAGGGGATGATTAGGGGGTTAGAAATGATGGGTCCATGTTGGACAATTTAGCTTGGACATTTGGGATACACCGTGCTCTTTACAAAAGATGCCCAGTGGTCTTTAATAACCACAGAGTCAGGACTTAAGTTTTATGTCTGATCTGAAAGACACCATCATTTTTACAGCACAGTGTTCCTGTCACTGCACTACAGCATTGGGATCCACATTCAGACCACAGGGCTGGTGCGTCCTGCTGGCCTCAACAACACCTCTTCCAGTACTGACCCAATGTTTTCATAGATAGTCTCCCATCTAAGTACTGGCTGGGCCCGAACATGCAGGTGGATGACCTGTTCTGAAGTGCAGGTGGTATGGCTGTCTGATATTGACATTAAAAAGTATTTTTCTGTTGATCATTGTGTCAAAAAAGCCAGATTAAATGCACTGTATTTCAATTTTATATAACAAGAAAATATGAAAACTTTCGAAGAGGTGAATACTGGGAATTGCATATGAAAGTACAAACTAAACTGTGTGGAAACTGGCCCGGACACAGACAGGCAGACACCTATGGTTCACCCAACACATGTTTATTTACACGATCCATATTTACAAAGTGACAGCACACAACCCCAATACTCCCCCAAAATCCAGGTCTTTCACAATGCCTCTCTTTCTCTGGTCCACCTCCACTCCTCTCCTCCTGAGCTCCATCTTGCTTCCTCCCGACTCCAGCCATTGAATGGAGGGAGGCGACCCCTTTTATACACACCCGGACGTGCTCCAGGTGCCTCCTGATGAGCTCCTGCCACCCCTTCCAGTTATGTGGCGGAAGTACCGACTGTGCACCTGGAAGCACTCCGGGTGTCCCTGATCTTCTTCCCCCCAGCACTTCTGGGTGTGGCAGAAGTGCTGAGGGCCAGGGCTCCACGGGCCCCTATAGGGTTGAGCTTCTAAGTTCCGTTCCCGTGGTTCCCAAAGCCACTACGGCGGTCGCCCCCTCATGGTCTGGAGGAGGTGTAAGCCCTCCTCCGATCCTCCTGGGCGTCCCAGCTGGGTACCACCCCCAGCCACTCGCCACAAGTGTCACATTTAGAAGAACTGATGACTTATCCAGGGCTGGTTCCCACTTTAAGTTTGCATTTCTGTCTAAATTACAACAGCTCATGAAGTGTATAATTGGGTTAGAAAGTGGATGGATGGAAATATATAATTAAACATCTAAATATTTGACTTATTCAAATGAAAAATAGAAAGGCCTTTTGGCTGGATTGCAACATGAGGACTTCAAGGTCATTGGATCCATGAGACTTCTCGAGCTAAAACAGCTCTGTATTTTAATTCACTTTCAGAAAAGGTTCATATGGAAATAGATGATGTGATTGGTCAAGAGCGCCCCCCACGCATGGAGGATCGCAAGAAGATGCCCTACACCGATGCTGTGATCCATGAAATCCAAAGATTTCTTGATATTATTCCTTTGAATGTGCCTCATGCAACAACTAAGGACACGGTCTTCAGGGGCTACACCATCCCACAGGTGAAAAACCCACCTATATTTACCCACCTTTATTTTGCTTGTAGCAAAATATGTGATCTTTTTTAAGGAATTCAAACCTAAAGTGCTATTGGTATATCTGTACATAAATGTGTCAGAATCTAAGACTGAACAATAAGTTGTAATAAGCATGTTGAGAAAATTTATGAATAACATAAAACAGAGAAAACATTTAAAAATGCAGTGCAAAAATTACCTAGAATTATACATACTGTAAAAACAAGACCTTGAAACTTACAGAGTGTGGTACCAGACAAGGACAGCACCTTACAAGATAAGGAGAACTGGTCACCATGCTGCCAGACAGATGAATAAAATGCCATAAGGAACATAAAATGAATTACTTCATAGTGTCCTTTATTTTGATACATTGTTATATTGTTATTTTCATTTGTTTATATTTGTATCACTTTTTCTGTTGATGTCATCAAGGAATCATTTTCTATATCTATTTACTTCAGTAAAGCCACTTCATTTGGTTGCTTTAATCTTGCATGTGCCACATGACCTGAAACCTCATGGTTGTCCACATTAAAAAATGTTTGACCTTTTAGCAATTAAAGAAAAATCTACCAAAGAGACTAACACTCAAGCAAAAATCTAACAATCAAATGATTTAGGATGAGTATTCTGGTTTCAACTGCGCCTATCACTGTCAAGTGATCTTGCGAGTTTGTGTTAAGACCTTTGCAGCAGTAACATTTATTGATTAGTTTTCCCCTAAAATAAACAAAAAACGAAACAGCTAAAAACCATTACAATCTCTGCAGATGACTAAAAACAGATCTGATTTCTGTTCGAAAAGGAAAAAAAAGCAGAATCTTGGCAAATACTGACATAATGTGTGACTCTAATAGGATAAAAATTTCCAGGATATTTCTTATAGGGGAAGAAAGGGTAGCCAAATATTAGCAGGGAATGGCTTCCATGAAGGTATTCAGTCAGTTAGAGGGCATCATTAGAGATCCCTTGCATTATTTATTTATGGACCTTTACTCGTTGTCGGAAAGGACATCTTTATCATTAAGTGTTAGATGGGGCTTTAAACTACAGGAAAATTGAGTTTTGGGCTTCTGTACCAAAGCTGTACCCCTCAGGAATGCATTATATTTTTCTAGTGTTTATCTATATTTATAATACTTTTTAATTTCTAAAATCATATAAATAATTGTGATTATTTTATTGTTAGTTTAATAATGTCATCTCATTGCAATTTTGAGTTGCTTTTCATGAATGCTCACAATTTGGAGTACTGTTTTCTTTATGTTGGTAAACTCACCATTGTTCCTATTTGAACATGACACTCTGGACATAGCACAACAACAAATCTGACAGAAATGGAGTCGTGGCCAGAGATTCCACTGGTGGAAGCCAGAAAATTAGTGTGTACAGTGCAAAGATTGTCAATGCTAAATAAGAGGTGAGAAGGTAGTGTTTTACTGTATTTGTGAGAAAACAGGTCCAGCAACCCCACATTGTAGATAGAGTCCACTTAGAGGGACACTTAGATTTGATATATTTTTTTCATCTCTATGCTTATGTTACTCACTATGTAAATACAGTTTTTGTAGTAAAACAACTATTTTGTTTATGCATTACATCTCTCTATTATAAAAGAAAATCTTGAGACGAGACAAGACTATTACCAAGGGATTTTTTCAAGTCCTGCGAGACGAGGCTATTGCCAAGAGATTTTTTTTAATGGCCTACACCCACGGTCCTCTCACCTCTCATTTGTGTGAATGCTTTTGTCAGACACAGTTTCTGTGTTTTCAGCTCTTATAAATTCTTACGTTTTCCTCACTTAAAGTTCCCAATAAAAGAAGACTTATTATGTCCAACATCTTATTGAAGAATTTCATCCAGTAGGGTTATTAACAGAAGAAATCAGTACATGGGCAATCCTAGCACATAGAAACGATGAAGTCAAAGGAATTAACACGAAAATTATCAATCACACGGCAAATTAGTTAAATGCATATCAATAGACTATGCTGAAACAGTTGGTGGTGATGTTGCGGAAGATGAAAACATCAACTTACAATATTCCATAGAATATCTACAACCGTTAACACCGTCCGGTCTTCCACCGGCTGAATTACTGTTGAAAGAAGGATGTATCGTAATATTATTGCGTAATTTATGTATGAGTGATGGGCTATGTAATAGGATAGATTAGTTGTATTCAAAATTGGTCTAACAATTCTGACATGTAAAATTTTAACAGGCGACAAAAAAGGTAATGTAGTACATCTTCCGTGGATAACATTAGATACCAAAGAAGATCTTGATATGCCATTCGTGTTAAAATGTTTACAGTTTCCCGTTAGAATAGCTTTTGCTGTGACAATTAACAAATCACAGAGACAAACATTCGAAATAGTCAGCTTATTTATTAGAGAGAAAGAAACGATAGTCATTCATGGGCAGTTATACATTGCATTGTCACGATGTAAGCCCAAACACAGAATCACAATTCAATGCGATACTGACGAAAACATAATTCCGAATATTGTTTTAATGAAGTTCTACAGTAAAAGTGTTAGTTTAAAAAGTATTTGTGTTTTAATTTCAAAGCCAAAAAGAATGAAAACGTATAACGCAACAAATACCTCTAATGCAACATGAAACATAATTTTCTTTGAATTTATTAGGTGTTACTATTTTTTACTATGGTTAATTACTTGCTGTAATGTAAAATAGTTAGTTCTATTATGCATATGTAACAATCCGCTTCTCCATATGCAAGTGGCAGAGCCACGAAGTGGCTAGTGTGTAGTGCCTGCCCGGGGGTTGGCGAGCAGGGGTCAGACCCCCTAGTTTACCTAAAAATCGATGTAGGCAGACTAAAAGTTTAGGTTTGGGTTCAATAACAACATAAAATACAGCCATGCATGGAGCAAAATAAAAACAAAAATTGGCTCTTGTTAGGTTTGTTTTGTCACAGGATCTTGTGGCTTGAGATTCAGATGCTCTGTCTTCCTCTATCACTGGTGCAAGGTCTGATGCCTAATTTTATAGCACCAGTGCAAAAAGGAGCAGATTCTTCTTAAGAATGCAAAGTGGAGCTAAGAATCTTCCTTTAGGTAGCCCTTCAGTGCTACTGCAGGCAAAGATAACACTTAGTGTTTGCGCTCCCTCTCGTCATGGGGTGAAATTGCTTACCTTGCCAAAGCCAGAAAGTTGGATAGTTGACAGGTTCACATGTATGACCTATACTTATATTGTAAGAGATCAGACAGACCACAATAAAGAGTCAGGAAACCATTTTGGTGACTCCATATAGTTGAAGTTAAACAAAGAAAAAGTTCTCAGATTAACTGAACCCAAGATGGTGGATCTTACGGTCTTAAAGTCCTTGTGGTAGGAAGAGGCAGGTCCAGGTGGATAGACAATGGAAGTAACATCAGTGGTGTTATAGCTGTCAATTATCTGCAGAGGAAGGAAGAGAAAAGGCATTAGGACACAGCACAACCCCAGGATTGGCATGGAACTACAATAACCACAGCCTTTAAGCTCTCCCCCATGAGCACGCATGTGACTATATATGTTATAAAGAGGAGACAAAACAATTTTAAAGTGTTAGAGCACCACCCTGGTGACCCCGTATTATTAAAATAAGAAAGTAAGGAAAAACACGTAACAAGTTGCGGATACTGTTTTTGAACTGAGCTCAGAATGGCCAGACTTCTAGTCATTTAGGTTCCAGAAAGGAAGGGTGGGTCCAGGAGGGTGAGTAATGGGACTGATGTCAGAAAGATAGTATTTTTATAGTGCTAAACATTAATAATTTAAGTGCCTGGTATAGCATACATGTTATCAAAGTTAAGTAAGTACAAACTAAGGACAGAAAAAGCAAGTAAGTAAAACCTCAGCAACTTCTTCTGTCCACATGTCACATTAAAGTGCATAGGGCAGTTAAATTATTACAAGGTTACAGCCTTTCTAACTAAGCAACATTAATTTCTTAGACAACTTTAGTCATCAAGCCCTAGTTAATAATTTTAGGGAGTTGTCCAGCCGTAGGAAATACTGCAGTATGCATGGACTGTTAGAAAGTGAAATGTTTTACTCTTTCAGGGAACCCCAGTGTTAGCTTTGCTTCACTCTGTGCTCTTTGACAAGTCACAGTGGGAAACGCCATACACCTTCAATCCCAGACATTTTCTTGATGAGAAAGATGGCTTCAAAATGAATCCGGCTTTCATGCCCTTTTCTACAGGTAAGAGCTCCGCAACTATAGTTTTCCTTAAAGAATCTCAAGGTCTGAAAATTCATTGCTGCATGTCATAAGCATTCTATTAAAACAAATTATAATTTATTTCCATTCAAGAGAAAAGAAGAAAGTGTATTTTAGTGCAGTTTAGTAAACACCAAGAAAGCCTTAGTTATGTTTCTGTTTCTAATTGTCAATTTAGTTATAAATGCTTCCATGAAAATGTAAAATTTCCAGAAAAGTTTGTTGCTCTGTGTCAAAACTTTCCTCTATTGTATGTAAATATTTTGGGAGAGGGAGCACAAGTGTATATACTGTATATGTATATACTGTATAAATGAACGGAATTCATGAATATGGTCCAAAAAGCTTTCAAGATCATGAAACAGTGACTGATGCTATATATGGATTGTTATATATATATATTTAACAAGAACACTCTATTCTGTCATTTTAATGGCCACCTGGTATCAACAACAAGGGTTAATTGTATAAATCACTGGCCAAGAACATCAACTGCTACAACTCAGTTTGATGTTAGAGAATGATTTTCTTAGTGAATATGACCTGATCCCTTATCCCTTAAGTTTAAGGCCTATGAAGCTGTCAAATTGCACAACTTATTGTATAAGTTTCATATATAATCAGTTTGTATTGCCAAACAGTTTGAACTAAACGTTTCCATTAATACTGTCACTAAAATCAATTATCCATTAAACCAGAGTAAGCTAGGAAAGTATTTATAGTATGTTTTTTTGGTGACCTTTGCTATCTTTGATCAACACAGACACAGTGACAAAATGTCTCACTCACAGACACACTATGTGTAGTACAGTTAGCCAGGTTTGGCACAGTGACTTTTTTCCAACCATAAAAACAAATTTTGGAATTAGCTGATATTGGCAAATTGACTGACAGCAACATTATAGCCATGGTCGCACATTTGCCATTACATCACATTTTATTTTCATGTTTGCCTGAAATGTTGGTGCAATGTGGGATTTTATGGACAGACACATCTGTCATCAAGTGGTTTTGGTGCAATAATTAAAAGTGGTGTTTTACCAATGATTATGCATTTATTATTAACCCAAATTGGCACATTGACAGAATTGAACTTTTTTACCCATATTTGCTTTTTTGTAAGTGTTGGTACTGTGGCAGACTGTTATATTTTACTGTTTGTTACATATCCTCCATTCATCATTGGTTGAAAAGTGATAACATGTAAAGTTTTTTACCAAATAGACAGTGCAGACATACCTGAGCCAGAGCTATTAAGAGAAATACCAGTTTATTTTCACACATAATCACTGTGAACACTAAATACACTGTTCATAACATCATTAATTTTTTTCTGAGCTGCTCGAAATGTTTTGTCTTGAATCTTGAATCTGTTGTTTTGTAACCGATTTGACATTATTAACATTGCATATCCCGTGTAGGTAGACCTTTAGACTGGGGGACAGGTGAAGGTCACATTTAGCTAAATCAAGACAGTGGGGTGGCTGCGGCATCTCTTCAGATCTCCAGAGCACCCTCTGTAATGTCATTAAGCAGAGAGGGGATAGTTGACAGCATTCCTTGCTGCTTTTCTGAGACTGAATGTTGCAGATATTAAAGCAGTTAATGTTGACTGGATATGTGGGCTTTTTTGAGTCATACAATCAATATGGATTTCAGAAGTCTGTATGTTAGTCACCCAATACACACAAAGCTTGCTCATTCCTAACTGTCCAGGTATTTTAAAAGGTGTCAATATTTCTGCTTCAAATCCATGACTAAGTACTGTGTTCCTGATTCCAATAGCACTTTGTGCAAAGAAGTGCTTCTTGATTTCTACCTTAAATGCACTTCTCCTTAATTTCCACTACAAGTCACTGTTTTACATTCACTTTTATCAATGCTTTTCAGAATTTTGAAGACCTAGATTATATTCAACAGTATGCAGCATTCTCTGCCAAAGATTAAAGTGATTTAACTCCCCTAGCCTTTCAGAGTAGGACATGCTCATCAGTCCAGAACTGCTCTTGCGCATTGTTCTCCACACAGCTTCTAGTTCAGCAATTTTTTTTTTTTATGGTTTAGTAAGTTGTGTTGAAATAATAAAGTTTCTGTACCGTATCACAGAAATCACTTATAAAACAACAGTATAAAAACAGACATGGTGAAAAAAAGAATACAGCTAGCAGACAAAATGTGAATTTAACTTTAGGAACAAATCCTCCTCATATTCCATATAGGGAACATTACAATTAAGATTGGATCTCTTCGTTATGCCAGCTGAAGAAACGTTCATTCCACTTGTTTTTAAAGTTACTTTTTTTCTTGTATAGGGAAGCGAATCTGCGTAGGGGAGGCTCTGGCTCGGATGGAGTTGTTCCTGTTTTTCACCACTCTACTGCAGAAATTCACATTTTGGTCTAATGATGACCCCAAGAACATCGATCTCACTCCAAGTGCAAGTTCCTTTGCAAATGTTCCTCGGATCTACAAGATTCTATTCATTCCTCGTCAATGAAAGAGAAGAGGATAAGCAGTTATTGTCTTCATAAGAATTACTTATTAAAGTTGTGAAATCACTTCAGTTTTTATGATATACTCTTTCTCTTGTATTGATGGCTAGTTGTGCAAGGTGTCAAGATTTTTAGGGTGTCCTCCCACCTATTTTTGGCCCTCTACACCTGAAAAAAACTAATGTTTAGGCCATTTTTCGATCATGATTTTTTCATTGTCATGATAAAGAGTAAACCAATAGATGTCTTTAGCAAATATGATCAGAAGGACTTGGAAGTTGTATATGCCACATCAGCTGATCCCCGGGGTTCACAGCTTAATGAGGTATGAGAGGTGAATGTAAGTCCATTTCACCAAACTTTGAAAAAAATGGGTATTGGTAATGCAGGCATTTGGATGGGGATCGGTAATATAGTCATGTGGAGAGTTGTTTAATGTTATTTTAAGTTTGCTGATTATGAATATGATAATATTTGTGATATTTGATTCTTTATCAGTGGTCCTAGGGTAAGAGCCACTCCTAGAAGGTGACACATTTCAAATATAATCATGTAGGATATTGTATTATTGGTTACGAATATGATGTTATTTTTGATTTTTGATCATTTACTAGGTATCTTGTTCTCTATGGATCTCTATCACAGGGTGAAAAATTACAATTATCTGTTGTAATCAAGAATACTTAGACTTTAAACATTTAAACATGTTTTAATATGTTAAATATATGGTGTAAATGTAAATCATATGTAAATATATGATGAACCACACATTTTACTATTTTAAATATATGATCCAGCTGTTCTTGTTATTTTGCATTTCCACCTCATGAAATAAATCATTAAATTTCTTTTGAACAACCCTGAATTAGTGTGGCTTTTGCCAAGTCAGATTTTTCTCCAATTACAAAGTAACCGACCTCTTCTTACTACAAGTTCTAGCCTCCTGTTTGTTTTTAAAAGCAAAGTAGAAAGCAAATATAGACTAATACATTTATGGGGGTTATATTACATTTTTGAATGATCACCTTGAGAACATATGCAGATTTTTCAGAATGACTGTACACAAAAGGTGTCAAACTGAGCAGTTTGTGCTTAAAATACAATTTCATTCATCTATTCTGAGTCTGCAAACCATGAAACTTGGCATATCATTGTCTACATGTCAACTTTTCTAGCTAGACATAGAAGTCTCCTACTCAGGCTTATTAGAAAAGTAAAGAAAACTCATTTTGTGGATTTGATCACTTGTGCCCTCTCTCTATCACTCTCTCTATGTACCCAAAAGAAACAAATTCTATGTTTCTTTCTGAGACCTTTAAAATGAATTTACTTAATCTTGGAGCTTTAACTTGTAAGATGTTTTATGTTGGTGATTGAATTATTAATGGTGAAAATCGATTTATTACTTATTGAGTGATGGAACAGCTGTACTACTTGTCAAGGCACAAATGGTGGTGGATTGGAAAATAGTTTCTTGAGCCGGTTATATTTTTTCGATACTAACGTTGGTATTTTTTATGCTTTTGAATATCTTACCATCATTATTAAAGGAGTATCACCTATTTTTATATCAATTATTTAACATTCTCCAAAATATAGTACCTAATTTTTCTAAGAATGTATTATCAGTCATAATATCTAGCGATGACAATTTTCTAATAGTATGTTATTTCAATTTTCATATAATCAATGTGACTGCAAAGCAAGGGAATTTATAAACCGAGTTTATTTCTTTGACTTCAGTCAGATATGTTAAATTTAATATTATTGAAGTGGATTAAACGTGATGTAATTAAAATACTAGATGCAGGCATTTCAGATCACCACCTGTATTTTCTTTGGGATAACATCTATGATTAAAACCAAACACACATCTTTTAGGAGACATTATTTTGATGCAGTGTCTGCCATCACATTTTCTCATATTAATAGTTTGACAGAATTCAGTATTTTTTCTACTTCAACTGGAATTGTAAATAGGTGGGCAATTTTAATACTAAGCTAATGGCCGCAATTCACATAGTACCACCAGAAATATGTGTTAAAGTATCCACCTCTGCCACAGTTGCTTGGTAAACTACATCAGTATGTACCCTGCAGAGTATACAGAGAATTAGTAAATGGAGAATCATTTAAGTCATCAGTGCATTATGAAATTCTGAGAACTTACATAGTTTTAGATACAATACATCAGTCCAATCTGTGACACCATTTTATTTCTCCAAAATGTATTAAAGACAATATATATGCAGAATCAGCCATGGACTCGAAGAACACATTGTCAAGAAATAAATATGATGCTTTGGCAGAAAAGATTCATTATAATATAGACCTCAAATAGAGACTTTTTTGACCCTCCTCACATTCAATGTACCAAACTGAAATAAATGTACTTGAACTTTGCAAAATAATTGCTCAACTCAAATTGTCCACTATGATCTAAATCTAACAGGCTTCTTCAAATAACATCCATCCATCCATTTTCCAACCCGCTGAATCCGAACACAGGGTCACGGGGGTCTGCTGGAGCCAATCCCAGCCAACACAGGGCACAAGGCAGGGAACCAATCCTGGGCAGGGCGCCAGCTCACCGCATCTTCAAATAACAGTGACTGCTTAATCGATTGTGCACTAATTATAATTTATTGCTAAGCAAACTTTTATATATTTCCAGATTCTTTAAACTGTAGTAGCCAAACCCTTTGCTTAAGAAACAACTTTTTGAGGACTTGTAATAAAATTTCTATTTTTAAAGTATTAGTTCAGTTTAAGATGTAGTAATTGTATGGAAGTAATTAAAGACTTAAGAATAAACACTGATACTTCAATATTGGATTGACCTTTCTCATAGTGCTTTAAACTGGTTTCATGCACAAGAGCGATAAAATTCTTTGTAACTCTTGGTGACTATACTGTATGTCAATAATGTAGATTACATGTGGTGTGTCTCAGTGATCAGTCCTAAATCTTTTATTATTCTCACTTTAAATATACACCTACAGTGGCAGCTGACCCTGCTTTTCTAATTAGCATTACAGAATGAAGGAGCAGTAACTTTCTTGAACTATACAAAGAAATAAACAGAAATTGTGCTTATATATATATATATATATATATATATATATATATATATATATATATATATATATATATATATATATATATATATATATATTGTAACAATATGAAAGTCTGGGGATTCCACCCCATATAGTATCATTTTTGCAAAAAATGATAACTCAAAAAGCGAGCAATCACAAAGCACTGATTCATAACATAGATTATAGTTGAGGGGAAGGAAGAGGTGGGTCTTCGGATGGAAGTGAGGTCAACAGGGTTGTGCAATGCTGCTGGAAGTGGGAAGAAATTTAAGTGGGTCTGTCTTCTGGAGGTCTGCAGGAATGAATTAACCCCACACTCTGTTTCAGTTCCACTTAAGCCCTACGACTACTTCCCATGCAAACGTTTGTGACATGCCCCCCCACCCCCGACAGCCTAGAGCCACTGGGTCAGGCGGTCTGAACCAAGAGGTCGTGAACACGGGAGAGGGCATTGGCTTGAAGAGAACCCCTCCGATAAACTACAGAAAAATGATAGGGCTGAAGGTCCAAAAACCACCTTGTGACTCAAGGATTCGATTCCCTGTCCAGGACCATGCACTGGAGGGCAGCATGGTCCATAAAAAGGGTGAATTATTGACCCAGAAGGTAGTACCTCAGCTGCATTACTGGCTATTTAATTGCAAGGGTTTCTCTCTCCAACGCAGCATACCTAGTCTCCCGATCCAGCAGTTTCCGGCTTATGTACACAATGGGGTGTTCAGCACAATCAACGCTTTGGCTCAGCACTGCCCCAAGGCCCGTGTCTGAAGTGTCCATCTGGAGAAGAAAAGGGAGAGAAAATTCTGGTGCTCTCAATACTGGTGCTGATGTAAGGACCTGCTTGAGGTCATGAAATGAAGTCTCAGTCTTGTTGTCCCATACCACAGAATTGGGAGCCCTTTTCCTACTTGGTAGCCTAAATACTAATCAATGAGTAACAATGAAGATGTTACTATCGGATGTGAACAAAACGGAGACCTTATAACCATTCACAACTGCCACACCTGTATTGGAAAGAGACAAGGGGCTAACCAATGCACAGTACCTTTCTCCATGGGCCCAGCCGAACTCCATCGGTTTCAGGAGGAAAGGACAGGTAGTAACTATGTGTCCAAGTTCCCCACACTTGATACAGCGGGGGGGTTGAGGGTTTTTCCTTGGGTCTCATTACTGGGTCAGCGTTGTGGGCTGTGTCATTGTTGTGGCGACTGGTGGCTGGAGAGCCACCCCTTACCTATCAGGCTTGTTGTACTGGTCTTTTGGATTGCTTGGATTGGGACACCGTGTGATGCCGCTTGATGATATCGATGAGGCCCTCCATGTTTTTAAACGGCTGCCTACAGACCTGCTGGGTGAGAAAATCGGGAAAACAATTTATGAGAGCATCACAGGCCAGCTGCTTGGCATTCTGCCAGGCGTCATTAGTTTCTGGCTTTCATTTGGTTGCTTTAATCTTGCATGTGCCACATGACCTGAAACCTCATGGTTGTCCACATTAAAAAATGTTTGACCTTTTAGGAATTAAAGAAAAATCTACCAAAGAGACTAACACTCAAGCAAAAATCTAACAATCAAATGATTTAGGATGAGTATTCTGGTTTCGACTGCGCCTATCACTGTCAAGTGATCTTGTGAGCTTGTGTTCAGACCTTTGCAGCAGTAACATCTATTGATTAGTTTTCCCCTAAAATAAACAAAAAACGAAACAGCTAAAAACCATTACAATCTCTGCAGATGACTAAAAACAGATCTGATTTCTGTTCGAAAAGGAAAAAAAAGCAGAATCTTGGCAAATACTGACATAATGTGTGACTCTAATAGGATAAAAATTTCCAGGATATTTCTTATAGGGGAAGAAAGGGTAGCCAAATATTAGCAGGGAATGGCTTCCATGAAGGTATTCAGTCAGTTAGAGGGCATCATTAGAGATCCCTTGCATTATTTATTTATGGACCTTTACTCGTTGTCGGAAAGGACATCTTTATCATTAAGTGTTAGATGGGGCTTTAAACTACAGGAAAATTGAGTTTTGGGCTTCTGTACCAAAGCTGTACTCCTCAGGAATGCATTATATTTTTCTAGTGTTTATCTATATTTATAATACTTTTTAATTTCTAAAATCATATAAATAATTGTGATTATTTTATTGTTAGTTTAATAATGTCATCTCATTGCAATTTTGAGTTGCTTTTCATGAATGCTCACAATTTGGAGTACTGTTTTCTTTATGTTGGTAAACTCACCATTGTTCCTATTTGAACATGACACTCTGGACATAGCACAACAACAAATCTGACAGAAATGGAGTCGTGGCCAGAGATTCCACTGGTGGAAGCCAGAAAATTAGTGTGTACAGTGCAAAGATTGTCAATGCTAAATAAGAGGTGAGAAGGTAGTGTTTTACTGTATTTGTGAGAAAACAGGTCCAGCAACCCCACATTGTAGATAGAGTCCACTTAGAGGGACACTTAGATTTGTTATATTTTTTTCATCTCTATGCTTATGTTACTCACTATGTAAATACAGTTTTTGTAGTAAAACAACTATTTTGTTTATGCATTACATCTCTCTATTATAAAAGAAAATCTTGAGACGAGAGAAGACTATTACCAAGAGATTTTTTCAAGTCCTGCGAGACGAGGCTATTGCCAAGAGATTTTTTTTAATGGCCTACACCCACGGTCCTCTCACCTCTCATTTGTGTGAATGCTTTTGTCAGACACAGTTTCTGTGTTCTCAGCTCTTATAAATTCTTACGTTTTCCTCACTTAAAGTTCCCAATAAAAGAAGACTTATTATGTCCAACATCTTATTGAAGAATTTCATCCAGTAGGGTTATTAACAGAAGAAATCAGTACATGGGCAATCCTAGCACATAGAAACGATGAAGTCAAAGGAATTAACACGAAAATTATCAATCACTTACACGGCAAATTGGTTAAATGCATATCAATAGACTATGCTGAAACAGTTGGTGGTGATGTTGCAGAAGATGAAAACATCAACTTACAATATTCCATAGAATATCTACAACCGTTAACACTGTCCGGTCTTCCACCGGCTGAATTACTGTTGAAAGAAGGATGTATCGTAATATTATTGCGTAATTTATGTATGAGTGATGGGCTATGTAATAGGATAGATTAGTTGTATTCAAAATTGGTCTAACAATTCTGACATGTAAAATTTTAACAGGCGACAAAAAAGGTAATGTAGTACATCTTCCGTGGATAACATTACACACCAAAGAAGATCTTGATATGCCATTCGTGTTAAAATGTTTACAGTTTCCCATTAGAATAGCTTTTGCTGTGACAATTAAGAAATCACAGAGACAAACATTCGAAATAGTCAGCTTATTTATTAGAGAGAAAGAAACGATAGTCATTCATGGGCAGTTATACATTGCATTGTCACGATGTAAGCCCAAACACAGAATCACAATTCAATGCGATACTGACGAAAACATAATTCCGAATATTGTTTTAATGAAGTTCTACAGTAAAAGTGTTAGTTTAAAAAGTATTTGTGTTTTAATTTCAAAGCCAAAAAGAATGAAAACGTATAACGCAACAAATACCTCTAATGCAACATGAAACATAATTTTCTTTGAATTTATTAGGTGTTACTATTTTTTACTATGGTTAATTACTTGCTGTAATGTAAAATAGTTAGTTCTATTATGCATATGTAACAATCCGCTTCTCCATATGCAAGTGGCAGAGCCACGAAGTGGCTAGTGTGTAGTGCCTGCCCGGGGGTTGGCGAGCAGGGGTCAGACCCCCTAGTTTACCTAAAAATCGATGTAGGCAGACTAAAAGTTTAGGTTTGGGTTCAATAACAACATAAAATACAGCCATGCATGGAGCAAAATAAAAACAAAAATTGGCTCTTGTTAGGTTTGTTTTGTCACAGGATCTTGTGGCTTGGGATTCAGATGCTCTGTCTTCCTCTATCACTGGTGCAAGGTCTGATGCCTAATTTTATAGCACCAGTGCAAAAAGGAGCAGATTCTTCTTAAGAATGCAAAGTGGAGCTAAGAATCTTCCTTTAGGTAGCCCTTCAGTGCTACTGCAGGCAAAGATATAACACTTAGTGTTTGCGCTCCCTCTCGTCATGGGGTGAAATTGCTTACCTTGCCAAAGCCAGAAAGTTGGATAGTTGACAGGTTCACATGTATGACCTATACTTATATTGTAAGAGATCAGACAGACCACAATAAAGAGTCAGGAAACCATTTTGGTGACTCCATATAGTTGAAGTTAAACAAAGAAAAAGTTCTCAGATTAACTGAACCCAAGATGGTGGATCTTACGGTCTTAAAGTCCTTGTGGTAGGAAGAGGCAGGTCCAGGTGGATAGACAATGGAAGTAACATCAGTGGTGTTATAGCTGTCAATTATCTGCAGAGGAAGGAAGAGAAAAGGCATTAGGACACAGCACAACCCCAGGATTGGCATGGAACTACAATAACCACAGCCTTTAAGCTCTCCCCCATGAGCACGCATGTGACTATATATGTTATAAAGAGGAGACAAAACAATTTTAAAGTGTTAGAGCACCACCCTGGTGACCCCGTATTATTAAAATAAGAAAGTAAGGAAAAACACGTAACAAGTTGCGGATACTGTTTTTGAACTGAGCTCAGAATGGCCAGACTTCTAGTCATTTAGGTTCCAGAAAGGAAGGGTGGGTCCAGGAGGGTGAGTAATGGGACTGATGTCAGAAAGATAGTATTTTTATAGTGCTAAACATTAATAATTTAAGTGCCTGGTATAGCATACATGTTATCAAAGTTAAGTAAGTACAAACTAAGGACAGAAAAAGCAAGTAAGTAAAACCTCAGCAACTTCTTCTGTCCACATGTCACATTAAAGTGCATAGGGCAGTTAAATTATTACAAGGTTACAGCCTTTCTAACTAAGCAACATTAATTTCTTAGACAACTTTAGTCATCAAGCCCTAGTTAATAATTTTAGGGAGTTGTCCAGCCGTAGGAAATACTGCAGTATGCATGGACTGTTAGAAAGTGAAATGTTTTACTCTTTCAGGGAACCCCAGTGTTAGCTTTGCTTCACTCTGTGCTCTTTGACAAGTCACAGTGGGAAACGCCATACACCTTCAATCCCAGACATTTTCTTGATGAGAAAGATGGCTTCAAAATGAATCCGGCTTTCATGCCCTTTTCTACAGGTAAGAGCTCCGCAACTATAGTTTTCCTTAAAGAATCTCAAGGTCTGAAAATTCATTGCTGCATGTCATAAGCATTCTATTAAAACAAATTATAATTTATTTCCATTCAAGAGAAAAGAAGAAAGTGTATTTTAGTGCAGTTTAGTAAACACCAAGAAAGCCTTAGTTATGTTTCTGTTTCTAATTGTCAATTTAGTTATAAATGCTTCCATGAAAATGTAAAATTTCCAGAAAAGTTTGTTGCTCTGTGTCAAAACTTTCCTCTATTGTATGTAAATATTTTGGGAGAGGGAGCACAAGTGTATATACTGTATATGTATATACTGTATAAATGAACGGAATTCATGAATATGGTCCAAAAAGCTTTCAAGATCATGAAACAGTGACTGATGCTATATATGGATTGTTATATATATATATTTAACAAGAACACTCTATTCTGTCATTTTAATGGCCACCTGGTATCAACAACAAGGGTTAATTGTTTAAATCACTGGCCAAGAACATCAACTGCTACAACTCAGTTTGATGTTAGAGAATGATTTTCTTAGTGAATATGACCTGATCCCTTATCCCTTAAGTTTAAGGCCTATGAAGCTGTCAAATTGCACAACTTATTGTATAAGTTTCATATATAATCAGTTTGTATTGCCAAACAGTTTGAACTAAACGTTTCCATTAATACTGTCACTAAAATCAATTATCCATTAAACCAGAGTAAGCTAGGAAAGTATTTATAGTATGTTTTTTTGGTGACCTTTGCTATCTTTGATCAACACAGACACAGTGACAAAATGTCTCACTCACAGACACACTATGTGTAGTACAGTTAGCCAGGTTTGGCACAGTGACTTTTTTCCAACCATAAAAACAAATTTTGGAATTAGCTGATATTGGCAAATTGACTGACAGCAACATTATAGCCATGGTCGCACATTTGCCATTACATCACATTTTATTTTCATGTTTGCCTGAAATGTTGGTGCAATGTGGGATTTTATGGACAGACACATCTGTCATCAAGTGGTTTTGGTGCAATAATTAAAAGTGGTGTTTTACCAATGATTATGCATTTATTATTAACCCAAATTGGCACATTGACAGAATTGAACTTTTTTACCCATATTTGCTTTTTTGTAAGTGTTGGTACTGTGGCAGACTGTTATATTTTACTGTTTGTTACATATCCTCCATTCATCATTGGTTGAAAAGTGATAACATGTAAAGTTTTTTACCAAATAGACAGTGCAGACATACCTGAGCCAGAGCTATTAAGAGAAATACCAGTTTATTTTCACACATAATCACTGTGAACACTAATACACTATTCATAACATCATTAATTTTTTTCTGAGCTGCTCGAAATGTTTTGTCTTGAATCTTGAATCTGTTGTTTTGTAACCAATTTGACATTACTAACATTGCATATCCCATGTAGGTAGACCTTTAGACTGGGGGACAGGTGAAGGTCACATTTAGCTAAATCAAGACAGTGGGGTGGCTGCGGCATCTCTTCAGATCTCCAGAGCACCCTCTGTAATGTCATTAAGCAGAGAGGGGATAGTTGACAGCATTCCTTGCTGCTTTTCTGAGACTGAATGTTGCAGATATTAAAGCAGTTAATGTTGACTGGATATGTGGGCTTTTTTGAGTCATACAATCAATATGGATTTCAGAAGTCTGTATGTTAGTCACCCAATACACTCAAAGCTTGCTCATTCCTAACTGTCCAGGTATTTTAAAAGGTGTCAATATTTCTGCTTCAAATCCATGACTAAGTACTGTGTTCCTGATTCCAACAGTACTTTGTGCAATGAAGTGCTTCTTGATTTCTACCTTAAATGCACTTCTCCTTAATTTCCACTACAAGTCACTGTTTTACATTCACTTTTATCAATGCTTTACAGAATTTTGAAGACCTAGATTATATTCAACAGTATGCAGCATTCTCTGCCAAAGATTAAAGTGATTTAACTCCCCTAGCCTTTCAGAGTAGGACATGCTCATCAGTCCAGAACTGCTCTTGCTCGTTGTTCTCCACACAGCTTCTAGTTCAGCAATTTTTTTTTTATGGTTTAGTAAGTTGTGTTGAAATAATAAAGTTTCTGTACCGTATCACAGAAATCACTTATAAAACAACAGTATAAAAAAAGACATGGTGAAAAAAAGAATACAGCTAGCAGACAAAATGTGAATTTAACTTTAGGAACAAATCCTCCTCATATTCCATATAGGGAACATTACAATTAAGATTGGATCTCTTCGTTGTGCCAGCTGAAGAAACGTTCATTCCACTTGTTTTTAAAGTTACTTTTTTTCTTGTATAGGGAAGCGAATCTGCGTAGGGGAGGCTCTGGCTCGGATGGAGTTGTTCCTGTTTTTCACCACTCTACTGCAGAAATTCACATTTTGGTCTAATGATGACCCCAAGAACATCGATCTCACTCCAAGTGCAAGTTCCTTTGCAAATGTTCCTCGGATCTACAAGATTCTATTCATTCCTCGTCAATGAAAGAGAAGAGGATAAGCAGTTATTGTCTTCATAAGAATTACTTATTAAAGTTGTGAAATCACTTCAGTTTTTATGATATACTCTTTCTCTTGTATTGATGGCTAGTTGTGCAAGGTGTCAAGATTTTTAGGGTGTCCTCCCACCTATTTTTGGCCCTCTACACCTGAAAAAAACTAATGTTTAGGCCATTTTTCGATTATGATTTTTTCATTGTCATGATAAAGAGTAAACCAATAGATGTCTTTAGCAAATATGATCAGAAGGACTTGGAAGTTGTATATGCCACATCAGCTGATCCCCAGGGTTCACAGCTTAATGAGGTATGAGAGGTCAATGTAAGTCCATTTCACCAAACTTTGAAAAAAATGGGTATTGGTAATGCAGGCATTTGGATGGGGATCGGTAATATAGTCATGTGGAGAGTTGTTTAACGTTATTTTAAGTTTGCTGATTATGAATATGATAATATTTGTGATATTTGATTCTTTATCAGTGGTCCTAGGGTAAGAGCCACTCCTAGAAGGTGACACATTTCAAATATAATCATGTAGGATATTGTATTATTGGTTACGAATATGATGTTATTTTTGATTTTTGATCATTTACTAGGTATCTTGTTCTCTATGGATCTCTATCACAGGGTGAAAAATTACAATTATCTGTTGTAATCAAGAATACTTAGACTTTAAACATTTAAACATGTTTTAATATGTTAAATATATGGTGTAAATGTAAATCATATGTAAATATATGATGAACCACACATTTTACTATTTTAAATATATGATCCAGCTATTCTTGTTATTTTGCATTTCCACCTCATGAAATAAATCATTAAATTTCTTTTGAACAACCCTGAATTAGTGTGGCTTTTGCCAAGTCAGATTTTTCTCCAATTACAAAGTAACCGACCTCTTCTTACTACAAGTTCTAGCCTCCTGTTTGTTTTTAAAAGCAAAGTAGAAAGCAAATATAGACTAATACATTTATGGGGGTTATATTACATTTTTGAATGATCACCTTGAGAACATATGCAGATTTTTCAGAATGACTGTACACAAAAGGTGTCAAACTGAGCAGTTTGTGCTTAAAATACAATTTCATTCATCTATTCTGAGTCTGCAAACCATGAAACTTGGCATATCATTGTCTACATGTCAACTTTTCTAGCTAGACATAGAAGTCTCCTACTCAGGCTTATTAGAAAAGTAAAGAAAACTCATTTTGTGGATTTGATCACTTGTGCCCTCTCTCTATCACTCTCTCTATGTACCCAAAAGAAACAAATTCTATGTTTCTTTCTGAGACCTTTAAAATGAATTTACATAATCTTGGAGCTTTAACTTGTAAGATGTTTTATGTTGGTGATTGAATTATTAATGGTGAAAATCGATTTATTACTTATTGAGTGATGGAACAGCTGTACTACTTGAAACTTCTCATAATTTTTTATTTTGTTTATTGTCAAGGCACAAATGGTGGTGGATTGGAAAATAGTTTCTTGAGCCGGTTATATTTTTTCGATTCTAACGTTGGTATTTTTTATGCTTTTGAATATCTTGCCATCATTATTAAAGGAGTATCACCTATTTTTATATCAATTATTTATCATTCTCCAAAATATAGTACCTAATTTTTCTAAGAATGTATTATCAGTCATAATATCTAGCGATGACAATTTTCTAATAGTATGTTATTTCAATTTTCATATAATCAATGTGACTGCAAAGCAAGGGAATTTATAAACCGAGTTTATTTCTTTGATTTCAGTCAGATATGTTAAATTTAATATTATTGAAGTGGATTAAACGTGATGTAATTAAAATACTAGATGCAGGCATTTCAGATCACCACCTGTATTTTCTTTGGGATAACATCTATGATTAAAACCAAACACACATCTTTTAGGAGACATTATTTTGATGCAGTGACTGCCATCACATTTTCTCATATTAATAGTTTGACAGAATTCAGTATTTTTTCTACTTCAACTGGAATTATAAATAGGTGGGCAATTTTAATACTAAGCTAATGGCCGCAATTCACATAGTACCACCAGAAATATGTGTTAAAGTATCCACCTCTGCCACAGTTGCTTGGTAAACTGCAGCAGTATGTACTCTGCAAAGAGTATACAGAGAATTAGTAAATGGAGAATCATTTAAGTCATCAGTGCATTATGAAATTCTGAGAACTTACATAGTTTTAGATACAATACATCAGTCCAATCTGTGACACCATTTTATTTCTCCAAAATGTATTAAAGACAATATATATGCAGAACCAGCCATGGACTCGAAGAACACATTGTCAAGAAATAAATATGATGCTTTGGCAGAAAAGATTCATCATAATATAGACATCAAATAGAGACTTTTTTGACCCTCCTCACATTCAATGTACCAAACTGAAATAAATGTACTTGAACTTTGCAAAATAATTGCTCAACTCAAATTGTCCACTATGATCTAAATCTAACAGGCTTCTTCAAATAACATCCATCCATCCATTTTCCAACCCGCTGAATCCGAACACAGGGTCACGGGGGTCTGCTGGAGCCAATCCCAGCCAACACAGGGCACAAGGCAGGGAACCAATCCTGGGCAGGGCGCCAGCTCACCGCATCTTCAAATAACAGTGACTGCTTAATCGATTGTGCACTAATTATAATTTATTGCTAAGCAAACTTTTATATATTTACAGATTCTTTAAACTGTAGTAGCCAAACCCTCTGCTTAAGAAACAACTTGGTGAGGACTTGTAATAAAATTTCTATTTTTAAAGTATTAGTTCAGTTTAAGATGTAGTAATTGTATGGAAGTAATTAAAGACTTAAGAATAAACACTGATACTTCAATATTGGATTGACCTTTCTCATAGTGCTTTAAACTGGTTTCATGCACAAGAGCGATAAAATTCTTTGTAACTCTTGGTGACTATAGTGTATGTCAATAATGTAGATTACATGTGGTGTGTCTCAGTGATCAGTCCTAAATCTTTTATTATTCTCACTTTAAATATACACCTACAGTGGCAGCTGACCCTGCTTTTCTAATTAGCATTACAGAATGAAGGAGCAGTAACTTTCTTGAACTATACAAAGAAATAAACAGAAATTGTGCTTATATATATATATATATATATATATATATATATATATATATATATATATATATATATATTGTAACAATATGAAAGTCTGGGGATTCCACCCCATATAGTATCATTTTTGCAAAAAATGATAACTCAAAAAGCGAGCAATCACAAAGCACTGATTCATAACATAGATTATAGTTGAGGGGAAGGAAGAGGTGGGTCTTCGGATGGAAGTGAGGTCAACAGGGTTGTGCAATGCTGCTGGAAGTGGGAAGAAATTTAAGTGGGTCTGTCTTCTGGAGGTCTGCAGGAGAGAGAGAAGATGCATTAGTACAATGAATTAACCCCACACTCTGTTTCAGTTCCACTTAAGCCCTTAGACTGCTTCCCATGCAAACGTTTGTGACATGCCCACCCACCCCCCACAGCCTAGAGCCACTGGGTCAGGCGGTCTGAACCAAGAGGTCGTGAACACGGGAGAGGGCATTGGCTTGAAGAGAACCCCTCCGATAAACTACAGAAAAATGATAGGGCTGAAGGTCCAAAAACCACCTTGTGACTCAAGGATTCGATTCCCTGTCCAGGACCATGCACTGGAGGGCAGCATGGTCCATAAAAAGGGTGAATTATTGACCCAGAAGGTAGTACCTCAGCTGCATTACTGGCTATTTAATTGCAAGGGTTTCTCTCTCCAACGCAGCATACCTAGTCTCCCGATCCAGCAGTTTCCGGCTTATGTACACAATGGGGTGTTCAGCACAATCAACGCTTTGGCTCAGCACTGCTGTCTGAAGTGTCCATCTGGAGAAGAAAAGGGAGAGAAAATTCTGGTGCTCTCAATACTGGTGCTGATGTAAGGACCTGCTTGAGGTCATGAAATGAAGTCTCAGTCTTGTTGTCCCATACCACAGAATTGGGAGCCCTTTTCCTACTTGGTAGCCTAAATACTAATCAATGAGCAACAATGAAGATGTTACTATCGGATGTGAACAAAACGGAGATCTTATAACCATTCACAACTGCCACACCTGTATTGGAAAGAGACAAGGGGCTAACCAATGCACAGTACCTTTCTCCATGGGCCCAGCCGAACTCCATCGGTTTCAGGAGGAAAGGACAGGTAGTAACTATGTGTCCAAGTTCCCCACACTTGATACAGCGGGGGGTTGAGGGTTTTTCCTTGGGTCTCATTACTGGGTCAGCGTTGTGGGCTGTGTCATTGTTGTGGCGACTGGTGGCTGGAGAGCCACCCCTTACCTATCAGGCTTGTTGTACTGGTCTTTTGGATTGCTTGGATTGGGACACCGTGTGATGCCGCTTGATGATATCGATGAGGCCCTCCATGTTTTTAAACGGCTGCCTACAGACCTGCTGGGTGAGAAAATCAGGAAAACAATTTATGAGAGCATCACAGGCCAGCTGCTTGGCATTCTGCCAGGCGTCATTAGTTTCTGGCTTTGGCTAGCACCCGGTCTTACTCCAAACTTCGAAAGCCTGTGTGCATGTCGACCTCTCAGGGTTAAAGCGCCACTGTCTCGCCTGCTGATCCATGGATATGCCAAACCTTTTGAGGACCTCACCACTGAGTTTATCATAATCGGCGATGTCTTCCTCCAAGAGGTCGAAATAAGCTCATTGTGCCGCGCCCTTCAGGAAGGGAGCCAAGATGTTTCCCCAGTCGTCTCGCAGCCAGTGATATCTGGTGGCAGCCCTTTCAAATATAATGAAATAGGTCTCCACATCGTCTTGGTCTGTTAAGGGAACAAGTACCTGGTAAGGCAATCTGGCTTGGTCTTGGTGGAGAGCAAGGCTTGCTTCTATCCTGGCCTAAGATTTGGCGACCCATTCCTGTAGGTTTTGTAGTTCTGTAGCAAAAGTTGTCAAAACTGCATTTAGGTCCTGTTCCTTGGACATTCTTTAAGTAGAACCCTGCCAACTACACCACTGTAATAAGAGATAAGAAACAATATGAAAGTTTAGGGATCCCACCCCAGATAATGTCGGTTTTGCAAAAAATGATAACTCAAGCAATGAGTAGTCACTGAGTCATAACATAATAATTTTTACTTTCATACTACTTTCTTCTGCAATCCTGTACTCATGGCACCTAATAGAGTAGAAATACAAGAATCAGCCTGAAACCTAGAAAGACATTGGGGAGTTCTTGAGGAGCAGTGTAAGTTTGAAGGAGTTCTGTCAGTGCTGTTTTTTGTTGTCCATCCTATAAAACTTTCCAAGAGCATATCAGCAGAAGTACATAGACACTTACATTAAGGAAGTGCTTTCCAATGAACATCCCTGCACAGGCTGACTATCTCAGCATTTGCATCTGTGTGCAAACTCTTCTTCTTTGTACCTTGAGTCGTTAAAGTATTTTTTAAATGGGTACATAAGGCTTTATACATCTATTGGTGTGTAAAGCCTTAAATATTGTTGTTTCTTCTTATATCTTGTAGTGCCTCTCCCTCTATACTCCAAGTCGTAACCTTAGATTTTCTAATAGCGGACCTGCTTATAATTCCAAGACCTACACTTAAAAGAAGTGATAAGGTGGCCTTGTTGTATTGTGAACCAAATTTCTGGAATACTTTACTAATAGAGATACACCAGGCTAAAATTGTGGAACATTTCAGGAAACTCCTACGAGCCCAATTTTTTATTGTTGCTTTTTTGTAGTTTCAATTTAGTTCTGCTTTTAATACAGTAGATATGCATAGATTTATCATTCTCTTCAGTGAATCTAAAATCATTATTAATGTTTACTTTTCTCTGTTTTCTTTTCTGGTTCTTCCATAGTGTCTTTCTGAACCACCACCACCTAATCAAAGTCCAGTGCTGCTGCCTGTGATGTCTGAATGATACCCCAGCTTGCCACAAGACTCACTGCATCAAATCTTGTCCACCCCGGCCATTTCAATTAATCATCAGACTGTCATTTAGAAATGTAATAAAAAACAATTCTATATTCTATTTTTACGGACTCCATTTCTCTTAATTATAGTTCTTTCTTACTGCTTGTAAGTGTGCATTATTTTTTATGTTTAATATACTATGTATTCATTATTATTATTATTATTATATAAATGTAAATTGTTTTCCTTGAATGTGACTACTTTCTTGACGTGTTGTAAAGCACAATCCACAAAGGACTGTGGCGGACTGCTGGGGTCCTGCCCAGCCGGGACGCCTGGAGGGACCGGGAGAGGAGCAATACCTTCCCCGGGCCACGAGAAAGCAGCCGCTGTAGTCTGCGTGGGAGCCACAGGACCAGAGCTTGGAAGTTCATCCCAGTTGGGGCCCGTGGTCACTGCCAGGGGTCACCCAGATAATTATGGAGCCCTGGAAGGCAGCACTTCCACCACACCAGGAAGTGCTGCCGGAAGAAGAGTCCAGGTATGCCCAGAGTACTTCCAGGAGCAACAGCAGCACTTCTGCCACACCAGGAAGTGCTGCTGGGAGAAGATCAGGAAGCACCTGGAGCACATCCAGAGGCCGCCTCAGTCCATTCGAGGAGCCGGAGTCAGGTGGAAGAGGATGGAGCTTGCGAGGAGTGGAGTAGAGGTGGCAATAGAAAGAGCAGAAAAGGACTATGAGCCATTATTGTGAGTTGGTGCACTGGCTGTATTGTGTGAGCAGGTGCAGAAGGAATTAAAAGTGTGTGTTTTCAACCTCTAGCTGTCTCAGTATCTGTCTGTGTCCGGGCTTCTTTCACAGGAGCTACATCCATTGTATGAAAATGTGCTATAAAAATAAATGTTGTTGTTGTGGATGAGCATATGGTTTCCTCGATAATGGACTATTTCTCAGAAGACTGCAGTTTGTGACACTCAAGGACTGTGTCTCTGATATTGATGTGAGCAACACTGAAACACCACAAGGAGCAGTCCTGTCTCCTTTTCTCTTTACTCTATCCAGCCATCCATTTTCCAAACCACTGAATCCGAACACAGGGTCACGAGGGTCTGCTGGAGCCAATCCCAGCCAACACAGGGCACAAGGCAGGGAACCAACCCCGGGCAGGGTGCCAACCCACCGCAGGTCTTTACTCTATACACTTTAGAATTTAGAAGCCTTTATTTTCAGTATACGATGTATAATATATATAGTACATACTGTATATATACAATATACTATAAACTATATACAGATAAATGGTATGAATAATGATGTGCTGGACAATTTTCACCTCCCATTGTAGGGCCTCCCTGTAAGCTACAGAGCAGTTGCCATACCACACCATAATGCAGGTTGTCAATATGCTCTCAAAAGTGGTAAAAAGTTCAACAGAATCTGAGAAGACAGGCAGGCTTTCTTTGTTGTTGTTGCACTTTTTTAACCAGACTGGAACTGTTCATTGTCCAAGAAGAGTAGATGCCCAGGAATTTGAAGCTGGAAACACCTCAGCCCCATTTTTATGGATTGGAGCGTGTCTGCTGCCTTTAGTTTTCTGGGAATCCACAACAAGCGCTTTAGTTTTATTGGTGTTGAGGGCGAGGTTATTGTCAGAACACCATGTTTCCAGGTGCTGAACCTTCTCTCTGTAGGCTGACTCATCATTGTCACTGACTAGTCCTATTACCATGGTGTCATCTGCAAACTTTATGATGAAGTTGGAGCCATATAAAGGGACGTAGTCATGGGTGAAGAGGGAGTAAAGGAGTGGGCTATGTACACAGCTCTGTGGAATGCTAGTATTGTTTACCCTGATTGCCTGGGGTCTGTTGGTTAGAAAATTCAGTGTCCAATTACAAAGACAGGTGCTGATGCCAAGGTTGCTGAGTTTAGTTACCAGAGTAGATGAGATGATGGTGTTAAATGCAGAGCTAAAATCAACAAATAACATCCTGACGTAGGAGTTGTTGTTATTCAGGTCTGTCGGGGTAGAGTGAAGAGACAAGGATATGGCATTCTCCGTTGACCTATTGGGACGATAGGCAAACTGGTAGGGATCTAGTGTGGGAAGTAGACTAGATTTGAGGTGGGCCGGAACCAGTCTCTCAAAGCACTTGATGATGATGAGTGAGTGCAACAGGGTTATAGTCATTCAGGCTCCCTGGAGAGTATAGTTTAGGCAAAGTAGACTTAAGGCATGCAGGGACGACAGCCTGGACCAAAGACATATCGAAGATATTACTGAAGAGCACAGACAGTTGCCCAACGCAGGCCTTAAGCACACGCCCAGGTAGGCAATCAGGACCTGCAGGCTTGCTAAAGTTGTTTAGCTCATCAGGAAGGGAGACATTATTTGAGGATGAAGTTTATATTTACTCCCCTGTATTCTGTGATGGGCTACATGTCTTGTCACAGAGTTTTTGAAATGATCCTCAATTTGTTGCTTGAATTTCTGTTTGGGTCTGCTGATGCCCTTTTTCAGATTGGCCCTGGATGTGCTGTAGCTCTCAGCATTACCAGATCTGAAAGCGGTGTTGCAGGATTTCAGCAGGAGTCTAACTTCTCTATGCATTCAAGGATTCTGATTTTGGGAAGGTCTTAATCTGTTTTTACATTGTGATTTCACTAATATTTGTATTGATGTAATTTAGATAGAAGAAATGTTCATTTCAAAGCTCCAGTCTGTGTGCTGAAACTTCTGCTGTAAAGTAGAGTGTGCCTCTTCATGCCAGACTTTCACCGTTCTCACTGAAGGTCTCATGCATCTGATAAGTGGTGTGTATTTAGGAAGGAGGAGCAGGTAGGTGTGATTTGATTCTCCAAGGTGCGGGAACAGAAAAGCCTTGTAGGCTTCCACAATGTATGTACATACAGTACGTGGTCTAAGATTCTGTCTCCTCAGGTGGTGGAGGACATGTTTTGATGAAATTTGAGGAATACAGTTTTAAATTTGCAATGATTGAAATTGCCCACAGTAATGAAAGCCTCATCAGGATGTCCCAGTTGTTGTCTGCAAACAACACCATACAGTTCTTTCATTGTAAGCTTAGCTTTGGCATCATACACAGCAGTGATAATAATAGATGTGAAATCCCGGGGTAAGTAAAAAGGTCTGCATTTAATCATCAGATATTCCAGATCAGCAGATCAATGACTTTCCATTACAATAGTGTCCGCACACCAAGCATTGTTCACATAAATGCAAAGACCTCTGCCTTTGATCTTACCAGTATTCTCTATTGTTCTGTCCGCTCTGAAGATGGTGAACCCCTCCAGTTCATTAGTGATTCCTGGGATACAGTCACTTAACCACGTTTCTGTAAAAATCATGATGTTGTAACATGTGAGTGTGAGGTTATCAGGAGTCATAGTTTGTGTAGTGTAGAAAAGGCGCTATATAGGCGCCTGACCCGGCACAGAACGACACAGAGGCACGTATAAAACCAAGGACTTTTATTTTTCTTCTTCACCCGTGGGCGTACGTCTTTCCCGTGACCCACAGGCAATACACAGTCCCAAAAGCACTTAGTATAACACAAACAACAACAGCACTCTTTTCTCCTCTCCCACCACTCCTCCGCAAGCGTAGTCCTCCTCCTCCTCCCGACCCTGGCTCTCTGAGTGGTGGTGGCTGGCCCTTTTTATACCCCACCCGGAAGCGTTCCAGGTGCTTGACCACCTGGTCCTAATTGCATTTCCTGGTGGGGATGAAGATTCCACCAGCCGGGCTGCAGACTCCATGCAGCTCCCCCTAGCGGCCATCCGAGCCCCCAACCAGGCTGTGGAGGACTCCATCTCCCATGGAGCCATGCGCCAGGTTGGGGAATCATCGTCCACCAGGGAGGCTGCCACCAAGCGTCCCGGGGGAGGTATTGAAGTGTCCATGGCTGCTCCCCCGGAACAGATGCAGCAGGGGCGTGCCGGGCATGGGACCCAGCTGTCCTTCACAGTAGCTTGTTTGCAAGAGACCAATGCACAGCAGAGGTAGATGGTCGGGGGTTTGCTATAGCCTCACCCAGATACCTCCATTATTCCCTCTTCTTTGTCTATGATCTTGACACTGCCACTGGGCTCTTCCTATCGGTAGAACTGATTTACTAGACCACAGTGTCCTGGCTATCTCCAGTGGGATTTGAATGTTGTCATTTCTGCAAAGGGAGCCAAATATTTAAAAGTTCTACTCAGTTATGCAATGTATTTGTACAACTGTATCAGGGTAACCATAATATTATTATTCCGAAAAAAACTGGGAAGACACAGGGTGTTGCAATGCACAAGCGCTGCCACCATGGCCATATAGGTAGACTTGTTCCCATCCAAGATGAGTCCAACCACTGTAGTGTCATAAGCAGATTTGATGATGATGTTATGAGGGTGGGCTGGACTGTAGTCATGGGTGTAGAGGGCAAACAGCAATGGACTTAGCATGCAGCTTTGTGGGAGCCGGTGGTGAGGAAAAGTGGGGGCTGAGTTTCACAATCTGAGGGCGATTGATGAGAAAGTCCTTAATCCAGGCGCAGAAGAGTAGGAGGAAACTAGAGTATACAGAATTATTTGTATTAAATGCTGAGCTATAGTCAATAAAAAGTATCCTCACATAACTCCCCCGGTGTTCCAAGTGGCTCAGCGCAGTGTGCAGAGCTATTTGCTCTGTAACCAAACTGGTGTGTATCAAAAAACGTGGGAGGGAGACAAGCTCTGATGTAGTGTGAAACCAACCTCTCGAAGCACTTCATGACAAGAGATTATTGAGACTGTCAGTGGCTGTGTTCTTGGGAACAGGAATGAAGTTTGCTGACTTCAGACAGAGTGGAACAAAGCCTTGTCACAGGGGAGTGATTGAAGCTGCTGGTTAAAATGCGTGAGAACTGGTTAGCACACTCTACAAGTACCTTCCCAGGTATCCTAAGTGTCTGGCTGCTAGATTGTAAGGGGGCTGAGAGAATGAGACTGTTCTGTCTCAAAGTGTGCAAAGAAACAATTCAGCTCCTCAGACGGAGAGGCCCACAGGTCTGCAAGTGTTATAACGCAGCCCCTGTAGTTGGTGATGTCCTATATTCCCTGCCACACATTCCGAGGGTCATTTTCTGAGAAGTGGGCTTCTATACTTCTTTTAATGATTGCCTTAACTTCTTTTATTCCTCTCTTTATTTCGGCTCTAGCAGCACTATACAGCGCACTATCACCTGATCTGAAAGCTGAGTTGCAGTCTTTGAGGAGGGACCTGACCTTGCTGGTCATCCAGGGTTTCTGGTTAGGGGAGACACAGATACACTTCTCTACGGTGACATTATCAGCACAGTACTTGATATAGGCATTGTCAGGGCCAGGTCAGAGGCCAAGTTATAATGCTCCCTGCCTCACCCAATGGTGATTATAGCATGGCAGCGATTGGCACGTATGCGATCAGCTTTTAGTTGTTTCTGTGAGGTTGGGCTGTGGATGCCTCAGCGATGGAGAATCAGTCCTCGACAAATACGGCACTCCATTGAAGGGGGATCTCAAAAAAGTTCAGAAACCTCACTATATATATATATATATATATATATATATATATATATATATATATATATATATATATATATATATATATATATATATATATATTTATTTATGTACCTATTTACAGTATGTATTTGTTTATTGAAAGCACCTTCTATTTAAATCTATCTAAAAGGTTTCAACAGTTCCTTGATTTCTAGTCCTGAGGAAATGACCAGGGTTGGGGTAATTAACATTACTACTGGTTCAACTGTGCTAAATCCCTAAATTATAGTAGGCACATATAAAAAGTTTAAGGAGCTTAGCATACCAGATAAGGATTGTTTTAATTATGATTAATACATTAAAATCATTAGTTATTGTGGTTAAGAAGGTCCTACAGTAATGAAGACCCTAAGACACCTTTAAGAGGCACATTCGTACTGTTATGGTGGTAAAAACTAATAATAATCTTTTAATAATAACCAGGGGCCTCATGCATAACACCGTGCGTAGAATTCACACTAAAACATGGCGTATGGACAAAAGCAGAAATGTCCGTACGCACAAAATAATCCAGATGCATGAATCTATGCGTAAGCAAACTTCCACCGGTCAGCGTGAAAAGTAATGCACGCGCCTGCCATCCCACCCCATCTTCTCCCACAATTACATCCCTTTGAATATGCAAATCAATATAAATAGCCCTTAAGTTCAGCATTCGGTGAAAAGACAATGGCAAAAGCATGTGGGAAAATAGAAGAATTTCAGCGAATACCAAGGGAAGGCAAGGAAAAACATACTATTTGTTGGTTTAAACAGTGGTATAAACAACAAAAGGAAGTTGATTGTGTGACATAGAGTGTCAGAGAAACTCGAAAGCTCAAGTTCATAAAGTTGCAAAGTGCCCGAAATAAAAAAGAAGTGGTCAGATATCAAAGTCGCCGTGAAAAGGCGAGTCGTAACCCACAGTCTGAGTGTGATATGGAAGCTTATTAGGGTAAAGAGAAAAGAAAAAAAAATAGTGACACAGTGGGAAAAAATGCTTGAAATGTTAACTTTAATCTCGACATTTCCACCTTAATCACGCACTTTATTTTGTCATTAAAGTAGAATGTCATAAACATCATATTAAAATTGTTTAATTTACTAGTTTCTCAAATCCCATAGTAACTAAAGTAGCACGTTAAATGCTTTGTTTTGCATGTGTTCTTCTATGTGCTTTATGTGTGTGAATCACTACGTGCTTCTTAAACGGGCTTTCTCTTCCTCTGACAGGACACAGAATCCATTACATTCATGATATCACAGCTCGCTGAACAATTTAGATACTGAGATGTATACTTGATATTATTTTCATGATGATAGGAATTAAAGGGTGTATTAAACATGGGAACACGGTGTTGCAGTGATAGTGACGAACTAGCGCCCCGTCCAGAGATTGTACCTGACCCCAGCAAGATGCTTGCTGCACAATGCGCAACCTTCGATGAAATAATTTTTTGCAGCAGTACTGTCTCTCTCAAACATACTAATCCCCAATTCCGGTCCTTACTTTTCTTTCTCCAAGTAACTAATTGCCACACAATCAACTCTGTAATAGATGTAAAGCCATCTGTGAGCTGAGAACATCGATTCTTCAAAACTTTTAAGGAACATTGAAATATCTTCATAGTACATGTTTAATTATTCTAGTGTTGCGTCAGCCCCAGCAAGAATACGGCACGAGGTAGGAACAATCCCTGAACAGGATGCTAGCTCCTTGCTAGCGCTGCAACACCCTGTCCTTACATGTTTAATTATTTACAATATAGATTATTTAAATTATGTTAAAATTTTATCTGTACAATGTAATAAACATACTTTGCTGCATTTCATCTTTAAAATGATATTGTTATCATATGCAAATATGCGCTTTATATAGTGGTTCAGGTTGTGCAATATTATAACTATCACAAGTTTATAGTGAGGTAATTGTACTTATAAGTATAAACAGTTCTACCAGGAACACTTAATAATAATAATAATACATTTTATTTATATAGCGCCTTTCCCATGCTCAAGGCACATACAGAATATAATAAAGAACGGTAGCATACAGTATACAGTATATAGCATTGTACAAACCAGATAAATAAATAAAGAAGATAAAGACAGTGAATTCTGAAAAAAAACAGACAACATAATTGATGGTCTAGCACACACACATACAGGTTACATTAGCATCTTGGCAGAGAAGTAAACTGAGAGAAGGGTAATAAAGTCAAGTAGAGCTAAAAGCCTTCCTGAACAGATGAGTTTTGAGATGTTTTTTAAAAGAATTCATGGAGTCAGCTGACCTGATTAATTTCAGTAGGTCATTCCAGAGTCTGGGCGCTATACAGCTGAAGGCCCTGTCACCCATGAAGTGTAGATTAGTGAGGGGCACAACAAGATTACCAGAATCAGAGGACCTTAGTGGGCGGGCAGGCACATAGTGATGGAGAAGGTCACTGATGTAGTTTGGCACGAGGTTATTTAAGGCTTTGTAGGTTATTAGTAGGATTTTATATTCGATTCTGTAAGACACAGGGAGCCAGTGAAGACGGAGCAGGATGGGTGTGATGTGCTCGCTGCTGCTGGTTCGAGTAACTTCTCTTGCAGCTGAGTTTTGAATAAGCTGGAGCTGTGAAATAAGATTAGAAGGGGCACCTGCCAGTAGGGAATTACAATAATCGATGCGGGATGTGATAAAAGCATGGACAAGTTTCTCAGCATTAGAGAAGGAGAGGAAGGAGCGAACACGGGATATGTTACGGAGGTGAAAGTAAGAAAGTTTCTTAATGTGATTTATGTGGGCAGAATAAGAGAGGGAGGAATCAAAAATGACACCAAGATTTTTTACAGTAGAGGCAGGTCTGATGAGATCACCGCCAAGATGGACTGGGAAGGACCTCATTTTATTAAGTTGCATTTTAGTCTCAATTTGCAGGAGTGTTATTGCAATTTAATTTTAAAGAGTTCTGCTGCATCCAGGTTTTAATTTCACTAGACAGGTTGTGAGCTGAGAAAGCTCTGACGAAGTTCCACTTTTAACATTGAAGTAGAGTTGAGTATCATCTGCATAAAAATGATAACCCAGTCCACAGCTACGGATAATATGGCCAAGGGGAAGCATGTAAATACAGAAAAGAAGAGGGCCAAGGACAGAGTTCTGAGAGACTCCTTGTGTGACTGGTGCTGAGCTGGACCTGCTGTTGCCAAGACTAACTAACTCTTGCCTATCAGTCAGATAGGACTTGAACCACTGGAGGACAGTGCCAGAGATACCCAGCATGTTCTCCATTCTGGACAGTAGGATGTCATGTCAGGATGTCAAATGCTGCACTGAGGTCTAACAGAATTAATATGCTGGTTTGTCCAGAGTCTGCTGCCATAAGCCAATCATTGGTTACCTGTAGCAGAGCAGTTTCACAGCTGTGCCCTGAAACCAGACTGAAAGGGTTCCATCAAATTATTTGAGGTTAGGTGATTGGTGAGTTGGGAAGCTACAACACGCTCAAGAACTTTTGACAGGAAAGGTAAGTGGGAAATAGGCCGAAAATTGTTAAGATTGTCAGCATCAAGAGCAGACTTTTTTAACATTGGGGTTACAGAAGCGATTTTAAAAGTGAGCGGCACAGAACCAGTGTCAAGGGATGAGTTTATTATTGTTGTAACAGTCGGGATTATGGCATGAAGGCAGGATTTAAGTAGTGTGATGGGGATGGGGTCCAGTACACAAGTAGTCGGCCTCATCTTACAAAGCAGGTTATTAACAAATGCAGATGTGACTGGTGAGAACTTAGAGAAGGAGCTGGATGGAGTGGGAAAACAGGGAGAGATATAAACAGATGACATATTTATGTTAGTTGAATTATTTAGATCATTAATTTTGTTACGAAAAAAGTGGAGGAATTCCTCACAGACTTCTGTAGAAGAGGTAGTTGGGCCAGATGCGGGTTCGAGTAGTTTATTAACTACAGAGAGCAAAACCCTTGGGTTATCATGGCCACTTTCTATTATTCTGCCGTAATGGGTGTTCTTGGCAGAAGTTAGTGCTTCTCTGTAAGCTCTTTGGTGGTCAGAGAAAGCCTGGATGTGCACGGTGAGGTCAGTCTTACGTGACATTCTCTCAAGGCGTCGACCAGCTGCTTTCATAGATCGCAATTCTGAGTTATACCAAGGAGCTGAGCGTTTAAAGGAAACCTCCTTATGTTTTAAAGGAGCTGTTTTATCTAATACTGAATGAAGGGCTGAGTTATAGTGGTCAACAAGACTATCTAGTGTTGGTGGAATAGGTGAAGACAGTAAAAGATCAGAAATGGATCCAGCAAGAACAGAGGGACAGATTTTTTTAAGGTTTCTGTAAGAGATTTGTCATTTACAGGTAAGAGGAGGGAAAGACAGTGAAACAGCGAAAAATACTGCCTTATGGTCAGAGAGTCCCAAATCAGTGCTGTAAATGTTGGCAACAGATAGTCCAGAAGTGCAGATCAGGTCCAGTATATGACCACCAGAGTGGGTGGGAAAATCAACATGTTGTGTCAAGTCAAAACAGTCCAGTAAGGATAGGAATTCATTTCTCAGTTTAGATGTAGTAATGTCAATATGGATGTTGAAATCAACAAGAAGGATAATTCTCTGAGAGTAAGAGCTTAGGTGGGTCAAAAGTTTAATCAGATCGGATAAGAAGGATGCATTGTATTTTGGGGGACGATAAAGAACAATGAGTGAGACAGGACCTAATTTCGTTATTTGTTTAAGAGCCAGGCATTCAAAACACAATGGACAGTCAATTGGGATTTGTTTAATGTTTAAGTCTGCTCTGACGATTACTGCAAGCCCGCCGTCTTGTTTTGAGCTGCGAGGCTCTGTGTGGAAAGTGAAACCAATTGGAGTCGCCTCTGTGAGAGATGCAAATTCGTTTGGTTTTTGCCAAGTCTCCGTTAGACACAGAATATCAAGTTTGGTGTCAGTGATGAGTTCTGACAGCACCAATGCTTTGCCATTAAGAGACCTCGAGTTAAACAGTGCAATATTAGTTAATGAGGCTTCTTTTTGCACAGAGCCGCGATCAGGGTTTATTTCCACATAATGCAAATTTGGCACACTGACACTTCTATTTCCAGGGTCATGAGAAGGACGGCGTATTCCTGAGCAAATGCTGCCGGTGGTCTTTTCATTCGCAGGCCGGTGGTGGCAGCGACCTGACCCGTGATGTACATATTTCGGGCGCTGCAAAATACCGGCATCCTTTAGGATGTTCCATTTAGACCATTTGCTCTGGACAAACTGTTTAATAAGAAGGAGTTTGTCATGAGAGTATTTTAACATGATACTGGGCAATATTTATCTGAATAGCAGTGGAGAAGCAGCACAGCACAGCGGAACCGGTAGGACAGGCGGGTGTGGTAGTGCAGGTGAGCAGCGATAGCAAGAAGCAGGAAGCATAGCAGGAGGAGGTAGCGGGATATGGAGGTTCCAATACACAGCCACAAACAGTAACGCTTGGTAATTTCAGGCATGATCGCCCCGGAGCCAAAAGCCAGATTAGTATGAACATCAGATCAGTTACCAGTCGTAGAGTACTGTAAGATGAAATGGGAGCATATCAGCATAGTGAATTTAACTCTTGTAGGGCTAATTTTTTTTTTTGTTTCTTTTCTCCCAGGGCTGAATATTTTTTCCAAAAACTAACATTTTTTAAAAAAGAACACAAATCAATTGTTTAACATATAAAATCAACAAAAAATATTTACTTTTGACAAATGTTACTGTCTTGCATGTTGTATGAGCCTGCATACTCTATGATTTCACATACATATCACATACATTTTACACACCAAAGTCTGATCTCGCTCAAAGCAGCCAATTTCAGTCATTGCCACATTGCACTCCTTACAATATGTGTTGCTTTGGTGCCTATTTTTCAATTGTCTGTTGCTGCACTTTCTAACATATATTGTTAGTGTGTACTGTAGAGAGACAAGTCACCCATTTGCCATCGTGCCATGCCACTGCCACCAAGTTTTCTGCCTGCATGAAAACCGTATTGTCACCTCTTTTCATCTTCTGAAACTTTATGAACTTTATGTATGGCATTATAGCCTGGCTCACCCCATGGGATTTGCTTCTGTTTATTACAGAAGTGAATAAAACTTTGCAGCACCACGTACCAAAGCCACCAGGGGACAAAACACGTTTGGACCAATGCTCCCTGAAGTTATATCACCAGTTCTGTCCCATCTCTATTTGTAATGCCACAGCGCGCTTCATCTCGTCTTTCGTTGTGGGTTTCCACTTTGAAAAACGAGAATGCGATGCAAACGCAGCCCGTGATTCAAAAAAAATCTCTGCCTACCTGTTTGTCTCGTCTGACAGTAGCTGAAAACCAGCATCAGGAGAGAGCAGCCTGAAGTACAGCAGCTGGTGATCTGTCATGTCCAACAGCAAGCCATGCCGTCTTGTAAACTCCGGTAGCCAGATCGGCTCTCAACGGATCAATGTCTGTGTATTTATCCCATGCGAACCTTGCCGTAGATGTATCGGCTGCGCGAAGGCACTCAACTGGCAGCAGATCCGTTGGCGTGGCATCAGCTGGTGTCTGATCAGCTGATGCCTGCTTCTAACTCTCTTGCTCGATCTCCTGATCACTACCAATAAAGTCCGATTCTGAAAAATCAAGAGTCCGACTCCGCGATAATGCGCAAAACATCGCCTGCCGAGTGTTTTCTTTTCTGCACTTGCTTCGCTGCCTTTTCACATGTCGGTGCCATCTTGCCTTTGTTTACATTTCGCAATTCACACACACGCAATGTTTATTTGCTGAGTCAACGAGTCTAGCATTCCTCTAAGCACAGAGGGAATGCCTGTGATGTGACAGTGAGATTTGTCGCCATTAACAGCTGATTGTCGCCCCCTATCCCTGGATGTCGACTTTTGTCGACATTCGCCTTCAACCCCTCCTGTCGACAAAAGTCGACATCCGCCCTAAAAGAGTTAATATAATCACAGAGTCAGATCATCCCGAGGTCCTAGATTGCCTGGTACAAAGAAATGTTTGTAGGTTCTCGTCCCGTGATCCACAGACTCAGCTGTTCCCAGTCAAAGTAGAGTCCATAAAATCTGTAAATATTAAGCCAAATCCATACAATTCGAGTCAGCTGTATCCATGAACTATACGTACAATAAAAGAAATAAAACAAGCATAAGAAAGTGTAAAATTAAGGCGAATTTTTCGAAAAGTGTTGTTAACAAGGAGGAGCGGCAACAACAAGTGTGCGCCAGCGTCCCCTCACCTGATGGACTGATTGAGTGCGTTCATAGTTCTTTGGATGAAACTGTTTCTGAAGAGCAAGGACCCTACAGGAAAGGCTCTGAAGCGTTTGCTGTATGGGAAAGGTTCAAATAGACTGTGTTCATAACTGAGGCAGCTTATGCTTGATGATGTATACAGATAATTCTCTTTCCAATCAGCTGCTGTAGAGCTGTGAATCCACACTCAGATACAGTGGGATAAATACTTGGAGTGGTGCAGTGAAAGTAACAATGCTAAAGCAGCTATGGTATTTGGAATAGTTTGGTCATTCCGTGGACCATTATATTGTTACAGGTTAATTACAATCAGATGCCTTAAACTAATAAACGATATGTAGTTAATTTCAGTATGTTTGATAAAGCCATGTCAGGGATGTGGATCTAAAAAAGAAAGGGAAACTACACTAGAACAATAGCAAAGCTTTGACACTGGATGCCACCAGTTTGCAAAACCGAGCAGAGAACTTGCGCTCGCCTGGGATTAAGGTGGTGTGAAAATGTGTCAGGCTTTACGCCAAATTTAGTTTTTATACATTGCGATGTGAGCATGGAAACGGGCATATGCAACATTTTTGTGCTTGCATACCGTTTATACATGAGGCCCAAGGAGACATTCTCAGTCATATACTTTTGCGTAGGATTTTGCTCAGATCAAGACAGTGCATAGATATCCCCTTTAGGCAAAGGTGCTCCTGATAATAACTAAATAGTACACTGATAGCTACAATCAGGAGTCAAAACTAGAGTTTTCCGTTTACTAAATGTATCTTTAAAACCTGTGCATTGGTTAGGAAATACTGAGATGGTGTTACATAAAATAGCACAAGGATGAAAGATTTAATTTACTGATTTTTTTCTTTTCCCAAATAATAATTGCAGTCATGGAAATTCTAATTTCATTTACGGAAAAGGGAATTGAATAATATAAAAGTTTTAATGTTCTTTATCGAATAAACGAGTGCAGACAGTAAGAGGAGAACAGGTGGAATCTAAACGCCGGTTACGCAGTGGTAGCACTGCTGCCTTGCAGTATGGAGATCATGGGTTTGCATCCCAGGTCCTCCCTGTGAGGAAGCACTTTGAGTAGTAAGAAAGACATTATATAAATGTAAAGGATTATTATTATTATTAAATGGCCAGGTCCAAAAGGATTTCCATCAAGTGCTACTTACACAAGCAGCTCTTTTCCCGTCTTTATTTTTCAGTTTTATACTTTTAACATTATTTACTTTTGTCTTTAAAAATAAACAGTTGGAGGTCACTGTACAAGCTGCAATTAGCCAACAGGGCTGGCGGAGACCCTTGCAATGCAGTTTACCAGTTAAAGCCATTTAGCTGTGGTTTGCTGTGCTTGTCATTTTTTAATATAAAAGAGACGGTGATTCCCTACTGCATGTTTTCTAAAGGACATTTGCTTTTGTTTTGGCACAGAAGTTTATTGAGGAATTGGCAATTGTGTGCACTAGGGGCATTTTTAATTTGGTCTTAAGATAATAAAAAGTAAATCTTGCTAACTTAATTTTGAATAGAGTAATTTAGCAATGCAGAATTATTAAAAAAACACACACACATACATTAGTAGAGCAAGTGTTCAGGACTGACTAATTCTTTTTAAAGTTTTATGTGTAAGTAGGCTATTAGTAGGTTTTTAGTCTCCAGAGACTGCTGAAATGCTAAATGTTAATGGCAGGTGAATAATATATTATGTGATCTTGTTTTTAAAATTATGTTTTTGCTTTAGCATTTTTTGATATTTTTTCTTTTTTGCATTATGATTGTGTTGGAAGGCTTTTTGTTTATTCAACAAAGACTGTTTAAAAAGTCTGTCATTGTACTGTATCTATGTGGTGCCTTTCACACCTCTCTCTACATATCTATCTAACACGTTAGTCTCTCTTCTTGTCTTTTATAGTGTCTATTATATCCATTTTATTTAGTGCCGTACATATTTGTCATAAAGTAATACCTTTTATATTTACCTCTGTATGTATATATTGTTTTTCGCATCTATTTGTCTGACTATCTATCCTTTCTTGTCATCACTCTTCCAATGACCCCTTAATCAAGTTTAATCATAGACAAACATTATTTTGTAGTCTGTTCTTTGTATTGGGTGCATTCCATTCAGGGTAAGGCTTATTTTACAAGGCCTGCATACATGACTCTTGGCTGCCTTCTGTGTCACCTTGCTCAGATTTATATTTAACCAATAAGTAGAGAGCAAACAAAAATTGAAAGTTCATTCAAGTCTAACAATAAAAAAAAGTAGAATATATAACCAGTCTGCTAGTCCACACATAAAAGGTTCTGTAGGCCTTTTAGCAGGCTATTAATTTGTGTTTATTAATTATGCATTTTAAGTTAATATTTTATTATTTATTGAACCAGCTTTTAAACTGTAGTTGTCATACCACTTAACCAACAACAGAATAAGGGTGCAGATCTCTTAATTTGTCTCCAGTTTAAGACTAATATTTAAAGATTACTTTTATTATAAATTATGAATTAATTATAAGTTACTGTGATGTTTGAATTAGCATTGACTTACCATTATTTGTCAAGTTTAGCTTATGTACCTATAGAAAGACATATGAGTATAACTAATAGTCACCTTTTATGTGTAACCTCAGAAGTTAAGCACCTTTTAAGCATGTGCTTTTTAATGAAACCTCAAGGACTATATAGCTGTTATAAATTTGAGTTCCCAAGCATTTAATTGCCAAAAACAGTGAAAAATGCCCATGGGGTGTTACCGTCAAACCCCAGCTAATAATAAGGACAAATACAGAATCAAAATAAATTAAAAAATGTACTTCTTACAAGAATACTCTAAACAAAAAGCAAACTCTGTGGAACACAAGAAGGCAAAAAGGAGTTGTCTAAAGCACCAGGCAATCCAAGTGAAACAAGTCCCGACACAGAATTCAACAACAAAGTCAAGAACAGAGCATGAAGTCAAAAATAAAATTATCATATTAAGCTCAGAAAATCATAAACTACAAAACTCACCCCTCCCAAGCTCATTCGTTCTTTTATTGGTGTGAGGACAATCCCTTTCCGGGATTGGTAGGTGACACAGCCTTTTAGGGAACCATCCACTAAACACAAGAAACATGGTAAAAGATGCATAAACATAAAGAAACTAAATGATTAACAATGTAAATTTAAACAATGAACAAAATAGACTAGACATAAAAAATCAATTGAACCCCAGCCTGCGGAGAAACACTGGCTGAAATATAACAGTAGGTTTCCTAGCATGGGTTCCATGAATAATATTTCACATGCAACCTCAGAATCTTAGCACTATTCCTTAGTGTGTTTCAGAATAAAACCTCAGAAGCTAGGCAGCTTAAATTAACATGTGTTACATTTAATTCAAAGTAGAATACTCATAAATTATATTTATGCAGACTGTGAACCCTAGTGGCTGAGAGTCCAGCATGTGTCAACAGGGAAAAAGGATTAGAACCTTTTAAGAAAAAAATTAAAAATAAACTTCTGGGTAATTTTACCCCGTGTCCGGCATACTGTCTGTTGGGAAAAAAAGGTGGGCAATAGCGCCACCAAGCATCCATGTATTTAAAGGATATAATTCCAAAAGATAGGTTTGGTGCAAAAATAACACAGCACATATTCAAAAGAACACCATACCCACAGTGAAGCATGGTGGAGGCAGCATCATGCCTTGGTGCTATTTTTCTTCAGCTGGAATTTTAGTCAATGAATCATGAATAGCTGCAAGTATCAGTCTATTTTGGCACAAAACCTTCAAACATCTGGTAGGAAACTGAAGATGAAGAGAGAACTTCACCTTTTCAGCATGACAACAACCCACAACATTTATCAAAATCAACAAAGCAATGACTTCATTCAATGAAGGATAAAGTTTCTGGAATGGTCCAGCCAGAATCCAGACCTTAATCCAATTGAAAAGAGATTTGACAGATCTGGAAATATATTTGCAAGGATGAATGGGCAAAAATCGACAAGTCCAGATGGGCCAAACTGACAGACTCTTATCCAAAATGACTGAATGCTGTATTAAATTCATAATACTAAGTATTAGTTTAGGGAGTGTGAACACTAGTGCAGCCAGGTTTTTGAAGGAGTTTTTTTTCACTTTTTTCACTAGCTTCTGATTGTTTTCACCCACTTAGTATAGACTGTAATTTTGCAATAAAGGTGGAATAAGTTCTGACTGCATTTCTGAGGTTCGCATTTTATATTTTATGTTCACTGTATATCTTAAGGTGGGGGGGGGGGGGGGGGTGTATGGCACATTGCTTAAGAAATATTAAGGGCAGAAAAGTGAGAAGAAACTCAGATTAGCAGTTAGGCATAATGGTAGCAGCAGCAGCAGATAGCACATGGAATGTGAAGGGTTGTTTCTGCTCTATATTATAAAGAGCAGGCAATATTGGAGCACCAAGGCCACAAACCCATTGGATTTGAAGATAAAGGGGCACCTGTGACTACTAGAAAGAAGACTGAGAGGCCATCCCCAAGGCATTCAGAATTAACTTCTTACCCAAAAGGGAAATCTGGGATTTTTCTTGGTTGTAATCAGCTAAAATTTAATTTAACAGCTTCTACCTGTTTGGAGTACGAAGTTTGGTTGGGTAAAGGATGGTGGAGAAGGAGTGTGGCCAGAGAGAAACTTGAAGCAGAATTGCAGGAGGAGAAGCAGAGAGTTGGATAGATAAAGAGATTGAGGTTTTTTTATGTTAGGTATTATGTTTAGAACCAGAACTTGAACCTGTATTACCATGTCCAGTGGGGCAATTGTTTTTTTCATGTTCATTTATATTTATACTTTGATTTCTTGCTTGAATCAGTTATTCTTTTTGTGTTGTTTAAACCTTTTTTTTTTTTAAAGAAAGATACAGTATATATTGTGGCACTCTTATCTATAAGTTACAGTGACAAAGAAGCACACACTGATCATAGGAATCTCCAGTATTAAAAAATGACCCAAGGCCTGTAGTCTTTTGGAATGTTAGTTGAATGATAAAGTAAAGGAACTCACATAGAATCCTTTTGGATTACTGCATAGCTTTAATGGATCAGACAGTGGGATCAAGATTTTAACTAAAGTTTCAGAATAATGTATTTATGTCATCTGTGTCCTTGGCTTACCAGGTCATTCATTTAGGAGTTCATCCAAACATACTGAAACTTGTTTTTTTCAGTTGATGGTCACACAATGCTAAGCTGGATGGTGTGGCAGTACACTGCAGGGCACACTCACAGTCAAGCTCATGTTCCAATTTATTGTCATGTGTACTGTCACAAATGCATATTAATGACTGTGTAAAATAAGGGACGGGTTTTCACTAGACACGCACTAACCTCTTTTATTTCCTCCACTCCAGAGCAGAGAACAACCCCGCAGATGAGTGACCTCACTTCCAATGTGCTTCGGAAGTCCTGGAACACTGGGTTGCCAGTCAGTGTTTCAAAGATCAAGGAATCTACTGATTAAGTTTTCTGTTATTGCAAATTTTTTTGAAAAAAGTTGCGACTGAATTATGTATTCCCTCAGAGCTCTAATGTTTCCTTATCACTAGAATTACCAGAGTCTACGAAAAAACTCGTAGATCCAGCCCACCTTAAATCAAGTTCGCACCTCTCCGGCAGCGTCTTTTGTCCTCTACATGTGCCGATAAAGACAAGCTGCAAGCAGCCGGCTATTCCATCCCCCCACCAACTTAGAACGTGCACGAACTTCTCCCAGCTCATGCCTTGATTGATTATCTGGGAGTGAAGTGGAATTTTAGTGTGGAAATAATTATTTGGAACACACGCATTTCATGTGTGTTCCGTTTCTACAGTAATCTGTGTAAACACATTTTTAAAACAGAAACATTTTTCATATTTTAGTAGTAAATGACAAAATGTAGTCATCTATAATAATAAAAGGCAAAGCCCTCACTGACTGACTCACTCACTGACTGACTGACTGACTGACTCATCACTAATTCTCCAACTTCCCGTGTAGGTGGAAGGCTGAAATTTGGCAGGCTCATTCCTTACAGCTTACTTACAAAAGTTAGGCAGGTTTCATTTCGAAATTCAAAGCGTAATGGTCATAACTGGAACATATTTTTTGTCCATACACTGTAATGGAGGAGGCGGAGTCACGTATCGCGTCATCACGCCTCCTACGTAATCACGTGAACTAAAAACAAGGAAGAGATTTACAGCACGAGTCACACGCGGGAACGAAGGTAAATGACGTTAATTTTTGACTGTCTTTTAATACTGTGTAAGCATACATATTTTAACACATGTGCAATTAAACGTGTGCATTTACGGGGTGATTTCTCAGGCTTAAAAGCTCACCTTTTATCAAACGCGGGAACAAAGGTAACTGACGTTGTTCACTGTCTTTTAATACTGTGTAACCATACATATTAACACATGTGCAATTAAACGTGTGCATTTACGGGGTGATTTCTCAGGCTTAAAAGCTCGCCTTTTACTAAAAAGGTAAATGCAAAACTATTTTCAATCACTTTATTGAAACGCTCCTGTTAAGGATTGCAATAACATATTCGCGAGATAAAAGAACAAAGTAGGGGGAAATGGAGGAACAGCCGGAAACAGCGAAGAGCAAAAAATTAATTAAACAATTGAGAACGGAGCGAGTGAAGCATACAAGCATGTTCATAAGGGAAACAAAGCACGGTGTAAAACGTAAGTTTAAATTAAGTTTATAGAAACGCTCCCGCTGCGGATTGCAATAACATATTCGCGAGATAAAAGTTTAATGAGAAGACACGAGGTATAAACGAACCACACGCCGTGGCGCAGCGTTAAGGGCAACAGTTTCAACCATTCTATGATCTGCTTCTCGCAACTGAAAGACGGCACATGGCGGATGTTAGCCGACTTGCTGACCGCAACGTTAGGGGCTTCAACTACGGCGCTGACGCCACATCTCAGTGCCAACACTTTGCACACTGTACTTAAAAGACACGCCCTCCTCACTGGACAGTTAAAAAGACCAATCAAACTAACGATGACATCAAGTATTACCCAATCAAAAGTAGGAAAGGACGCATCTTCATAAAATGCGTGTGGGATGATTTGCATGACACGCTGCTTTAAAAAATAAATGATAAAAAAAATACGGGATAAATCCCGTCCAGTATTGATTCAAAACGGGACGCGCAATTTCATTCTCAAACGCGGCACGATTCCGTATTTTAAAGGACGGGTGGCAACCCTACAGTGCCAGGTAACCACCCATACAATCAGATTGTGATTCAGACTAGGAATGCAATGAATGTAATTACCCCGATCTACATACAAGGCGAAAGTCTTGCAACATTCAAAGATGATGGTTTGGGATAATTAGTACTTATTAAGTACACCATGGCACATAAAAGAGCTTCTGAAGCCTTGAACCAAAAAAAGCAAGATCTCAGAGATCATAAAAAAAAAAAAGGAGGTAATGTCGTTTTACTCACTGTACATTTTAGTCAAACATTACCAGTTATTCCACGAGGGAAACCAGCACATGAACTCAACGCGTGTTTAAAATCCATGCTTCTCCCACGCTCGGTTATATGTCGCGTGTTCTCGGGTAGGTACACCAAAAAATGTATACATTTAAGCATGTAATGGGCAAACAAAAAATGAGGTATACCCGAAGGCACTGCAGTAGTACTCAATGTAACTTTACTTCTTAAATGTTAATGTTTTACTGTTTAATAATTTATACCCTTCTTATATATTGTTCAAATTCTTTTATCAAAATACCAGTGACAGCGCAATGCACCATAACATGGAGTGAATACACCATACGCATCTGCCCACGGCCGCCCTGGTGTGCGCAGATAGGAGTTGATTCTAAAATAAAATAAACATAAAAAGAGTAATACAATCATCACCCATAAAGCGGATAGCAGACGTGACGTATTATATGTGTACCAGATTTCAAGTCAATAGGTGAAACGGTTTGCAAGCTACAGGTGATTTAAAATCCTGGACAGACCAACGAAAAGCCACGGTAGCAAATTATAGAAGAAGATTTTACTGTTTAATAATTTATATTTATATGAAATGTGCTTCTTATATATTACTTCATATTCTCATATGATAATGATGTTAATGTTGTTTATATTGATTTCTATGTTATTGTAAGTGCATCTATGTGTGTATATGTATGTATGTATGTATGTATGTGTATATATATATATATATATATATATATATATATATAATATATATATAAAAAATATATATATAAAAAATATGTGTGTATATGTATATATAATATATCTGTATATGTGTGTATATGTGTGTGTATATGTGTATATGTATATATATATGACAGCAACACTCATAACAATGACAACACAATTACATTGACAATCATGTTACGTTATTTTTAAAATGTTTCCTTTACTTTTTCATAACCTCTTTAACACACTACTTCTCCGCTGCGAAGCGCGGGTATTTTGCTAGTAAACTATATAATGTCTGAAGTCCAAAGATCAAGTAAACACTTTCACATTAGGTTCAAGGAAAAGACAACAGTTTCTGTGGCATAGCGGTACGATTTGCTGACTTGTAATTAAAAGTTCAATCCCGACTCACTCCTATATTTGCCATTTTCAGTAGTCAGCTGCTCTTATTGTTAATATTATGCAGTACACACATACACTTGGTTTGCGTCTGTAACACACGGTGTTCATTTATAGGACTTGTAAAAGTTACCATTTTTTTTTCACTTTTATTCTCTTTAAAACACGATCATACCACCACCCCCCCACCCAGGGATCTGACACTGTTAGTTTTTATTTGAAACTGGGAATAACTGGAGATTTGAGTGGTGCTTTGAGACAATGGAACTGGACATTCTCTCATCTGGAGGGATTAAAGCTGACACACAAACGCTGGCGAATCTGCCTTCTTCGTATCTCACCATCACTTGATTTTTTTTAATTCAGTTTTATTGAGTGTTCCTGCTCACGCTGAATTAGAGTGCACCTTATGGTCCATGATGTCAAAAAAAAAAAAAAAACAGAGACATAGGTATATATGATATTTGGAATTATTCGTTTTATGACCTGTATAGTACATTTCGGAAAACTTTGTGGCACGGATGCAACATTATTCATATTATTCATATTCATTCGCATAACATCTTGCGGTTTGTAATCAGTGACCGTGTGTTTTTTTTCCCCGATCTTGCCAGTCCCCACATGTTGCTGATGGTGTTTCTTTTGTACTCCAGGACAAGCAGAGCATAGAATAGTACAGAGCAGTAAGTTCAGCGCTATATGCAATCATCAGATTCAAATGTTAACAGTTCACACACATGCAAGGATCGTCCTTTCTACATTTACAACATGAGTACCTGTTACAATGTACACACTTCTCTCTATGCTGTGGGTTCCTTTACACACCTGAAAGAAAGAGACAATATATGTGAAAACATCATCGCACTAATGCAATATTATTTGAAAATGAACAGCGTCAGATCGGGTGTGAATTTATGCTGGCGCTGTTACTTAGAGTCAGATCAGGAGGGACGGGGTGGAGTGACACTGACTCAGCCAACTTTCCTGGGGAAAGCAGGTGTGTGGAACAGAAGCTTGTTGATGTTGAATCTTTTCTTTTTCCATTGCCTTTTCTAGTAAGATGCGATGACAACGTTCCTCTGCAAGCTGAGCCATGAACACTCTTCTTTTCTCAGTGGCCCCCGCGCATGCCTTGCACAGTACATGTGCGTTGATCGCCGCCAGCATGTTGTAGCACACAGCAACTGGCCACCTGCATGTTCTTGCATGCACTGAATAAGCTCCTGATCTGACTCTAAGTAACAGCTCCTGCATAAATTCACACCCAATCTGACGCTGTTCATTTTCAAATGACGTGTGTGTGAACTGTTAACATATGAATCTGATGGTTGCATTTTGAATGACAGTTGGTATGCTGTTACCAGGCAAGATGACCAACATCATGCAATGGTTGACGTCATCAACATGACTGTTTAAAGGTCGGTGTCATGCATTTTGATCATCTGAGATTTCAGTTTTTTTTCCAAAGGAAAAAATAATTAATTAAATTATTAATTAAAAATGCAATTCAATTGTTGATATATTTCTGCTTAGATAATATTGTTTTCAAATAGCATAGTATCTTGAACTCAGATTGAGTTTTTGTAGGCAGACATACTTGAAATTACACCTTGTACTGTTTAAGAGCATAGATTTGAATTAATCCTTGAGGTATGTATTGACTGTATGAGGCTTCATGGCTGTGTATTTTGGACTAACCATACAGGAACAAACATGAAATCCTATTTCCTTGGAAACACTGAGACAGAAAAAGGGGTATTCAAGAGACAGAAGAAAACAGAAAAAATTAAGAGGATTTCAAAATGTGAAGTAAGTGTCAGGTGCATGAGGAAGTGAGACAGCTTAAGGGCTTTGGTGATAGTAATTACCCATTCCCATTGTGATAATGCCTTCTCTCTTCCTTCCTCTTCAGAAAAGAAGATCGACGGTCATTCCACCATTGATGTCACTTCTGCCCTCCTGGACCCGCCACTTCCTGCCTGGAACCCATATGACCGGGAGTTTAGCCACTTTGAGTCAGCTCAGTTCTGAGTTCCTATCTAAAGGAACATTATCCACAACTTTTTGCATGTTTTTTATTGTTGTCTTATTTCAGTTATATGGGGTTACCAGGGAGGTGCTGTAATAGTCAAAAGAGTTAGTCAAGAAAGCCCAGCAATGCCTCAACTTCCTGAGGAGACTGAGTAAGGCCTGGATGTCCCCCACAACCTGTGCAGATTCTATAGGTGTACTGGGGAATCCATTCTGACAGGATGCATCACATCCTGGTACAGCAACTGCTCAGTTCAGGACTGCAGAGCTGTGCAGCGTGTGGTGAATACAGCACAGCAGATCACAGGCACACAGCTCCCTGTGATCCATGACATCCGCACTACACGCTGTCTCAGGAAAGTGAACCATGTCAGACAGGAACCCAGCTACCCTGCACTGTCACTTTTCACTCTCCTCCCATCGGGGAAGCGACTATAGTCCATTCGGAAGTGCTCCTCCAGGTTCAGGAACAGTTTCTACCCAACTGCAATCAGACTCATGAACAATCAGTAACCTTGTGTTACCTCCACTGCTGCCTGCACATATACTTCTGCCACTGTCTCTATTTATTTCTAGGATTCTGGTTTTTATTTATTTACTTATTTAAATTCATTTATTTATTATGTGTGTGTTTTTTTTTGTCTATGTTCACTGTCTTGCAGGAGCACATGCAAGCAACCATTTCATTGTACATGGTACTTGTACTTATACACATGACAATAAAGAATTGAATGAATGAATCATATTTTGATGTTGTTTTCTCTTTTATTCACACAACACTCACATATCTCTCTACACTATAGAGAAACAGAAAAAGGAAAGCATTCAGACAGAGAAAAAGACCTCTAAATTCCAGCACCCTCTTCCACCACCATGAATTATTATTAAGACAAACTACATGTGCTGTACTAGAATACTCTGTCATTTCTTTAAAGGTTTACAGTATGTCCTGTGAATATTTGTCCCCAACTGACCACTTGACTATGGTCTGTTTTATATATTGTACCCTTTGCGACTTCATTCTTTCACCACAAATACTACTGTAAATATACCTTTGTCATATGTTCATAATCTCTTTAAACTCTTTTAGTTTATTTTGGAAAACAAAAACAAAATGGTTGTAATAAATTGAATTGAAAATAACTGTATAATACTGATGTAGCTGTTAGGGCTGTTGCTTCCTCATTTTTGAGTGTTGGACTCATTTTTTTGTGATGTTTCTATCTTCTCCTTATGTCTGTCTGGGTTTTTCTTTCCATACTTTGGTTTTACCCACACAGTTTAAACAGAATCCACTCATGGTTGTCTCCATACATCTGGATTCAGTGAGACTATCTATCTTTACACAGGACCATGAATGCGCCAGTGCGGTGACCGCCACCCACAAATAGAAAGAAGCAAAAGTAAAATGAAAGAGACAGCACACAATTAATCAATGAACAACAAAATTTCAAAAACAACATAATATAAATAACATAAAAATGTAAAATAATGTGAACAATTATAATAATATCGACAACAAAACCACAAAAACACATTTCAGTACATAACACTGGACTAGCTCATAAGAGTACTGACTACTCCGGATGTGACCTTTGCCTGTCAATAAAACCCCGATCCATCTCCTGATTCCATTCCTACTTGAATGCGACTGTCACCCAGCGGAGTCAGCACACTAGGTATAATTTAAACGTTTTCTAGATTTTCACATCAACTACATGACACTGTTGTTCCAAATTCTCATTATGTGAACACCAACAGCGTCCTTCCCTGTGTTTTTCTAAATGGTAGAGATTCGAACATAGTAAACAGGGACTGTAACCTTGAGACAAATGGCATTCGATCAATTAGATGAACTTTCATGAAAGGGTAAAACAGAAATCATCGTCAAAAAAGAAACCTGAAATTCAAATCTACTGATACATTTCTTTGGTTTGTATCCTGTGGTATCTACGGAACATACTGTTCTTTATTTTGGCAAAACATTTCCTGACTTGATTGAACTTGTTCTAATGTACCTTGATATTTGCTATTATTTTTTATTTTACCATTTGCGCCATTTGTGCTATAACATTGATAGTGCAAAATACTGTGGAAAAATAAATATTGTCCGATTATATAACCCATTTTTTCCTCAATCTAGTGAAAAACTACAGCATGTTCTGGTAACATCAGTTTCATAGTACAAAACTATCTTGGATTGGATGCCAGTACATTACACATTACAGGGCATATTCCTACATACAGTATACCCATGTTGGGCAATTTATAGTCATCCATTAACTTAATGTTCTTTTCTGACAGAAATTTAAGGGAATCTATTTCGCACTGTTAAATGACAGAAACAAAAACTCTTAAGGAGAGAATGTGCAAAATCTGAGTTTCAGGTGAAAAGTATGAGGCCAAAAAAAAATTTTTAAATAAAAAGATACCTGCCAAAATACACAATCCCATGCTTTCTTTGTTCATGAAATCATTTTAAGTCAGAACTGGACTGCCAAATTTTTAGCGCAATATCCAGGAATTTTTATCAAAAAATATATAATGCCAGCTGCCAAAGTAAAAAAAAACAAGGAAAATGGAAATTGCCAAATGTCATCAAAATAATGTTTAAAAATATTAGCAATCCCTGAATGTACAATTATCAAAAAACACCAGAATCTTTATATTTTTCATGTGCTAAAATCTTAAAGCCATGGCGGCACCCCAGAGTAATACTTCAGCAAAGCAGATACATTGCAGGATTTTAGTTCTCATAAGAAAGTATATTATTGGACATTTACTACAGAAGAAATTTGGATACATATTGCAATGACCATCTTTGGGGGGATTATTGTTTAAGTGGGGATGTCATGGAGACCATGCAGTCTCCTGATTTTTTTTATGGCCATCCTACAATGCCACTTACAACACCTCAATTTTCCTATTTCCATGTGGATCGATATACTCTCATCTACTTTCTTCATTGCCTAGATATTCATGCTTCTGGCTCCACCTGGCACCTCACTTTTCCCCAACTCCATGAGCTTATCCAAGATAAGATCTTTAAGAAGACCCTCTTATGGCCACACAACCAGACTAAAGTGACTGCAGATAAGTGTCCACTGTTTGTGCCCAAACTTTCATGCTTTACAGTGGCTTCTTTCGATACCGAAAACTAACTCCAATCATTCTGTTTTAGTGGACTGAGAAAGTATTCATACCATTTCAATTTCTGCACAATTTATTGTGTTGCACATTTAATTTGAAATGGATTCACTATTTTTGTTCATCGGTCTATGCTCAATAACCTATACTGACAAAGTAAAAACATGTTTTCAGGAAGGTTTTGCAAATTTATTAAAAATGAAAACACTGAAATCTCTCACTCATGTGAGATTAGTGTCTTGTTTCAGCCAGCATTTCTCCCCTGCCTGGGGTTCACAATTGTGCTTCCTGTTTGTATTGTTTAATTGTATGCGATTTAACTGTATTAATGTTTATTTTATTTATTATGTACATTTTTCTTTGTGTTTATTTGTAAAGGCGAATGGCCTAGGTTATGTCCCATGTGCTTTGTGGGTGGTTCCTGCCAAGGGCAGGGGCCATCTGCCAACCAATCATTGTCAGGAATGGCCCTCCACACTATTTATTGGGGGCTTTCCATAGTTCCTGGCAATTTATTTCAAACATGTTAGGGAGTTTAGAGTACCCTTTTTTATCGCTTTTGCGATTTTCCGGTATTATTAACTTGTGCTCTGTTTTTCAACTACATCTTTGGATCCTGTCTTGGGACTTTGTTGCCGTGATTGCCTTGCCTTTCCTTCATCTATTGTACTGCCTTTAGGAAAAACTTAACCTTTTATTGTATAAAGATTTTTCAAAGCACTTTTTGGTGTTTCATCCCCTAGAGGATAACTCTTTGAAGTGCTTTTGGGAACTTTTGTGCTTTTTGGACACCCCAGTCATGACAATTATGACATTTTTCTGTTACACTCCAAACTGTGCTCAGGTGGAGCCAACAGGACTCTTCCAAGAGTTTTCCATATGGCCTAACTGCATAGCCAGGCAAGAAGGACCTTTGTCAGGAAGGTGACCAAGAAATTAATGGCCACTACTTCAGAGCCTCAGAAGGCTTCTGTTATCACTGGATAACCTGTCAGAAGGACAATCATCTCAGCAGAACTTCATCAATCAGACATTTATGGTAGAGTGACTAATTGCTGGTTGGAGATTGCCACACAGCATTTAAAAAGACTGAAAGCATGAGGGATCTTTGTATCTGGTCTTATGAGACAAAAATTAAGCTCTATGAGCAGAACTTGAAGCACTAGGTGTGATGAAAATCAGGCACTGTTCATCACATGTCTAATATTACCACTGCAGTGAGGCAGGGTGATGACATCATCATGCTATGGGGGTGCTTCCCAGTGGAAAAACAGGGAGATTGGTCAGAATTGGAGAAAGGATGAATGCAGCCAAATACATAGAGTTCCTTGAAGAAAACTTGCTCCAGAGAGCATGAAACGTCAGACAAAGACAATGGTTCATCTTTCAGCACAATAATGACCCAAAGCATACAGCCAAGAAAACAATGAAGCAGCATCTGGATTGGTCTCTGACTACCCTTAGACTTTAACACTAGAATTACCAGAGTCTACAAAAAAACTCGTAGATCCGGCCCACCTTAAAACCATTCGCAGCTCTCTTTTGTCTTCTAAATGTGCCGATTAAGATGAGCCAGCAAGCAGCCGGCTATTCCATCCCCCACCGTCGCAGAGCGTTCACTAAGTTTTCCCAGCTCTTGCCTTGTTTGATTATCTGGGAGTGACTGAACTGCTAGAGTTTTAGTGTGGAAATAATAGATCGCTATTTGAAACACAAACAGTTCATGTGTATTCCATTTCTACAGCAATCTGTGTAAACACATTTTTAAAACAGAAACGTTTTTCATATTTTAGTAGTAAATGACAAAATGTAGGCATAAACTATATAATGTATGAAGCCTGAAGTCCAAAGATCAAGTAAAAACACTTCCACAAAAGGTTCAAGACTGATACAATAGCTTCCGTGGCGTAGCGGTAAGATTTGCTGATTGAGAGTCCCCGGTTCGATCCCCACTCACTCCTATATTTGCCGTTTTCAGTAGTGAGCTGCTCTTTTTGTTAATATTATACAGTACACACATACATTTGGTTTGCGTCTGTAACACACGGTGTGCATTTATAGGACTTGTAAAAGTTACCGTTTTTTTTACTTTTATTCTCTCTAAATCACGATCACGATACATACTACAACCCAGGGATCTGACGCTGTTATTTTTTATTTGAAACGGAATAACTGGAGATGTGAGTTGTGTTTTGAGACAATGGAACTGGACATTCTCTCATCTGGAGGGATAAAAGCTGACACACAAACGCTGGCGAATCTGCCTTCTTCGTATCTCACCGTCACTTGATTTTTTTATTCGGTTTTATTGAGTGTTCCTGCTCATGCTGAATTAGTGTGCACCTTATGGTGAATGATGTCAAAACAACAAAAAAACACAGACGTAGGTATATATGATATTTGGAATTATTCGTTTTATGACCTGTATAGTACATTTTGGAAAACTTTGTGGCACGGATGCAACATTATTCATATTATTCATATTAATTCGCATAACATCTTGCGTTTTGTAATCAGTAAATGCATATTTTTTTTCCCTAATCTTGCCAGTCCCCACATGTTGCTGTATGCTGTTTCTTTTGTACTCCAGGACATGCAGAGGATAGAATAGTACAGAGCAGTAAGTTCAGCGTTATATGCAATAATCAGATTCAAATGTTAACTGTTCACACACACGCAAGGATAGTCTTTCCTACATTTACAACGTGTGTACCTGTTACAATGTACACGCTTCTCTCTATGCTGTGGTTCCTATTACACACCTGAAAGAAAGAGACAATATATGTGAAAACATCATCGCACTAATGTAATATTATTTGAAAACGAACAGCGTCAGATCGGGTGTGGATTTATGTTGGTGCTATTACTGAAAGAAAAAAAGATCAACACATGCGTTGATCCAGCAGAACTGAATAAGCTCACGCGCTCTAGCATTCCCAGCCCCGATCTGACTCTAAGAAACAGCGCAAGTACAGACGCAAACCAAGTGTGATCAAGATTTCCCGGTTCGATCTCACGCACTCCTATATTTGCCGTTTTCAGCACTGAATAAGCTCACACACTCTAACACTCCAGCCCCCCCCCCCCCCCCCCCCCAAAAGAGCAGCTTACTACTGAAAACGGACATAAAATTTATAAATTGGTATGCACTGTAAATCGTTAACTTTAAAATGTCGATCGTGGTTATTTCTGTTAATTAATTCATGCTTTTTACTTAGAGTCAGAACAGGAGCTTGTTCAGCTTATTCAGCTTCTGATCTGACTCAAACAGCGCCAGTATAACTTCACACCCAACCTGACGCTGTTCGTTTTCAAATAATATTGCATTACTTCGACGATGTTTTCTGATTGGTATTATTCGCATCATAAAATGATTTCTTCACATATATTTGTCTCTTTCTTTTTTAAAATGTGCGTTGTAGCACGCAGCAACTGGCCACCTTCATGTTCTTGCGCACACTGAATAAGACAGTGCTATATGCAATCATCAGATTCAAATGTTAACAGTTAACAGTTATATAGCACAGAATGGAAATCAGCAGTTCTTAGCATTGCACCACACAAGCTCATATCAACCGCCTACTGTAACTTGCTTTCTTTTTTCTTCGGTTATATTCTTGAATAAAAGTGCACTTGTTTTATTATACTTTTACATGGGGTAGGGAAGGATCCTGAACACGACTGAGACAATGAAAAGTGAATTAAAAAAAAAACAAAACAAAGCTAACCTTTGCAAATATCATAAATTACACCGGCTGTTACAGACTGAAATCAAATGTATCTTTTTATTCTAAAATAGTAAAAATAAGAACACTTCACATCCCATAAGGGGGATGATCATGATCGAACTCATGACCTTCTGATTGCCAGTTAGCAACTGATACTGTTGCGCCAAAGCGGCAATCATAGTAAATAGGTGTCAATGTCCCACACTAAGGCAGTTTTTTTGGCAGCGGCTTTTTTTTTTGTACCTTTTGTGAAAGTGTTTCTTTGATATTTGGACTTCAGGCTTCATACATTACATAGTTTATGCCTACATTTTGTCATTTGTTACACAGATTACTGCAGAAACGCAACACACATGAAATGCGTGTGTTCCAAATAGCGATTTATTATTTCCATTCTAAAACTCCACTCACTCCCAGATAATCAATCAAGGCATGAGCTGGGAAAAGCTCGTTTACGTTCTAAGTTGGTGGGGGGATGGAATAGCCGGCTGCTGGCAGCTTGTTTTTATCAGTACATTTAGATGACAAAAGACGCTGGCAGAGAGGTGAGAACGGTTTTAAGAAGCGATTTAAGGTGGGCCGGATCTACGAGTTTTTTCATAGGCTCTGGTAATTCTAGTGTTAAACCCCTGTAAGAATGAGAAAACACAAATAAAGTGTTGCGGTACTGTGGTGATCCCCATATAATTGGAAGTTTGAAAAATAATTCACAAAATCAAAATAAGTATTGTCAATAGGTTTGAGAGAATCTTCATCTGGCTCCAAGATAGTGACGGAGATGGTTTTCACTTGGGAGGATAGGAAGAGGTGGCTTCAGAAGTTGGGAACCGGATGTGACATCATTAGGGATACAACCATCAAATAGTGCTTCTGGAGAGAGAGGAACAGAAAAGGCTTTAGGCAACAGCATCAACCCCCTGCTTGGGAGTGTAATTACATTTGTGTGAGTCCTGAAGGTGTCTCCCAACTGCAAATGTGTGACACCTCATAGAATATCTGTAAAGAGGCCTGAAGATAGTAGTTTACAGACGCTTCTGTGAAAAAAAAAATTACTGCTTGCAAGCTACTTATGGTTAATAGCTGACAAAGCCGTTTTGCTGTAATGGCAGGTTATTCATACAGGCGTATGTCATAAGATGGTGCAGTAAGCTGACCTAGGACAATTTCCAGTTTCTTTAGGAACACGTCTATTTTACACAGGAAAGATGACCTTTCTTTCTTTAGGGTCTCTCTGACAAGTGAAAAAAATAAGAACTAATGGCCCATTAGCATAATAAAATAAAATGCTTAAGTAAACAATATTATGGTTTTTGATTAATTAAGGGGAAGGGGAAGGAAGAAGAAATTATTAAAAGCCAATTGAAAAATGTAACTTTGCTCTTCTGACTTGCAACTTAGAATCCAGGTACTCATCTGTGACTGAAAAAAAAATCTAATTGATTGAACTTGTCCTGTCTTCCTAGGGGGGGTTTTCTTCTACACTTCTTATTCAATCTAATGGAACTTGACAAGTTTGGCTACAAAGAATGGGATAAAATGCCCACATCTATTTATGCAAAGCTTCTAGAAACTTACCCAAGAAGTGGTGAAGCTATAATTGCTGTCAAAGGGGTTTCTACAAAGTATGAATAAAGGGTCTGAATATTTACTGTATATGAATGAGAAATTTCAATTTTTGATTTTTCAAAAAGATTTGCAGTCCTTTCTGAAAATATTTTCACTTTGACATTATACGTAATTGAGTGTTTGATTGTCAAAAATGGAAAATATCTTTTTGTGGAGAAAATGAAGGAGTCTGAATACTATTTGAATCCACTGTACACAGAATTTATTTTCTCTAGCCTTCTTATGATCTACATTTTAGATTCTAAAGATATTGCTTTACATTTTTGTGACACATTAGGCAAATTGTATTTTTTACTTTATTAAAAAAATTAATATAAATACCGTACATGTGAAAAACTGAACAGTCATGTATAATAACTGCATGTTCTACAGTATACAAAATATTAATGACAGACAATAACTATTCTATACAAGGAAGGTGTACGTGACAACACTCTAGCAGACAGGAACTTGAATTTACACATGTGCAACAGCACCTTTTATGTCAACTTCATTATAAAGAGCTTTGCTCTCAGAGATCAATTTACCTAGTTATTAATGTAGTTTGCTATGAATTATACCCATAGTTGCTATATGCTGGAGACATTAGGACTACATATGGGTTTATTCCCTGTTTCCTTTTTTTGTTATTATGTACTACTGTCATGTTTGTTGTTTTATTTTTGCTTAATTCTGTCTTTGTAATTTTGACCTGTCTCCATAGTACTGCTTGTTTAGGGCTCTCAAGTGTGCAATCATGAAATAACTGAGAGGCCTATTTAAGACACCTGCTGCCACAGGCAATTTACTCTGGCATTAGCTTGTGTGATGGGCGGCCTCAGCTGGGACACCAGCGGAATGGAAGGACTGAGGAGGGTGGCATCTCCGAGGCACTACCTTCCCTGGGACACTAGAGGGCAGCCCACCTGGGCGGCTGTGGCACCACTGGTTCCCGCAGGGAATTCTGGGACTTGGAGTTTGCTACAGCCCTGTTGGGTTCCGTGGGGGCAGCCAGGGGGAGCTGCAAAGCCCTACAATGGACTTTCTCCATACCTGGGAGTGATTCCAGGTAATACTAATGTGCCACCTGAAGCACTCCCAGGATTAGAATAAAAGGACCCACCTCACTACATTTGAGGAGCTGGAGTCGGGAGGATGAAGTACGTAACTTGCAACGGGGAAGTGGAGTTGGAAGGACTGTGAATTACTGTATATGTACTGTGCTGTGCTCTGGGGAGCAAAGAAAAGCTCTTCCCCAGTCTTGAATAAAAGTGTGTTGTGTTCTGGAACTCGTGTCTCTGCCTGTTTGTTTCTGATGTTTTTGCAAAATGTCAGACTGATCTGTTGCCACATTCAAAATGTTGATCAAAATCAAAGTCCTAAATACCAAAAGTAAGTTTGAAAACCAGAAAAGGTTTGTGGGAAGATGATAATGCTAAACTCTCAAAATCATGATGCCTGTAACTATACAAAATGGTGTTGTGGCATTTGGGTACAGTTATTTTATTTTAACAAGAACATGTCTAGATGAAAACAAAGGCAACAATTGAAATCTACTTTAGGAAATCTCAAAAGAACTTAATGACAAAGCACAACAGCAACCATGGTATACAGGCCATAATTCAAATTAAAGACAAATCATCTGCTAGGATGTATAAAAAATTCATTTTATTTGAAATATTCTGAATTGTTAATGGCATTATTTGATCACAAATGCTGCTTATTTCCTTAATGAAACTTTGCTTAAACACACAAGTAACCTTTTATTTGAGACCTCTCTTAATGGTTTTACTTATCTTCCTAAATCACCCATTAGATTCTGATGAGGCAGATGTGGAGTGATTGTTAATAGTTGTCTTCAAATTTCACCAACAAGTGTCAATAATATTACATCTTTTGAGGTCCCAATGTTAGATATTGAATCTGAACAGTTACAGTATATTACTAATTTATTTATTGTTAATTCTTATTCTTAAGTGAGCTAAGCAACCTTTCATCCAAACTATGTATTTATTATTGATTCACTTAATTATTTACATAGATCTGGTAAATATCACCTTCAGTAAAAGTTTCCTTTTTCCAATTGTTTCTGTGGGGTCTGTCCAATTCCGAACATTTCTACATACTGTCATAAGTATACTTTAAATTTAATTATTACAAATGTGATCATTTTTCTTGTATTAATTAAACTTTCAAGGTCATTATTTGATCACCTTATTTATTGCTTCCCTTTTCATTGAGAGGTCAATTTAAAGCTATATGACTTTTAAATAATAATAGTACTTTAAGATTTATTGATATCAAAAAAAATCAAAGCTTGCAATCACATAATATAAATTATCTGTCATACAGCTATTACTTATAAATATGAAAAGGCTTTACTCACAATGAATCTCTTAACACTCATTAGTCTTCTACTGGATTTTTCTTTCTTGGTTAAATATAAGTTAAAATAGGGAGCATCATCATGGCTGAAAAGTGCTTAAAACTGCAGTGAATAGGGATGGGGTGTCATAATCTTTAACACCTTATTTTTCATTCATCAAACGGAGGAGGGCATTCAAGAAAATCTTTGTATTCATTTTCTCCTCTTTAAGCTGGACAACTATTTAAGATGAGAAAATTGGGAAGTCTGCATTCAGTCACAAACGTGAGACTGTAGAGGACTGAGCTTCCTCCACAGAAGAAACCAAACCTGTGATGGAGTAACCAGACTCTTTTAACATTTATTGTTTTCATTAAGGTTGTTACATTCAGCAACCAATGCATTAAATAGGATACCTTGGTGTTCCTCAACCTTTTATCTTGACTTATTATTTCACTATATTTACTATTTACTATCCAAACTTTAGAGCTATCTTATATGTGAATATTTCTTCACCTTAATTATCTTTATTTTAAAAGAAGCAGCTTGTCTCATAATTGCAGTCAAGAGACCATTAAGAGGAGCCATAACCTTTAAGGTTGTTATCAAAAGCTTGCTGGATCTCATCCTATCTGGAGGCATCCCAGAAAAGTGCAGTCCTGCTTCTGCACTCGATAAACTCAATTCACCTCCAGTGCTGACTCATTTCATTATTTTCTTTTGATTTTTTTTTCTTTGTTTGTTTTGGCAGTGATTAGCTATGAACTGTGCCAACTTGGCAGCATTGCCTCTTTAGGATTCTTTATATACCCCGTTCAGATTCAGATTTAACTTCTCCATAACACACCATCATGGATCTATTCAGCACACTGATTCTAGCTGGTGTCTTAATTGGATTGATTTTTATCATGTTCTTAAAAAAATCAAACCTTTATTCTAAGATGCCACCTGGCCCAACACCCCTACCATTAATTGGAAATATGCTTCAGGTGAATAGCAGGACTCCCCATGAGAGCTTCATGAAGGTGAGGACTTGAATTATGGTTGATAGCTGATCATATAGCTTTCACGTATGGGCAGAATATGCCTAATTTTTACATTAAATTCAACGGATTGAAATTAAATGAGAGCTGTTCTCTTTAAGAAAAAACATTTTGAGATATTTAATTCATTTTAATATTAAACTGTAGGTAAGTTTTGTGCATACAGTTTTTTTACACAAGTGTAAAGAAGCTGATCGCCTCTACAGTAAACAGTAATAGGGACTACTAAGGACATACTTAGTTATTTGAAAAATTGTAGAAGATGATGTGCAGTTTAGAATAGAGTGGCTTTAAAAAGAATTCAGGTCCCTTCAGTTTCCATACACTTTATTGTGTTGTAAATTTGATTTTTAATGGATTAAGAGTGCAGAAGGTGAATGGTTCTGAAAACTTTACAGTATCTCAAAATGCATTGCAGATATCTTAAAAGTAAACATTAGAAACTTAGTTAAACTTTTGACAAGAACAGGCCATCAGTCTTATCCATCTAATTTCTCCAAAATAAGATCAGGTTGAGTTTTAAATGTACATAGAGTCCTACTCCCCATCACACTACTTGGTAGTTTACTCCAGGTGCCTATAGTTCTATATGAAAGAATATATTTTGCAAAATCTGGAATGTGAAATTAATTTTAAGATATCTGACATTCAATTTGAGGAATCTCTAAATGTTAGTTCAGTTTACAATACTGGGTAGAGTTTTATTATACAATTGAATGTGGTTTTGCTGTATATTTGGATTAGAAGAGCTTTGAGAAAGGAACCAATACATTTCCAAAATGCAATGGAGACTTTGTTCTTGATCCACATATATAGCAGTACTCTTTTTCTTTCTAATTTCTGGAATTGACATATGCCTTCTAAATATGAAACTGGAACTTTTTAAGTGTTCCAGTAGACGATATTTGATCCCAATATTCAGAAAATGTTTTATTTTTCAGGCATTCTTCTGATACAAGGGCTACAGTTACCCCATGTCTTCTGGAAGGATTTAACATATTAATGTGTGGTGATATGCATCTCTGGGGCATTTTATAGTCCATTGAAGTAATTTGTTGATTGTGTTTAATGTAACAATAAGGTTATATTGCAAACTGGGGTTTATATGAAGAACCATGCGTTTGATGGCATTCGGATTTACAATTCCATTTATCTGTCCTTTGGGTAACTATTATTTATCCTTTCTATACTTTTGCATCACTGATATTTATATTTTGCAATAAATTTTTCTTTGGTCCACATTGTATTATGATGTAGGTACTCTTCAGTCAACTATTATTCCAATAGGGAAGTCTTCTGTTGTAAAGGGATAAACTGACTGAATAGGTTAATTTTATGAATTTGCTTCTTTCATGACAGGGTGACAGGGACTCACGCCTAGTCAATTATGGGATGCCTTCTTATTACAGGGTCAACTCATACTCACAGCCACGTTACCTCTCATTAATGGTTTTACTTGTTTTTCTCTACTGCACACCATGCCATCCACAGCTGAGTGAAACATATGGACCTGTGATGACAGTGTACCTTGGCCCACACCCAGTGGTTGTTTTGGTTGGACTACAGGCAATTCAAGAAGCACTGTTGCAGCAGGCAGATGCATTTTCAGGGAGAGCATGTCTACCGATGTTTAAGAAGATCACAAATGGGTTTGGTAGGTTTTGCAAAAATTATATTTTAGTTTATTTTTGTTTTTTCATCTTTAGTTTTTATTTTTTTATTTTTTGTTATGAATGAAATCACAATGTAGCCACTTCTGCACAAGGTGAACACTGCCATATTTCAATGTTGTTTTGTGTATGTCGCAAAAAATCCCCAACTCAATCAAAAGCAATAATGGTGTTTTCAAATACCCAAAGATGTCTTCTTTCAATTAAATCATAATTTTCCATGCTGTTTGCTCTCTTCAATTAGTAAAAGATGAGAGTTGCACACACACACCCAAAGCCAGGCAGCACATCATAGCTGAGTGAATCTGATTTTATCAAAGATCCCACCTACTGTATGTCACTCCACATACAGTGAAAGACTCATTACTACTAGACGGCTGAGTTTCAGACGTTTCCAGTTTTGTATAGTTGCCTATGATTGGTCATTTGTGATAAACATCACAGCTGTGAGTAAAAGTCAGAAAATATACTGCATATCCGACAGTGCACCTTTATGTATTGTTATACACGAGCTTCTGTGAGAGTGCATGCAGATAGCTTGGTCGTACAATAAGACATGAAGTTTGTACTAGGGAAATGTCTTCTACAAAAATGAGAAAACATATGGCTAAGGAACTCCTGGAAAGGTTACAGAATGTTAGTGATACAGAATATGAAGACCCTGAGTCACAGTTTTAACTCTATTAAGAACAACATGTTTGCTGAAGGTTGCTTTGCTTGATTTGTGAGTACTGCTTAGTATAACTTTGAAGCAATGTGGCTTGCACATTTACAGTTTAAGTGTCATGGGCTTCATTAACAGAGCAGTGCTCTTCCAGTTTCAACTTCTTTGCATACCCGCTTGAATTTTCACATGAGGAGCCCTGTCTCTTTGATCGAATGTCAATGCATGTGTGAACTTTCATGGGGGACCACTCCATGATCAAATGTATTTGTATTGAACTGTGTAATGTTGCTGCTTGCAGTTTCACATGGGAACTCACTTCTTCCATCCAATGTCACTGAATCACACACCACAAATGTTTATGGGGGCTTGCACTTCCATTGAACGTATGTATATCATGCCACATCACTTCGGTTTCACGTGGGAACCCCATTTCCTCTCCCTGACTGGTGTGTGTGTGTATTTTGTTTTTTCTATAAAATACAAAAATATATAACTGTCTTTTAGGTGCAAAAGACTAAATGTTTCCAAAAGGGGACAAAATTATACTACAAAGGGAGTCACCTTTTGCCTGTTTGTTTTTTGGTTGACTGTTAAGTTTGTCACTTCTGCTATTTATGACTCCCCTTTTCGTCCTTATGACCACATCTTTGTTAACTCATCAAACAAGTTTTCATGTTCTAAACAATCATCTTTTATCTCTATTCGGTGCCCACCTTGCATATAAGTTGACTCACAATATTTGTATGTCAGATGTACATCCAGTAACGTATCTTAACAAAAAAACTTAAAATGATAGAGCTAAGTATGTGATCAGTAGGAAACACCAATTGTTAAACCATAATAAATAAATAAGCCTATACTTAAGAAGACAAAAAAGTAATGATTGTTAATTAAATTGTGACTGCATTAAATGTTTAGAATTTTAACCAGCAAGAACTAAAATGACACCAAAAATGTAAATTGGCAGGAATTCCCCTTTATTAAAAAAAGAAGTTGACTGAAAACAAAATAAAATTTTAAAACTTTGCAGCCTTCTAGGATGCTAAGAGAGTAATGGGCTGTGTGATAAAGCCTACACTGGTAGTATGAGGTACAGAGTGGGATCCAGTAAATTTCATGGTCCACATATAAATGTGTACATGGGTTCTAGTTTAGTCTACCCAAAAAGCCACACTGTCCATTGGTATTTTGAGAATAATCTGTAGACCCTACAAACAGAAAATTGATATGAACAAGGGGGGAAAACATGCCAGTGCCACACAGTGTTTTGCTACAAGATGGCAAGGAAAATTATATTATAAGATGGGAGACACTGTGCTATAGGAATCAACCTCCAAAAAGGATTTAGGGGTTTAAGTTAATGTAAAGTTGCCATTGTCAAAGCATGGTGCAGAAGCAATTAAATGTTAGGTTATAACATAAAAACTGTTGAATATAAATCAAGGGATGTTATGCTCAGATTATGTATCACACTAGTGAGACCGCACCTGGAGCATTGTGTGCAGTTGTGGTCAGTACACTACAACAACAACAACAAAAAAAGACATAACAGCACTTGAAGTTGGGCAGAGGAGAGCAATAAAGTGTATCCCAAGACTTAAGAACATGTCCTACGGTAACAGGCTCAGAGAATTAATCATTTTTAGTCTCAAGTAGAGGAGACCTAATCCAAGTCTTCAAAATTCTCAAAGACATTGATAAAGTAGATCCACCAAAAATCTTTCAGCTACATGGCTTTCGTGGACACCAATGAAAATTAAGGACTGAAGCCAAGAAGCTCTTGTTTATGCAAAGATTTTTGGGAATCTGAAACAAACTACCAAGATACAGTATATAGTTAAAGCAGAAACCTTGAGAACCTTTAAAAAAGGATCTGGATGAGATATTTGGACAGCTTAGCTAATTGCTAAACAAACAATCATTATGGACTGAAAGGTTTCCTCTTTTTTGTCAAATTTCTTATGTTCTAATGTTACAATGTTCTAAGAGGGAGACCAGGAGAAAAGGCATAGTCATAAATAGTGAAAAAGGTTTGAAACCGGAAGGTTAAACTATACTGACAACAAAACCAAAATGAGTGGCAAATATCAGAGTTGAAAAATACAGACAAATTATTTCTCTAAAAAAAAGTAAGCAAGGCAAAAAGGGTCTTGGTATCCGCAAACTGAGATGAGGAAGTGAACCTTAGATGACCATCGAATCGTTACACCAAAAGGTCATAGCCTCCAAGGATACACCCATAACAAGTCATGACATTACTCTAAAGATGGGAGGACAAAACAGTGGCAATTGTTATAAGCTAAAAAATGTTGGTGTATATAGAATAATTATAAACGAAAGCTGAAAAAACATTTAGAACTCATTCCTAACATACGCAACCTTAAAGGAATTTTTTTCCCAAAATATTTTTATATGTTGCTTATGCCATGTAGTTTGTAGTGAAGCCTGAGAAAAAGATTTTAATCTCATATTTTTTTCTGGAGAGCAATGACAACAAACTTTTTGTAAGAATGGATATCATGAAAATCAATGTTGAATGACAGCAAACAATATAAAAATGTCCATAAAAAATGTCATATAATCCAAACATCAGGTTATTCAATTGTATGCTCACAATGGACAAAAAAATTGTTAAATAAACACTTCCGAAAATCAGAGCAGTACCTGCAGAGGAAATGTGTTCACATGGTAATGAGCCTTTACATTGAATACAAATCTCCCGACCTACGAATGAGGGGGAGAGGCGGACCTTCAGTTCAAACTTGTTTCCTCTGCATGCACTTCTGTAATTTTCCATAAATATTTATTGAACAATATTTTAGCAAAACATGCATGCATTTTGCGAGACAATTTGATGGTTTGATTAAGTGACAGAAGTAACTTGAGATTTTTCATGCATGTTTTTTAATACTGTTTGCAGTGGTCCAGTGTTTTGTCACCATAGGCTGCCATTCTATTATACACTTTGTTATCTCTTTTCCCAATGAAATCATGAAATCAGTTTTTTTTCTTGACCATCACTATAAACTACAAGTAGCATTATAAAAATCATTTTTGGACGGAGTATTCTACAGAAATCTTAACATCACCATAGAAATACATTTTACATTTTATTAGTAGATGTCCCATGATTTAAGATTTATTCATAGTATATTTCAGTCAGAAGGCCACATGGTTGTTTAGTGGTTTGTGCTGCTACCACACAGTTCCACAGTTCTGGGTTTGATTTATTCTCTTATTTTTGCCTGTGTAGGATATTATGCTTGTATCCATATGGGTCTTTGTCTGGGTTCTCAAGCTGTGCCAGTTAACTGGCAACTCTAAATTTCCTTTGGAACAGTGAGAGTGCACTGCTATAGACTGGCACGTCATTAACAGATGGTTCCAGCCTTGTCTCCAATGCTTCTAGGGTGGGCCCCATTGCTCTGTGATAGTGAACTACATAAGTAGATTTCTGCAATGTATTTGTTCAAATTAAAAACTATGAGGATTGTATATTTTATTATGTAACATACTTGGCATTTATCATTATAAAAATATTTTTTGTGTTTGACTTTTATGTTAATTTTGGGACGGTGGTGTACTAACATTCAGTATCTAGGAGTCACCACTGAATGTGTAATAGGAAATTGTTAATTGTTAGACTAATCACTTCAGTAGGAATGGATACATTCAGAGTGTATATTTTAGATCAAAGTTTCCTTAGGTGAGAATCTTAAGAAGCAAGTTAATGGAACTTAAGCACATAAATTACTTAAACAGCAATTATTGAATTCTAATTCAAAACTTTGTTTGGAAGGACTGTAGGACTCCAGGGTCATATTTGAGGACACTGTTTCATTTTATGATTATCCTTTTAGATTTTCTTTGGGAGTAGTGAATAAAAGAATGCCATTATTTATTGTAGCCTCAGACTGGTCATTCTCTTCAAGTCAAGAGTAAATGAAATATTTTTGTTATGGCATAACAGGCCGTCACATTGATTAAATGAATATCAAACTAACTGCGGTGAAGCAGCTCAAAATGACAGAACTTGATAATTAAAGTGAAAATGTCACTTCAGTATGCTCTATGCATGAGTGTTTCTTCTTTTTGCAGGAGTGGCATTTACTAATGGCGAGAACTGGAAACAGCTTCGCCGGTTTTCTATAACAACACTCAGAGATTATGGAGTAGGTAGGCGTAGTATTGAGGAGTGGATCCAAGAAGAAGCACAAAACCTTGTAAAGGAATTCAAAAAATATCAAGGTAAGCTGAGTTAAAGGAATCCCCCACTCAAAAATTATATATACTGTATATATTTTATATGTTACTTACTTACTTAGTTTGTTATAATGGCCGAGAAACTTTTTAAATCTTATGCAGAACGGAGATAACAAAGTTTCTGATAGCAGAGTCGAAAAGAGCAAACTATGAAAATCTTAAATTGAAAGTCTCACATTTACTCGTGTTGCGTAATCCAAATCTCATGTCATCTAAATGAATGATTTTCAATCACTTCCAAGAAATGTTCTCCTGATGTCTTTATCCAATGCAGCTTACAGCATTTATGATATAATTGTTTACATTTCTTTTGGTTGTTCCAATTGGAGTACAGACAAGTCATGTAACTTGCTTATGGTCATACAGTGTCAGTAGTGGGATTTAAACCCATAACCTTAGGGTTTGATGCCCAGAGCCTCAACCACTACACTGCCTGCCTAAAGTAATTGAAAGGAAGATCATGAGGAGCAGGCACCACTAAGACTTGAACTCAGGATCTCCTGGTTACTACACAGGTGCTTTAATCAGCCAAGCCACAGCACCTGAAAATGAAATGAACTCAAACATGATTGAACATTTAAACTGAAGACCCGCCTCCTCCTCTCAATTATTGGTCCAGACCAATAATATGAATCCTTTATTAAACAAAAAGAAATAACAATCATTACCAAGGGCATTCATTTATGGCACTGACTTCTTTTTATCTAAATCGTGTCAGCTACAGAGCTCACAGTTTGCAGCTTTCATTGCTTTAAAAAGAGGTAGACTCTACACATTTCTGGCATTAAATTTCAGATTTGGCAAGAGGATAAGTGATCTGGGAACCCAAAAGGAAAGTTAATTTTTCCAGTTTTAGATCCAACCAAGAAAAAATGGGCACCTTCTTGTGGTAAGTCTGTCCCCTGGGGCTAGTTAACCCTGCCTGCCACTCAATGGAAGGAGGGGGTGTAGTGTGGTGCAAGAAGCTGGCAAAGTATGCTGAATAGCTGAATGGGTGCAGTGTGGCATGCCAGTGTGACCGCCAAATCAACTGCACAAGAGAGCTCCATAGGCAGTTGTGTCGAGTACGAGAGGCCTATTGGACCACACACATGTCTGTGGAAGGTGCCGACACTCCGGTGATGCTCTGCTGCCTGCACGGAAAAAGCAACAGGTGAGCTTCTAGTTAGTAGAAGCCATGCAAGAACCCAGGAAGAGTTTAGGGAGAGGTTTACCTGAGTAGGGATCAAGAAAGAAGACTAGACCATAGATCCATTTCATATGAGAGCATGCACACGCAGCAGGATTTGAGACCCCATGAAACATGACAGGATTTGAGACTGCCATGGTGCAAACTTGGCAGTGTGCAAGCCTATGGGTGGGGTTGGACAGTTGTCCAAGCGGGATCAGTTACAAACATCCCAAGAGCATATTTAAAACATTGCAAAGGCTAATGAGGGCAGCTTCTGTTGGTGCAGTTAATCAGTGAAGCATGGCTGCCTTCAGCAAGGTCTGCGATAGGGAAGAAGGGGATGTAATGTTCTGGGGTTAAGTCCCCCGATTGTTCAGTGACATGGAGTCAAATACTTGGGAAGGAGAGGCACTGGAAGTGTTATGTAATTTTTCATTTAAATAAATGATTTGGATAGGAATGTAAGTAACAAGCCAGTTAATTTTTCAGTTGATACCAAGCTAGGTGGATTGGCAGATAATCTGGAATCTCTTGAATCTTTACAGAGGGACTTGGAGAGTTTATAGACTTGAGCAGATTTGTGGCAGTTTAAATTTAATGTAAATAAATGTATAGTATTACATGTAGGAAGTAAAAATGTTAGGTTTGAATGCGTAATGGGAGATCTGAAAATCAAATGTACATCTTAGAGCGCAATATTTTTAAAGGATTTCTTAAATTTCTCTTTTCTGTACCCAATAATCATAAGAGCTTGTTTGAAAATTTCAGGTTCTCCCTTAGACCCTAAAGTCATTCTAAGCTGTGCTGTTTGCAATGTCATCTGCTCTGTTCTTTATGGAAAACGTTTTGAATATAAGAGTGCCATTTTCACTCACTTGGTGTCTGTAGTTTCCACAGTGGTTGCTCTCATTAGTACCCCGATGACACAGGTAAAAAAATATATTTATGTTTACTTATTAAACTATTCCAATGAAACTGCATGGTGCATGATTTGCTTCTCATTTCTTATTTTTATATCCTTTCTCTCCAGTTGTACAACATATTTCCTAACCTGTGTAAATTCCTGCCTGGATCTCATAAAGAATTGTTCAAACAAATAGATGAAATGAACATCACAATCAAATCAATGATTTTAGAATGCAGTAAAAATTTGAGCAATGACAGCCCTCAGAATTTTGTCGACAGTTTCCTTCTTAAAATGAAAGAGGTAATGTATCACAAATGCATGACAGTTACTGGGTGGGAGAGGATGGAGAGATGATCATCTACCAATTTAGAAGTATCTTCTTTTCATAAATGTTACTGAAATTATTACATCTACAAACAGGTTGACCAGAAAAAATCTTGTATTGCAACAGGGTGAGAACTTGATATAAGGGGCCCAACACTTAAAAAGAACAAGAGAAACCTTAAGGCTAAATGCCATTTTAGCTCAGCTAGCTGATTGTCTTGGTTTATCAGTCTACAGGAGAATTAGAAACAGCAGCGTTACGTTTGTGATCATTGAAAAATCGTTTTAAGCTCTGATCACTGTTATGTGAGTGAACTGAGATATTTAAATGAATAAACAGTGATTAAGTGTTATAAGGGAGACAAAAGAGGTCATTATGACTCCTAGAGTTTAATAAATAATTAACTTTTTGGACTAATTCTATAATCTAGTCCTAAACCTGAACCTGATTGCTGCTGAAAAGTAATCAGATTTAAGAAACACCTACAGTGGCTTGTGCAACTGCTTTGCAGACCCAGAATTACAGGTAAAATCCCTGCTTGGGCACCACCCAAGCTACAAACACATGCAGATCAGGTTAACTGGGAAAGTCTAAATTGGCCCTGTGAGGGGGTGGATGTGTTATATAATTGCTTGGCACCCTCATTAACAGACAATGTATACTTAATGCTGTAAGGACAGCCTCCAGCCCTCTTTGACCAGTATTGGAATAAGCAGGTTTTGGGAAAAAAAATGAATGAATGTTTCTAGAAAAACAGCCCACTTGCTCTTAGTGTTCCAGGCTAGAATTCCAATAGTCTTACTACTGTCCATGTATTCCTGAGCCTATTTACTTAATCTCAGTGAATCAGAGGAGTTGTGTTGCACTCCCATGAACTCAAGTCATGTAGTCTGGAATACCCAGCATCTCATTCAGACCAGTCTGCAACTCTCTCCAACAACATTAAACATGTCTGATGTTGTCTGAAATCATACAGGTGAGCTGCATGTATGTAGTAACTGAAAACCAATGAACACTCAGCCAGATGTACAATGCATATAATGCAGCTATGAGGAAGATAAGGAATGGGGAGCAAAAGAAAAGAACCAACGCTGAAACAGGTTCATGACTCGTTCGTGACCCCATATAATGTAAAGCAAAAAAACACATTAAATGATATTTTCACAAAGAACAGTAGCGTCTTTTCAGTTGAGAGTACAAAGAAGTGACAGCAATGGCAGGGTTTGCGGTCATATATGTTCCAGGCAGAAAGGGGAGGGTCCAAGAGGTCAGACAGCGGAAGTGATGTCAGCAGTGGCAGGGCTGTCAATCACATGTTCTGCAGAGGGAGAAAGAGAGAAGGCATCAGACAACAGCACCTGCTCCTGGTTCAACAGGAACATTACCATCATCAGAGCCCTTAAACTGTCTCACAAGCACACGTGCATGATGGGGGAATTCGGACTTTGCAAACAGAAGAGTCTGATGTCTCATATTTTACTTACCATGATGGAATAGAAAACGGTAAAAGTGCTGAGATTGTAGCTGAACACTCTGCACCTGTAAAGCATTCAACAATACTGTATAGCACCGTCTGTCACAAAAATGGGTGCACTCATAATATTTTGTAAATGTAACACATGGCTAGAAAGTCATCAAACAGAGTCACTTAATTTGTCATCCCTTGTAATTTTTAGATGTGTAATCTAACATCCTGAGGTGATGAGATCAGCAATTTCAGTCGTTATCTGCTTAAGAGAGAATGAAAGATCTTATTCATGAGGACTGTGTGCTCTTTAGATAGATAGATAGATAGATAGATAGATAGATAGATAGATAGATAGATAGATAGATAGATAGATAGATAGATAGATAGATAGATAGATAGATAGATAGATAGATAGATAGATAGATAGATAGATAGATAGATAGATAGATAGATAGATAGATAGATAGATAGCTGTCAGGAGGTGTACCATCCTCTAGTGTTTCCTCACTGGCCTCTCTGTGTCACTTTGTAGACCTGAATTAAACAGGATCACAGTAAGAGACATTGAAGAATAACGATTAGTTTGAGCTACTCAGTTGAATGAAAGCACAAAACCTCTTAATGTATTCACCTTGCAATTAGCATTTCATTAAATCTAAACCAATATTTGTTCATCCATGGTACAAAATTTTAAAATCTAAAAAACTAAAGGAAACTGTTTTTCAGGCCTATTAAAATATGTCACTAATAATGTTACTTAATTTAAAAGTTTCTTAATCATCCATGCATCTATTTTCCAACCCGCTGAATCCGAACACAGGGTCACGGGGGTCTGCTGGAGCCAATCCCAGCCAACACAAGGCACAAGGCAGGAACCAATCCCGGGCAGGGTGCCAACCCACCGCAGGACACACACAAACACACCCACCAAGCACACACTAGGGCCAATTTAGAATTGCCAATCCACCTAACCTGCATGTCTTTGGACTGTGGGAGGAAACAGGAGCGCCCGGAGGAAACCCACGCAGACACGTGGAGAACATGCAAACTCCACGCAGGGAGGACCCGGGAAGCGAACCCAGGTCCCCAGATCTCCCAACTGCGAGGCAGCAGCGCTACCCACTGCGCCACCTAACAGTCAATGCAAAATCATGAATTATTTTGGTTTCTGTTATATATTAAATCGTGTATTTCTATTGAATGAAAGCATTTCTAAATCGCTCATCTGCTCCTGAATTTTTCATGAATGACACGTTTCCCTGCAACTCAAGACAATCAGTTTTCTATACTGAAACTGTACAGAATCGCAACTTATTTTAGAAATTAAAATTGGAAGATAGGATGAGGTTGAAATATACAAGCCAAAGTCATTACTAGGAGTCAAAGAAACTAATAAACAAGGCCTAGGGTATGAAACAATAATCATGGCCAAGGAACAAAGTGAAAAGATTATAAAGCAAATGTGCACATCGCCAGAGCTAAGATGTATGGCAAAAATCGTAGTCAGGACCAACAAAGAATTTGTAACCAGAGAGCTTATATATCCACAAACTTAGTGTCACAGGAGGCTGGGGGTGGTACCCAGCCGGGACAACCAGGAGGATCAGAGGAGGGCTTACGCCTGCCCCAGACTGACCTGGTGGCTTTGGGGACCACTGGAACAGAGCTTAGAAGCTCAATCCTATAGGGGCCCGTGGTCACCGCCAGGGGGCGCCCCAATGCCTATGGAGCCCTGGCCCTCAGCACTTCCGCCACACCCGGAAGTGCTGGGGGGAAGAAGACCAGGGACACCCGGAGTGCTTCTGGGTGCGCAGCCGGTACTTCCGTCACACTGGGGAGTGCCAATGGATGCTAATCGGGAGGCACCTGGAACACATCTGGGTATGTATAAAAGGGGCCGCCTCCCCCCATTCGAGGGCTGGAGTCGGGAGTGCAGGGGACGAAGTCTTGATGGAGAGGAGTGGAGGTGGACCTGAAGAGGCAAAGGCATTGGCATTGTGAGGCCTGGACTTTTGGGGGAGTTTTGGGGTTGTGTATGTTTCACTTGTAGATAATAGTTGTATAATAAACGTGAGGTGGTGCTTTAAACATGTCGACCTGTCTGTGTCCGGGATGCCTTTCACATTAGACAAACTAAGATTTTCAAGGGGTTGATGATGTTTATACCCCTTGATCTCTGCTGTTATGCCATCTGTGACCCTTGATATCACCCCTAAAATCTAAATAGCAACTGTCAACACTAAAGAGTACTGCTAACAAAGTTGCCAGTGTCAGAAAATAAAGGGCTGGAAAAATTATGAAGAATGCATGTAGTCAGGAAAGCATTCAGGTGTCAGTAACCAGAAAGACAGATCCTAGAGAAATGACAAAACAAGAACCAGGGATCATAAGTCAAAGGAATGCAAGGTCATAAACACAGAAATTCAAGTGCAAAGCAAAGTACAGAAAGATTTTTGTTTCTAGAAATTTGGAAAATTATGCGGATATACCAGATGGTCTAAATATCCCTGCAGTAAATACCCTGTAGCAACCCGAAATTGTGTCCACACTACAAGAGTTTAATATGGTGTTGCAGTAAAACAGCAAATAATTCATATTAATTAGTTGATTATAGAACTTTAAAACATGAGAATGAAATAATAATCCCTGAGGTCAGATGAGCTTATGAGAAAAATGTGTAGAAGAAACAAGAAATGTATAGGTTTTAGGTATCACTACGGTATACGGAGTCCTACAATGGTGGTGCGCACAGGAAAAACAAAACAATGCCAAGGAATAATGTAAAAAGTAATTAACATAAGTAAAAATGCATTGAAACAAAAAATAAATGGTATTTCTAAAATTATTTTTAGAACCCTTTGGTTTGAAAAATGCATGCCTTTCTTTCCATTTTTTTTTAAGGAAAAAGAAAATCCCAATAGCTCTTTCACCTATGACGATTTACTGGGAACCATTAATAATCTCTTTATGGCTGGCACAGAGACTACAAGCACCACTTTACGATATGGACTGATGCTTCTCATCAAGTACCCCCATATCCAAGGTAGGTGTTTTAGAATTTCTTAGTAAGCAAGTTTATTTTATTCTGTATGTATAAAACCAACCCATAACAGAACAAGATGCAGAGGACAGAGAGATATGGAAGAAGATGATCAGCTGTGGCAACCCCTAACAGGAGCAGCCGAAAGAAGAAGAAGAAGAGGTATAAAACCAACCCATCCCAGCACTGAAACACATGGCTATGGGTATCCAGTGAAAACGTTTTTGGAACAACATCATGTCTTAATTTTACATCTCATGTTTACTTTACTGTCTATCGGTAATTATGAACATATTATACTATATGTTGGTTTGTTTTCCATTAATATTCTGATAGCCATGTGCAGTACTCCCATCCATTATCTGTACCTAACCATGCATCTTGGCAACATCAGCACCATTACCGATTACACACCAAATACTGAAAGATAAGAACCACCAACTGACCCTACCCACATGTGGTTCTTTAATCCTCTTCAAACAAAGGAAACATCTCAGTTCATAGATTTGTACTGTGATGAATTACTAGTGGTCAGCCATGAACACACAATGTCTGTTTCAGAAGCTGTCCCTTTACAGTGTGAGCTAATAGGTAGTATTGTTGCAGCATGAGCTAATAGGAGAACAGAGTCTGCAGGTTGTGGCTGACAATATTAGTTCACACCATATGAGACCTCCTTCTGAGCCAGATATTGTGGGTTTGCGGCTCACCAGAGTGCAAATCTGCAAACTGAGATTCTTCATAGTGTGAGTCCACAGCAATCCACTTGGTGACAATAAGTGGGATTTGCATTGTGGATGGGTGGAGTGTAGTGGTATGTGGTAAAGTGTATTTAGGGGTGTGACAGTGTGCAGCTGTTTAAGTATAAACAGTGCACTTAGCCTCAGGAGGGACATAAGTGAGCATGGTAGCATGGATATCTCAGTAGCATTCATAGGCAATGCTGGTCAACACATCCAATGAGTGTCAGCATTCAGTCTTTTAACACTTTGAACTTGATGTGCAAGTTAAGTCATATCTCATTGAGTCTGTTAAAATGTGACATGTGAGACAAGTCATATCTCAGTATATAACCATTACAGATGCAGCCAGCTTGCTGGTGAGTTTTGCTATCGCATCTCAGTTACCTACTGTAGTGCTGCCATTTAGTGGATAGCCATAGAATTATTTTTTTTTGATGGCAACAGTTCGTGGAAAATAGTGCTATAAATAGAGAGTCCATAGTTATTTCACTGCAAAAAAGGTATAAAGCTGTTGATGTTTTGAAACAACTAGCTTTACTGCAAGATTAATATTTTGATGATAAAGACAATGGTCGAGATAGTGAGAATCAGTTGAATAAACATGTAGGCTCTGGTACTGATGGTGTTTCTTCATCTTAAGCTGTCCGACTTGTCACAGCTATCAGGCCAGCACTACGTTGGCATTTTGCAGCCCACCGAGCTAAAAAACAGTCACCAACTACCAAATGTGTTGTATGTAACAAGTGTGGACAGTGCAAAGAAATGTATTATATTTGCAGCACATGATCTCCTAAGCCTGCACTCTGTGTGGTGCTATGCTTCAAATTATTCCAATGGAGACTTTTAATTATGCTACTGGTGAAAATTAAATAATTAAGAGATTTTTTACATTTTTGATGGAGTTAATATTAATAAAACAGTTGCTTTCTATATATTTATGAGTTTCGATAGCGTACATTACTTATCACATATGCATCAAACTGTACTGCAGTCTCCTGGTAATCAATGGTTCAGCAGTCAATGTGTTAAGGTTACATTGCTACAGCTCAAACATCTCAAAGCGTATATATCGGTCTTCTCAGTGATCGTGGTTTCTCTGCAGCTGCTTATTAAAGATTCTGGCATTAAGCTGCTGAATTTCAATTTTGAGATGGCTAAGGGGAACATGCCTTTCTGTCAAATGTCATTTTGATAGACCATATCAGTACATTTTACAAAATAAAGGTATCCAGTGGTTCAAGTGCCTTGCGTTTTATGTACTGTATGTGGAAAGTCTAGAAAATAACAATTAGAACTTGACCTTTCTTAAAATATAATTTTGCTATGTGCTATGTTTGGAGATTGACATTTTCCTAATCCTTTCAATCTGTGTGTCTTCTGTGACATCTGGCTGCTCCTCTGCATTCTGCAAAAAGCCCCTTTTTGCAAGGTTGCCTACTTTGATGTTTCTGAACTAACAACTTCTCTTTCTGTGTGGGTTAGAAACACTGATACTACAGGCATACAAAAGTTCAAATTAGAGGGAAAAAAAACTAAAAAAACAGAACAGTTTAACAATATTTTTAACATCTGTACCTTCATTGCAACTTTAAATACTTGTAACATCTAAAATATGAAAATGAGAAAGACTCCACAACAGTAATAAAAAAGGACTTTAGCTAAAAAATATAAACTACTGTACTTCTGTGTCTACTTTAATCTTTTAAGAAAATATTCAAAAAGAGATTGAAGCTGTCATTGGTCATGAGCGTAGCCCCTGTATGGAGGATCGGAAGAAGATGCCATTCACGGATGCTGTAATTCACGAGATCCAGAGGTTTAGTGATCTGCTGCCTTTGAATGTAATCCACACCACCACCAAAGACACCATTTTTCGAGGATACTTCATTCCAGCGGTGAGGGGCTCTGATTTCATTTTTGATTTATCATCTTAGATTTGCTGTTAAAAAATACTCAAGGGGACCTAGTACTTGTTACATTAAATCCTTCAAACCAACCTCTTCCCCTCTCACATGGAGTTCTATTTGTCTTTATCCAGAGGATGAAAACAATAAAAACATGTCAGAATACACAGATTTACACCCAATGGCAGCAACAATGGAAATACATTATATAAGAATATTATGTCAATTACTGAATGTGACATCAGGTGCCCATTACAAATGGAGCTCTCTTCACACAGGAGAGCTTATTAGATCGCTACAATATGTAGTGACACTCCAGATGCTTGCAATCTGAAGCTACTGTGTGCCCTGACTGAAAGGTCATGTCTCTTTTTCAGTCCACTTACCTGCAGATTGACTATCATGTTCTTAGGTTAACAGATTGTGGTGACTGCCACTCCTCACACCATAATCCTACCCAAATCCTAAAATAATAGTGATGCTAATGTGGAAGTCTTTTGTTGTTTCTCATCATGATACAGGGTACCATGGTGGCCCCTTTGCTTCATTCATTGCTGTTTGACAAGACATTGTGGGAATCTCCTAACTCCTTCAATCCTGGTCACTTTTTGGATGAGCATGGTCACTTCAAAATGAATCCCGCATTCCTTCCATTTTCTACAGGTACACACATATTTGTTATCTTCTGTCATTTTTATAAGTTTAATATTTATACCTTTGAATAGTGATGTGGCTCCTGTGTTTAAATTTTGCCCTGTATTTTCATATTTTGCCCGTACCGATATAGAAAAACTAATGCTAAAATGCTCAGGATTAGATAGATAGATAGATAGATAGATAGATAGATAGATAGATAGATAGATAGATAGATAGATAGATAGATAGATAGATAGATAGATAGATAGATAGATAGATAGATAGATAGATAGATAGATAGATAGATAGATAGATAGATAGATAGATAGATAGATAGATAGATAGATACTTTATTAATCCCAAAGGGAAATTCACATTCTTCAGCAGCAGCATACTGATACAATAAATAATAGTAAATTAAAGAATGATAATAATGCAGGTGAAAAACAGACAATAACTATGTATAATATTAAATGTTAATGTTTACCCCCCCCCGGATGGAATTGAAGAGTCGCATAGTTTGGGGGAGGAACGATCTCCTCAATCTGTCAGTGGAGCAGGACAGTGACAGCAGTCTGTCGCTGAAGCTGCTCTTCTGTCTGGAGATGATACTATTAAGTGGATGCAGTGGATTCTCCATAATTGATAGGAGCCTGCTGAGCACCCTTTGCTCTGCCACAGATGTTAAACTGTCCAGCTCCATGCCAACAATAGAGCTTGCCTTCCTCACCAGTTTGTCCAGACGTGAGGCGTCTTTCCTCTTAATGCTGCCTCCCCAGCACACCACTGCGTAGAAGAGGGCGCTCGCCACAACTGTCTGATAGAACATCTGCAGCATCTTATTGCAGATGTTGAAGGACGCCAGCTTTCTAAGGTAGTATAACCGGCTCTGTCCTTTCTTGCACAGCGCATCAGTATTGGCAGTCCAGTCTAATTTATCATCCAGCTGCACTCCCAGATATTTATAGGTCTGCACCCTCTGCATACAGTCACCTCTGATGATCACGGGGTCCATGAGGGGCCTGGTCCTCCTAAAATCCACCACCAGCTCCTTGGTTTTGCTGGTGTTCAGGTGTAGGTGGTTTGAGTCGCACCATTTAACAAAGTCATTGATTAGGTTCCTATACTCCTCCTCCAGCCCATTCCTGATGCAGCCCACGATAGCAGTGTCATCAGCGAACTTTTGCACATGTTATTTTATTATTAAGGTTTTTTTTTTTTTTTGCACATAACTCCGAGTTGTATTGGAAGTCTGATGTATATAGGCTGAACAGGACCGGAGAAAGTACAGTCCCCTGTGGCGCTCCTGTGTTGCTGACCACAATGTCAGATGTGCAGTTCCCAAGACGCACATACTGAGGTCTGTCTTTAAGATAGTCCATGATCCATGCCACTAGGTATGAATCTAATCCCATCTCTGTCAGCTTGTCCCTAAGGAGCAGAGGTTGGATTGTGTTGAAGGCGCTAGAGAAGTCTAGAAACATAATTCTTACAGCACCACTGCCTCTGTCCAAGTGGGAGAGGGATCGGTGTAGCATATAGATGATGGCATCCTCTGCTCCCACCTTCTCCTGATATGCAAACTGCAGAAGGTCAAGGGCGTGTTGAACCTGTGGCCTAAGATGGTGAAGCAGCAGCCTCTCCATGGTCTTCATCACATGTGATGTCAGAGCAACAGGCCGAAAGTCATTCAGCTCACTAGGACGTGATACCTTTGGGACTGGGGTGATACAAGATGTTTTCCAAAGCCTCGGGACTCTCCCCTGTTCCAGGCTCAGGTTGAAGATGCGCTGTAGAGGACCCCTCAGCTCCGATGCACAGACCTTCAGCAGTCATGGCGATACTCCATCTGGACCCGCTGCTTTGCTGGCACGAAGTCTCCTCAGCTCTCTGCTCACTTGCGCTGTTGTAATTATGGGTGGGGTGTCTTTCCTATACTGTATCAGCAGAAGGATGTGTGGAGGGTGTAATACTCCGAGGTGAGGATTATGGTGTAGTCCCTTCCCCATTTAGTGTTTTAATTTGTTCTGATCCTCTAACTGTACTTAACAAAACATGATAACCCACCATAATAACCCAGATGATAGCAACATAATTAACAAATAACTAACACACAAACACAGTCCAGTTACCAGATGGAGATAATGATGAAGAAAAGTGGTTAACAGCAAAATTTTTCAAAGCTTTTTCCTGCAGGTGATCTCATTCACTAAATATTTTCCTGAAATTTTTGTTATCCCCAGAACCAGCATGATAATAATAAAGCTGGTCCTAGCAGTAGGTAATATGCTGGATTAACCAGTATACCAGATGAAATTCTTCTTCCTGTATGTATTTAATAAGAATTGTTTAACTGGTATGCAAAAATTTTGCATAAAACTTGCAAACATATTTAAACACAAGTTGTGCATGCAGAAAGAAACTGGAAAGGTGTTGGTATAGTTATGTTTTAAAGGTAATGTCTTTTTGAATAAACGTGTATGTGACCTGTGACCCTACTCCTTTAATAATGTTACCCAGAATGCTATGCACTTTAAGCAAGCTCCACTTTCATTCACGAGAAGATTTTCTGGTGGTGGTTCATTTAATAATAATTTAGTAAAAATACATGCATTTAGGACTTTGTGGGCATATGACTGGATGACTTGATATATGGATTATGCAACACTTGTCGCAAAAGATTTTTTTCATGAGCTTTTTGATATTGTTTACTGTTGTTCAGAGTTGGTTGCCACAGATGTCTCTTCTGTCAGAAGCTTTCTTATGTCCATTTTCATGGAAACATTAAGAAGGAAAACTACTGCTTTTATTTATTTATTTTTTAATTTATTTTTAGGAAAGAGAGTCTGTATAGGTGAACACCTGGCCCGCACAGAGATTTTCCTATTTATGACCTCCCTGCTGCAGAACTTTTCTTTCCGTTCCATCGTGGATCCAGAGCTCGTCAACATTACTCCAGATGAAAGTTCTTTTGTAAAAGTGCCACGGTCTTACAAACTCCTGGTATGCCCTCACCAATGACAGCTGAACACTGAAACCTTTAGAAAATCAACAAAATTCACCTTATGTTCTGTCTTCATTTGTTCCAAGGCTCTTATATCTGTGTCTTTGTGTTCTGAGGTATTGTGTAGCAGTGTTTAATCTGTATGGCCACACAAGCCAGGCATTGTGCAGAAAGCACAACTGGTCAGGATTCACATGTGTCACACCAGTTCACATACCTGCCAATGTTTTTGTATTAGAAAACGGTCTTCATATCAAAATAAACCATTTTGGGACAAATGGTGCTTTTCAATATGTGGAAATCCTCAAGGAACTACATATGTCTAGTCTAAGCAAATCGAGATTAAGATGAGACATGTCAACACATGTCTCCCAATATGGAGGATAAACTATGAAACTAACAGGTTTTCATGTTGAACAAGTAGCCATGAACCAAGAGCAACACTCAAACAGGTGGGATGGAGTCACTAGTGGTGTCTCCATATATGTATTAATGCTACAAACAACAACAACAGAGTAATAACATGATGTGTGCTTTCTACCAAGGAATGAATCTGGCCTTAGTGTCAATGGTGTAACTTGGGAGATAAGATAGGCTGAGAAATATCACACAGCAATGTAAATACCACTGAGAACACATTGAATTTAACAAATTGAGAAAGCTAATCACCTATCCCTAAAGGTGAAAGGAGGAAAAAAAAATCACCAAAGTTTTACACGCGGGTATTACCTATCATCTGTCAAATGCCAGAGGGTGTCATAAGGATGATCCAAGAGAGTGAATCTATGACATGTCTACAAGACTTACTATTTAAAAAAGATTGAGATAGATAGATAGATAGATAGATAGATAGATAGATAGATAGATAGATAGATAGATAGATAGATAGATAGATAGATAGATAGATAGATAGATAGATAGATAGATAGATAGATAGATAGATAGATAGATAGATAGATAGATAGATAGATAGATAGATAGATAGATAGATAGATAGATAGATAGATAGAACTTTATTTGTTCTCAGATGGAAATTTTATTTGGCTTTTTATAAAAGTTTGATAAATGGAATGAATAAAAGGAAAGAAAACTTAATAAAAAAGAAAACTTCTAATTTGGCTAAAGCTAAAAGACCAGTCACAGTTTAAAAGTGTATTGTTATTGGTATAAAGAGGTCCCAGTAGTGTTTCTTGAAAGACTTCTGTTGAATAAATCGCTGGCTAAAAGTACTCATTGTTAGTGTGTCAGAGTGGGGATGTGCAGCATTGATCATAGTGGTGATCAACTTTTCTTCATTTTCACCTCCACTACTGTCTCCAGCGGCTCAAGAGTGTGTTTCAAAACTCAGCATGCCTTCTTAATCACCTTGTTGATTCAGTGGGCCTATCTAGAAGTGATGTTTGCAGCCAGCACAACACAGAGCATAAAATCGTATTGGCCATCACGGAGTTGAGAAAGATGTGTAGGATGTCACTACCTACATTAAACAAACACAGTCTACTAAGGAAAAAAAAGCCTGCTCTGCCCTTTCTTCCCTAATTTCTTTGTGTTATAAGACAAGTCCAGCATATCATTGATGTGGACCACCAGGTACTTGCAGCAATGTCCAACCTCTACATCCAAACTCTGAATAGCTGTTCTTTGGTGTTGCAGATGTTAAGTTTGCACAAAGTTCTCCACCTGACTGCTACTCTCTGTCTCATGCCCCAATTAGTGCAGGAACATCTGAGAATTTCTGCAAATGATATGACCTGATGCTATGCTCCTAGTCCAAGGTATAGAGAGTAAAGAGAAAAGGAGACAGAAATGTTGAGTTTTATTGTCATTTATGCCCAGTACAATAAAATTCTTACCTGTATGTCTCCCAATAATACCAACAAGTGAAATAATAATAATAATAAATACAACATCATACATTGCATTGTACTGTACATATTGTATGTGACAAGAAACATTTAGTATGAATGCCTGTTAAGCAGCCTTATAACCTGTACAGTGGCAGATCTATGTTTTTGTAGAACAGTCACGTTTACCCCTAGAGCAGTGTTTCCCAACCTTGTTTGAGCCACAGCAAATATTTTACAGTACATTAGAAAAATCCCACAGTGCACCACCAAACAAAAATGTCACAAAAAGTATATGTGATGAAATATAATGATCTTCTAGTTTCAATTTACTCACAATTTACTTACTCAGTGTGAAACCTGGGCCTGTTTAGTTGAACACGACTCTGATATACACACAGGAATTGAAGAAAGACACACAAAGATCTTCTTCAACAGCTCTGAGTCTCTCTCTTTTTTGGTTTTTATAGCAGTCATGCTTGAAAAGCCAAGCTCGCATAGGTAGGTTGTGGAAAATGGGAGAAGGGCTGAAATAGCTCTGCTTGCCAGAATGGGGAACTCCTTAGCAGCAGTCAGCCAAAAACTGTCCAAAGGTAGATCAGCAAAGCTCAGCTTTAAACCACGATTTTCTCTCAGTACAGTTATTTCCTCCTGCTCCTGCAAAGTCATGTCTTTCCAACTGCGGTTGAGCTGTATGGGTTCCTAACCCAGTCAAGGCAATCAGTGGAAACTAAAGGGAAATAAAATGACAATTTCTGTTCAAGAGTTTTCAAATGCTTGCCTATTGTCTCACACAGTGCAGCAATGTTGATACCTTGTCATTTCTGGATGTGTGGGAACATGTCAAGGTTGGCACTTTCCAAATGTTGTTGCCACAGCTGCCTACCTTTGAAGGAAATCCATTTATTTTATCTGCTCTTATGAGCAGGTTTTCATTTCGGCCTTGCATCCGTGTGTTCAGGTCTTTGAAATGTTTAAATATATCCGCCAGACATGCCAGTCTTGCAAGTTACTCATCACTTGAAAGCAACTTAGCGTCATCACACCTCTCATTTGTCAAAAATACTTTTAGTTCCTTCCGCATCTCATAAATAAATAAAACTTTGCCACGGGATAAGCACCGGCCCTCCGTATGCGGCAATAGCACTTTATGCTCTGCTCCCATTTCTTCACACAATGATGCAAACATGCGACTTTTTACAGGTTTTGTCTTTGCAAAGTTTATCATGCGCACAACATCATCCAATACAGGAGCTAAGTCTGCTGGTAATGTCTTGGCAACGAGTGCTTCACGGTGCAGAAAACAATGCGTCGCAATAATATCTGGATGTTGCTCTTTCACTCTGCTTACAAATCCTTTGGTGCGCCCGAACATGGCTGCTGCTCCACCAGTGCAAACACTTATGCAGTTTTCCCACTTAAGTCCTCCTTGTTCAAGGTACTTTGATACAACTCAAAAAATTTCCTCTCCTGTTGTTCTTTCTGGCAATTCTTTGCAAAACAGGAAGTTTTCTTAAATGGTGTCTCTGTCTACAAAGCGTACATTCGCCAAAAGTTGTGCATGTCCACTGATATCTGTAGATTCATCGAGTTGTAATGCAAATTTTCCACTGGCGTGCAACTTCTCCAAAACGATCCTTTCAATGTCTGCAGACATGTCATCAATACATTTGGCAATTGTATTATTTGAGAGAGGGACTTGGGCTATTTCTTTAAGAGCGCCAGGGCCAAGTATCTCATTTACGATGATTTTTTAGGCAGGTAGTATTAATGTCTCTGCCACCGTGTGTGCCTGTTTTGATTTGGCAATGAGTTCAGCAACTAGGTAGCTAGCTTTGAGATCTCTCTCATTCGTCTTTGTGGTTTTCCTCACTAAAGCTGCCTGTTTCTTAGTCTGTTCACGAAATTGAATAAAATAGTCTGTGTTCTTGTTTTGAAGTGATGGGTGTTTTGTTTAGAGATGGCGTTTAAGTTTGCTAATGTAAAGTTATGTTGTCACAAGTATTAAATTAGAGAAGTAAATGTTCATTAAATTAGAATGAGAATAGGAATATACCTCAATTTAGATCTGCAATGTTAATTTCTCTGTTACGTTGTAATGTGTTAGAAAGTAGTGTTTATAAAGTTAGGCATTCAAGATCTGGAAGGATATGTGAGAGGAAGTAAGATTGTTATTGTTTTGTTTTTTGGCCTGACCACGTGCTAGCAGCTGCAGAGAATACAGCTTGTATTAACAACAGAAATCTGTCTCCATCCAGTTCTTTTTGTTCCCAGAAAGGATTCCATCCATCTTAGAAGAGAAAGCGTTGTTACATTTGGTGACCAACGGTGTGGCAATTCTTTTTTTTTCCTTCTGTTTCTTTCTGGTGGATGATTTGCACTGAGGACGGGTTTTTATGACAACTAACATCTCTAACAAATTGCATTCCTACGGAGTCCTGTTATTTGTGAACACTGGTAAGAGGCAATATAATTTTCTTTTCTGTTCTGTTACTTGGCACTTATGGACTTTCAAGTTTAAGTTTTTTTCCCCCTTTGTGAGGCTCTGTTTATGACACCTTGTGCTCATTAAGATGTCCGTAGGAGCTGCTTCAGCAAACTCAGGGAATATTTTAAGTGACGTTTGGAGAATGACAGAGGCTCAGGAACCACACAGTTCCCATTTGTTCCCAAAACATTGCCCCCCATTTTTAGGGGTGATGGGTCTAAATCTTTTGCAAGTTGGGCTCGGCGGTTTGAAGTGGCTGTTGCAGCACTGCACCCTTTGGCTGCTTCTGAGTTACAACCAGTGTTAGCAGCTCTACTTCCCACACATTTATCAGAAACAGCATTTTTGTATTGGGATGGTCTCCCCACAGCTTTACAACAAGATTACACTGCAGTTTTATCTAAGCTGAAGGAAGTTTTTGGGTTTAAACAATTCCTGCATTTCTTTCAGACCTACATTAATGCTCGTCCACGAAAACCTAATGAAAGTTTAGAAGTTTATGGAGCTGAAATAACACGTCTTGTTCTTGAGGCGTTTCAAGATTATGACACTAATGCACAAAATGGTGAGAAATTTCGTAGCTTTGTTGCTGGTTTAGACCCCATGTTGCAAACTAAAATTCATGAAATGGGTGCAAAAAATATTGATAGAGGCCCTTACAGTGGCTAGTCGTTGTGAGAGAGCCAAAGAATTACTAAATATGACCTCTACCTCTGTATCTCAGCCAGCGTATTCCTCCCCTAGCACTACTACCACTGCTGAGCCATCTGTTTCTATGGTGAATACCTCTAAAAACAGTGATCACCATCTGAGGGGTGCTATGGAAAATCTAATTTTGAAGGTGGACTCTTTACAAACACATCTAAACCAGCTACAGGAATCTATTTTTGTAATCTTTATAATTATAAATATCAATGCAACAATAGGCTGAAATTTAATAACTCATGGGGAATCTTGAAACTAAGATTAAAACTGCCTCATTACCAATTAAAACTATAAAATGACATTAAAAACTCAGAATCAATGTCTCCATGATGGGACAGTTAACTTTGTGAGCTGGAATGTTAAAGGCCTGAATCACGAACTAAAGAGAAAGAAAGTATGCTCTCACCTAACAGGCTTAAATGCTAAAATAGTATTTTTACAGGAGACCCACTTACTAAGCAAGAATCAGTTCAGACTACTAAAAGACTGGACTGGCCAAATGTTCCATTCTAGCTGTATAAAGAAAACTAGAGGGGTTGGAATTCTCATACACAGAACTGTTCCATTTGTAGCATCAGATGTAGTGTCGGACCCTGAAGGGAGATATGTGATGGTTATGGGCAACTTGTATAACAGTAAAATGATTTTGATAAATGTTTATGCATCCAATGTTGATGATAAGGAATTCATGCAAAATCTATTTGCATCCATCCCCAACGTGAACACTCATAAAATTATAATGGCTGGGGACTTTAATTGTGTTCTAAATCCACTCTTAGATAGGACTCCTGTGACAGGGGGGACAACATCTAATACTGCAAAGACAATTACACAGTTTTTAAATGATCACAACTTATCAGACCCCTGGAGGTTTCTTAACCCAAACTCAAGAACATATTCGTTCTACTCACCAGTGCTTTATAGCTACTCAATAATTGATTATTTTTTTATAGATAATAATTTCCTGCCTACAATTAAATCATGCAAATACGACACAATTGTTATCTCCGACCATGCCCCTCTAGTCTTGGAGCTAAAATCATTAAGCCCCTCACACTCACCTCGCAGATGGCGCCTTAACCCTCTTCTATTGGCAGACGAGAACTGCACAGAATTTATATCCAAACAAATCAGCTTCTTCCTAGAGACAAACACGCCCACAGAGGTTTCTGCAGGAACACTCTGGGAAACTCTAAAGGCCTTCTTAAGAGGACAGATTATTTCATATCTTTCTCACAGAAATAAATTAGAAACCAAGAAAGTGTCAGAGCTAAGAAGTGAAATTACTAGAATAGATGAAGAACAAGCCAGGTATCCAAATGAAGTTCTCCACAAGAAAAGGCAGGCCCTGCATACAGAACTTAACATCTTAACAACTAAAGAAACTGAACAACTTATTTATAAGTCTAGACATCATTACTATGAACACGGAGAAAAAGCTAATAAGCTTTTAGCTCAACAAATTCACAAACAAGAAGTTCGCAATGCAATACCAGTAATCACCAACAACAATGGAGAAGAAATTATTGACCATAAAAATATAATGCACACATTTAGAGATTATTATAAATCCTTATAATTCTACTGAGCCCAAAGAAGACAACGCACAATCTAATGCATTTCTGGATACATCACAGATACCACAAATAGATGCTTTAAGTGCTGAGGAACTGGATAAACCTCTAACGCTAACAGAATTACTAGATGCTATAAAGTCACTACAAAGCGGGAAATCAGCAGGCCCTGATGGTTACCCCGTAGAATTTTATAAGAAATTCTCCAATCAGCTAGCTCCCCTCTTATTGGCAACATTTACAGAAGCTAGAGACAACCAAATACTACCTCAAACATTTCGACAAGCATTAATCACCGTCTTTCCTAAACAAAATAAGGACTTGTTACACTGTGCATCATACAGACCAATTTCACTCCTGAATAATGATGTTAAGATACTCTCAAAAATTCTAGCTAGAAGGATGGAGAAAGTGCTGCCCTTGGTAATATCACAGGATCAAACTGGATTTATTAAAGGCCGATACCTATCTTCCAATCTCCAATGCTTGTTTAATGTTATACAGTGGTGTGAAAAACTATTTGCCCCCTTCCTGATTTCTTATTCTTTTGCATGTTTGTCACACAAAATGTTTCTGATCATCAAACACATTTAACCATTAGTCAAATATAACACAAGTAAACACAAAATGCAGTTTTTAAATGATGGTTTTTATTATTTAGGGAGAAAAAAAATCCAAACCTACATGGCCCTGTGTGAAAAAGTAATTGCCCCCTTGTCAAAAAATAACCTAACTGTGGTGTATCACACCTGAGTTCAATTTCCGTAGCCACCCCCAGGCCTGATTATTGCCACACCTGTTTCAATCAAGAAATCACTTAAATAGGAGCTGCCTGACACAGAGAAGTAGACCAAAAGCACCTCAAAAGATAGACATCATGCCAAGATCCAAAGAAATTCAGGAACAAATGAGAACAGAAGTAATTGAGATCTATCAGTCTGGTAAAGGTTATAAAGCCATTTTTAAAGCTTTGGGACTCCAGCGAACCACAGTGAGAGCCATTATCCACAAATGGCAAAAACATGGAACAGTGGTGAACCTTCCCAGGAGTGGCCGGCCGACCAAAATTACCCCAAGAGCGCAGAGACGACTCATCCGAGAGGTCACAAAAGACCCCAGGACAACGTCTAAAGAACTGCAGGCCTCACTTGCCTCAATTAAGGTCAGTGTTCACGACTCCACCATAAGAAAGAGACTAGGCAAAAACGGCCTGCATGGCAGATTTCCAAGACGCAAACCACTGTTATGCAAAAAGAACAATAGGGCTCGTCTCAATTTTGCTAAGAAACATCTCAATGATTGCCAAGACTTTTGGGAAAATACCTTGTGGACTGATGAGACAAAAGTTGAACTTTTTGGAAGGCAAATGTCCCGTTACATCTGGCGTAAAAGGAACACAGCATTTCAGAAAAAGAACATCATACCAACAGTAAAATATGGTGGTGGTAGTGTGATGGTCTGGGGTTGTTTTGCTGCTTCAGGACCTGGCAGGCTTGCTGTGATAGATGGAACCATGAATTCTACTGTCTACCAAAAAATCCTGAAGGAGAATGTCCGGCCATCTGTTCATCAACTCAAGCTGAAGCGATCTTGGGTGCTGCAACAGGACAATGACCCAAAACACACCAGCAAATCCACCTCTGAATGGCTGAAGAAAAACAAAATGAAGACTTTGGAGTGGCCTAGTCAAAGTCCTGACCTGAATCCAATTGAGATGCTATGGCATGACCTTAAAAAGGCGGTTCATGCTAGAAAACCCTCAAATAAAGCTGAATTACAACAATTTTGCAAAGATGAGTGGGCCAAAATTCCTCCAGAGCGCTGTAATAGACTCATTGCAAGTTATCGCAAACGCTTGATTGCAGATATTGCTGCTAAGGGTGGCCCAACCAGTTATTAGGTTCAGGGGGCAATTACTTTTTCACACAGGGCCATGTAGGTTTGGATTTTTTTTTCTCCCTAAATAATAAAAACCACCATTTACAAACTGCATTTTGTGTTTACTTGTGTAATATTTGACTAATGGTTAAATGTGTTTGATGATCAGAAACATTTTGTGTGACAAACATGCAAAAGAATAAGAAATCAGGAAGGGGGCAAATAGTTTTTCACACCACTGTATATTCACCAGCAAAATCAAACACCCCAGAGATATTACTATCATTAGACGCAGAAAAAGCATTTGATATGATTGAATGGAATTACCTTTTCACTGCATTGGAGAAATTTGGGTTTGGCCCGAATATTTGTGCATGGATCAAACTACTGTATACCAGTCCAGAAGCTTCAGTTTGTATTAATAACATTTGCTCAGACTACTTTAAACTAGAACGTGGTACCAGACAAGGATGTCCCTTGTCGCCACTGTTGTTTGCAATAGCTATTGAACCACTGGCGGTTCACTGCCGAAATTCTTATCAGATAAAGGGGATTATCAGAGAAGGACTGGAACAGAAAATTTCTCTATATGCAGATGATATGGTCTTATATATATCAGACCCAGGAAACACTGTCTCTGCTGTTTTAACAGCACTAACAGAATTTCAAAAGATATCTGGTCTTAGAATTAATCTGAATAAAAGTATACTCTTTCCAGTGAATTCACAAGCATATAATATTAGATTAGACACCCTACCTTTTACCATAGCAGATCAGTTTAAATACCTAGCGGTAAATATCACAAGTAAACATAAAGCTCTTTATCAACAGAATTTTGCCGTCTGCATGGAAAAAATTAAGCAAGACTTGCATAGATGGTCAACCCTTCATCTCACTCTACCCGGAAGAATTAATGTTGTTAAGATGAATATCCTTCCTAAACTTCTCTTTTTATTTCAAAACATTCCAATATATATCAATAAATCGTGTTTTAAACAGTTAGATTCAACAATAACCTCATTCATTTGGAACTCAAAACACCCACGTATCCGAAGAGCGACCCTACAAAGACCTCAGGCGGAGGGTGGCATGGCTTTACCTAATTTTCAGTTTTATTACTGGGCAGCAAACATACAAGCCATAAAAACCTGGACACAAATAAATGAACATACACAGGCTTGGTCCGCAATAGAAGTAAAATCCTGTAGTACTTCTTTATACTCCCTGCTGTGCTCTCCAATAAATGAAAGTTATCGCAAATATACTAATAACCCAATTGTGCTTTACTCACTCAGAATATGGAACCAAATTAGAAAGCATTATAAGATGGAAAATCTTTTATCGGTGGTACCGCTGCAAGAGAACCACCTCTTTCAACCTTCGCAAGTATATCCAGTTTTTAATACCTGGAAAAGTTTTGGGATTAAAATGCTCAGAGATCTTTATATAGACAACATATTTACATCTTTTGAACAATTACGTTCAAAATTCAGCCTCCCAGCTACACATTTCTTTCACTATCTTCAAATTAAAAATTTTGTTAAACAGAAATTACCCGATTTCCCCCACCTAGCACCCTCCACAATGCTGGAAAAAATACTGCTCAATTTCGAAGAATTAAACACCATTTCCGCATTATATAAAATCTTATTAGAGTCCCTACCTTTCAAAGATCCAAGAGGACATTGGGAAGAAGATCTCTTAATCAATATATCAGAAAAGGAGTGGAAGGTAGCAAAGCAGAGAATTCACTCGAGCTCCATATGCGCAAAGCATAGAATTATTCAACTAAAAATTATATATCGAGCTCATTTGTCTCGCTTAAAACTGTCCAAAATGTTTCCAGGGCAAGATCCAACCTGCGAACGCTGCAACCAAGCTCCTACCTCACTGGGTCACATGTTCTGGGCCTGCACCCAACTAACATCATTTTGGACCAAAATTTTTAAGTGCCTTTCAGACAGCCTTGGTGTCACAATCCCTCCTAACCCACTAACAGCTGTGTTCGGTGTTCTTGCAGACGGACTTGAATTGGAGAAGGACAAGCAAACGATGATTGCACTCACTACACTTTTGGCACGCAGACTTATTCTGTTAAATTGGAAGAATCCTAATTCTCCTCTGATAAGTCAGTGGAAAACCGATGTTTTATATTATTTGAAATTGGAAAAAATCAAATTCTCAGTTAGAGGTTCTGTACAAAATTTTTTCAAAACCTGGCAGGATTTAATCAATATTATTTTAGAATAAGAGAAATAACTATTATCGCATTTAATCCCCTTCTCCATCCCTTATTTACATATATATTTATTTCTCCCTTTCTTTTGTTTATTGTTGTCTTATTAAAAAGCCCTAAGCAATTCTCCTTTGGCTAAGCTCTCCTTCTCAGGGGTGGGGTTTGATTTGTCTTCAATTTTGTTGGGTTATAAATTGATCTATTTGTATGGAATGATTACAATGAAAATTAATAAAATAAAACTATGAATAAATATGACCTCTACCTCTGCATCTCAGCCAGCGTATTCCTCCCCTAGCACTATTACCACTGCTGAGCCATCTGTTTCTATGGTGAATACCTCTAAAAACAGTGATCACCATCTGAGGCGTGCTATGGAAAATCTAATTTTGAAGGTGGACTCTTTACAAACACATCTAAACCAGCTACAGAAATCTAATCACCTGCTTCTTAGACAGTTAGGATTTACTCCTGAAGGACATCATCCTTCCTACTTGAAACCCACTCGTTACAAGAGAGACCATTCTGTTTCAACTCTGGATGACTGTCATCAACATCCATTCCATCATTTACCTAATAGGCAGCTCCAGCATTGCTCTAGAAGTCCACAACGTTTCCACACTGTCGCTTCACAATTATATACAGGCTATGATGATGAGGAATTTTCAGTTAGTCCCTACTCTCGTTCTGTTTCACCAGAATGTAAACAGCGGCCTGAAGAGCGGTACTATGCTAAACGATCACGCCGTGGTGAGTACAGACACCGCAGTCCTAGCTCAATGATGAGAAGACATAGGGGAGTTAGTCCTACAAGACCCCAGTCACATTCTGTTCATTTTTTTTCTCCCACATGAAGATTATCTTCCCCTACTTCTCATTCTCCAAGATCGGGAAACGATCAGCAGCTATTGTTGAGGGGCACACATTAGCTTTGACAATAACAGCCCCACATGCTGTGCACAAGCCATATAACAGTAATGTTAATAATATACAAGAAGCTATGCCACTAACCCTCACAGCTAATGTGCTGGCTGTGGTGGAGGAACTTGAAGTGTTGGCTGTAGTGGACACTGGCTCATCAATTTCCTTAATTAGTGAGGATTTTCGCATGTCTCACACATCTTTGAAACGGCGACCTTTAAAATCATCTTTTATGCTAGCTTGAGCTATTAATGGACAAAGTTTGGACATTTTGGGAAGTCTGACACTTGGCATTCGCATTGGGAAAGAACTTTTACAACATGACTTCCATGTAGTACGAGGTGGCCACCAGCCAGTTATTATAGGTTGGGACTTTCTACAAAGGCATCATGCTGTGGTGGACCTTGCAGAGGGTAAATTGTCACTGTGGGACTGGGAAGTTCCATTTTGTCAAAAACAACAGGAAGTCATTACTTGCTGTAATGTTTCAGTGCTCAGCACAGTGCTTCCAGTAGGGAGTGAAATTATCATGACTGCCAGTGTGGGCGCACCCTCATTACCTTCGTCAGTCCCTGACAACTACTTTGGTGTATTAGAACCTCAGACTAATTGTGATGTTGTGGTAGCTTGCACTTTCAATCAGGTACAGAATGGAGTTACTATTGTATGAGTGCTTAACCCCTCTAATGAAGATTTGGAATTACATGCAGGTGTACATTTAGGGGAATTCTTATCTGTGCCTGCTATTGAACCCCTATCACTGATGGCTTCCTGTTATACCACTTTGTCTGCTCCTGCAACAACTTTACCTCCAGTGCAAGTAGACCAAGCAATATTAATGGATACTGAAGTACAGTCCCTTGAGATGTTACTACAAAAGTATGCTGGGGTGTTCAGCAAAGGCCTGGAGGACCAGGAATGTACAAACATCATTACCCATCGTATTCGCACAGGAGATGCCCCACCTGTTAAACAACGAGCTTACCGTGTGACACCTAACCAAAGGGCTGAAATACGAGAACAGGTTAACAAACTATTAGAAACGGATGTTATTGAAGAAAGTTTCAGTCCTTGGGCTGCATCAGTGGTACTTGTGCTGAAAAAAGATGGGTCCTGGCATTTCTGCTCAATGCAGTCACAATTAAAGACTCCCATCCTTTACCCAGAGTTGATGATGCTTTAGATGCCTTAGCAGGTTCAGCATGGTTCTCCACCCTGGACATGCAGCAAGGTTACTGGCAGATAGAAGTGGAGGAATGTGACCTGGAGAAAACTGCATTTACAACAGGATGTGAACTATACCATTTCAAAGTGATGCCCATGGGACTGATCAATGCTCCAGCGACATTTCAGAGGCTGAGATGGTGCTGCGTGGCCTTCCATGGGAGACCTGCTTAGTGTACTTGGATGATGTTTTAATTTTCAGTCGTTCCTTTGATGACCACCTGAAACACTTGGAGGAGATCCTATCTAGGATCTACAAGAGTGGACTTTAGCTAAACCCTTCCAAATGCAGTTTTGCTAGAGATCACGTTACGTTTTTGGGCCACATCATATCCTGACAGGGCATTGTGCCTGACCCGAGAAACATCCAGAGTGTAAGAGACTGGCCTACTCCTGGTTCCCGGACTGAGGTACGTGCATTTCTTGGGCTCTGTTCCTATTATAGGAAGTTTATACAAAACTTTGCACACCATGCTGCACCACTCCGTGCTCTTACTGAAAAATATGCTGTGTTCACATGGACACTTGCCTGTGAAGAAGCTTTTTGTTATTTGAAGAATGCCTTGTCTAATCCTCCTATTGTTGCATTCCCTGATTTTTCAGAACCTTTTCTGCTTTACACAGATGCCTCTGGGACTGCAATTGATGCGGTGCTGGCACAGGTCAGCGATAAGCAGGAGCGTGTTGTGGCCTATGCCAGCCATGTGTTAACAAAAAATGAGAAAAAGTGGTCTGCATATGACAGAGAGCTATGGGCCATCATCTGGGCTGTACGACAGTTCCGTCACTACCTTTACAAACTGCCATTTAAAATCATAACGGACCACAAACCTCTACTTGGCTTGAGGCAAATACCCATTGATGGGGACAGAACAGGCCGACGTGCTCGATGGGCTCTTGAACTTGACACTTTTGACTGGGTTGTAGTACACAGAGAGGGTAATGCTCATAAGAATGCTGATGCACTTTCTCGGCGGCCGGTCACTTGTATAGCTACAGATTTGGAGAATGCAGGTGCCTTGCCATCATCTGCTATTGACCCCTCTCACCATAATACAGAGGATGACTTACACCGTTAAATTTGTGGATGTAGTTACCATCTTCCTTTGACGGATCCTGACCCTTCCACAACTCTGCCACCTGGATCACAGTCTGATTAATTTTCAGAGTTTTCTTGTACCCTAGCCACAAATGGACACACCATTTATGGACATCAGCAAAGTGATCCTATGCTATCAGAAGTTATTAAATGGATAACTGTTGGCCATCATCCTCCTTACTGGCAGATCAAACAAGCTGTACCTGTACTAAAGAAACTGTGGCAAGAATTTCTTCGCCTCGCTATCCATAACAACCTGCTCTGCCGTAAAGTATACTTTTCTCCTGCCACAGATCCAGTATATAAAGTAGTCGTCCCCCCATTACTTGTACCAGACGCTCTGGAATTTGTACATAGTAACAAAGTATCTGTACATTTCGCCATTGACAAAACCTTACACAGAGCAAATCGCTTTTGTTACTGGCCTTATATGGCTCGTGACATCCGAAAATGGTGTGAGCAGTGTTCAAGTTGTGCAGCATGCCGTACACCTGTCCCTCACCACTGTGCACCCCCCCAAACAGTGACCTCTACAAAACCCTTTGAAATTGTAGCAGCAGACATTTTGGAACTGCCACTCACCTCACGTGGTAATAAATATGTTTTAGTCATACAAGACTATTTCACAAAGTTTGTAAACCTCTATGCTTTACAGGACCAATGTGTCACTACAGTTGCTCAATGTTTTTTTGAGAACTTTATCACCCAACATGGTATTCCAGAACGTCTGCTCACATATCAAGGTCGGCAGTTTGAATCAGATTTGATTCATTATCTTTGTCAATTACTAGGTGTAAAAAAAAGTCAAAACCAGCTCTTACCATCCACAGGGGGATGGCCTAGTAGAGCAATTCAACCGGACTCTAATTGAACAGTTGAAACGAACCCTGCTGCAACATTTAGGGGAATGGGATGAATTTTTGAACCCTGTGGCATTTGCATACAACACCAGCACACACTCTGGCACAGGTTATATGCTTTTCTTTCTTTTGTATGGTAGATAGGCACGAACGCCTGCTGACCTTCTATTTTCATCGGGTTCAACAACCACTACAATTGCTTCCGGGACGCCTGTGGACTATGTTAACCAACTAAGAAATAAATTCCAAGTGGCTTTCCAAACTGTTGCTAGGAATAACCAGTTGGCTCACAAACAACAGAAGCATTTTTATGATCGCCTTGTCAGACATGAGCCATACTCCCCAGGAGATCTTATTTGGCTGCATGACCCTACTTCTACACGTCAGAAACTGTCCCCTCACTAAAAATGACCATTTGAAATTGTGGAGCACATGGGTTCTTCTGGGGATGCCTCAGGTGTAAGTTATCGTATAAGGTGCCATTTTGAACCTACCAAGTTACAAGTTGTCCATTATAATCATCTGAAGAGATATACTTCTCCACTCCCCACCACCTCACCCACTATGACTGACTGCACTATCTGGCTCGCTCCCCTTTGTACCAGTTACTCAGAGGCAACAGGAAACTGAGGTTCAACTGGGTAAAGAGAACTAGACTCAGTTTGGACACGACATAAACAATAATCCTGCTGTTCAGCTGGAATCTGGGACAAATTCAGAAGCACTTTCTCCTGTTAAAGGTGTTCTGCAGGAGCCAACTCAGCAATGAATTCGTCACCCTACCATCCTACCAAAACGTTTTAAAGACTTTGTAATGGGTTAAAATATTACATTGTTAACTTGTTGATGTACAGTATTTTCTAAGTTGTAGATTTACAAGGCTAGAAACGTGGACGTTTCTTTCCTGAGGGAGGGAGTAATGTAAAGTTATGTTGTCACAAGTATTAAATTAGAGAAGTAAATGTTCATTATATTAGAATGAGAATAGGGATATACCTCAATTTAAATCTGCAATGTTAATTTCTCTGTTACGTTGTAATGTGTTAGAAAGTAGTGTTTATAAAGCTAGGCATTCAAGATCTGGAAGGATATGTGAGAGGAAGTAAGATTGTTATTGTTTTGTTTTTGGCCTGACCATGTGTTAGCAGCTGCAGAGAATACAGCTTGTATTAACAACAGAAATCTGTGTCCATCCAGTTCTTTTTGTTCCCGAAAAGGATTCCACCCATCTTAGAAGAGAAAGTGTTGTTACACTAGGAACCATGGCACTGTTGGACAGCTTTTCCACACATACCAAGCATAACGTAATCGGCTCGCTTGGTTCCCCGGAAAAAGTAAATCCAAAGGAAAGATAACTTTCATTGTATTGTCTTGAGCTCACCTTTTTTGAGTTCTTTTGACCACTACTCATACTAGGGCCTTCATCTGGGTCACAATTTTCTCCAGGACCCAGTTCGGATTGTGCACTTTTTCTTTTCAGATATTTATCCATCGCTATCACTGCTGTCACAGCCGAAGCATCAGTAATAAAGTATCTATCTATCTATCTATCTATCTATCTATCTATCTATCTATCTATCTATCTATCTATCTATCTATCTATCTATCTATCTATCTATCTATCTATCTATCTATCTATCTATCTATCTATCTATCTATCTATCTATCTATCTAATACTATTGTTTGAATGGCAACAGGTAGATACACAGATTAATTAGTCATCTGCTGCCACCTAGCGGAAGAATATTTAATTGTTCTGCCTGTCACTGTCGCATAGACGAATGAAGACAAATTATTTGCAGTAAATAAATAATAATTTTCAGACCAATTAAGGGAAATTGGATAATTTTCCACGGTACACTTGATGATCTCTCATGGCACACTAATGTGCCGCGGCACAGGGGTTGGGAATCACTGCCCTAGAGAACAAAAGGAGAAACTGACCTGTCAAGGTAAAAACTTGTCAAAATGTGATATCTGTCTCTTTGATGAAGTAAATAAATAACAGAAAACACTCCAACTTTCAAATCAGTTAACTAAGTCACACCCGAATGTTATGCTATATGTACAAATTCTAACTTCTTAAAATAAGAAAGTGATTATTTTACCAAATTGAAATATGTATGTAAGCAGAAGTTCATGTCAGGAAATTTCAAGAAAGTTAATTGATGGATTATTTAAGGGAGGAGAAATTTGGTGGGTGGAGTAGGGAGAGAGAATAAAAAAGAGAAATGTTCTTGGGTAGCTCAGTGCTGTATCTCCACTGTTGTATTATTAAAGAAATAAATATAATTGGCAAATAGTCCACAAACTGGGGTGGCCATCTCTTTGTGCCTTCCACACATCGAAGACTCAGTCTGCTACGTTACTGAGGTCAACTGCAAGCCAAGAAGAACCGACGCCGAATTCTGGTAAGGAGAGTAGCGGACTCTCAACACCCGCTCTTACACGTAGACAAATATTGAAGCACAAGGTTTTCTGTCATTTAAATATTGTTAATGGTACTTATGTAGTTTTTTTGTTGTGATGACTGACTTATCAGCTTGTTTATACTCCAACGTAGACTTCCTAGAACCATCCTCTTGGAGTTGTGTGCTTAATTTTGAGCCTCCATTACAAACACTATTAAGCAGAGACAACACAATCCCTGGTTTGTTACAAGTTTTACCAACCTGGTTTAGAACAATAGATAGATGGATGGACGTTGGAATGCGACTGATGCATTACTAAAATTCACAATGAAATAAGATTTTATGATCATTTCATTGTCCTTCTGACTGGAGTTGCTCAAATGCCAACACCAAAAACGTCTCCATAATAATTGACGATGGTTGAAGCTTGAGGAAACTTAAAGCTAGTTTTCACACCAAGGTTTTATACATCCTGACTTTTGTGTAAGAAACGGCTTAGGTACATTTCTGAATGTAAAAAAGTTTTATACATTTATATTTACATTTATTTGCTTGTCAGATATTTTTATCCAAAGTGACTTACAAACGAGGTAAACATAATCGAGTAACATTAGGCTAGGGCCTGTTTGTTCAGGAAATATAGTAGGACATGTAACAAAAGCTAATTGCCACAAGTGAAAAGATGTAAAAAATAATACATTTACAATCATAAATTAACATTTAATAAAGCAATTAAACTTAATGTAACAACAAATCAAAGAAGAATATGACAGATCACAGAGCATTTTTTTTCAATCAATTAGACAGATATTCACAGAACAAATGATTTTCAATTGCTTCTTAAATGGAGTCAGCAGTATGGGTAGAGGTGGGCAGCTCATTCCACCAACTAGGAACTACACAGGAAAAGAGTCTGGATTGAGACTTGATACCACACAGAGGCGGCATCACCAGATCTTGTTCACCGGCAGACCTGAGTGGGCAAGAAGAAGTATAGGACCTCACCAGTGTCTCCGTATGCTCAGGAGCTGACCCATTCTGTAGGCAAGGATGAAGGATTTGAACTTAATGCGTGCTGCTACAGGGAACCAATGTAGCGACCTGTGCCTGTCTCGGCTGGTTAAATACAAGATGGGCCACTGAATGCTGGACTGCCTGTTGATGGTACTTGCGGGTACTCCTGCCAGAAGTGAGTTGCAGTAGTCCAGACATGAAAAGACCAGCACCTGGACCAGATGTTGTGCTGCACACTTTGTGTATGATCTTGCAGATGTTGTACAGCATGAACCTGCATGAACAAGGAGAAGTAGAAATGTGGTCAGAAAAAAGACTGCGTACTGACTTATAGGTGTTAGCAACAGTGAGCCAAGCTGTACATAGATAGGGAGTTGAACAAACTGGCTGGCCAGGATCACACAAAGCTTGGTTTTTGATAGGTTCAGCTGTAGATGGTGGTCCTTTATCTATGTTCAGATATCATATATCAGTAAGACATGCAGAGACTCCAGCTGATGCATATTGTCCTCCAGAGGGAATGACATGTACAGCTGTGTATCACTGGCAAAGCATTGATAAGAGAACACAAGGGACTGGATGATGAAGCACAGCAAAGTGGGGGATGACCCAGCAGCAGTCCTTGGAGTACACCTGTGCATGTCTGGTGTGCCTATAACAACTCTCCTCACCAGGACACACTGTAGGATCTGCCCAAGATGTAGGACTCTAACCATCTGAGAGCAATCCCAATGATGCTAAGGTCAGAGAGAGTGACCAGAAGGATGTCATGCTTGGCAGTGGAGAGATCCAGCAGGATCGGGACAGATGACATGTTAGTAGTTCTAGTCGTAGCTGGTTGACCACTGTTAGTAGAGCTGTCACAGTCGAGTGATTCCTCTTGAAGCTGGACTGGTTGGTATTGAGGAATTCATTCTGAACAAGGAAGGAAGAGACCTGGTTAGAAACAGCACATTCAAGTGTTTTGGAAGGAAAAGAAAAAAGAGAGACAGGCCTGTGATTGTTAACTTGGGATGGATCGAATGATGTTTTTTTGAGAAGTGGGGTTATCAGGGAATGTTTGGAGATGGTTGGAAATGTGCCTGAGCTAAAGTGAGTGTTATTGGTGTGTTTAATTGTGGAAATGAATGAGTGGAGATGGCAAGAAGATGTGAGGGGATAGGGTTCAGTACACAGATAGTGGGGGTGATTGGAAAGGAGGTCGGAAACATCTGTGGCAGAAAGTGGAGAGAATGTTGGGTGATGCTTGGAAGGAGGCATAATGGGTGTCAGTGAGGGTGAGAACTGACTATTGATAGTGGACACCCTATCCTGAAATAAGGTGGCCAAGTCACCAGCAGACAAGGACATCGGGGGGGAGGAAGGTTAAGAAGGGAGGTGAAAGTGGAGAACAGAGAGCGTGTGTCGGTGGTGCTGTTAATTTATACATAATGCCCCATAACTCTAAAAAACACATGCATCTCCATTCCTGTCAGGTAACAACAACAGGGTCAGTGGTCCACTGTGCAAACATAGCCACTCTAAACAGACTTGTACTGGACTGGTTTAGAGTTTCCAGTTAACCTAACATACAGATCTTTGGGGTGTAGGAAGAAAGCAAAATAAATGTAAATAAACTCCCTCAAACACTTTGAGGACATACAGGCTCCACAAAATAACTGGGCATAATAATTAAACCAAGACACCTGGAATTGTGAATCAGTAGTGCTACTAGCTTCATCACACTGTCTCCCAATACAAAATATTGACAGTATATAGATAAAAAACACATATTTTAAGTGTGACAACCAGCACTTGAAAATTATCCTAACATAACTGTTAACAAACATGCCTGTTTGTGTAAATGAAAAATATGCTTCATGCTCTGAACATACAATAATAATGACCCTTTAAACCTATAATGACTATGTAAGCCAAAGATTTAGTCATTGTATAACTGTAGACATTTAGCACACATCCACATACAATCTTTGTATGCTTAGGTGTTAAATATCCCGACGAGTGGCAGCTCTGGCTTGTTTTCCATTTATAAAGTGCCCCTGAGTAAAGAGATCTCATAGCCAAGTGAATGACAATGGGGACAAATTTAAGAACTCCCACGGGATTAGTTTGTTTGACTGCTTGAGAATGCAAGATCATTTTAATGACTTCAGATTCTAACTGTGTTGGTATTTCATGCAAAACTTATATTTAATACCGTGGTGCCTCTTGGTTGAACTTTTAAGAGAACTGGATTAAACACAGGGTATCATATTTCTTACTTGTGGTTTATTTTTCCTGTTTCTTTTCTTCAATGGATGAAACACTCCTTTGTTCTAAGAATGATGTGGTAGAAGCCCCAAATCCAATGTCAAAATAACTAATAAAATAATGTACTGTAACACATTTTAAGCTCCTCATTCAAAGAAGGCTCAGATTCTCCTAGTAATTTGGACTATGTTAGAGAAGTCTGAGGCGTGCTCTAATACCCTTATTGTATCTAATACCTTTATTGTATCTGTATTGAAAGAATTTTCAATAGCATTAAGTAGTAGTGAGGACAAACACACGCAACAGTCCAGAAGTATGTATGTTCACACAGATAATTCATAGCCATGTTTACACATCGAGACTCAGTTCTTCGTTTTAGGCTTAAAAACACACATTCATGTTGAGCTCTGGAAGCCTGAGGTTATTTTGTAAGAATTAAGTGGATAGGATTGGGGGTCTTTGTTGTGCTGAGTAGCCTATTCTCATCTAGGTTGTTCTAATGTTATTCTCTGTCTCATCATCCTTCCTAACTTTATCCTGTTCAATAACTGATATTTGGCTTTGTCAGGTAGACCTCTGCAAATGAGTGTCATGTAGTGATCAGAATTGTGAGTAACAGGGCCTACTATGTCCTATACTTGGTGCCATTGTATGTATTGTGGAGATTAAGTCACCTTTGAGTTGGTTGCTCCTAAAAATAGCTGAAGTTTGGAAGTGCACCTGATGTCACTAGGAGCTCCTTGGAAATTCTCCATGAAGCTGGAAGTAATTCCTTAGAGACATTTGGAAGTAGCTCACGTCTGAGTATCAAAAGCCCCTTCTTTCACAGGGCCAAGAGCACCTGGCTGCAGCTACTGGAAAAAGTGGAGGTCCACATTAGACAGGAAACCTTTGTCTGTGGTCAAAATTATGATCTTCCATGATGTGCCTGGGGTTATCCGGGTGAAATGCATGTGGTTAGACAGTGGTTATAATTAGGGTTGGGAGTGGGTTCTCTGGCACAAAGTGACAAAAATAAACGTGCGTGTAGTTCACATGTTTCCTATCTAACTTGGAACTCCATAGCTTACAGTGTTTGTAGTCAGACTCCTCTCCACAGAGCTGGCTCAAATAACGACTAAAAGGATTTTAATCAAACAAAGACCAGAAGAAAGATAAGGTAAATAAACAAGCTGTGTTCATACTGGGAAATCTAACAACTGATTGCAAGTGTTACGTTTAGTCACGGTTCCTTGACCTGCTGGTGTTTAAATTTCTGTTGTATGTCTTTTTTGCTCATATTTCATTCATTCGTTATGTTATTCTGTTTTTCACTATTTTCAAGCATTATTTAAATTCTATATGCATATGCTTATTCTATTATATTCCATGTGTTTTGTGGGTGGTTCTCCAAGAGGAGGGGCCACCTCCCCATAACAGTCAAGGGACTACACTCAATCTTCTTAAGGCTGTGGGAATAGACAGTTCCTTGTGGTACATTGTATGCATCTTGGTGTTGATCACTTGTCTATAATTTCAGCAAGCGTTTCTGTGATTAGCAGGATTTTGATCTCTTTTGCTATGTTTTTCCAAAGACAAATGCACAGATCAAAATTCACTTAGACTGAAACAAAATAAAAGTTTGCTTGCAATAATTCACAGAATTCTAATATCAAATGATGTGTAAATAGATGGGTCAAACATTATATCATTGCTTACAATGATGCCACAAGCAGCAAACACCTGACCATCTCTGGGTAAGATTTTCATGGAAACACACCAAAGTTGTGGTGGTGCCCCTAACAAAACAATAATGGCCATAAATATTAAACTTTTAAAGGACACATTCTGGAGCAGGGGTGCCCACACTTTTTCGGCTTGCGAGCTACTTTTAAATTGACCAGGTCGAAATGATCTACCTACATTAAAAATTATATATATTTTAGTGTACTGTGTATACTTTATTCATAAAATATATGTTGTTGTACCTTGCATAACTGAATAATCTTTATTGTACAATAACAATTCAATACATTTATGGTCACTACAGTATTTGGATTTAATAATCTTCATGTGGGAAAAGGCTGACTCTCATAAATAAGTAGAGCTGAATAATGCAGTCAAGGAGGTAGCATATTTCCTCATGTTTGGGTACTTTTCCTCTCTAAATAAGTTCCAAAACTGTCCAAGAGCCCCCAAACTTCAGTTGAATGTCATCCTGTAGTGTCAAAATCTCATCCTCCACTGTAGAAGAGTTTTAGGTGAAACAGTGTTGCAATTTTTGATGCGGGTGAATCACCCTCAACATCTTCCCTAAATGGAAAGCACATAAATATAGCAATTGGCTCAAGTAAAGTTGAGTCTTTAAACCGTCTGTCGAAGTCTGACAGGCAATTTTCAATCTGCTCTGTGTAGCGTATGCTGTCAAGTTGCACACACACCTTCCATTGCATTTCCAGCTCTGACGCGAGGTTTTGGATGTTCCCCAAATCAAGGCGCTGCAGCTTTGAGGACAGATGTTGCATTTTTCGTTTGAAAGCATTAACTGAGCTAATCATATTGACAATGGAGTTCTCTGTTCCTTGCAGCTGTAAATTAAGCTCATTCAACATGTTGGTCAGATCGGAAAAAAAATGCCAAGTCTAGCGGCCATTGATCGTTATTAAGTTGCTTGTATTGTGCATGTTTAATGACAAGGAGAAACTCCTTTTTCTCTGGCCAGGGGTCTTCAAATCTCAGCAGAAATTTCTCCCTAGCCATCTGTCTCAACGAAGGCCTCTTTTATCATCTCTCCATCTTGGAAGGACTTCTTATGCTTAATGATCGAGTGACTCACCCGAAACGATACTTTGGTGTGTCTGCCTTTGCTTTTGAATTCAGCCAAGTGAAAAATGACGGCTGTCCGATTAACTGCGATTTTAGTTCCCTCTCCTTTCTCTTTCTCAGGTCGCTTTTCGGAAGGAAGTCAGTTTTGTAGTTTTTATGAACAGTTTGAAAGTGCCTTTCCACATTTTCCTTCTTTGGAATAGCAATGATAGATTGATAGATCAGACAAACGCACTTTGTGACATTGTGAGAAAAAAAATCTTCTTCCAATTCCACATCCAGCTCATACCCTCCCCAAACAATTTTTTTTTTAAATCCCTTCTTTAATTGGAAGGCGAACTAGATCATAGCCGGAGTTTTGCAGTAGCTCGTGCGTTTGATTGTGCATGCGGGATGACCAGTGTGATAGAAGAAAAGAGATCTCAGACTGGCCGCCCTGTATGTCAATCAAGTGGCAAATGCCATAGGAAGGATATATGACTAACATTTAAAATTTTTTTTTTTAATGCAACGCGATCTACCTGCACTCCCTTTCCGATCTACCGGTCAATCGCGATCAACGCATTTAGCACCCCTGTTCTGGAGAAAGACAAATGTAACATTCAGATTTCTCAGTGCTAGAAACCCCCAATTAGAAACATAGTTCATCATAAAGAGGTCAGGAATTACTATAGACTTGAGGAATAAACAAGCTGAACTTGGAGTTTTTTGTGAAGTACTGCACCCAAAAGGGTGTAAAGGGGTGAAGGCCTCAAACTATCCAAAACCAGACCAGTGCTTCCTTGATCTGAAACTCAAAAACAGATTTCACATCAAGTATCCTTATTTCACACTCTACTGACAGGATTTGGCTTATGAAGTCCCCAAAGATGTGGACTAGGCTTTTAAACTGTTCACAATACTTTTAACTGGCCAAATATATACCAAATTGCCCCTCAAGTAAAAGAAAAAAACATCAAAAACTTGACTTGAGAAGCAAGATGACAAGGAATCTTTCAAATAAATCAAAAATATCAAAAAAGTAGAACAAAGGTAAAAAGAAAATTGCAGCAAAAAGTGTTTGCCTAACAAGGCTGCCCAGAGAAATAAATCCTAATCTGTAATCCAACACTTGTAAACCAAAAATTCAGAAATCAGAAAAACTACAGTACTCACGGGAAAGCACTTTTCAAAAGAGAAACAGTCATAATATACCACTGAATGAGTTACTCCCCAGCCTCAAATACAAAGACTGAGGGTGGTCCTTTATCAGTGATGTCAGGGTGACCCTGCCTCTTTGAGTTAAATCCAAAAAACACAAGGAATATAAGAGAACATAGAACAACTCATCATTATTATAAAACAATTATTAAATGGAGCAATATTAGCTGTCAAAAATAAACATTATTTTGTTTGTATTATAAATGGATTGTAGCTCTTTATTAGGGAGAATTCATTTTGTGTGGTTTTGTGAGGCAAAATTTTATTTTTACTTTACTATTAGTATCTTCTGTTTATGCGACATGCAGTTCCATGTCATGTGACCATGAGCAGTACTTTGACGATCTCAAAGATTGATCTTTTAGATCTGGTAACTCCATTAACTGGTACCTCCAAACTGGTCTTGAGTGTGTTTTCAAGTGTGCCGTGCCTTTCTCCCGGACCAGTTCCTGATTATACTGTATATTACTCAGGACTCGCTACAATCCACTGTTACATAAAGAACTCTCATTACCTTTAATAACATTATCTTTAGTAACAAATACTGATTAGAGGAACAATTCATGTATACTGACTCACAAGAGACAACAGATACAAATGTAAAAGATCAAGAGAATTGTAAGTTAAAGAATGGGCTAAAGGTCAAAAATGGCAGTCAAGTGAAAGCCAAAATGTGATCAGAAAAGTTGCAATCAAAAACAACAGCATGGATTTGAAAAACCAGAAAGACTAAATAGTGGGTTTTTTTACTGCAGTATAACAAGTTTTATCTGTCAAGCTTTGATAACCTAGAAATGCTTTGTCATCAGAATGATGTCACAAATGAGCACACTACAAAGAATTGAGGCAAGATATTGATGGAGACGGCAGAAACAGAAGCTTATCGTAGTGGTGCCTAAACAGTAAACAAAAACTGTGACAAACCAGGATTAAATAATTAACTTTCTCAAAACAGGTTCTGGACTGAATCAAATCCTATATTTTGATTCCTCGAGTCTCAAAACCATTTAATCCTTATACAAACTAATAGGAACTGCACAAATATTTACACAAAAAATCATGGAAATTGGATGTCATTGTGTGAAACTAAATGAATTTCACTTCAAGCAAAATTTGTGTCATCCACACAAGATGAAAGATTCTTAGGCCAGTAAAAGAGAGTTTACTGCATTGGTCTGCTTATCATTTAATGTTTAATAAACGACTTTAGTGAACACAAAATCACCAGACTCATTTCCTGTCATGAGTTGACATTTTATTGAGCTGCCAGATGTGTTGTGGTAGTCCAATCCCCACTTTGCCAATTATGATGGCAATCTTGGCAATCACAATCCTAAAGATACATCAGTGACAGAAAATGAAAGTTTCATGACACTTTGAGATTGCATGTTCCCAACCTCTTCATTGGAGAGAGGAAAGGACAAGTGTGGGAATAAGGAGTTGGCCTCCTGTGTAGACAGATTTATCTGTAAAGAAAACGCAGTAATGTATATAGTAGTACATTCAACTGTGACTTCATGTAAAAAGAAAAAACACTAAAATTCAAAGAATGAAAAAAATTAAATTTTACTGGTAAACAACAAATGACATGCATTATAGAGCTGAAGAAAAGAATACAGATAAACAATGACGTGAACTCTTTGCTTTCTATCCCAAAAACACTTTTAATATTTACAAAAACTGTTTTAAGTGGGTTTCACAATTGTGAAATTTGCCTGCAAAATTATTCTTAGTGTCAGCTTTGCAAAACTGCATGTGAATGAAAACTTACCTGTTTTGTGCATCACGAATGACAAGGAGGTCCAAAGCGCAGTGTAGGTTTTTAAATAAATAATCACGTCCTGGGAGGCACGGGTGCGAGGATGTGTGTGAGCACGTTCCATTTGGGGTTGATTGGGATGCTTGACTGATCACACATGGGAAAAGTAATGAATGAAGGTTAAAGAAAGGAAGGGTGGAGAAAAGAGTAGGAACAGGATGGGAGATGGTACAACGTAGAGTGGAAGCAGGCAGACGGAAATGTGAGCCCCTGATGAGGAGCATGTAACTAACACTCAAGAGGGGGCTGAGGGCTGCTCCTGCTGAGTATTTTTAGAACAGGACTGTCCAAGTGTTCTGGAGGCTCCCATGGAAACCCGACAGACTGTGGCAAGAGAGGGAGAAAAGAGCAAACCTCGGGGTGGCACCCAGTAGATGCTGTCGGACTGGCCACAGGGGCCCGTGCTGGATTAAGAGTTGTCTACGCCGGCTGGGTGATGTCTCCTCGTGCTGCAAAATCTGAAAAGGATAAGATGGAGAAATGTCTGATTTTAGAAGGAAGCACAAGGCTCATGGCTTTAAAAGAAAATGTTCGCACTTGTGTTTTAACCTCGTTTTAAAGAATTATTTATTGGACATTTTAATATCCACATTCACTGATTTTATGGATAATTTATTTGTTGGATGAAGCACCGCACTATTGAACACTTTGTTTTGCACCAACCCCTTGCTGAATGTGTGTGTCCTCATTTGCCCAGCTCATTTCGGTTCGGTTTCAAGAGCCTCCCAGAAGCGACAAGGGAGAGTGGCGCTGACCTGGACCATCTCAAGGAGTAACAAACATGTTGATGATGAATTCAGACTTTACATGTAAGAAGTCTGTTACATAGTCACCAATCGTGTGTATATGGAACCAATCTTCCACAGCTGATGAAGGCTGCCTCTGTCCGTAACCCTTGAAGTAGAAGTAGAAAATATGGGTTTGCTGGTGGGAGAAAATATTGCCAGATCTTTAGAAGTGAAAGGTTACACGTTGAAATGTTTGCTGGAGGGATTAGGCTTCTTAAATATTACAAACATTATTTTAGGTAATGCCAGGAGACAGTTGGTGGTAGTTTCCTCTGCTTCCTCTTCTTTACATGTGACATCATTATCCATCCATCCATTATCCAACCCGCTATATCCTAACTACAGGGTCACGGGGGTCTGCTGGAGCCAATCCCAGCTAACACAGGGTGCAAGGCAGGAAACAAACCCTGAGCAGGGCGCCAGCCACCGCAGGTGACATCATTATAAAAAATGAAAAAGTTAAGAGGTGAAGCTACATGCTTTACTGGCCTGACAGATGTCACTCATTTAGTGCTGTACTATATCACAGTTTATTTAATTTAGCACCTGTCACTGTGTACAACATCCCAAGGATCCTACATGTAATTTATGTTAATATTTTGGTAGTGTTAATGGTTTATTGTCTGCTACCAGAAGGTCACTTTCTTGTGTATCTGAAAATGTTTGGGTCAATTTTAATACTTGGTCAGTAGCCAAATGCGTGCCAGCAAGTTATCAACAGAAATTCTTAAAGCTACTGAATTACAGCATAATTAAAACTAATCCGAACTGAAAAAACATTCTTATTTAACCGTGTAGAATTGCTTGAGGGTTGTGTTCCTTATAAATAACTAGGTGAATGACATCTAATGATTGCATGCTTTATTAACGTTAATCTCATAATGTAATCTACTGTCACTGTAGGCTACTTTAATTAATGGGATTGCTGATTACGATGGATGCTTTCCAAAAGGTGAATCCCTTTCCTGAAATTAGATATTTACCTCAAGTGGATGACCCATGGAGCAGCAAATAGTGATCTCTCTCTTACACTACTTGGACCCTGGTTTGACTCTTAGCAGGGTTGCCTTCCATGTGGAATCATACTTTTCTCCATTTACAGTCTAAAAACTGGCTGTCACCATGACAGAATGGCAATGATTTTACTTGCAAGAATTGACATATAGAGGTAGTCTTCTCTTGTATTCTTTTTGCAAGGTTCATTAGTCTCAAATTGCCTTGGCTGTATAAATCGGGTACATTTTTTGAAGATGGAATAACTAGTATATTCTATAACATCAGTAAGGTGCTATTCTTCTGTAAAGTTTGATAAAAAAAAAAACATTAACATACTCGACAAACTATTCATGTCTGTCACAAGGCTGAAATAGTTCTTTTTCCATCCATTCATCTGTTATCAAACATGCTTACTCTGGTTCAGATTTAGCTACCTGACTGTCTGGGGAAGGGTTTCAACCAGTCACAGGACACAGTTACAGACAGACAGCAACATATACTTATACAGGGCTAATTTAGAAACACACGTGGCTATATGGATAGAGGAGACACAGGAAAAAACAGAAGTGGACATGGTAGTAGCCAGATCTAGATTTGGACACAGAGCTCTGGGACTGTAAGGCAGCAGCATCGCACCAGTCAGGTAATGTGCCACTTCCTTAACTCGATAAGTGATACAGTAACCCAAAATATGGAAGACTATTCGTGCCAAATTTAAATGCAGCCCAATGTGTTAACTACTTAAGAAACCTACTCTGGACTGCTCAGATATTAACCAGTACAGACCAGTATCCCTGCTCTCTTTTCTTTCTAAAGTACTGGAACGAGCAGTTTATAACCAATTTAATGTGTTTTTATCTAATAACGCCCTTCTTGACCCTCACCAGTCTGAATTCAAAGCAGCTCATTCTACCGAGACTGCACTTCTTGCTGTCTCTGAAACACTTCACACAGCCAGATCTACCAACCTGTCCTCAGTCCTCATACTTCTAGGACCTATCTGCAGCCTTTGACACGGTCAACCATCAGATACTTCTGGAAACTCTCTCTAGTCTTGGGATTTCAGGCACTGTCTGGCAATGGTTTGCTTCTTACCTTGCTGACCAGACATTCCAGGTTGCCTGGCAAGGCTCCCAGTCAGCTCCACGAAGACTGACCACTGGTGTCCCTCAGGGCTCTGTCCTAGGACCCCTTCTCTTCTCCTTATATACAGGTTCTCTTGGGAAGGTAATAGCTGGACATGGATTCTCTTACCACTGCTATGCGGATGACACTCAACTCATTCTCTCCTTTCCACCAGATGACCAGCAGGTCTCAACCCGCATCTCAAACTGCCTTGCTGATATCTCCTCTTGGATGACTTCCCACCACCTCAAGTTGAATCCCAGCAAGACTGAACTCTTGTATATCAAAGGCAACTCATCTCCGAATCTTGACCTTGCAATCTCTCTTGACAACTCGGTTATCGTCCCCTCAAAAACGGCAAGAAGTCTTGGTGTCACTCTAGATGAAGAATTGTCTTTTTCTCCACACATCAGCAACCTCTCCAGGTCCTGCAGATATCTTCTCTACAACGTCAGGAGAATCCGCCCCTTTCTCACTACAGAGGCTACTCAGCTTCTCGTCCAGACCTTGGTCATCTCTAAGCTGGACTACTGCAACTCTCTGATGTCTGGACTTTCACTAAAGGCAACACGACCACTTCAGTTGATCCAGAATGCAGCTGCAAGACTCATTTTTAATATTCCCAAATTCTCACACACTACACCTCTGCTGCGGAACCTGCAGTGGCTCCCTGTGGCTGCCCGCATCAGGTTCAAAACCCTAACCCTTGCCTTTAAGGCCAAAACTGGAACTGCGCCACCTTACATATCAGCACTGGTTAAGCAGCGTGTCACTTCTCGCTCTCTCAGAACATCAAGCACTGCTCGTCTCGAACCACCCTTACTTAAAAGAAGAGGACGACATGCATCAAGACTCTTTGCAGTGTTGGCTCCTCAGTGGTGGAACGAACTTCCTCTTGCTGTACGAACAGCGGAGACCCTCACTGTCTTCAAACGTCGTCTGAAGACACACTTTTTTCAACAGCACTTGGACTAAAGTCCCCATACTTTTTTTTTTCTACCCTTTTTCTCAAAAAAAAAAAAAAAAATTTTGTACTAACAACTTACTATTTTCTTCTAGCATGGTTTTGTGTACAACTTGGTCAGCGGTAACTTGTTTAATTACAGTAGATTTAATCCTAGCCTTAAAGACTGAAGAACAGTCGTAGACTACTAAGCACTGTTGTAAGTCGCTCTGGATAAGAGCGTCTGCTAAATGATGTAAATGTAAATGTAAACTACGTTGAAATGCAATACAAATGCAAGTGGGAGACTCGATTTTGGCATGTGTCAAGATTAAAAATATAGCAATCAAACAAACAATCGATTGTTTTTCATTATGCAATTTTAATGTCGATTTTAATTCATGCTAATTCATAGATCACATGTTATAACTAAAATCAAAGCAGACTTTTACATTTTGCTTATTGGCAGCTCCATGTGTACTGCATTTCAATGCCAAATCTAAAGGTAAACAAAGGACCAATCAACATCAAAAGGTGTGGCAAAGGGCGTAGTTAAAACAAAGGGTGCAGTTAATACGTTGGATTGCATTTTATTTTGATACAAATAGTCTTTCATAAAAAAACATCTCTAATGTAAATAAAGTTTGACATTACAATGAAACACCAAAAATACATTTGTGGAGTTTGATATCTAGGCTTGGGCGGGGAGTGGGGGCAGACGAACCATTAAACATAATAGCATTTTTCAGAGTCACAACCGTACTGCTACATATTTACATAAATTCCTTAGTTTTAAATCATAAATTGTTTGTAATGCAAAGTTATGATATAACATAAATCTCAAAAATTACATGTTTAAAACATTGAAGCTATGAAAAACTAAATGAGTTCTGTTAATGACTGAAATGACAGAAAACGCTTTTTTCTCTAATTGTTTTTTTTTTTGGCAAAATAAACAACAACACCTATAATGGTTGGATTGATGTAAAGCTGTAGTATTTAAAAATGTTTATTTAGGTCTTTTAAGAGACATTTTTATTTTTGCTCTTCAAAGCCTGAGATTTTAGGTTCAAATTGTGTCATAAATGTTATAAGTCACCTTGAATAAAGATGTCAAAGAAATAAGTTCAATGCATGTGACAAAGGTTTTCTCAGATCACCCCACCAACTGTTTGTACAGGTGGCACATTCAGGCATAAGATGCCAACATGCATGCTGTTATTTAAATGGCTGCTTGAGGGTCTCTTTTGCTGACAGGAGTGGCTCTCTAACACATAAAAGAGTAATATACTGAATAACCATCCATCCATTTTCCAACCCACTGAATCCAAACACAGGGTCACGGGTGTCTGCTGGAGCCAATCCCAGCCAACACAGGGCACGAGGCAGGGAACCAATCCCGGGCAGGGTGCCAACCCACCGCAGGACACACACAAACACACACTAGGGCCAATTTAGAATAGCCAATCCACCTAACCTGCATGTCTTTGGACTGTGGGAGGAAACCGGAGCGCCCGGAGAAAACCCACGCAGACACGGGGAGAACATGCAAACTCCACGCAGGGTGGACCCGGGAAGTGAACCCGGGTCTCCTAACTGCGAGGCAGCAGCGCTACCACTGCACCACCGTGCCGCCTATACTGAATATAAAATATTCAAATTGAAGTGACAATTTGAAAGTGTAAAGTAATCTGTAATTTACACCGAATGTTTCTTTCTTTTAAGGGTAGGTGAAATGCAAGAAACACTGGGTAAGAATTAAACTACCATATTTGTTAATATCATATTTACATTAGCTGTGGCCTTACTTTTGGTTAAAAAACCCAAACATTTATTAGAGATTTACTTTACTAACATAGTAAAGTAAATTACTATTATACTGTGCACAAAGTACTACACACACCACACTCATTAACTACAATACTCTTCTCTATAAACCACAATCCTCCACTCCCAGACACTTCGCCCACCTTCCTCCCAGCTCAGCTCAGTGTCTGGGCTTACCCAGATTCCTTTTATAGCCCCTGACCCGGAAGTGGTTCTAAGCACAACCCACAAGTCCATTTCCTTCCGGGTCAGGGCAAACAGTCCTCTTCGTCATCCCGGGAGCACGTCGCTTCCTCCAGTCACGTGACTGTGACGCACTCCCGGGTTATAGGGCATGTAAGAGTCCACTAGCCCCTTCACAGCGACTCCTGGCGGCCCCCAAGGTATCCAGCAGGGCTGTGTATAGAAACTACAAAGTCCATGAGGCCCTGCTGGAACTCGGGGCACCAATATGCTGTCCGGAGGGCTCCTCCTAGCAGCCTGGGGGTGAGGGCCGGACTGGAAAGCCGGCAATCCTCCACAGTATTTATATTTTAATTTAAATAAAATAAATTAAATAAATAAATAATTAATAAATAATGCTTCATCAGGAGCAGCATCAGCTACTGTATGAGGAGAGAGCCCAACCTAGATGATACACTAGTCCATTCTAAGATGTTAGAATATATATATATATATATATATATATATATATATATATATATATATATATATATATATATATATATATATATTGTGGTGGATGGCTGGGTCCCATGCAGGGTCCCATTCAGGGGGGGCAGCCCTGGACGGTGCAGTACCTCCCTCTAGATGTCGGATGGCCGGCCCCCTGGGTTGGAGTGGTGCCTCAGTCTCTCGCAGGGCTTCATGGGAGATGGAGTTCTTCACAGCCCTGTTGGGATCTGGGGTTGCCACCAGGGGGCGGGGCATGGGTCCCTGAGCCCAGCTAGATTAATCTTCAGCCCCACCTGAGAGTGCAACCAGAAACAGGTGATCAAGCACCTGGAGCACTTCCGGTGGGCCATAAAAGGAGCTAGCAGCCACCACTCAACAACCAGAGTCGGTAGGAGGAGGACTAAGCTTCTGGAGGAATGGTGGTGGAAGAGAAAGAGAGAGAGGAGTGTTTTTGACTTAGTGTTTAGTGCTTGGGACTATGTTGTGGCTGGGGGGGATATGGGGAAGACATGCCCTCCAGCTGAAGAAAATAAAAGTTTATTTATTTTATACGTGTGCATCTGTGTCCAATCTGTGTCGGGTCAGGTGCAATATAGTGCCTTTCTTACTATATATATATATATATATATTATGATAAGGTTCCTCACACCATCACTCTTTGTCTCCTGTGTCTAAGCCAATTTTCACCCATCTACACACCACACCTTGAACTCCGACTTCTTGTAGTTTGAAGTCCAACCTCTCATGTGGCACCTTATCAAATGCTTTCTGAAAGTCAAAATAAATAATATTCTATGCTCCACTTTGATTCAATCCTATTGTTGCTTCTTCAAAAAACATGACCTTCTTCTTCTGAACCCATGCTGATTATTCAGTAAAACTCCTGTTCTTGCTGTGTGTTGCTCAATCTTTCCCTTAATAATTCCTTTATTTAATTCATTTGTGATGCACATTAAGCTAACTGGCCTGTAGTTGCTTGGTTCTGTCCGATCACACTTTTGGCTTTGGCAACCTTTTTGTTGCTCTGTATCAGATGTTTCCAACCTGTGAATGACATTTTAAACAGGAAGGCTGCGTAACGATTCACCAAAATTGTGTGTGGTGTGTTAGACATCATGATGGTGCAAACAGTGTCTGGCAGTGTGCAATAATTTGTAGATCATTTTTTAGTTAGTGCTCCTGTTCTATGACATGAAAAGAATCGAGCATTGCACATGAAATTGTCACCCATGAATGAGCCACAGAAATGCGCATTCTTGTTGGTTCCTTACTGCGGATGGGCATTGTGTTCGTGAAGGCAAATAACTTTTTTTAAATGGATGGAATTTGGACCTAGCAATAATCTTTTTAGAAGGGTGAGGTTTAGTACTTATTTCTATAAGAGCTCTGACCGTGAAACATCACTGATTTTGAGGTCTGATTGACATCTTTGCCTTGGGAGGACAAAGGAGACTGAATTGGATACAACACCTGCTGCTTACACTCAGTCTGTCTCTCCTGCTGGTGGTCCTGGTAGTAGCGTAGCAATTTTAACTGTGCAGCACATCTGTTTCTGAACTGCAGTGCAGGAATTACTGGGGGGGACAAAGCTTGTCAACTGCTCAGCAGTGCACTGGCCTCCAATGCTGCACGGGGGTCTCCAATCCTGCAAGCCCCTCGAACGTTGATCGTGGTGACTTGGTACTTCGCTGGATAACCCAACACCCGGACACTCATTATTTGAGTGTCTAAGCTTCACAGGGTGGACACATTTACAAGATTATTGAGATTCATAATGGTAAATTGCTCAATTTATATTTAAATATTACACTGACTTAAAAGCTTATTTTTCTGAGTTCAGCCTGTTCAGCCACATTACTGTATGTAGTTCAAAAATTAGAAATTTGACTTCTTCATCTTTATATTTGATATTACTTTTGTAGGGGTAGCCAAAATAATTTATACATTTTCTAAGAGGCAGGTTGGGAACCACTGCTCTATAAGTATATCATTAAATGTGATGTGTGTGTATATCTTGTATATTTTGTTGTTATTATTATTATTATTATTATTATTATTATTATAACAAGAAGAAGAAACCTCTCCAGAGCTGGTCACTGCATTGTGCCCATCTGTAGATTCCAACTGTCTAAGACCATAAAATTGAATTGAATAATAATAATAATAATAATAATAATAATAATAATAATAATAATAATAAATGAAAATACAATAATATCTACTGTATTTATTTTCAAACTTCCTTCAACCTTGAACTAGTTTAATAAAATTTGAAAATGGAAAGATGGGTGATGATCCTAAGAAAAACATATGAATCTTTCATATAGCACATTGGCACAGTAGTTGGCATTATACCTTACACTTCTTATAACCCAAATTTAATAATTTATGGAGAGATGGAGGATAAAGATAATAATAGTTATTGCTGTTTCACAAACAACATTTATTTTACAAGTATGACTTTCTGCAGTGAATAACAATACAGAGTGTTTTAGATGTATCCAGTGCTACCAAAAGGAAAAGCCTTCTCCTTGAACAGACGGACACAGCTATAACAGAAGTGACACACATAATTTATAAAACATCCAGAAAATAACTGTGTGTAAAAGGCTGGAGCAAAAATAGCCTTCGTGGGTCTTTTATGTGCAGGTCTGCTTTTTTCTACAATTCCTTTGCTATGCAGGCTTAAATGAAATCAATTGTTTCAAAAATTGAATGGATGGATTCAGTATAGAATTACAAAATTAGCAAAGGCTTACTTTACAGTCCAGCACTTTATCCAATGCACCACATAATTGTGATAAGTAAAGATAAATAGTATTTTTATTGGTTTGCAATATTGAATACTAACATCATAAATACTGATTATCATTTTGGATGTAAGACAGGAAAACTGGAAGGGCATCAGAGGGCCAGACAGATCTCACTAACACAAAAATTAGTTTTGAGGTCCGGCTGTCTGTTAAAACTGTCATCTTGTCCTGGAGACTTTTATTAATAGGGTATTTTGTAATACTATTGGACAGAGAGAAATACTGAGGAGTACATTCTGCCAAACAGAATATAATACTTAAAGACATAGAAGCAGACAGTGATAGAAGATTTGAACTTTTTTACCAAAGCTTCAAACAGATGGATGGGTATCTATAGTTTACTACAAATTAGGTTTCACACCTGGGTAGATGCTCACCTTGTTCCAGGAGATGGCATGGCATAGCTGATTGGTGTACTTTAGTTTTAAGTAGCAGCGCTTTATTTTTCGGAAAGTATAGAAAGAACTGAAGGGAGTGTCCATACATGGAAGAAATGTATTGGGTAACGAAAATACACACTGACTATTTAAAATCCATCACAGGTCCGGCACTGCAGTTTTAATACTTCCCGGATCATGGAGCCAAGCAGCACGTTAGTTCTGGCCGCGATTGTTCTGCTAATACTATTGGCCTTGTCTCGGAAGGACTCCGCCCGCTATGCGAAGATGCCTCCCGGACCGACACCGTTACCTCTGATAGGTAACATACTAAAAGTGAACGGCAGGACCCCACACGAGAGCTTGGTCAAGGTGAGCGCCTAATGACTTCCTTAAAAGAATACTATAAATTTAGAGGATCGAGGTATCGACCTGCTAACGTGCGCATCTCCCCACAGATGAGTAAAACCTACGGACCGGTAATGACGGTAAAGTTCGGGTCGCAGCCTGTCGTGGTTCTGGTCGGGCTTGACGCGGTCCATGAAGCGCTGGTGCAGCAGGCAGACGTGTTTGCAGGGCGAGCCAACATACCGCTCTTCATGAAAGTCACTGACGGTACAGGTGAGTGGAACACCTGCTCGGAGCTTCTCATTCTGAGGCGCTGTTCCGATTTATCTTGCAAAGCATTACGAAGATCCGGAGGTGTGACAGGAGGGTATAGTCCTTAGTACAATTTTTCTGACAGAGAATGTAATATTTTTTCAAAGGATAAAAATGACCGCTTTAGAACTTTTGAAGCTCTAGTGCATACATAGTTATAAAGAGCCTAATCAAAAATCAAAATGTACTTTTATGATCCAGTTAAACATCCATCTCTCTCTCTCTCTCTCTCTCTCTCTCTCTCTCTCTCTCTCTCTCTCTCTCTCTCTCTCTCTCTATATATATATATATATATATATATATATATATATATATAAATAAATAATATAATTATATATATATACAACGGAGATTTCGTTGTAAGTGAAGATTTACAGTATACTAAAATGGAATAGATTGAATATTAATCACAAAATTAAACGGCAATGTGCTGACGATTACTGACTTCAAAGAGATTCTCTAAGAAAGAAAAATGTAATAGCAGAAAGTATGATTATTTTAAATTATAGGCTAACTTAAATTACATAAATAAAGTGAACAACACGTGAGATCATCTATCTATCTATCTATCTATCTATCTATCTATCTATCTATCTATCTATCTATCTATCTATCTATCTTATGGGAGGTATTTTCTGCAAAAAAGGAAATTAAACTTATAAAATGAAAATGCAATCTCTCTTTTGTAATTTATTTTCACAATCTGAATTCAAGAATGCTGCAAAAATGAAGAGCAAAACGCAGATGACGTTTTACTCTTACACTTGCGCCCCCTGCCGCTCATTGAATTTTCTTTTCTCCTTGGCATTTTCATTTTCACGTTCTCAACATGCAAATGTATTTTAATTAGTACGGGTCAATGAGGTAATTTCATAGAAACAATTTTCTGATCACATACAAATATAAAAATATTATGAAACAACAATATAAAAATAATGGAATTCAAAAATATATTTGTACCTATTGAAGCATATTTTGGAATTATATTTTTGAAACGATATATTCGATACTTTCTAGAATGGTCAGAAAATAGATTCCGCTTTGTTTAAAATTTTTTTTTTGTTTATGAATATGAAATTAATTGAAAAGGATTTTTTTTCCTTTTCTCTTGTTGTCTGGCTGTTGCTTTTAATTTATTCTGTTTTCCTGTATTTATGTTTGTTTTTTAATTCTACGTGATCAATTTTTATGTGATTAATTTTATTTATTTTATTTTTGTTTGTGCAGCACTTTGGTCATCGTTGGCTATTTTTCTAAATGTGCTTTATAGATAAATTTTTGTTGTTGTATAATACAGTTCGTATTTGTTAATCATATATTTCTTAATGAGGTGGATTTAAAAAAATCTTATTAATGATGGAAAAGGAACCATAAATTAAATGAAAATTATGGATTATGGAAGGTCTTCATAGTGAATAAAATAATCACTACTGTATCACCTTATTTAAAATTGTTATAACAATAAAGTGTCTGATCGAGTCATCGATCGGCTACAGGGGAATGTGACATAACTATACGAGGATGAGCTCGTGAAAACAGTAGACGGATACATTTATTAGATAACACAACAAAAATACCAAGCGTCCCATTTCCGCTTCAGTTGAAATAAATGTAAATTATGACGTAATAAAGGTCAATTTTTGTCATGTTAAATACATTTAGTATTTATTTATTATATAGCAAGTTAGTTACTTCAGAACTATAATTACGCATGGTCTTCGGATTTTGTGAGACGGTTTCGCTGTGAAGCCTGCGGTGGGTTGGCACCCTGCCCGGGATTGGTTCCTGCCTTGTGCCCTGTGTTGGCTGGGATTGGCTCCAGCAGACCCCCGTGACCCTGTGTTTGGATTCAGCGGGATGGAAAATGGATGGATGGATGGGTTTCGCTGTGAAGCTCGAAGTGAGGAGGTGATAAGATCAAAATAAGGTGACTTAAACACAGTTAAAGTGAGAAGTATTCAATCGATCAACGGGGAAACAGCTACAAAGGACAAATAATTCTGCGGAATCGAGGCGCAAAGCCCAACATGTTGACCCACGCAAGTTAAAGTATATTTTTTGTATGCTGCGAACTTGAAAATGAAAATCCAAAATGGAAAATGAAAATTCAATGAGCAGCAGGTGGCGCCAGTGCTTATTTGCATTTCAGTTTCCATTTTTGCAGCTTCATTTCAGCTCAGGGTGAAAATGAAATTGCAATCAGTATCATTTCATTTCATTTTTTAAATTTTGCAACTTTATTGAGAATAGACTTTGAAAAATAAATGGCAAAAGAGAAATTGCATTTTTATTTTATAATTTTAATTTTCATTTCCTTTTTTGCATAAAATACTTCCCATGTGTATTTATCCATTTCCTGAACTCACACTTTCCACTGCAAACAGGGGCATAGCCAGGAACTTATTGGGATGAAAAAATGCTTGATCCATCTATGATTAATCAGTTGAAACTGCTATACAATAGATTTCATGAAGCTCAAACTTGAAATCTCCACACTGATCCCAGCTACATCTATGACTGCATTGTCACAGGCAGCTGAAGTATTAGGGACATGGCAAGTAGAAATTCATGCAAAAACGGATCTACTCCTGCATGGCACTTTAAGAAATACCTGCCAGCCAAACATACATGTCAGCCTAACCACAGGCCACCCACTGTTTAAACACAAAATGAAAAACTGATATACCCTTTTATTTATTTATTTTACAGCTTGTCATTCTTAAACTTTCTTAATCACAGGGGGACCAGCCCTGGACATGGCTCTGATCCATTGCAGGGTCAATGTTATTATGGGCCACCAAACAATGCCTTAAGGCGCTTTACAGGTACAATAAAGAAACTTTGTTTGCATATTTAGTGGTGTGGTGTTGTAGTGGGTTTTGCTGCCACTGATTCTGCTTGCTGAGTTTAAACGTCACATTCAGTTGCAGGAGCAGTAGAGTTTGCACTCACTCCCTGTGTTTGTGTGGATTTGAGGACGTGGAGATTGGGTGAATTCAACATTGTGTTATGACTGGTGCCTTGTCCGGGGCTTGTTCTTACCTCATGCCAGACGCTTATATACTATATTATATGGTATCTATCTATCTATCTATCTATCTATCTATCTATCTATCTATCTATCTATCTATCTATCTATCTATCTATCTATCTATCTATCTATCTATCTATCTGTTTGTCATGTCCCACGTTTCAAAGAAATCTTTACAAACAAAGTTATGGGCAAGCAATACTGTATAAATCCCAAGCACACCAAAAGCACTGCAGTTTTCCTAGCATGACTTACAACCTGGATTGTGGCATCCTGTTACCATCTTCCTCTGCCTAAAATGATTTCCCTTTTTTTTTAAATTAAAGTACTATTAACCTGCAATATAAAAATATTGTAATTTACATTTAGAATAAAAAAGACACAACAATGCTGTCTAATTTACCTGATCCAGTTCAGTTGTTGCCAATTTAGCCTCAAGTGCAACACAGAAACCAAATGTAGCTGGCCGGTCTTCTGTATAGGCCGTTCATGTCAATCAGTGCTGACATGGAGCCAGTTAATCAAATACACTTGTGTTAGGAAAAAAATTCCACTCAGACACAGGGATAACCTGAACTCTGCACTAAACGCAAATGAGCACGGGATTCAAACCCAAGAGACTGGGTTAATGAAGCAGAATATATAATGGAACAAGTGGATGGGGGTATCTTTATTAGTTATAAATGGGATGAGAATGGAAATACATGAGTGTGGCATGGGTGTATACTGCATTTCACAAAAAACAGAGTCAACTGCAAATCATTTTGTTTTTTATTTTTACTTTTTGAGTGTAAATATTGTATATTTTAGCTGCAAAGGTACACAAAGTGTATTCTTAGGCATCTCTGCAAACACCACTATCAGATTCTCAAGCAAATAATATTGACTTGCATACTGGAGTGTAAATGTATTTATGTACTGAGCTTTCCCTTTTCTTAATTGTGTTCTACAGGTAAGCCCCTATAATGCAAAACATTTTATGTCTTGAAAAACAATTACCTGTAGTGTTTTTCCTATATCTTGATTTGCAGGAATAGGAATGACTAATGGAGAATGCTGGAAGCAGCTTCGACGGTTTTCAATGGCAACACTAAAAGATTTTGGAGTTGGAAAGAGGAGTATTGAGGATTGTATCCGAGAAGAAGCCAAATACCTTGTTAAAGAGTTTCAGAAGTATGAAGGTGAGATAAATTTTAAATGAGACTACAAAAAATGGGTCATATCTTTATATTATATTATATTATATTATATTATATTATATTATATTATATTATATTATATTATATTATATTATATTATGTGGGTTTCCTCCCACAGTCCAAGGAAATGCAGGGAAAGAGGATTGGCAATGCTAAATTGGCTCCCTGATGTGTGTGTGTGTGTGTGTGTGTGAGTGTGTGTGTGTTCACCCCATGATGGGCCTGAGTCCTGTCCAGAGACTGTGCTGATTTTGTACCTGAAGTTTGCTGGAGACTCTTCAGCCTCCCTGTGACTCCGATCTGGATGAGCGGGTTCACTTTAGGAGAACATAAGAAATTTTTCAAACAGATCATTTAGTCCATCAAGCCTTTTTGTTTAGTTAATAGCTAAGCTGTCCTAAAACCTCATCCAGGTTTGTCTTAAAGTTTGTCAATGTTTCTGCTTCAACTACATGTCTCTGTAGTTTGTTCCAGAGTACTACAACTCTTTGCATAAAGAAGTGCTTTCTGTCTTCAGTCCTAAATGCTCTTCCCCTTAACTTCCACTGATGTCCTCGAGTACATAATTTACCCTTAAGCTGAAAGAATGTTCCCAGATCTCCTTTATCAATGCCTTTGAGAATAAATATATACCTGTATTAGGTCCACACACAGTCTCCTCTGCTCGAGACTAAACAGGTTTAATTATTTGAGTCTGTCACAGTCGAACATGTCCTGAAGTCCTGGGATGCTCTTGGTTGCTCTCCTCTGCACAGCATCAAGTGCTGCTGTGTCTTTCTTGTGCCATGGTGACCAGAACTACACACAATACCCCAGATGTGGTCTTGCTAGTGCATTATATAGTATGAGTATAACGTCCCTCGATTTATATTAAACAGTTTTTATGATATAACCTAACCTTTTCTTTCCCTTTTTAATTGCTTCTGTGCATTGCTTAGATGATGAAAATGTTGCAAACTAAACCCTTTTAAGAGGTTGATTCCTGCATAACAATGTCTCCCTTGTTTATTTTTTTGATTGACATTACTTTAGCCCACGTGTAGCACTTTGCACTTTTTGATATTAAATTGCATTTTACAGGCATTCACCCTGTTCTGAAGGTTATCCAAATCTTTTTGAATTCCTTTTGCTGCCTCTTCAGTGTCGCCGTCCCTCCAATTTTAGAGTCATCTGTGAATTTGAAAAATTTACTAACTATACCAGAATCAATGTCACTAACATAAAGCATAAAAAGTTTAAAAAGGGTTTAGAAAATGAATGGATACATATTTGTGTTTGTATGAATCCTTAATTCATTTTTTTCATAATTGTTTATGTGATTTCAATTTCTGAAATATCCCATAAACACAAGTATTTAGATTCTCTCCTCTGCTTGAAATTTGTCTCAGGTGCATCCAATTCTATTGATAACTGTTAAGATGTTTCTATACCTTGTATGGAGTCCACCTGTCATCAATTCAATGGACTGTACATGATTAGAATAGGCACACACCTGGCTCTATAAAGTTAGAAATCTGACAATGTGTATCAGAGCAAAACCCAAGCAATGATATTGAAGGAATTGCCTTCAGAGCTTAAAGAAAGGGTTGTGTAGAGGCAAAGATCTTGGGAACGCTAAAAAAAATTGTGCAGGACTGAATGATCCCAAGAGCACAGTGGCTTTCATAATTCTTAAATGCCAAATTTTCCCTTCGGGCAAATAATGTTCTATCTAACATCTATCATCAAATGGAAGGCATTAAGAAAAAACTTAACTCTTTCTAGAGTTCCCTGTCTGTCCGAACTGAACAATCAGAGAAGAGATAAGAGAGGTAACCAAGAACCCAATGGTCACTCTGATTCATCTCCAGAGATCCTGTGTGCAGATGAGAGAAACGTCCAGAAAGAACCCCATCACTGCAACACTCCAGTAAATCAGGACTTTATGGCATAGTGACCAGACAACACATAAAAGCATGCTTTGAGTTTGCAAAAAAAGCACCTAAAGGACTCTCAGACTCTGAAGAACAAGATTCTCTGGTCTGATAAAACCACGGAGGCTAGTCAAGGTTGAATGAAAGCTGAAGAGAGCAACATACAGAGATATCCTTAATGAAAGTCTGCTTCAGTGCACTCTGAATCTCAAACTGGACTGAATGTTCATTTTCCAACAGGACAATGACCCTAAGCAGAAAGCAAGAACAACAGAGAAACGATGCAGGATTAACTTTATGAATGTTTTTGAGTGGACCAGCCACAGCCCAGACTTGAACTCAATTGAAAATCTCTGCAGAGACCTGAAAATAGCTGTCCACCAACAGACTCCATCCAATCCAATAGCTTGACTGGATCTTTAGGAAAAAATGGCAGAAAATCACCAAATCCAGGGGTGTAAAGCTTGTCATACCCTAGACAACTCCAAGCATGGTGGTGTGGTGGAAGTTAAGTCAGTAGAGATTAGCTGTGAGTAGGTGAATGCCATGGTGCAGACATGAGAGGTTTCATGACTAGCTTAAAAACGTATCAAGCTTAACCTTATTAATTGCAAGATCAGAATTTATAAGTTATGTGTGTTTTTCTATAAAAGAGATAAAGTACAATTAGTAGAGTTAAGCTTTTGTAAGTTTGTTTGGTGTTTTTTGTTACTGTCGTTCTTATATCTGTATATGTGTTTGTGTGTGTATAATATAATATATATTATATGTTTATATATATATATATATATATAGGTCTGAATCACAATCTGATTATTTGGATAGTTACCTAGTTGGCTAATTGGCAAACATCCGGCAAGTCCTCTCAGTTGCGAGGAGCAGATCATAGTCATACAATACCTGACAAACAATACAAAGAGTACACAAGATGTTTTTGCTGTACTCTTTGTATTGTTTGTCAGATACTGTATCGCCTCGGCAAGAGAAGACACACAATCAGCAATGGATAGGAGTACAAGTGCAGGTGTTTTTATTAAAAAGGATAAGAAAAGTCAGAAAGTGCAATGCTTTTTCCCTTGAAAAATACCATGCAAAAATCCAATAAATAAGCAATCTGTTTTTCAAAGTGAAGGTTAAAACACAATCAATAAATTAAAAACCAAAGGTAAAACAAACACAACTTCCTCCATCCTTCAAGCCAGCTTCCATCTTTCTCACATTCAAAACTGGCACCTTCTGGATCCCTAGGGAGATTCTTTATCATTCCCCACTACCCTCCTCGGCTCGTTCCACTATGGGGCCCTGACACCTGACATATTGACTGATTCAAAAATTCCAAATTGCCCTTTTTCCTTCTGTTTGTCCTTTCCTTCTATTCGGCTTCTCTCTCTTTATATACTTCCATGGGCACAATGTCTCACACACAAACTGCTAGGGCCAATGAAGCAGTCAAGTCAGACCACACACTCACGTGCAAGAGCACACTGTCTCGGCTTCTCCACCAGCCTCGTACAGCCGTGCAAGCATGCACACACATGGAAATTAAGCTTGCTATTTATTTATTTATTTATTTACTTATTTATTCAAAAACTGGCCAATAATTGCTAAGCTGTAGACCCTCTGGGCGGCACGGTGGCACAGTGGGTAGCGCTGCTGCCTCGCAGTTGGGAGACCTGGGGTCCTGGGTTCGCTTCCCGGGTCCTCCCTGCGTGGAGTTTGCATGTTCTCCCTGTGTCTGCGTGGGTTTCCTCCGGGCGCTCCGGTTTCCTCCCACAGTCCAAAGACATGCAGGTTAGGTGGACTGGCGATTCTAAATTGGCCCTAGTGTGTGCTTGGTGTGTGGGTGTGTTTGTGTGTGTCCTGCGGTGGGTTGGCAGCCTGCCCAGGATTGGTTCCTGCCTTGTGCCCTGTGTTGGCTGGGATTGGCTCCAGCAGACCCCCGTGACCCTGTGTTCGGATTCAGCGGGTTGGAAACTGGATGGAAGGATGTAGACCCTCTATATTACCCATTGCCAAACGCAAAACTGATAATTAATTAACCTCTTTCCACCCAAGTGGAATTGCAAATAGCATTTTCCAGAAGGCCATCAAAGTGTCACATACCTGCAACTGTACTATCAGTTCAATGTAACTGACCATCTTTAGCTAAGGCATTGTTTGATAGATAGATAGATAGATAGATAGATAGATAGATAGATAGATAGATAGATAGATAGATAGATAGATAGATAGATAGATAGATAGATAGATAGATAGATAGATAGATAGATAGATAGATAGATAGATAGATAGATAGATAGATAGATAGATAGATAGATAGATACTTTATTAATTCCAAGGGGAAATTCACATTCTCCAGCAGCAGCATACTGATAAAGACAATATTAAATTAAAGAGTGATAACAATGCAGGTATACAGACAGACAATAACTTTGTATAATGAAGAGTTACATAGTGTGGGGAGGAACGATCTCCTCAGTCTGTCGCTGAAGCTGCTCCTCTGTCTGGAGATGATACTGTTCAGTGGATGCAGTGGATTCTTCATGATTGACAGGAGCCTGCTCAGCGCCCGTTGCTTGCCACAGATGTCAAACTGTACAGCTCCATGCCTTACAATAAAGCCTGCCTACCTCACCAGTTTGTCCAGGCGTGAGGCGTCTGTCTTCTTTATGCTGCCTCCCCAGCACACCACCGCGTAGAAGATGGCGCTCGCCACAACTGTCTGATAGAACATCTGCAGCATCTTATTGCAGATGTTGAAAGACGCCAGCCTTCTAAGGAAGTATAACCGGCTCTGTCTCTCTTGCACAGAGCATCAGTATTGGCAGTCAAGTCCAATTTATCATCCAGCTGCCATCCCAGGTATTTATAGGTCTGCACCCTCTGCACACAGTCACCTCTGATGAGCACGGTGTCCATGAGCGGCCTGGACCTCCTAAAATCCACCACCAGTTCCTTGGTTTTGCTGGTGTTCAGTTGTAGGTGGTTTGAGTTGCACCATTTAACAAAGTCTTTGATTAGATTCCTGTACTCCTCCTCCTGCCCACTCCTGATACAGCCCACGATAGCAGTGTCATCAGCGAACTTTTGCACGTGGCAGGACTCCGAGTTGTATTGAAAGTCCGATGTATATAGGCTGAACAGGACCGGAGAAAGTACAGTCCCCTGCGGTGCTCCTGTGTTGCTGACCACAATGTCAGACATGCAGTTCCCGAGACGCACATACTGAGGTCTGTCTTTAAGATAGTCCACGATCCATGCTACCAAGTATGAATATTTGATTTAACTTGTAGCCTACAAACTGCATATTTATGACTTTTTTTATTATTTAATTTAATACATTACTAAATTATGGCTGTCGAGTTCTACCATTTACTATTTTGTCAAGGGATTCATCTTTAGATGAATTAGCAACAAGTACACTATACAGCTAAAAGCATGTAAACACCCTTCCAAATTATTGAGTTCAGGTGTTTCAGCAACTCTCATTGTTCACAGCGTGCATAAAATCAACCACATAGCTCTGCAATCTGAATTTACAAACACTGGCAGGAAAATCGGCAATACTGAAGAGGTAGATAATTTTAAATGTGAGCTTTTCTAGATCTGACACAGTCAACTGTAAGAGCTATGATTGCAAAGTGGAAGCGCCAAGATACAAGGACAGTTCGGGAATGAAAAGGTAAACTACACAAACTCATACAGCAGGGCCACTGAGTGCTGAAGTGCATAGCACGTAAAAATAATCTTCTGTTGTATCACTTACAGCCAAGTTCCAAACTACCTCTGGAAGCTATATCAGCACACAAAATGTGCATCACGAGTTTTATGAAATGGGCTTCCATGGCTGAAATTCTTACACCATCATTGCACTCTGGAGCAGTGGAAACGTGTTCTTAGGACTGATGAATCACACTTCACTATCTGTCAGTCTGAAATGAATATGAGTTTGACTGATGCCAGGAGAATGCCACCTTCTAGATTGCATATTGCTTAGTGTAAAGATTGGTAGAGGTGGGCTTGTAGTCTGGGGCAGTTTTTCAAGATTTGGACTTGGTGCCTTGGTTCCAGTAATGGGGAACTGTTAGTTCTAAAGCATACAAAGACAATTTAGATAATTGTGCACTTCCAACTGTGAGACATCAGTTTGGGGATGGCCCTTTTCTGTTTGAGCAAGACTGTGCCACTGTGCACAAAGCCAGGTCGATAAAGACATGGAGAAACTCGAGTGGGCTGCACAAAGCCATGTCTCAAACCATATTGAACACCTCTGGGATGAATTAGAGTGCTAACTGCAAGCCAGGACATCTCATCCAACATCAGTAGCAGACCTCACTAATTTCCACAGACACACTGCAAACTTTTGTGGAATGGCCTTGCAGAAGATCGAAAGCTTTTGTTGACACAACGAGGAGGCCAATTCCACATTAATGCCTATGGTTTTGAAATGGGATGTCCAACAAGTTCATATAGGTGATGGTCAGGTGTCAATAAATGACTGACCATATAGTGTACTTTTCATTGTACTCTAAGTTATAGTGAAAAACTAATAAAACAGAATTAAGTTAAATTAACAAGTTTTGGTGTGTTTTCTCCTTAAGGTTCCCCTTGTGATCCGATGTACTTTCTGAGCACTGCTGTGTGTAATGTCATCTGTTCAGTTGTATGTGGAGAGCGTTTTGAATACCAGGATGAAAACTTCATAGAACTCATGTCTGTTATTAATACCATAATTTATCAAATGAGCACTCCTTTAGCACAGGTAAAACATATTTTATCTTATATGATATACAGAGAGAAATGTTCTCTTTCTTCAATTGAAATATTTTTTCTTTTGGTCTAGTTGTACAATGTCTTTCCAAATATACTAAGATTCCTGCCTGGACCTCAACACATTGTTCTTCAGAAGATAAAAGAGTACCAAAAGATGGTAGCTGCAATAGTTGAGAAACACATGGATACAGTGACTGCTGGCAGCCCCCGGGATTTTATTGACGTCTACATCATGAAAATGAAGCAGGTGAATTATCATAAATCATCAGCTGATCATTTTTAGCCTCACATCTCAGCTCCTTGTGTCCTTTAATACCATCTTTTAAATGTTAAAGTTAACCACAGGCAATGTTACTTTCTTAAAATGTGTTAAATATAGCACAAAATGCAGCATGTAAGGGGCTGGCTCAGAGTATGGAGATCAATTCGTCCTTGAGCAATTTATATCATTTAGGGATGCACAGAGCTGGAGCCTTTCTGAGTAGCCTGTTGTCTGAGACAGGAAAGAACTCTGAATATGGAGCCAGTCTATTATAGGACATAAACACTTATTTACCCTCACATTCTCTTTAGGGCCAATTTAAACCAATGTCATATTGCATGACTCCTAGCTAAAGGGGATTTCAAACTTGACGACTGTAGTTTTTTGTGCTCTCATCACCAGAGTGTGTTAAGTCATATGAACAGAAATCATAGAGCATGTCAAATTATGACAAATTATGATGACTTTCCAGCATAGTTTCTTATTTCCAAAGTACTGTATTGTGAGCTCTCTCCTTTTTCTGCCAGCCAATAATTTGCTGCCTGATGGAGCTGGTTCACACGTGAAGGATTTACAGTGTGGTCAGTCCAGTCACAATCTCTGTCATATTTTTTCTTTTTTCATTCTATTATGGTGTATAAAACATGTGATATCAGACAAATCAGCCTCTCCACTGTTTGTGAGGTCCAAAATATTGATGTTACTAATTCCGTGTAGCTGCATTATATACACTGTACTTCCAAGTAAGTGCTTGTTGGATGTCAGCTTCCACATACACAGAGACCACCCTTGAAGACAAACCTCCTTGATATGGTAGGGATGAGTCACTGATTATTTGGACTGAGCCAATGGATATGTCAGGCTACATGGCTGGATGGTTTTGGAAGTGTTTGAAACTCACCAAGGTTATGTAAATGAAGTCTGTGACTGAACATCTCTAGAAAAATGATGTAATATGACATGGCCTTTAGAGTCTAGGGTCATGGGTACTTAACACAAATAAAAGAATAAAAGGTTGGCTCGGGGTTCCTTTGTTATCTGCTCCGCAGATACAAAACTCCTAAAAGAAAATTAAAAGAAATCTTTAGTTGTTGTGCTTCTCATGAGTTTTGTTTGGTTTGACCTCTTTGCCTGTTTTTTTCAAATTGAATTCTTGTCTCTCATTAGGATTTGGTAGCTAGTTCTGGTTTTTTTTTTTTTTGGTTTTTATGCACGTCTCCTGTTTTAGCTCAGTAAATACACTGCCTGGCCAAAAAAAAAGGTCACACACTCTAATATTTCGTTGGACCACATTTAGCTTTGATTACGGCATGCATTCGCTGTGGCATTGTTTCGATAAGCTTCTGCAATGTCACAAGATTTACTTCCATTCAGTGTTGCATTAATTTTTCACCAAGATCTTGCATTGATGATGATAGAGTCTGACGCTGTGCAAAGCCTTCTCCAGCACATCCCAAAGACTCTCAATGGGGTTAAGGTCTGTGTGAAAATGATGTCTCATGCTCCCTGAACCACTCTTTCACAATTTGAACCCGATGAATCCTGGCATTGTCATCTTGGAATATGCCCGTGCCTTACGGCTACACAGATGTTCAGTCCCAATCCCTTGAGTTCCCTTCGCATTGTGCGTGTGGAAATGCTCTTACTTTCACTATTAAACATAGACCTGAGTTCTACTGTTGTTTTTCTTCGATTTGATTTCACCAAACGTTTAAGTGATCGCCGATCACGATCATTCAGGATTTTTTTGCGGCCACATTTCTTCCTCGAGGACAATGGGTCCCCTCTATCCTTCCAGTTTTTAATAATGCGTTGGACAGTTCTTAACCCAATTTTAGTAGTTTCTGCAATCTCCTTAGATGTTTTCTCTACTTGATGCATGCCAATGATTTGACCCTTCTCAAACAGACTAACATCTTTTCCATGACACGAGATAAGTCTTTCGACATGGTTGTTTAAGAAATGAGAAGCAACTCATTGCACCAGTTGGGGTTAAATAACTTGTTGCCAGCTGAAAGATAATCGCCCATGCAGTAATTATCCAATAGGAGGCTTGTACCTATTTGCTTAGTTAAATGTAGGTGGTGACTTTTTTTTTGGCCAAGCAGTGTAAATCACCTGTCCATTTCTCCACCAGACAAAAATGATTCTGTGCAGGTGTGCTTACATCATCACAGCCAGATGGTGAAATAAATTATGGGAACAATTATGGGTGAAGCCATGTTTACAAATGCTATACACAGTGGTAGACAAGGTGACTCTGGTAATTGTGGTATCTGGCGTCACAACGCCATCAGTGTAAAACACGGTGGTGTGCTTGTTTAAGCATCCTAAATTCCCTCATGGAGTTATAATTGGTGATCTTTTTCCATTTTTCTACAGCTTTTGTGGAGCTAAAAACATGGTTTTCATGTCATTCTGGGGGATTTTACACAACAGGAATCAAATTCTGTAATCAGAATTTTAATCATATCTTTCATTTTTTTTATTTCCGGTGTTTTCTGATGTCATTAGCATTGGAAATAGGCATTGCAATTTTGTGAATTTGGAGTATGACATTTCCGAGTGCACCAGTATAAAGTTTCCCCAGCTAGTCATTCAGTATCTGAGATTGGACCCGATTTATATTGAAATGCCTGTTGACTACTTTGATTTATTGTTTTCAAAACAAGCTCTGCATTTTGACTTTGTTTTCTAGATTTTGTTTTGGCTCTGACGATTCTCTGTTTTTGACGTATTGTTTTGACCCTTGCTTCTCACTCTTACATTCAGGTATTTTCAGTGTCCATATTTGGTTTAGCTTTCTCAAAATGGTATCCCCATTTATATTCCATATACTAGAATCAAGATTAGATGTTGAAGCAATATTTTCTTAGATGAGCAAGTTTGTTAGAATTCATACACAACAGAGCTTAACCTAAAGAAATTGTGTGTTCTATAGGGGAACAGAGTTAAATAGAAGATAAACTGACAAGATGTTTTTAAACATGTATTGTAGAAAGCGACAAATGGTCGATTATCTAAGATTCCATCATGTCATGATTTTATCTTGCATACGTCTGTTTTGTTTAATTTTGTCTCGATCCTTTTATGCCACTATTATAGTTGCTGTATTTTTGTTAGAATTATTCTATGGTTGCCATCATATCTGATCTAACAGAAAGTTACTTTTCATGCTTCTCATAATTTTTTTTCATGATCTGTAGGCCTACTTTGTTTATAGAAACCTTTTGTGTTGTAATGAAGAAAGTCAGACAGAGAAAACCCAGGCAGGAAGAAGTGAAGGGAGCATCCCTGTGACCAGCTGTGTAGCAAGCTTGATGACCCTTGAACAGAGGCACAAAATCATATTTATAACCAGAGTAGGCGTAACACATGATATAAAGCAAACATTTCACTGATTGATCCTTTCAGGATCATGGATTAAACACGCTGTGCAAAACTTCATTGATTTGTTTATTTCTTACATGCACACGTTGATCACGTGCTGTCCACTTTATCTCCTTTATTCTAAAGGGATAAAGTCCAAACTGTGTATGTGCAGTTTAACATATTTAGCATTACACTCTTTCTTATCTTGCACAATATAATTTACAGACATTACATTTTAACCTTACAATTTACATTACATTTATATTTATTTGCTTGGTAGACACTTTTATACAAAGCAACTTATAAAGGAGGTAACATAATCAAATAACATTTGGCTAAGGCCTGTTTATTGAGCAAGTGTAGTAGGAATTTACAGAGATGTTACATTTTAACCTTAGAATTTACAGAGATGTTATATTTTAACTTTAAAATTTCTTTGCAGGCTACTCCGTGGCGCTAAATCATGCTATCACTCCTATTAAGGCAAAAGCACTATAATTTTTCTTCCACAGTTGGAGGCAGGTTTAGACATCATTAAACACTATAAATAAGTAGTACTGGGGTAACATATGTAAAAACTATTATAGGTGCCAAGGTGGATAGACTGGCATCCTGATCAGGGTGGTCCTTTACCCAGATGGGAGGTCATAAAGGAAGGATCTGGATGGACAGGCACCCTAGTCAGGGTAGTTCCTGGTACATTTCCTGTTTGGGAAAATATAATGGATGGACAGGGAAGGATTGTCTCTTGAGGTCATATAATTCCTTAGTATGCCAGGTGGTAACTTCCCTCTATTGGAGCTCCCATTTGTACACCAACAGGGCATTTCGGGAGTTGTAGTTCTCATGGACAGCCCTGTCGGGATACTTTGGTGCTGCCAGAGGGAGTTATGGTTAGCAGTCTCCCGTATATTAAGGAAGTACTATCTGACCCGGAAGTGCTCTCTAGGTGTAATTGTGTGACACCTGGTGCACTCCTAGGTCTAAAAGAAGTCGGGTCAACACTTGCCTGGAAGAAGTGGAAGAAGATAAATTATATTATGATATTATAAAGAAGAAGCCTGTAAAGATACAGTCTGTGAATAAAAACCCTTGTGTTTTGAACTCATGACTGTGATCTTGGAAATGAGTTGGGGTTTTGAGACACATTGGCACCCCCTGTTGGTCACATTATGTTCTTCAGTTAAATTTAATTACCATATACCCCATTCCTCCAGAATCCTGGATTCAGATTCCAGCCTATAATTTTCTTGAATAGATACTTGTGTACTCATGTCTCTAAGTTGGTCAGGAAGGTGTGAAAAGAAGGTGTGTTCAAGAATGTGCTTAGTTTCCTGTTAAATTCCATATTGATTATAAGACATTGCTGCTTACTCATAAAGCTTTGCATGGTTTTGGACTTCAATATTTGAGCGACCTTTTTATTCCTTACAGTCCCACCTGTCTGTTCCAATCACAAGGATATCTTGTAGTTCCTAGAATAAAAAAAGCAAAGCATTTTCTTATAGATCACCCTGTTTATGGGAAAATCTTTTTACAGAGGCATGAGATTCAGACACTCTTTCAGTGTTCAGTTTAATCTTAACACATATTTGTTTAGCTAGGTGTAAAAGTAAATATTCAAAAGTTATAATGAACTCTACACTCCTCTGTCTTTTTTGCCTTTTGTTTAAAAGTTGCTATTGCATTGTATTACACTATGTAACACAATTTTTGTTCCAAGAGTTATATTTCAACTGCTTATGTCTAAAGCCTATGGAAAAATGACTACATTCAGCACAAACTTTGATTTTATGACCACAGCCCAGAAAATTTCGTATTTATAGTGACAAAACAAGGGAATTTATATCTTTTCGTTCATGTGGTCTGATAAAGAACAACACTTGCATGGTAAATAGACAAAGACAGTCAAAACCACTCAAAAAGGTTCAGAAATGAGTAGGTGTTCTAGATTTGCGACTGCACTGCAAATCGCTTTCTCGAAGAAGCCCCCAAATGTAGTCTCCCATCATGTTTTCGTTATACTGTCCTTGGTAACGACGTTCAAAGTCCAGTATATCCTGATGAAAGCGCTCACCTTGCTCCTCTGAGTAAGCTCCCATGTTCTCTTTGAATTTGTCAAGATGAGCGTCAAGGATATGGACTTTGAGAGACATTCTGCATCCCATTTTGGCGTAATTCTTTATGAGAGTCTGAACCAACTGCACATAGGTTTTAGCCTTGTGATTACCCAGGAAGCCGTGAACCACTGCAACGAAACTGTTCCAAGCCGTTTTCCCCGTCCTGTTCAGCAGCTTGGCGAATTCGTCACATTCTATGATCTTCTTGATCTGCGGTCCGACGAAGATACCAGCCTTGACCTTTGCCTCGGACAGCTTTGGAAAGAGATCTTGGAGGTACTTGAAAGCTGCTGACTCCTTGTCAAGAGCCGTGACAAATTGCTTGATGAGGCCTAACTTGATGTGCAGTGGTGGCATCAGCACCTTCTGAGGTTCTATCAGTGGCTCCCACTTGACGTTGCTCTTCCCCACAGAGAACTCGGTCCGCTGTGGCCAGTCCTTTCTGTGATAGTGCGCCTTAGTGTCACGGCTGTCCCAGAGGCAAAGGAAACAAGGAAACTTCGTGAAACCGCCTTGAAGGCCCATCAGGAATGACACCATTTTGAAGTCTCTGATGACCTCCCATCCATAGTCTTCATACTTCAAGGCACTCAGCAACATCTTGACACTGGTGTAGTCCTCTTTGAGATGCACAGTGTGAGTCATAGGGAGAGTCGGGTAGTTGTTTCCGTTGTGAAGCAGCACGGCTTTGAGGCTCCGGGATGAACTGTCTATGAATAGGCGCCATTCACTCGGGTTACAGGTGATACCTATAGCCTCGAATAGACCGGCCACATTGTTGCAGAAGCACAGCCGATCTTGCCGACTGAAGAAGTTGGAAAATGTTTGGTGACGCTTTCTCTGATTTGTGACTGGCACGCTTTCATCCAACAAGTTCCACTGCTTGAGCCTGGATGTCAGAAGCTCAGCATTGGACTTGGTAAGACCAAGGTCTCTGATCAGATCGTTGACGTCTTTCTGGTTAGGGAAGTATGGCCTTCTCTCCTCAGCCGCATCTGTGAAACCGCAATCTGGATCTGCAATATCTTCCTCGCTGTCTGACTTGCTGCTGTCTCCTGAAGATGGCTGATCCCTTTTCGGAGGAGTGGGAATGGGCAGCTCGGGGCAGTGTGGTACTGGGGCAATGGAAGAAGGAATGTCTGGATAAACGATCATTCTTGCCAGTGTGACGTTTGGTAGGATCCACCATGCAGAAGTAGCAGTTGCTTGAGTAGTCAGTAGGTTGCCGCCAAATTCGCGGGATAGCAAACTTCATGGCTCTCTTTTCTCACATGTTACCAACCTTCAAGAGTTTTCTTGCAATATTTGCATGTGAAATGAGGTGCCCAGGGCTTATCTTGATCCCCGACAGGCATGCCGAAGTATGCCTTGTAGGCCTCGCACATCTTACGACATGCTTTCATGGAATACTTTCTCGTTCTTGTCTTTATAAATTGTCCATAGACGTAGCAAAATGCATCTGCTGGGTGCAAGCAACCTCTTGATGCCATCTAAATCAAATCAAAAAAATAACATAAACCGAAATGTTGGTTCGAGTCACCTGTGCTTTTATACTTGTATGACTACTATTGGACAGTCCGAGAACGTTCTAGAAAGTTCTAAAAGTTTCTTGGAAGTTCTAGATAATTCTGGAAAATTCTAGAAACTTCTGGACAATTCTAACAGTTCAAGAATATTCTAGAAGACTACTCAGTATTGAATGTGAATCGAGAATTTTCTCGAAAACAGACAAATTTCAAAATATCATTGTCCTGATCACAAAAGCAAAGTTTTTGTGGAACAACAGCTATTTTCTATTTTTTTTAGGCATAACGGGTTAGGAAAACACACTTTGTACCCAGGAACAAAATAAAAATAAAAATTTGTTACATAGTGTTATTAAACATTTTTGAAAATAATCTAGAAAACTTTTAGTTTCTTTATTAATCATCTGGGGCCTCATGCATAACGCCATGCGTAGAATTCATACTAAAACATGGCGTACGGACAAAAGCAGAAATGTTCGTACTCACAAAAAAATTCAGATGCATTAATCTGTGCATTCGGCAACTTCCACGTTCTTCCGCTACATAAATACCGGTCAGTATGAAAAGTAACACACATGCACGCGCCTGCTGCCACTCCCCAACTCCTTCGAGAATTACGCCTCTTTGAATATGCAAATCAATTTAAATAGCCCTTAAGCTCAGTGTTCTGTGAAAAGGCAATGTCAAAAACACAGGGGGAAATAGAAGAATTTCAGCGAATACCAAGTGGAGGCAAGGAAAAACATACTATTTGTTGGTTTAAACAGTGGTATAAACAACAAAAGGAAGTTGATCGATTGACATAGAGTGTCGGAGAAATTCAAAAGCTCAAGTTCACAAAGTCGCACAGTGCCCGAAATAAAAAAGAAGTTGTCAGATATGAAAGTCACCATGAAAAGGTGAGTCGTAGCCCACCGTCTGAGTGTCATATGAAAGCTTATTAGGGTACAGGGAAAAGAAAAAAAATAGACACACAGTGGGAAAAAAGCTCGAAATGTCAACTTTAATCTCAAAATTTCCACTTTAATTACATAGTTTATTTTGTCATTAAAGCAGAACATCATAAACTTCATCTTAAAATCGTTAAATTTACAAGTTTATCAAATACCATCGTAACTAAAGTAGCATGTTAAATGCTTTGTTTTGTATGTGTTCTTCCATGTGCTCTATGTGTGTGAATCACTACATGCTTCTTAAATGGGCTTTCTCTTTCTCCAACAGGAAACAGAATTCATTACATTCATGATATTACAGCTCTCTGAATAATTAAAATACTGAGATGTATACTTGATATCATTTCAGTAGTCATATCATGTGAATTAAAACATGTATTAAATATGGGAACACGGTGGCGCAGTGATAGTGATGAACTGGCAACCCGTCCAGAGATTGTTCCTGCCTCACGCAAGATGCTTGCTGCACCGTGTGCGACCTTCGATGAAATAATTTATTGCAGCAGTACTGTCTCTTTCAAATGTACTAACCCCCAATTCCTGTCCCTCCTTTTATTTCTCCAAATACCCAATTGCCACACAATCAGCTCAGTAATAGACGTTAAGCCATCTGTAAGCTTAGAATTGTGATTCTTCAAAACTTTTAAGGAACATTGAAATATCTTCGTAGTACGTGTTTAATTATTCTATCCATCTATCCTTCCAGTGTTGCGCCAGCCCCAGCAAGAATACAGCACGAGGCAGGAACAATTCTTGAATGGGACACCAGCTCCTTGCTAGCTCTGCGACACTGTGTCCTCACATGTTTAATTATTAACAATATAGGTTTTTTAAATGATGTTAACATTTTGTCTGTATAATGTAATAAACATATTTTGCAGCATTTCATCTTAAAAATGATATTGTCATCATATGTAAATACACACTATATAAAGTGGCGCAGGTTGTGCAATATTATAACTGTATTGTAAGTTTACAGTGAGGTGATTGTACTAATAAGTACAAACAGTTCTACAAGGAGCACTTGATGGACTGATTGATTGCGTTTATAGTTCTTGGGATGAAACTGTTTTTGAACCTTGAGGTTAGTACAGGAAAGACTCTGAAGTGTTTGCCAAATAGGAGCAGTTCAAATAGGCAGCATGGCTGAGGCAGCGTGTGCTAGATGCTGTATACTAGTAATTCTCTTTGCGATCAGCTGCTGTAGAGCTGTGATTCCACACTCAGATACAGTGATATAAAAACTCTGAGTGGTGCAGTGAGAGTAATATGGAAAAAGATGAACCACTGTAACAAACCCTAATGGGAACAGCTGAAAGAAGAAGAAGAAGAAGAAGGTGTAGTGAGAGTAACAATGCTAAAGCAGATATGTTATTATATTGTTACAGGTTATTTACAATTAGATGCATTAAACTAATAAACAATTTCAGTGTATATGATAAAGTCGCGTCAGAGATTTGGATCTAAAAAAGAAAGGGAAACCACACTGGAACAAAAGCACTGCTTTGATGCTTGGTGCCGCCAGTTTGCAAAACCGAGTGGAGAACTTGTGTACGCCAGGGTTTGAGCTACCGTGGAAATGTGCGTGACTTTACGCCAAGTTTAAGTTTTATACATCGCAATATAAGCGTGGAAACGGGCAAACGCAACATTTTTTTGTGTATGCACTGTTTATACATGAGGACCCTGGTGCTGGACTAAGAATTGTACATTTCTATGACCTTCCTTGTCATTGACATGTTAGACCTTTTATTCTGTTCTAAGGGATGGAAATGTTTTTGAGGAATACTTACCGTAAATTTGATTTGATTTATTTGATTTAGATGGACCAATAATTCACTCCAGGTTGACTCCAGCCCTGTATTTGATATCAGAATAATGTCTGGGACCTTTTCCCTCTCACTTTAGATGGAGAAGATTTGAAATTGGGAGGAAGGATGGATTCAACTGGAATTGAACAGAAAATTTTGTATATCCAGTTTACAAGGTGCTGAGGTCCCTTAACTCAATATGGCAGTAGACTTTCTGCAACTCGTACAATGATGTTGCTTTATCAATTAAACATTAAAACATTCCAAATCAGCACAACACAGTTAGGCAATGGAGAAACTGTCCTATTACCTGTGGCTGAGGTTAAATTAAACTTAGTAAAAGGAGATGAATTATACACTTTAAATGGCAGTGCTCCCAATGAAGACCAAATTGAAGATTCTGTGAGGTCTATTATTTTTTTTTTCTAGGAAAGTAACAATCCAGGCACAAACTTCACCTACGAGAACCTGCATGGAACAGTTTCAAATCTCCTTATGGGTGGAACAGAGACAACAAGCACCACACTGCGCTATGGACTGCTGATCCTCATCAAGTACCCCCACATCCAGGGTAAAGCTCAAGACGGTCACTCCCATATGAACACTCCTGAGCCACATCACCAAAGTCACTAGTAGAAAAACAACTTTCCTGTGTTATAATGACTGAATCATATGGCTTTGTCACTGAATATGCATGTGGTCTCAATAATTACATATAAGCTAAATGCTAAAGAAGTAGTCTTTGAAATATGGAATAATTTGATCTAATCGCATACAGCTCACAAGGCAGTGGTACAGTTGAAAAAAAAACATGAAACTGTGCAAACAGCTCTTCTTAACATTACAGACAAGACACTAATGTATATTACAACTATATCTTCTAGGGATAAACAATAGTCTCAGTGAAATGAAGAAATGCAGTATGTACTCAAGATCATGGGTCACAATGTTCATCTAATCAAAGACCTGATACCTTATCTTTTAGAGAAGATCCAGCACGAGATTGATACAGTGATTGGAAGGGAGCGGAACCCTGCCTATGAAGACCGCAAGAAGATGCACTATACAGAAGCTGTGATTCATGAAATCCAGAGGTTTATTGATCTCGCCCCAGTGAATTTAATGCATGCAACCACGAAGGACACCATTTTTCGAGGATACACCATACCTTCGGTAAGAAAGATTGACTTTTTATTTTGCCTGAAATTTGCTACCATACTAAACAAAATTGTCTTTACAGTTTTTATATTGTTGCTATAAAATCCACAATCCACAATCTAGGTAACATGACAGTGAATTCCAATTAACACATGAAAATGTAATACACTTTAGAAAAATTAAATATTTAATTTTTACTTAGGTTTGCATAATTACTTCTTAAGCATAATAAAGTACATTAACATCTCAGTATGCCTTATTGGCACATGCAGAGCGTATCACAAATGCTTATCATATACAAATGTTTATTTTTTCATGAAAGTTAACATTTAATGATAATGTATTTCAGAAAATATTAAAATTTTTATAAGAAAGTATCGGGATGCAGTCATTGGTACTCACGTCTCATAGTTTCAAGGACCTTTGATTGAGACCCAGTATGGTAACTTTATGTGTCAGTCAGAAATGAGTGTGGGTAGACTGGTCAAAACTCTTCATTGGGGTTTTTCTCCAGTAAACATGCTGGTCACAAAAGAGCTTAGAAGTATTATTTAATTTGATTATCAAGTCTGATGTAATGGATGAAAGCCATCAGGAATAAATTACTTATTAAATTAGGCTATTTTTCTATAAAGTTTTGATTTAGTTTATGTAATACATTAGGTAATAATACAATGTTATTACTTCAGTTAAACCAGTAGTTTACCCTTTACAAAATTAAATGATATAATGGAAAGAGAGGTAAAAAGATTTATGTATTTATGCTTATTTCATAAGATTTTGATTTGAATGTTTTGGAAACTCTGGACTATGATGAACTCATAAAAAGACTTTGATTTGACAGATATGTAATAGTATTCATAATGAATCTGGTGCATCACATGATAACTCCATCTACGTGGTGAAGCCATGTGTTGTCAGCCAAAATGAAAGTGTTAGTAGCATTATGTTTTTTTGGCCACAATGAAAACACAGCAGTACAATAAGGATGATATGGGTATGTCACAACCAGCTATGAATTTTGCAGCAAAACATCCTAACAACAAATGAGGTAATACGCAGATGTATGCATTTCCCCACCACTCCATGTGTGGTAATCTTAAAGCCGGCTGCTTTCCTGCAATTCACTGTTTTTCCTGAAGTTGTCAATGTGAGTGATGGAACATACATAAAGATCATTGCTCCAAGTGTGGATGAGCACACATATGCGAATCACAAAAAATATCACAGTATCAATGCACAGGTGACTATTAATGCAAAGTGTATTGTATTAGCCAGTATATTATCCTGAAGACAGACAGGCCTGTATGGGTAATTGACACCAAAATGTTGTACAGGAATGCCAATGTGTACATTTCACCTAGAAAATTTGCATAACACTTTATAAGCCCAGGAAATTCAAGAAGGCAGGGAAAGACTCCCAGGCCATTGGATAAATGGAACCTTGCAGAAGTTAAGGGGTGATCATGAAGAGAGGCAAGCCACGCAACTCTGGAAGATGATTGGGACCACTAGAAGAGTAAACGTGACTTCAGCAACAGCACTTGAATAGCAGTGGCTAGTTTCAGTAGCTGTTACTTTATTAGGTGTTTTCCGTGGCCATAACAGTGCGAAATTAATGTGCCTGTTATCTGGCTTTAATATCATTCAGTTTGTATGTCTCAGTCTTTTTATTTTGTTGCTCATTACAATATCATTCTTGATGTTTTTTCTGAAATAGCAATACTTTTGTGCAGCTTTGCTTGATAATCTGCTTTATTATGTTGCCCTTCTCTTATACTTTAATTATTATTATTATTTTTATTTTTATTTTTTTTAGGTAAAGCTTTAGCGTTAGTGCCAGAAAACACCATTATTATTTCCGACAAAATTTTTCATGAGCTCCATTTTGCATCTCAAGGTGCTGTAAAATTACGACATCACTCATCATACATTTTTAATGTAAATTACGAGTTACTTTCAGACTGCATGAAATAAAACCAAATAAAAACACCAACTTTTAGAATATTAAATATATTCTGGTAATCCTCCTAGAACATTTATTAGGTCCTTTACAGAGGAGCCATGAGTGTAAACCACAAAATAATTTCCTTGAACTTTGCAAACAGAACTAAGTTTGATTTGGCAGAGTCATCAGATGTGAGAATTAACCTAAAATCTGTAACTGCAGGCTCTAGAGCTGGTGTTTTACTTTTAAATGGCTTGTTTGTATGAAACCGTGGCACCATGTTCATTACTATAATAATGGTGACATTTTGAGCTCTTGAAAACATCTTGGAAAACAATTAATGAATGATATTTTTTTTATTGTCATCCAGGGTACAGCAGTAATTCCTTTGCTTCACTCTTGCCTGTTTGACAGTAAGCATTGGGAGACCCCCTACTCCTTCAATCCAAATCACTTCCTGGATGAGAATGGCTGCTTCAAAATGAATCCAGCGTTCCTACCATTTTCTGCAGGTAAATAAAGAGTTAACATACAGTTTGTTTTTTTTTTCATCTCAGATAGTAAGCACCATTGCTCTTTATGAGAGACTAAAAATCTCTTCTAGACTCTTTTATCCTCCACTTTCTAATTCACATCTTCATCCAATTCCAATTACAGTTTACTGACAATGTCAATTTATTTATATAGCACATTTAAAACAACATAGTAATGCTGTGGCCAAAGTGCTTTGCAATAATAGAATAAAAGAAAAACAAAACAAATTAACATAAAACATAAATAGAAATAAAATATATGAACATAAAATAAAATACATAATAAATAGAAGTAATGTTATATACATAAAAAATAGAAGTAATGTTATATAATCACAAAGAGGAAACCATCAGTATTACTGAAGGTCATGGAATGCAAGTGAATAGAAATGAGTCTTTAATCTTGTTTTGAACAGTTCAATTGTAGACGACTCCTTTATGTGATGAGGTAAAGCGTTCCACAGGCGAGGAGCAGCAGCTGCAAAAGCCCTGTCCCTCTTAGTTTTACACTTGGTACGAGGGACAACCAGAGACAACTGACCAGAAGATCTAAGCACTCTAGATGGCTGATGTAAAACACACAGTTCAGATAAATAGGCCAACTGATAAATGGACCAACTGTAACCTGTGTATCAGGGATTTATTAATCCCAGAATACAGCGAGTTGCAGTAATCGACGCGAGAAAAAATAAATGCATGGAGTAGCTATCTCAAGATCCCTAGAAGATAATAAAGGCTTTATCTTACCTAATAGACGAAGTTGGAAAAAGCATCTCTTGACTACAGAATTTACTAGTTTCTCAAAAGAGAGGTTACTATCAAAGGTAACACCAAGATTGCGGACTTGAGGTTTGGAAAAGACAGAGAAAGAGCTGAGAAGTCCAAGACCAATTTGGCTTTAGCTGATGGACCCACTATAAGCACCTCCATTTTATTTTGATTTAGATCAAGAAAATTATTAGCCATCCAGGATCTTAGCTCAGACAGACAGTTGTGGAGTTGATTTGTTGTAGAGTTGCAGACAGGAATATAAACCTGAGTATCATCAGCATAGCAGTGAAAAGAAATGTTAAATTTCCTAAAAATAGCTCCAATAGGGTGAAGGTATATGGAGAATAAAATAGGACCCAAAATGGATCCCTGAGGAACACCATATTTAAGAGGAGAAGTAGAAGAAGAAGATGAATTAAAAGTCACTGAAAAGTGTCTACCAGTTAAATATGACCTGAACCAGTTAAGAGAAGCCCCTTTAAGCCCAACAAGATGTTCAAGCCGCAACAGCAATATCTCATGGTCAATAGTGTCAAAGGCAGCGGACAGGTCAAGGAGGAGAAGGACTGCCGGATCACCTGAGTCAGAAATAAGAGAGATGTCGTTGAACACTTTCAGGAGTGCCGTTTCAACACTATGATAATGCCTAAAGCCAGACTGGTAGATCTCAAATAAATTATTGGAGTTAAGGTGGTCAACCAATTGATTATAAATAATTCTTTCTAAAATTTTAGCCAGAAATGGCAGTTGGGAAATTGGACGAAAATTGGCTAAAACTCCAGAATGTAATTCTGCCATTTTTAGACAGAAGCAATGAAGGTAACAGAGGAAAGTAGAAAATATATTTTAGGAATCTATTGATTAGGTATGTGCAATATTAAGATAAGACGTGATATTTTTATGCAACATGTATTCCAGCTGTACAAATCAAGAATAATCAGCAGATGCGAAACATGTAATAGACATGCAAGTATTGAAGAAATATACCTAGCATTGCGTATTCATTGTTATGATGTCCCTGCAATGTTAAGAGAGACTTAGTATATCTATATGTACTGTAACATATAACATGAGTCACCTCTGTGTGCTGCACTTACTTTGTTTATTGCAGAAAAATTGCTTTCATTTAATATCAACAAAAGGAAGGGACAATTTCCACAGAGCACCACAGAAATTACAGACAAGAAATTGTAGTTGCTCTCTTACTCCTATTTATACTGTAACTGACCAATATAATGGCTGATTGTCTTATACACAACAAAAAACATCCTGGCACTTCACATTTCTTTAGCATGGCATCCTGTTAGATGTTTCTGCTTCTACTTCATATTCTATAAAGGGCATGATGTGCCCTCTAGTACAGAAAATAAAGTGCCTTTATAACACGACATTCTGAGACATACTTTTTTCCTTGAATTTTCTGCTACCATATAACTGTTTCCGGGCAATACTCAGTAGGACCTCTCTTAATTTAATGTCCCAAAAGAAATTTCCTTAAAAAATATTAGCTTCTCTTCAACCACATTGTTTTTTTATATATATATAATGATTGTCAGGGCCATCACCTGTCTTGTTTCCACTTTGAGCCCAATCTATCATAATAGTGCATGGACTGGTTATTACTGTTAGAATAAACTTGTGCTGGTTAATCAGCTTTGGGTGAATGGTCTAGATTAGCGGGTTTAAACTCAGATCCTGGTGGGCTGTATTAAAGTCTTCAGTATTCAAAAGTTGTTCTTCTTTCTCTAGCAGTCTTCTAGATCAGATATGGGAGGCCTATAATATGAGCAATGTTATGGTGCTGCAGTGGTCAGCATTGTTGCCTCAGAGCTCCAACATCTTGGTGTTAAATGGTGTTTCAAGAACTGCCTTGAGAATATTTGCACTGTGACTCAATGCTTTTTTCTGAATTTTTTCTATTGTATCCCAGAAATATGTAGATTAAGTTCATTGGTGATTATAAATAAATCCAGTGAATGTACCTTGCAATTGACTGAAACCTCATCCGGGGATGGTTCCAACAGGAGGTTAGAAAATTAATACATAAGACAAGACCATACAATATGTCTATGTTTTATCATAAAAGGCTTATTAGATCCTTCATCATGTATACTCATACATGTATTGAATTCAGACAGTATTCACACCCCTTCACTTTTTTAAACAATTTGCTAAGTGGCAGCCTTGTGCTAAAATTATTTAAATTATTTTTTCCCTACATCAAGTAACACTCAGTATCAATGTGAAATAGGGATTTCAGAATTTTTTGCAAATTTATTAAATATAAAAAAAGGGGTAGGCACGGTAGCGCAGTGGTAGCTTCCCAGGTCCTCCCTGCGTGAAGTTTGCAGGTTCTCCCCATGTCTGCATGGGTTTCCTCTGGGTGCTCTGGTTTCCTCCCACAGTCCAAAGACATGTTAGGTGCATTGGCGATCCTAAATTGTTCCTAGTGTGTGCTTGGTGTGTGGGTGTGTGTGCCCTGCGATGAGCTGGCACCCTGCCCGGGATTTGTTCCTGCCTTGAGCCCTGTGCTGGCTGGGATTGGCTCCAGCAGACCCCTGTGACCCTGTGTTAAGATATAGAGGGTTGGATAATGACTGTCTGGCTGACATAAAAAAAAAAACTGTAATATCACATTGACACAAGTATTCAGACTCTTTACCCTGAACTTCACTTCTCAGCCTGAAGTCTTCATGGGTATGACATGACAAGCTTTGCGCACTTGAATTTGAAGATTTGTCTGCCATTCTTCTCTTAAAATCCACACAAGCTCTGTCAGGTTTGATGGAGACAGTCAGTGGACAGCTATTTTTATTTTCTTCCAGAATGTTTGATGGACTTCAAATCTAGGTTCTGGCTCAGCAGCTCAAGGACATTCCCAACATTGTCCCTAAGTCACTCCGGTGTTGTATTTTCTTTGTGCTTGTGGCCGTTGTAATGTTGGAAATTGAACCTTTGGTATACTCTGAGGTTCAAGGATGCTTCTGGAGAATGTTTTCATTAAGGATACTTCTATACTTGGTTTTGTTCAACTCTCCCTCAAAGCTGTGTAGTCTCAAAATCCCTCCCACTGAAAAACAAACCCATAGCATGATATTTCAGTTTTTCATTTTTAATGAATTTAGTAAAATGACTAAAATCTTGTTTTCTCTTTGTTATTCTGGGGTATGGGTTGCAAAGGAAAAAAATAATAATTTAAATGATTTTAGCACAAGGCTATGAACATAGCAAAACATGAAAAAAAGGTAATGTGCCTGAAGCAGAAGCAAAGAAAATGAGTGTGACAATCACAACATACCTCCTGGATATTTAGCAGCTATCCTTGACAGTGCTGACAGACACACCCAATGTGTGACCCTGTTAAGTGACTTTAATTATTATTTTTGCTGTGTGTGCATCACAGCATGAGTGGGCGGATGCTTGTCCTTCCCCAGTCTTCATTTGTTTGATGCTTCTAAGACTTTTAAAGTTTTCGGGGGCACAAGATGAGCACCTCCAAATACTCTGTCCAGTGATATTTTGACAGATGATACTGGCTCGTGTTCAAGCAGTTTTCATGCACAAAGATATTCAATCAGTTAATGTTCACGTTGACTGGATGCACAACATTTTCTAATGGTTTGAGAACCTTAAGTGCAAAGAGTGCAGACATGATCATCTAAATCTTTTATTTGGCACCTGAGATTTTGCTGCTCTGCTTTAAGGAATAAAAATACCTTTGCAAGCACATCCATTGTTGTGTTTTTTAGTTATAGTTATAGTTATAGTTATTTCTCTTACTCGAAAATAATATTGATTAGATCCTGCCAGGTTTTGAAAAAATTCTGTACAGATCCTCTAACTGAGAATTAGATTTTTTCCAATTTCAAATAATATAAAACATCGGTTTCCCACTGACTTATCAGAGGAGAATTAGGATTCTTCCAATTTAACAAAATAAGTCTGCGTGCCAAAAGTGTAGTGAATGCAATCACCGTTTGCTTGTCCTTCTCCACTTCAAGTCCGTCTGGAAGAACACCAAACACAGCTGTTAATGGGTTAGGAGGGATTGTGATACCAAGGCTGTCTGAAAGTCACTTAAAAATTTTGGTCCAAAATGATGTTAGTTTGGTGCAGGCCCAAAACATGTGACCCAGTGAGACAGGAGCTTGGTTGCAGCGCTCGCAGGTTGGATTTTGCCCTGGAAACATTTTGGACAGTTTTAAGCGAGACAGATGTGCTCAATATATAATTTTTAGTTGAATAATTCTATGCTTTGCGCATATGGAGCTCGAGTGAATGCTCTGCTTTACTACCTTCCACTCCTTTTCTGATATATTGATTAAGAGATCTTCTTCCCAATGTCCTCTTGGGTCTTTGAAAGGTAGGGACTCTAATAAGATTTTATATAATGCGGAAATGGTGTTTAATTCCTCGAAATTGAGCAGTATTTTCTCCAGCATGGTGGAGGGTACGAGGTGAGGAAAATCTGGCAGTTTCTGTTTAACAAAATTTCTAATTTAAAGATAGTGAAAGAAATTTGTAGCTTGGAGGTTGAATTTGGAACGTAATTGTTCAAAAGATGCAAATATGTTGTCTATATATAGATCTCTAAGCATTTTAATCCCAAAACTTTTCCAGGTATTAAAAACTGGATATGTTTGCGAGGGTTGAAAGAGGTGGTTCTCTTGCAGAGGTGCCACTGATAAAAGATTTTCCATCTTAAAATGCTTTCTAAGTTGGTTCCTTATTCTGAGTGAGTAAAGCACAATTGGGTTATTAGTATATTTGCGATAACTTGCATTTATTGGAGCGCAGAGCAGGGAGTATAAAGAAGTACTACAGGATTTTACTTCTATTGCGAGCCAAGCCTGTGTATGTTCATGTTTTTGTGTCCAGGTTTTTATGGCTTGTATGTTTGCTGCCCAGTAATAAAACTGAAAATTAGGTAAAGCCATGCCACCTTCCGCCTGAGGTCTTTGTAGGGTCGCTCTTCGGATACGTGGGTGTTTTGAGTTCCAAATGAATGAGGTTATTGTTGAATCTAATTGCTTAAAAAATGATTTATTGATATATATTGGAATGTTTTGAAATATAAAAAGAAGTTTAGGAAGGATATTCATCTTAACAACGTTAATTCTTCCGGCTAGAGTGAGATGAAGGGTTGACCATCTATGCAAGTCTTGCTTAATTTTTTCTATACAGACAGCAAAATTTTGTTGATAAAGAGCTTTATGTTTACTTATGATATTTACCCCTAGGTATTTAAACTGATCTGCTATGGTAAAAGGTAGGGTGTCCAATCTAATATTATATGCTTGTGAATTTACTGGAAAGAGTATACTTTTATTCAGATTAATTGTGAGACCGGATATCTTTTGAAATTCTGTCCGTGCTGTTAGAACTGCAGGCACAGTGTTTTCTGAGTCTGATTTATATAAAACCATATCATCTGCATATAGAGAAATTTTCTGTTCCAGTCCTTCTCTGATAATCCCCTTTATCTGATAAGAGTTTTGACAGTGAACCGCCAGTGGTTCAATGGCGATTGCAAACAGCAGTGGTGACAAGGGACATCCTTGTCTGGTACCACGTTCTATCTTAAAGTAGTCTGAGCAAATGTTGTTAATACAAACTGAAGCTTCTGGATTGGTATAAAGTAGTTTGATCCATGCAAAAATATTCGGGCCAAAACCAAATTTCTGCAATGCAGTGAAAAGGTAGTTCCATTCAATCATATCAAATGCTTTTTCTGCGTCTAATGATAGTAATATCTCTGGGGTGTTTGATTTTGCTGGTGAATATATAACATTAAGGGCGGCACGGTGGCGCAGTGGGTAGCGCTGCTGCCTCGCAGTTGGGAGACCTGGGGACCCGGGTTCGCTTCCCGGGTCCTCCCTGCGTGGAGTTTGCATGTTCTCCCCGTGTCTGCGTGGGTTTCCTCCGGGCGCTCCGGTTTCCTCCCACAGTCCAAAGACATGCCGGTTAGGTGGATTGGCGATTCTACATTGGCCCTAGTGTGTGCTTGGTGTGTGGGTGTGTTTGTGTGTGTCCTGCGGTGGGTTGGCACCCTGCCCAGGATTGTTTCCTGCCTTGTGCCCTGTGTTAGCTGGGATTGGCTCCAGCAGACCCCCGTGACCCTGTGTTCGGATTCAGCGGGTTGGAAAATGGATGGATGGATATATAACATTAAACAATCGTTGGAGATTGGAAGATAGGTGTCGGCCTTTAATAAATCCAGTTTGATCCTGTGATATTACCGAGGGCAGCACTTTCTCCATCCTTCTAGCTAGAATTTTTGAGAGTATCTTAACATCATTATTCAGGATTGAAATTGGTCTGTATGATGCACATTGTAACAAGTCCTTATTTTGTTTAGAAAAGACAGTGATTAATGCTTGATGAAATGTTTAAGGTAGTATTTGGTTGTCTCTAGCTTCTGTAAATGTTGCCAATAAGAGGGGAGCTAGCTGAGTGGAGAATTTCTTATAAAATTCTACGTGGTAACCATCAGGGCCTGCTGATTTCCCGCTTTGTAGTGACTTTATAGCATCTAGTAATTCTGTTAGCGTCAGAGGTTTATCCAGTTCCTCAGCACTTAAAGCATCTATTTGTGGTGTCTGTAATGTATCCAGAAATGTATTAGATTGTGTGTTGTCTTCTTTGAACTCAGTAGAATATAAGGATTTATAATAATCTCTAAATGCATGCATTATATTTTTATGGTCAATGATTTCTTCAACTGGAAATTATTACTAGGTGAAATAATGGAACAGCAAAAAGAGATCGAATATATAGACATAGGTGATATGTCAGAAGTATGTAGATATTGTAAGGCTGTACAGTTTACGCCGGAGACTAGTAGATCATCTAATTCGTGTTACCATACGCTATGAGAATCTGTGTTCCTGCAACAATTACAGCTACGACAAGTTTAATTTTGAAAAAAACACAATTTGGTCAGGTGTATCTTTATGTGATTTTTGATCAGGGAGAAGCGATGCAACATAGAATTGAAAGAGTTAAATGACCTGACGTAATAGAAATTATACAGCCGATAATTGATACAAATCCATACATCCAAAAGTATTGCAGTTTACACGCAAGTTATCAGCAAACAGAGACAAAGAAATTATTTTGGATGTGTATATGAATCCGAAAGATCACATTCGCATTTATAATAAACCCACATGTGAGGAATTGTCAGCGATAATACTTCAGAAAAACGGAGATATCAAAGACAGAGTAGATATTCGTGTATATCCAAAGGCAAAGCATGATTCATCATGTATGTCAAATACATCGCCACATGCTGACCGTTTACTCTTTCCTTTGCTTTTCCCAGATGGTGAAACTGATGGTCGTACAATATGAAACAAAAGCATTCAGAAAAACCAAAAACACCCACACAATATTTTGGGTAAAAGTTGCACCTAATCATCACTTCTTAATTAAATCGAATCACGCTAAACTTAGAATGTAACATATGCAAGGTCTCATTAATTCAAATATCAATAGGTCAGACAAATTCAAAATAGGTAAAGCAGTAATATTACCATCATCATATCAAGGTAGTCCAAGAGTATTGCAACAGTTATATCATGATGTAACCAGAACTATCGGTCGGCCAGATTTCTTTATTACAATGATGTGCAATCCACAATGGCCAGAAATCCGCAGCTTCTTCAGAACAATGCCACCGACTACATCGGCTCTGGATATTCCTACTTTTGTAAGTAGATTGTTTTATCAGAAAGTCTTATTTTTATTGAATGACCTTGAAACGGGAATATGCCATTCGTAATAAAGTATCTATCTATCTATCTATCTATCTATCTATCTATCTATCTATCTATCTATCTATCTATCTATCTATCTATCTATCTATCTATCTATCTATCTATCTATCTATCTATCTATCTATCTATCTATCTATCTATTAAAACGTTTACAGTTTACCGTGAGAATAATGACAATTAACAAATCACAAGGAAAAACATTTGAAAAAGTTGGTTAATTTACAAGAGACAAAGAAACGATATTCACTCACGCCCAGTTATATGTTGCATTATCACACTGTAAGACCAAACAAGGAATCAAAATTCAATGCAATCTTGAAGAACAGTTCATTCCAAATATTGTTTTTTACTGAAGTTCTAAAATAAAAAGTGAATGTAATGCATATTTAACAATTCCCATGAAAAAAAAACCACTTTAAATTGTATTTCCACATGACCAAACCTGAGGGTTGGCGAGCAGGGGTCAGAGACCCTTAGTATGCAATAAAATAATCCATATTACTGATTCTAAAATGTGTGTATTCCTAATTACCATAGTTCTGTTATAAAATCATAAACCAAACTATTTTTCTTTTGCAGGAAAGAGAGTGTGCTTAGGAGAGGGTCTGGCCCGCATGGAGCTGTTCTTGTTTTTCACAATCCTCCTACAGAATTTGTCCTTTCGCTCCATTGTAAAACTTGCAGAAATTAATCTTTCTCCAGATGAAAGTTCCTTTGTTAAACTGCCAAGACCATACAACTTCCTGGTCTATCCTCGGTAACAAGAAAAGAAAATATGAACAGACTTACATTTTTTGATGGGTTGATCTCTTTTTTTATCATGGCTGTGATGCTAAAACTTTGAAGAACATTTACCAATCTACAAGGGATGTTCAAAAAGTTTGCGGCACTTTTATTTTTTCATTGGAAACAGTGAATGTGAGAGGAACAGTAAATTGGTCGTGACTGGGAAAATTTCTCAGTAAAGGAAGTTGACTATGTAGAAAAGTTCTTAAATTCTAAATTCTTAATAAATAGAGTTACATAAAAGTGCAGAAACCTTTTGAACGTTCCTCGTATCCCTGTGACAAACCCCTTCACCCACCTACAGACAAAAGACTTGTAATAAAAAGTCACTTAACTGGATAAATTACCTCAAAAACAAATCAATTCCAATTATTAAAAATATTAAGAAAATACTTTTAATATACTTTTAGCAAGTCTGCTGTAATTCAGAGATTTCATTTCATTGAGAAAGTAAATTGAAAAAACAATAAAGAACTTGTGCATATAATAAAAGATAATATTTCTTTCATATGTATTATTCCTCTGGATTTTATTACTTGGTATCTATCCATCAGTTTTCTGAAGCCACTTTTTAATTACAGAAGCATAGGGTGACAAATTACTGTACAAGTGCAAGGCAGAGACCCATCTGGGACATGTTAGGCCTTCACGAGACTAACACACGCATGCACACTGAGTCAATCAAGAGATGCCAAATAATCTCAACTGCTCATCAGTAGAGTGTGGAATGGAACTGGACTTACTTCACACTCAAATCACCTGAGTTCTGTTAACACTTAAAGATGCTAATATGAAAAGAACATTTCAATATATACAGTTTTAAAGCCTACTGCAATAATATGAGTTACTTTAACACTGATGTTTTATACTGTGTGCAGAAAACTCTTTTTAGATATGTTCAAATACAATATGTAATCACCTATTGCGATAACCATGTCTGCCTTTCTGCATGGAACAACTAGGCTCCTAGTGGACCAATTTAGATCACTTATTCTTAAAGGAAATTTGTCAGGAGAGTTAAGTTTTCATTGAAATATCTGGGCCACAGTACGCTGTAAACATTTTTGACATTTCAAAATCTCCCTTTGGAAGTCATTGGCGAATTTGCGAACTTGTTTATTTTAAAATGAAGAAACATGTACAGCTTCAAATATGATTTAGGTTACTGTTTCAATTTTACCTTGAGAACAGTTTCCTCAAGTGGCATACAGTCATATGAAAAAGTTTGGGAACCCCTCTTAATTCTTTGGATTTTTGTTTATCATTGGCTGAGCTTTTAAAGTAGCAACTTCCTTTTAATATCTGACATGCCTTATGGAAACAGTAGTATGTCAGCAGTGACATTAAGTTTATTGGGTTAACGGAAATTATGCAATATGCATCATAACAAATTTAGACAGGTGCATAAGTTTGGGTACCCCAACAGAGATACTTAGTTGAGCCTCCTTTTGCAAATATAACAGCCTCTAGACGCCTCCTATAGCCTTTCATGATTGTCTGGATTCTGGATGGAGGTATTTATGACCATTCTTCATACAAAATCTCTCCAGTTCAGTTAAATTTGATGGCTGCCGAGCATGGACAGCCTGCTTCAAATCATCCCATAGATTTTCGATAATATCCAAGTCAGGGGACTGTGACGGCCATTCCAGAACATTGTACTTCTCCCTCTGCATGAATGCCTTTGTAGATTTCGAACTGTGTTTTGGGTCATTGTCTTGTTGGAATATCCAACAACCCCAGCATAACTTCAACTTTGTGACTGATGCTTGAACATTATCCTGAAGAATTTGTTGATATTGGGTTGAATTCCTCCGACCCTCGACTTTAACAAGGGCCCCAGTCCCTGAACTAGCCACACAGCTCCACAGCATGATGGAACCTCCACCAAATTTGACAGTAGGTAGTAGGTGTTTTTCTTGGAATGCGGTGTTCTTCTTCCACCATGCAAAGCGCTTTTTGTTATGACCAAATAACTCAATTTTTGTCTCATCAGTCTAAAGCACTTTGTTCTAAAATGCATCCGGCTTGTCTAAATGAGCATTTGCATGCAACAGAAAGGGCTTCTTTCCCATCACCCTGCCATACAGATGTTCTTTGTGCAAATTGCGCTGAATTGTCGAAAAATGAACAGATACACCACCTGCAGCAAGATGTTCTTGCAGGTCTTTGGAGGTGATCTGTGGGTTGTCTGTAACCATTCTCACAATCCTGCTCATATGCCGCTCCTGTATTTTTCTTGCCCTGCCAGACCTGCTGGGTTTAACAGCCACTGTGCCTGTGACCTTCCATTTCCTGATTCCATTCCTTACAGTTGAAACTGACAGTTTAAACCTCTGAGATAGCTTTTTGTAGCCTTCTCCTAAACCAGGAGACTCAACAATCTTTGTTTTCAGATCTTTTGAGAGTTGCTTTGAGGATCCCATGCTGTCACTCTTCAGAGGAGAGTCAAAGGGAAACACAACTTGCAATTGACCACCTTAAATACCTTTATATCTCATGACTGGACACACCTGCCTATGAAGTTCAAGGCTTAATGACCTAATCAACCAATTTGGTGTTGTAAGTAATCAGCATTGAGCAGTGACAGGCATTCAAATCAGCAAAGTTACAAGGGGACCCAAATTTTTGCACAGCTAGTTTTTCGTATTTTATTTAATTTCATACAACTAAATACTGCTTCACTAAAAATCTTTGTTCAGAAAAAACCCCAGTACTCCGATGTTCCTAGGAAATGAAAGACATACCACTGTTATCTTTTTTGTTGAAAGTAGAGTCGATTATTATGCAGGCTGAGAGGAGTTCCCAAACTTTTTCATATGACTGTATTTGATTTTTTTTCTTTACTTCACTTGACAGCCTCTGTCAATGGCAAAGCAATGAAACACTGCCAGTCGTGTGCGCTCAAGCTGATCAGATATAGGTGGGGTCAGATGTGTGAGTGTTGCTATAAATACGAAAGGCATGATGTTGGTTGTCTATTTAATTATTCAATTTTTAAAAGATGATATTCTTTATTTATCTGGTAGTAGATATTACGTGGTAGTAATGATACTCCCCGTGACCCTGTGTTCAGATTCAGCGGGTTGGCAAATGGATGGATGGATAATGATACTGTTCATTTATCAATCAGTGTACAAGGAAAGTACATTCCCTTATTATTCAAAAGCAGCTCGAAGTCCCCTTGCATGCTCACAGTCTGGCTTCTACATCAGCCTTATCTCTCACTTGTTTTTGTGGATGTGTGGTATCTTATGAAAAACTCAACGACAGCAGCTCAGTTTTCCTGCTTGTTGAAATCTAAGTGGGTAAATAACTAACAGTTCATGTCTGTAAAACTAAAAGATAAAAGCAAGTTAACTTATGTAGTGTAGTGGGGCAAATTCCAAAAGCTTGGCATGTCAACTGGGCAAGAGACAGTTTCTCGAGGCTTTGAGGGAAAAAAAGAGTCAAGATTGTTAATGACAACACCTCCTTTCATCCTATTACCACATATCTAAGATGAGCCCAGAAGGCGATCCTCTGGCGTGCATGCGTGACAGTAGAAATGTGTGAAAGATCATGGAGTGACACTTTATGCCACAGTGATTAAACATACATTCAGGATTTCTGCTACACTGAAAACAACCTCATCATCAACAATTGTTATTCTCTGTAAGAGTGTAGACAGACATGGTTCTCCATCTTACTTGATTTTCAGCTAGCCTCATTATTACTCTAGAGGTTTTTACTCCTAATCTTTCTTTTATTCCATTTTACCAGGTTTTCCTTGGTCTTCCTTTGTTTTGTTTTTTTTTTTTTACTATCCATGCTTGCTTCTAAGATGTTCAAGGCCAGACATCCAGCTGATCCCCTTAACACATGACAAGCATACTTCATCTTTCTTTGAGTTAAATCTATTGGTAGATTTTTTGTTGTTATTGTTTTTATTCTGAGATATGCCTCTTCATTCATTATCTCTGTCTATCCAGCTTCATTTGTGGAATTCTACTGTCTGCAGACCGCACTGATTCATTTGAATCTGTAATTAATTGGCAAAACACCACAATAATCTACTATCTAACCAGTTAGGAGTCAGCAAAGAATTTTAGCTTGAGACTTTTGCAAATATTTCAAATCTCCATCAGGTAGTTATTTGAAAAATCTGTGTTTAAGAAATTTGAATTACAATTATCATAGACCTCCACATCCAACAACTAACAACAGCACATGATTCTTTTCATCACGTGTGTCTCAAATCCTCATTATGTTGAAGATGAATTAAACCTGAAAACTTGATAAGGTTTACCAAATGTTCTGAAATAAATAAAAGATTTTATTTTTATACCCTGTGACCTCACGGAAGCCCCAGAGAGCCCCAAACAACAGACACAATAACACAACCCCGATATATGCATAGAATAGAGAATATCTATTCCACCAAGCACCTTTTACACACGTTTTTTTCTGAAATGTGCCACAATCTATATATATAAAATTCTTTTTGCGTTTGAAACGGAAATTATGTATGACCACATGATATGGAAATTACATATGAAACGGAAATTACGTATGACCACACGATATAGAAATTACCTATGACCACAGAACATATTATAATACAGGAACTAGCTAGGTGCGTTCTGATAGAGAAGTTTTATTTATTTGTCCACGTGACTGTCGCTGAAACTGCCACATTGTAACTTTTTTTTAGTTGGCAGTACTTGATAGTAGAAGAGATGAGGAAAACAGCTTTGTGTCTTTCTACTTTTTAACTGCATTGAGCTGTAAACAATGTGAAGACGAGACCACCTTCAGCTGCGAGGGGTCATGAGAATAAAGTGGACGCTGGGAGACGCGAAATGTCGGGCTCCTCTGCCAAGTCGAGAGCTTCACAGTTTCGGGCAGCATCCTCTCTTCTCGCACTGTTTGTGACACATCAAGTCCCCGTCAGCTCCTGGGAGAGTGGAAATCTTTGCGAATGAGTGTAATCAGCGCCATCGAAGCAGAACTCTGTTTGTAAATTACCCTGCACAACTACTTACTGTCCCTTAAGGTAAGTTCGGGTCACTAAAACCCCACAACATTCAAGGTTGCTTTTGTGATTAATTATTTTAACAAGTAAATCACAGGCATGTAGTGCAAGGTTGTCAGTCAAAAATTTGGACGATCACATAGAAAATGTAATTTCTATACCACAGCGGTCGTGTAGCGCCTTTCACAAGGGATCTACTACTTACCTGTTGTGGTATAGCGCCTTTAAAATGTAGTTTACCCCAAACCACTCCAGTAGTGCTCAATGTATCTTTACTTCTTATACATTAATGTTTACTAACTTATAGACTACATTTTATTTTTTTCCCTTGCACTCAGTGAGTGAAGCCACTGGGTAATCAACTAGTTATATAATAAATTAAGAGTAAACCAATAATTCTTCTTCCTTCTCTCTTTCTACTGAGTGATGCCTGCTGCTTCTCGACTCTGACTCATCCATGTGTGGCAGAGGGCTTCCTTTTATGCCAGACCTGGTAATGCTTCCTGTGCCACGCCATGTCTTCCGGGAAGCACTTCTGGGACATAAAAAAAGGAGGGAGAACAGCACCGTCTGTTGTAATGCAGGGACCCCTCCAGGGCTGCCTTTATGGGCTCCATATCCCAAGCATCCCTGCGGGTGTCCCAACTTGGTTCCCATGTGAGGACCACTACCACCTGATTTATGGAAAATTGAACTGTTCCCAAGTTCTGGGTTCCACTGGTAAATCCACTGTTTTATACCAGCTTGGCAGAAATGTATCTTTTTGTCCAGCCAGCCAATCCATCTTAGGCCTCCCAAACCAATCAGAAAGTAACTTGCATGAAAGTAATAATACTAAATAACAGTCAATATGGATTAATGAGAGAAAGGTCCATCTACCCAATCTGTTAAAAAGCCTTTTTTATGGTTCTACACAAAAGAATAATTCTGAAATAAAACACTGTTTGGAACAGAGGCAACTTAAAAACTTGACATTAAGTTGGTTAATCAGCCAGACACAAAGAGTACAGATAAGAGGACAATGGACTAGTAGGCTGTAGTCAGTAAACATATGAAATATGCAGTTGCAGAAGCCAAAAATGGAGGAGCAAGACAAATATAATGTAAGAGGAATTGAGCAATCATCAAAACAGAGGGATCACTTAAAAAACGCAGTTTAAAGCAAAGACGTCCAGCGTGCTCTGTGTAGGCAAAAGAAGAACTAATGAGCGACACTGGCCTCCACAAAGTAACGTCTGAAAGGATTTAGGGGTTTACATTGGTGAAACATTCTCCTTCTCTTAGCAGTATGCAGAAGCAGTTAAAAAAGGCAAATATTGTAAAACATTAGTATGTCTAAAAGATGCGCTGAGAACTGCAACCAAGTGTACCCTAGGGACGACAAGGCTTTTTTTCACTCTGATAGGATAAGGGGAATAAACTTGTATAGTCCTAATAAGAATAAGCTAAACAGGAACCTAATCCATGTTTTTTAAGTTTTTTGAATGTATTGATTAAGTGGATTCAGCTTTACTCAAGTTTTAAAGATTTAGAAACACCTACTTCTTCAAGAAGGGAGAGAAAATGGACCCTGGTAAGTGCAGAACAATAAGTCTTACTTCTATATGATGCAAAATGATATAAACTATAATAAGAAATGAGTTATTAAAGTACCCATATGAAAATAATTTGTAAATTAACTGCCAGCACGGGTTTATGAGAGAAAGATCCTGCTAGACCAATCTTTTGTATTTTTTGGACAGGCAAGTAGAGTAGTTGACAAAAACAAAGCTATGACATAATTCACTTGGACTTTCAAAAAGCATTTAAATGAGTCCCATATCTAATATAACTAGAAGCTGTAGGCATCAGAGGTAACCTAAAAAACTGGATCTCAAGATACAGTAGTTACACAACAGAAAGCAAGAAGTACAGATAAGAGGAGAATGCTCAAAGTCAGCATTGGAGTCTCTCAGGGTTCTATCTTTGAACACTTAATTTATCTGACTTATTCTAATGACATATATTTTGTTAAAGTCAGAAAACTTGTGAAGTTTGTAGATAATACTAAAACTGAAACAATGGCAGACACTGTGGAGGCAACAAAACTAATTTGAAAAGATTTGGACAAATTGCAGTCCACTTGGAGCCTTGGGTAGAGGGGGCTAGATGACACCATTGGATGTGCAAAGTGAGTAGTCTGTAATATTAGCCCCTTCAACAACATAAACAGTGTCCCTCTGTGTACATTTCACGTAATTTAATTTACTACAGTGCTATCACACTCAGATGACTGCGTAGAGGGGGTTCCTCTCAATGTCCGGAGCGCGTGCCCCTCTGCATACAGACAATGGAGCACAGGCCCTTTAACTTTCCTATTTTTTTTGCCCAATGCCACTCCCAGCAGGATGCTACCCATGACAACTGCCTGTGTTGCCCATACCTAAATCCACCACTAGCTGGATGAATGGTTCCACGTGATCAAGGAAAGCAATTGGGCTAGAATTCTTCAAGCAGAACTGTATTAAGATCCTTTAGCTGATTTGTAAATATGTGGCAGTATTTTAAAAACAATTCTTTACTCTCTAGTGTTGTGGAGAATGGACTCACGGTCACTTCTAAGTAAACACTCTTAGTCTTGGGATGTGTAAGCAGGATTGACTTTATTGCAAAGTCGTCTCAGTTCAATGAATTAAGTGCCCTTCATTGGGTGAATCTTACATTTATTACACTTCTTATCAGTATCTCTTTTGCACCTGAACATTATTCCTCATTTTATGACTCCAAAAACACAAATCCTTCAATCCTGAAATGTATCCATACCACCAATATTTTCTCATGCTTTATCAGAAATAATTGCTTTACTGGACCCTTACTCTCTACATATTACAACACAAGATGTGAAAGACACTAAGTGTTGTCTTAAAAGTAATCCTAATTTACCTCTTTTCAGTCAGTGAGTAACTGATGTTATATATTTTATTTGAAACTGGAAAAAATCAAGTTCTCACACAGAGGATCTGTGCAAAACTTTTTAAAAATCTGGCAGGATCTCATCAATAACATTTTGAATAAGCATTTAAATAGAGGAAGCAGATTCTGTTCCATTTTTAATTCTATTTATTTATTTATTTTTCCTGCTATTAAAGTTTTACTGTGTTGGCCTATCTCTCTTTCTCGTGGGTGGGAGTTGATTTGATTCAAACCTAGTTTTGCCAATTTTCACTTACTTATATGGAATGTTATTTAATTTTATTAAAATCAATAAAATGTAAATCCTGCATAACAGACTTGGGAATAAGTTATTGTCAATGAATGTTAATTCCCCCACAGTCTCCTAGATCATGTACCACCTGACCAACAGACAGCAGTTTCTAAGATATAAGGACCGTGTGTCAGAGATGGTGGTGTGAACACCAGGGCACCTCAGGTAACCATCCCGTCTCTCTTCCTGTTTACCCTTTTACACAATGGTCTTCCAGTGTAATACCAGCTCTTGCCTCCTACAGATGATCTCAGAGGACTCCTCCATCATGGGTTGCATTGATAATGGAGATGAGTCGGGGTACAGGATGCTGGTGGAGGACTTTGTCCTGTGGTGCAGTGAAAACCAACTGAAGCTCATTGTTCAGAAAGACAAACAAGATTATGGTGGACTTCTAGGGGATCAAGGACACCCTGAAAGGAGGAGGAAGTGGATGTGGTTCAGAGCTGTAAGCATAAGGTCAGATTGGACAACACAATGCCACTGAATAAGACGGGCCAGTGTAGACTATACTTCATGAGCAGAATCCGTTTTTTTATATGTGTAGCAAGCTGTGGAAAATGTTTTACCAGTCCATTGTAACCGGTGTGTAGTTCTATGCGGTGCTCTCCTGGATAAGCAACTTAAGTTCAGGGGCCTCATGTATAAACGGTGCGTACGCACAGAAATGTTGCGTACGAACCTTTCCACGCTCAAATCGCGATGTATAAAACCTAAACTTGGCGTAAAGCCACGCACATTTCCACGGTAACTCATACCTTGGCGTACGCAATTTCTCCGCTCGGTTTTGCAGACTGGCGGCACCCAGCATCAAAGCAGTGCTACTGTTCCTGTGTGATCACCCTTTCTTTCTTAGACCCACATTCCTGACGAGGCCTTATAAATACACTGAAATTAACTGCATATTGTTTATTAGTGTAATGCATCTGATCATAATTAACCTGTAGCAATATAATGGTCCAGGGAATAGCCATAGTATTCCAAATACCATAACTGCTTTAGCGTTGTTACGCTCACTGCATCTTGTTCTTCTTTTTGCTGCTCCCGTTAAGGGTTGCCACTGCGGATCATCTTTTTCCATATTACTCTCACTGCACCACTCTGAGTATTTATATCACTGTATCTGAGTGTGAATCACAGCAGCAGATGATCGGAAAGAGAATTATCGGTATACAGTTTCAAGTACACACTACCTCAACCACGGCAAAAAGCGTCAAAGCCTTTCCTGTACGGACCTCGCGTTTCAGAAACAGTTTCATCCCAAGAACTATAAACGCACTCAATCAGTCCATCAAGTGCTCCTTGTAGAACTGTTTGTACTTATAAGTACAATCACCTCACTGTAAACTTACACTACAGTTATAATATTGCACAACCTGCGCTACTTTATAAAGCGCGTATGATGACAATATCATTTTTGAGATGAAATGCAGCAAAATATGTTGCTTATAGTATACAGATAAAACTTTAACTTCATTTAAATAATCTGTATTGTTAATATTTAAACATGTGAGGACACGCTGCCGCAGCGTATAGCTAGTTCAAGGATAGCTCCTGCCTTGCGCTGTATTCTTGCTGGTGCTGACGCGACACTGGAAGGATAGACGAATAGAATAATGAAACATGTACTACGAAGATATTTCAATGTTCCTTAAAAGTTTTGAAGAATCGGCATTCTAAGCTTACAAATGGCTTAACGTCTATTACAGAGCTGAATGTGTGGCGATTGGAGAAAGAAAAGTATGGACAGGAATTGGAGGTTAGTACGTTTGAAAGAGACAGTACTTCTGTAATAAATTATTTCATCGAAGGTCGCACATGGTGCAGCAAGCCTCTTGCGTGAGATATGAACAAGCACTGCGCCACCGTGTTCCCATGTTTAATAACATGCTTTCATTCCTATCATCATGAAAATGATATCACGTATACATCTCAGTATTTTAATTATTCAGAGAGCTGTAATATCTCGAATGTAATGCATTCTATGTCCTGTCGGAGAAAGAGAAAGAACGGAAGCACGTAGTGATTCATACACATAGAGCACATAGAAGATCAAATACAGAACACAGCATTTAACGTGCTACTTGAGAAACTAGTAAAATAAACAATTTTAAGATGAAGTTTATGATGTTCTACTTTAATGGCAAAATAAACTACGTGATTAAAGTGGAAATTTCGAGATTAAAGTTGACATTTCGTGCTTTTTTCCCACTGTGTGCCTATGTTTTTTGTTTGTACCCTAATACGCTTTCATATGACACTCAGACGGTGGGCTACGACTCGCCTTTTCACGGCGACTTTGATATGTGATTTCTTTTTTATTTCGGGCACTGTGCGACTTTGTGAATTTGATCTTTCGAGTTTCTCCGACACTATGTCACTCGATCAACTTTCTTTTGTTGATTATACCACTGTTTAAACCAACAAATAGTACGTTTTTCCTTTGCCTCCACTTGGTATTCGCTGAAATTCTTATATTTTCCCCTGTGCTTTTCCCATTGTCTTTTCACAGAAGGCTATTTATATTGATTTGCATATTCAAAGAAGGCGCGTGCACGTGCGTTACTTTTCACGCTGATCGGGATTTATGTAGTGGGAGAACATGAAAGTATGCGTGCGCACAGATTCCTGCATCTGGATTTTTCTGTGCATACGCACAATCCCGCTTTTGTGCTTACGCCATGTTATAGTGTGAGTTCTACACACAGCGTTATACATGAGGCCCCAGGTGATTCAAAACATGTGATCAAACTTATCAGTTAAGCCAAATGCATCACAGGAATGGCTCTGGACACTCTGGTGGCTGTTGTGGAAAAGAGGATGGTGGCAAAATTGGATGTCATCATAAACAAATCTGCCATTCCCCTCAAGAGTGTACTTCTAGCCATGGACTCATACCTCCACAGGGCAATAAGAAGCACCTCTGGGGATTTTTCTACTTGCAACCATTAGACAGTTCAATGCTATATTTCGATGGTCCTTGCTTCACTCCACCCAGGAACCATTAGAAAATAGTACAAACTTCATTGTATTAATTATTGTTTTCACATAATATGTATTGTACTATATACTTTTATTCTATTGTCTTATATTGTACTTTGAGTCGATACCTGTATATTTTATGTTTTTGTTTCGCTGCGGAATGCAATTGAATTTTCCCTTAGAGATCAATAAAGTATATCTAATCTAATCCAGTCAATCCCTTTTTGTGAATGATGTACTATATGAACAATTGTTTTATGTTTTAATTAAACCAAAAATCTTAATGTGGGCTGTGATGTTTGCAACTCCTTTTGTATTATTTTTTTTCAGGTATCAGGAGTGACAGCTTGTCTTTATTAGTTCAAGACAAATGCCAATAGAGATGTCGTGGCAAACTCTACTATTATCACTGTTTCTTTCCTCAAATAATTATGAGAAGGAAAAATTTGATAGGACACGTTAGTCAGATTGAGATTATGAATCCAGCGCAAAAAATGACATCTTCAGGAGCAGCCGACGGAAGCATTCTAAAGATCTGTTTATTCTTGTTGCATCCACGTCAGTATGAGGGTTTGCTGAATGAACATGATCTAAATTTCATCAGCAGTCGCGGCGCATGGACCCTCATAATAATAATAATAATAATAATAATAATTCATTACATTTATATAGCACTTTTCTCAGTACTCAAAGCGCTATCCACACAGGGAGGAACCGGGAAGCGAACCCACAATCTTCCACAGTCTCCTTACTGCAAAGCAGCAGCACTACCACTCATGTTGGTGACCGTGTACCTTCATAATTTTGTGAACTGCACAGTTCTGTGTCCACCTGTGCTCATTGCCTGGGATTATTCGAGGAGCAGTAGTGTGAAGTAAGTCGTTGCTATATGCACCTAAACAATCCAACATGAAAAACACATAGAAATAGCCAACTGTGCACACATTTGGTAATCGCCCAGACCCTGAGCAAACATGAAAGTTCATGCAGGAAGAAATGGAAATATTTCCTAGATGGATATGCCTTTAATGACCTCTTGGCCACAGCCATCAGCAGTGTGTCTGTCTGTGAAGAGAGTGTTGACCCAGTTGAGAGGTTTACTTACCTCGGCAGTGACATTCATGTCTCTGGTGACTCTTCCTATTAAGTCAGTAGACAGATTGGGAGAGCATGGGGGGTCATGATGTCGCTGGAAAGGGGTGTGTGGCGCTCCCGATATCTGTGCAAAAGGACGAAGGTCCAAGTCTTTAGAGTCCTGGTGCTTCCTGTCTTGCTATATGGTTACGAGACATGGACGCTATCCAGTGACCTGAGACGAAGACTGGACTTCTTTGGTACTGTGTCTCTGGATAATCCTTGAGTACCGTTGGTTTGACTTTGTGTCGAATGAGCGGTTGCCCATGGAATCCCGAATGAGGCACATTACCTGCATTGTGAGGGAGCATCAGTTACATCACTATGGCCATGTGGCGCGTTTCCCTGAGGGTGATCCAGCTCGTAAGATTCTCATTGTTGGGGACCCGAGTGGCTGGACCAGGCCAAGGGGTCGCCCACATAAGACCTGGCTGTGGCAGATAGACGATCATTTCCGGAGGATGGGACTGGACCACGTGTTTGCCAGGGGGGTTGCCAACTGGGATCCCGAGTTGTTTCATCGTGTAGTGGGTGTGGCAACGCACTGTACCAGTGCATGCTCCCCAACTTGACTTGACTTAACTTGATATGCAAAGGCAAAGAAAAAAACTTCTCAAACCACACAGCATCTGGATGTTTGTAATAAAAACAGACTAGGGTGTGCATCCTCTGTACACGACCCCGTTTGCAACCATCAGCACGTGACTATAAATGAGCCTCTAGGAGTATCTAAAGGAGCATCCACCACACATGCAGACATTTATTACTTCAAAACCAAATGGGAAATGGTGCACTGCCCACATTTTGACCTTGTACCTTGTCTGTTTATGTGAATATGATAGCAGACAACCATCTGTCTAGCTAATGCATTGACATTGCAAATAGAGTTAATGTAGTTACAAAGAGTTTTCCTGGACGACCTGTTTCTATATACGTAAACCAAAAACTTAAAGGTGAAAGTTAATTTGAGGAGGATGAGTATAATTAATCCATTCAGAAGTGACCAGCAGGCATTTAGATGTCGTCACTAAAGGTCACTGGATTACTGTTCAGCTCCCTCCAGCTCTGTACTTTGGAAGAAGAAACATTGAATGTCGTTGTTGAACAAAAAGGGTTTGAAGAAGCCAAAAAAACAGTTACGCCTTGCAAGACTGAAGGAGGCAGCAGACCAAAAGTGCCCCTCTTACTGAGGTTGTTAAATCTGGACCACCAAAGAAACATGTTTCATTTTATAAGAAAATAGTTTCATACTGGGCAGCACGGTGGCGCAGTGGTAGCGCTGCTGCCTCGCAGTTAGGAGACCTGGGTTCGCTTCCCGGGTCCTCCCTGTGTGGAGTTTGCATGTTCTCCTCGTGTCTGTGTGGGTTTCCTCCGGGTACTCCGGTTTCCTCCCACAGTCCAAAGACATGCAGGTTAGGTGGATTGGCGATTCTAAATTGGCCCTAGTGTGTGCTTGGTGTGTGGGTGTGTTTGTGTGTGTCCTGCGGTGGGTTGGCACCCTGCTCGGGATTGGTTCCTGCCTTGTGCCCTGTGTTGGCTGGGATTGGCTCCAGCAGACCCCCGTGACCCTGTGTTTGGATTCAGTGGGTTGGAAAATGGATGGATGGATAGTTTTATACTACTGCAGGCTGCTCAGGGTTATAGCTGTGTATGATGCACAAAAGAACAGCCGACATTGCCTCTGTGTTACTGCAAGGATGTTGTATTCACATAAATACATGGCTAAAAGGCTTGTATTTCTGAAGGAAAGGCAGCTTTTCAACCAAATGTGCAGATGTCTTGCATCATGAAGAGGATGAGGCACTAATCTATGACACAAAAAAAGAAGTAGAAATTATAAAAAATAAATAAATAAATTATATCTGTATATATATTGTGGAACATGGCCCGGACACAGACAGGCAGACACGTTTATTTACAATATTTACAACAATAAAGTGCCACACACAACCCTAAAACTCCCCCAAAGTCCAGGCCTCAAAACGTCTTCATGTCCACCTCCACTCCTCTCCACCGAGCTCTGTCCTTCTCTGCTCCCGACTCCAGCCATCAAATGGAGGGAGGCGACCCCTTTTATACACACCCGGACGAGCTCCAGGTGCCTCCCGATTAGCTTCTGCCGGCACTCCCAAGTGTGACAGAAGTACCGGCTGCGCACCCGGAAGCACTCCGGGTGTCCCTGGTCTTCTTCCCCCCAGCACTTCCGAGTGTGGCGGAAGTGCTGAGGGCCAGGGCTGCTCAGGCATTGGGGCGCCCCCTTGCGGTGACCATGGGCCCCTATAGGGTTGAGCTTCTAAGCTCTGTTCCCGTGGTCCCCAAAGCCACCAGGGAGGTTGCCCCCTCATGGTCTGGAGGAGGCGTAAGCCCTCCTCCGGTCCTCCTGGGCATCCCGGCTGGGTATCACCCCCAGCCACTCGCCACAATATATATAAAATCCAAAGTCTGTCTGTCTGTATGTCTGTGTGCTTTTCTCGAGAAAACTACTTAACGGATTTAGGTAGGGTTTTTTTCTATAATTTGCTTGAACATTCCAGTTGATTTTGTGAGTTGTCTCATTGCGCTAAGCATCACAGTTTGGTTGCAGTACCAAAATATTTACACGGATCTGAGAGAGAGATGCAGCGGGCTGAGGAGAGGGCCCTCTTCAATCACGTGTCACCCTCGGGGTGTGTACCTTACCTCCACTTAGCTAGCGAACGACAGAACTACTTAACAGATATAAATCTTTTTTTTATATAATTTGCTTGAACATTCTGGTTGATTTTGTGACTTCTCTCATTGCACTAGTTCCCTTGCAGGAGTGAGACAGAGGCTGCAGGCCAAGGGGAGGGGGTAGCGTGATGTCAGGAGTAGGGAGCCAGGCAGGGCCCTCCTCACTCATGCTTAGCTAGCGATACCTGTTTGTTTATCGATTTTTGAAGTTTGTCATGTTTCATTACTAGATTTTGATAAAAAAAATATTCAGCCAATCTGCCTAAGAATGGCAGCAAAGCTTAATTTGTTCTAACCTCAAAACATTTGGTTCCATCTAAAAACATTTGCTCTGAATACAGCGCAAAAATGCCACTCAGTGATCCCATTCTTAATACATACAAAGCAAATATAATCCTTGTCTTCTGTTTACAAAGGTGAGTATCGAGGTTATAACGAATTACAGAATTTTGTGTTATGGGCAGTATTTCGGAGTCCATATTTATTGTTTCTATAATTTTATTCAGATATATCAACCTATGATGAGTTACAAAGCTGTGGAACAAATTACCATTAGCAAGTTTAGAAATAGGAATTCACAACTGTGATAAATATCTTTTGACAAGTCTCCACTTAAATTAATACCTTCTTTAAAGGTAAGTTTTGGGTTCCTTGTAATTTGACTTTTGTTCCATGATTTTTCACAACTTTATTTAATTTTACTTAATATTTTTATATCATACTGTAAAATAATGAATCCAGTAAAACATTGTTTCTCTACAGACTCTTAATACTGCAGGCAGGGTATTTGAAGCAATCGAGCCTGTCTCAGGTTTGAAACCATCTGTGTCATGCTTACTTACAGTTTGAGGCATTAACAATATCTAGGATGTTAGAACAAGTGTGGGAACAGGGAAATATTTTGTAATCAGCCCACCAGAAATGAACTGAGTGCAGATGTCTATTCTAAACATTGTATCAGCAGTAATCTTGTTCACATATCAAGGAGCCTGTTCTATCTGAAGGGAAAAACAACTGTTGCTTGCTTCAGAAAAAAACATCATGGAGACTAGGCAATTAAAGCTGATTGAATAACCTCATCCTGAAAACACTCTCTAGAAACTCAGAAGATAATTTAAAGTTAAATTTAGCCTTTGGCTGTTCTCACACCTGTTTAATCCCCTCAGTGAGTCACACCTCATTCCATCTCATAACTATTGATCTGCAAATGTTTATGCAATTGTATCACAGTCTTTAGGGCTTCAAAACTGATAAACTTGCCCAAGAGTAATCTGGAACATGCTAGGGGATTTTCTCAGAACACATGCCTGTATTCATAGCTATTATTCACCATGTACTGTATTTACGCAATTGTTATTTCAGTTCCTGTATACAGTTTTAAGTTTGCTAGTTAAACCATGCCTAATCTATGACTCTCATATCGAAAGCATTAATGATGAAAAGATAAAACTCTTTTTTCCTGTGTCCACATGTTGGAAATTCAATCTCTGAAGTTCGCAGTCTAAATAATCATAATCAGAGAGTATCCTGTTTATTATTAGGCTTTAAATTAAATTTAACAAACAGTAAGTTGAGCTGCCTAGCCGCTGAAGTTTTATCTTCAAACCTGGGAGATTGCATGTGAACTATTAATCATGTCACACATGCTAAGAAAGATGTTTAGCCTCTAAGGTTTCTTTATAGGCCACACGTTAGTTTATACAGAGCTTAACCTCTGAGGTTATATATAACAAGTGATTATTAGTCATAGTCATATTTATTTCTAAGGATTATAGGTGTCCAGAAGGGAGAACAGGCATTCCAGACAGGATAACGGAAGATTTTATACCCAGTCAACAGGCCATAATGGAAGGACTGGGACAATGGGCATACCAGTCCTTCAAGTTCCTAGAGTTCCCTTAATCAGAACATAGTATACCTCCCTAACAAATGACTGAACACAATATGACTGGAGAAACTCAAGAAATCAATAGGAACTATACCGTAGAAGTCATCATGAGCAAGCCAGGAGAAGGTGTCACTGATAACACTTTGTATTGTGTACATAACATTTGTTGATGGTTTGAACCTCAAAACTGCTTAATAATGTTCATGTTTACATTTTACGTTGTTCAACTGCAAGTAGAAACTCTGCTGTCCAGAATAGTGAAGTCGATCGGGAGATGCCTGTTCAAATGAGGTGCTTTATTTGGACGTAGCAAGTACTTATTTACTGCGGTGGGCTGGCGCCCTGCCCGGGGATTGTTTCCTGCCTTGCATCCTGTGTTTTCTGGGATTGGCTCCAGCAGACCACCGTGACCCTGTAGTTAGGATATAGCGGGTTGGATAATGGATGGATGGAAGTATTTATTTAAAGAATAAGACTGGCAGTAGCAGATGCTGAGGCCAACCTATTAGTGAGCCATTTGAAGAAAAGGTATTTACATTTTATTAAGCATTACATAATGATGACATCAAATAAAACTTTAGGAACAATTAATGCTATTTTTTATGGTTTTTTCATCTTCAAATTTACAGCTTTCCTATGTACTAGATGGACTGAAGGACCCCACAGAACACATTATCCATGCATAAGATGAAACTCTTACTCAAGGAGACATTTTGACCTTGCAAAGAGATATAGAAGCCGTGATATAAAGATTGTAATCTTATCTAACAAATGATATCAAATGTATTCAAATTCATCATTTATATTTTTATTTATTTATTAGGTGGTTCTCCCCTGCTGGCTTCACTCGCCGATAAACCCTACCCCTTCCCCCCAGCTTGTGCTACGCGCCAGCCACTTTGTGTCTCTGCCACTTGTGTTGTGAATATTGGGGCTGAACACACCCCAAGGAGACATGGTCGCTTCTCCGAAACCCCCTCTTAAACGGTGATACAATGGGAAACAAAAACAGTTTTGTTTTTTTTTTACCTCCTCTTTGCTCGATCAGCTGCTGGCTTGCTGCTGTCGTGCTGTGTAATCTGCATCTCACACGGTGCTTTGAACATTTAAAAGCCTGTATAGCAGCTTTCCTACTCTTTGTCTTTTATTTCCGGCCCCGGACTGGTTAAATCTTTTGGCACAAAGTCTCATCTTGGAGGACGTGAGTTCTTGATATTTTTTAGTTTATAATTTAAAAACGGAATAAGAATCTGAAAATCTAACAACATCACATTAAAGTTCGGTAAATTCTGTAAAGAATGATACCAAACATATAATATGTAGGTTTTAAAATAAGCCTGATTTAAAGCGTGACAAAAAAGTGACATAAAAACGTCACATAAAATCATTGCACAAAATCGTTGCACTTTTAGGGTTAGGATTTTATATATAGAGAGAGTAGATTTGCTTATTTGTTATTGATACTGAAACCCTAGTTAAATGGCAATGTTTCCTCTCTCACACTCAGAAGTGTGAAGGATTTTTTTTATATATTTATCAAATATTTAGCATATAGGTAAAATAGTAAATGACAGTTAAATATTAACAATTACTTACAGTATGTACATATTCATGTAAAGCATTAAATACCTCTTATTATATGCGCACATATACAGTATGTATAGTGTCTATAGAAATTGATTGCAGCAATGAATACTCTGTAGCCTAGAAACACACACTTCTTCCTATTCACATACCGCAACACACAGATAATAAAGTAAAATATGTCTCTGCAGCCTGATGTGACAGCTGTGTCAGGTATGGAATGCGGCCTGAGGAATCACGATTAAATAAATGGTGCCTTATTACCTCGGCTCCAGACCAGGTTGAGAAACTGTGTATAAATCCCAGTCGGAAGGAGACAGTCTTGTCCTCGGAAGAATAATCCCCTAAACCTCCCTCCATTTTACAAACAAGAAAAAGATAAGACTGGCTTTTTGTTAACTGCAAAAGATGCATTTCTGCCCTACCAAAATCAAACATCTGCAAGAACAATATTCAACCATGGTGTGCTGTAAGGGCATGTGACCATGCTTATAGTTTTTACCAGTGTCACAGTAAAACTGCCTGGAGGGTCTCAGAAGGATCTATTATCTATTCTTTTTGAATTTAAAGAGGGCGTGAAGGTGTTTTTGAAGTATGTGTTGATAAGCAAGACCTTCAGATGAACTAAATGCTCTGTGTATATGTTTAGGAGCTTTGCACACATCTAAGACTTGATTGCTCCTACATGTAAATAAATCAGCACTAACACCATAAAATAAACCTTCTTTTCATCCTTTAAACTTTACTCTTATATTGCTTGATGAACTTTTCCCTCCAAAGGACACTAGTTCAGCGTTTCTCAACCTTTAAGTATTTGCGACCGAGTTTTCATAACAGTTTTAATCGCTCCCCCCCAATGTTTTTTTGAAAGGAGTCCACTAATACCAATTTGTTCTTTTTTAATTAATGATATATCATAGATGCATATTTTATTATACCTACTTAACTTTGATCGACATTTATCTAACTCTATATTTATTTTTCTAGTATCAGAATGTAGTTTACAGTAAGTTCATTTGTTTTGGTTTCAATAGATGTATTTTTCATATTTTCGATTCTTGTTTTCTTTTTTTCACATCTTCGCAGCCCCCTTTTTGTTACTTTGCGCCCCCCTGGGGGGGGGGGGGGGGGGACCACACAACAGATTGGGAACCACTGCACTAGTTATTCAGTTAATATATTACAACACACAGGCTCGATTAAATAAAAAATGTTAATTGACTAAATGGAGTGATCAGTAGGGCAGCTTATGCTTATTGTAAAGTAATAGTTTTTTTTCTTTCTTTTCTTTTCTCAGAGCAAATAAACACTTTCTAACATGATAAATTTCCCTTACATTTTTTGGCACACTAAGAGTTTTACACACTTCCATATGAACATATACCATATCATACACATAGTTTATCTGACTTGGCATAATTTTAATGTGACTTGTTAATCAGGAAGACTCGAATGTCTTGCTTTCATCTCCACTGTATTTAATGAGCATACTTTCCCAGTCCCAAATTTCAGTACTACTTTCTATAATAAAGGAGCATTCTGTGGATTACGCCTAGCATTAAATAATATGTTCCAAACTAAAAGAGGTGAAGATCAGCTGAATATGGGCAGTGGCTAATGTTAAATATGTGTGAACTGAAAAGACAGAGACAAAAAAGAGAAATGCAACATTCAATGCAATACTTTCATTAATGAAATATGGGATATAATTACTCAGGATCAATATGTCCAGTTAATGACTACTGTATAATGCACTTGCAAAACTTAGGAAATCAAAAATAATTGGTATTGTGAATGCAATATTACTTCAATATTGTACATTTGGTCATTTTTTCATTTATTTTACAAATTCGTAAAAATAAATACATGAGGTATTTAAATGACCTTGATTATTTTTCCAAAACTAAATAACCATTGGCACTTAAGTACTACAGAAAGCATTAGTGACATACAAAAAATAAAAATTAATGTATTTACATGCAATATTATTATTATTATTGATATAAGGTATGTACTGTGTGTACAGTTTTAATAATATTATGAAGAGCTTATCAATTTAATTTTTATTGCTCAATAAAGCTTTTCTATACAAGCAGGTTTACTAAAAAACATTGTAACTTACATCATAATAAAAGAAATAATTGCAATATCACAGATTTGTCAGGTGAATATTGTGCACCCAAGAAACACAGTGGAAAGACTTGTTTAATTAATTTAACATCTATCGCCAATTAACACTGTCAAATTACAAATCCTAATTCTATTCATAAATCATGGTAGATATTCATCCTTATCAAGCGGACGCCCCTGTTGTCCTCACATAAGAGGAAATATGCTTCCTTATCCAAAGTGGCCCCTTACTAGACCTCCACAAAACCAGCAACAAAAATACACATTTGATTTTTGAAAAAGAACACATACTGTATATATATTTTTTGCATTTTTAGGCTAAACGAATCAGTGAGAAACTAGTGTTTCTCGTCATGTGACATTGCAGGCAACAGACGGACGACTGTGATAACACTTGAAATCTGCACAGTAGACTGCGCATCTGGCTAGTAGACAATGTAGAGATGAATCGGGATAAGAATAGAAAAAATATAAGGGATGTCCAAATCAAGCAACTGGCAAAAACCTATTGACAAACTACCGAAGATAACATTTATGTTTAAAACATCAGTGGAAGAGGGAATTGTCAAAATGCTATCAGTGTCATAAACTAATTAGATTACTGTATGGTACGTCACCGAATTTCTTTCTTTATCCTCCCTACACACCTCTTCCCATTTCAGACAACCACAAGCTTATGTATAAGGAAGTGCTATGCAACCTGACAGTTCCAGATCCAAGTAAAAATAAGGATATACAGTATTTGAATAGAAATAAGTAAATATTTCATATTTTAACTCTGTATCAGTTGAGACTGCAGCTACCAAAGGCCCTCTTCTGCCAGTTGCTAGCTGTGTGGTGATAGTTGCGAAGAAGGGCATGATTGACCTCAGTGCTTCACTTCAATTCCAAGAAGTATTGGGCACCAGGCGTTGTGCTGATGCTGGACTTTGGCAAAAGAGAGCGTCAGTCGTGGTACACAATTCCTATCTGAAAATTAGCATCACAAGATTAAAAACCATGGACTTCCACAGAGATACAAATTGAACTCCAAGATCTGTGTCCATCAGTGTCTGAGTGCACCATTCATCACTTTTTGAGTGACAGTGGTTTCAATGGAAGAAGACCTAGAGGGACTCCACTTAACTTAACTTCTTCTTTCGGCTGCTCCCGTTAGGGGTTGCCACAGCGGATCATCTTCCATATCTTTCTGTCCTCTGCATCTTGCTCTGTTACACCCATCACCTGCATGTCCTCTCTCACCACATCCATAAACCTTCTCTTAGGCCTTCCTCTTTTCCTCTTCCCTGGCAGCTCTAACCTTAGCATCCTTCTCCCAATATACCCAGCATGTATCCTTGGCACATGTCCAAACCAATGCAATCTCGCCTCTCTGACTTTGTCTCCAAACCGTCCAACTTGAGCTGACCCTCTAATGACCTCATTTCTAATCCTATCCATCCTTGTCACACTCAATGCAAATCTTAGCATCTTTAACTCTGCTACCTCCAGCTCTGTGTTCTGCTTTCTGGTCAGTGCCACCGTCTCCAGCCCATATAACATAGCTGGTCTCACTACCGTCCTGTAGACCTTCCCTTTCACTCTTGCTGATATCCGTCTGTTACAGATTACTCCTGACACTCTTCTCCATCCATTCCACCCTGCCTGCACTTTCTTTTTCACCTCTCTTTCACAATCCCCATTACTCTGTACTGTTGATCCCAAGTATTTAAACTCATCAATCTTCGCTAGCTCTGCTCCCTGCTTCCTCACCATTCCTCTGACCTCCCTTTCATTCACACACATGTATTCTGTTTTGTTCCTACTGACCTTCATTCCTCTCCTCTCTAGAGCATATTTCCACCTCTCCAAGGTCTCCTTAACCTGCTCCCTACTATCGCTACAGATCACAATGTCATCAGCAAACATCATAGTCCACGGGGACTCCTGTCTAATTTCGTCTGTCAACCTGTCCATCATCATTGCAAATAAGAAAGGGCTCAGAGCCAATCTCTGATATATTCCCACCTCCACCTTGAATGCATCGTCACTCCTACCGCAGACCTCACAACTGTCACCCTTCCCTTGTACATATCTTGTACAACTCTTACGTACTTCTCTGCCAGTTCCTCATACAATACTACAGCTCCTCTTGAGGCACCCTGTCATATGCTTTCTCCAGGTCCACCAAGACGCAATGCAACTCCTTCTCGCCTTCTCTATACTTCTCCATCTACACCCTCAGAGCAAACATTGCATCTGTGGTGCTCTTTTTTGGCATGAAACTATACTGCCGCTCACTAATCATCACCTGACTTCTTCACGTAGCTTCCACTACTCTTTTCCATAACTTCATGCTGAGGCTCATCAATTTTATCATCCTGTAGTTACTACAGTCCTGCACATCCCCCTTATTCTTAAAAATCCACACCAGTACACTTCTTCTCCACACCTCAGGCATCCTATATAGAATTGAATAGAATGCCTCTTATTGTCACTATACACATGTACAATGAGATTTGATCTCACTTTCAAAGATTCCATTAAACAATCTGGTTAAAAACTCCACTGCCATCTCTCCTAAACACCTCCATGCTTCCACCAGTATATCATCTGGACTAACTTTCATCCTCTTCATAGCTGTCCTTATTTCCTCCTTGCTAATCCATTACACTTCCTGATTCACTATCTCAACATCATCCAACCTCTTCTCTCTCTCTCGTTCTCTTCATTCATAAGCCTCTCAAAGAAGTCTTTCCATCTGCTCAACACACTCTCCTCACTTGTGAGTATGTTTCCATCTTTATTCTTTATTACCCTAACCTGCTGCACATCTTTCCCAGCTCGGTTCTTCTGTCTAGCCAATCGGTACAGGTCCTTTTCTCCATCCTTAGTGTCCAACTGCTAATACAACTCATCATACGCCTTTTCTTTAGCCTTCGCCACCTCTCTCTTCACCTTGCACCTTATCTCCTTGTACTCTTGTCTACTTTATGCATCTCTCTGATTATCCCACTTTTTCTTCACCATCCTCTTCCTCTGTATACTCTCCTGTACTTCCCCATTCTACCACCAGGTTTCCTTTTCCTCCTTCCTCTGTTCAGATGTCACACCAAGCACCCTTCTTGCTGTCTCCCTTACTACATCTGCTGTAGTTTCCCAGCTGTCTGGTAACTCTTCACTACCACCCAGTGCCTGTCTCACCTCCTCCCTAAACTCAACCTTGCAGTCTTCCTTTTTCAACTTCCATCATTTGATCCTTGGCTCTGCCCTCACTCTCTTCCTCTTCTTGATCCCCATCGTCACCCTACAGACCACTGTCCTATGCTGTTTAACTACACTTTCCCCTGCCACCACTTTGCAGTCTTCAATCTCCTTCAGATCAACTCTTCTGCATATGATGTAATCTACCTGTGTGCATCTTCCTCCACTCTTGTACGTAACCCTATGTTCTTCCCTCTTCTTAAAACACATATTCACCACAGCCATGTCCATCCTTTTGGGAAAATCCACTATCCTCTGACCTTCTTCATTCCTCTCCTTGACACCATACCTAACCATCACCTCCTCGTCTCCTCTGTTCCCTTCACCAACATGTCTGTTGAAATCTGCTCCAATCACCACTTTCTGTCCCTTGGGTACACTGTTCATCACTTCATCCAACTTACTCCAAAAATCTTCTTTCTCAACCATTCCACACCCAACTTGTGGGATATATGCACTAACAACATTTATCATCATACCTCCAATATCCAGCTTCATAATCATTACTCTGTCTGACACTCTTTTCACCCCAGAAGACACTCTTTTTTTAAATTTTATTGATTTTATTGTAATCATTCCATACAAATAGATCAATTTTTACAAAAAATAGGATTGAAAACAAATCAACCCTCATCCCTGAGAAAGAGAGCATGGCCAATTGACTAAAACTTAAAAATAGTAAAAAATAAATAAATTGATGAGTTTATTAGGCGGATACAGATAGATGGATATGAAAAAGAAATAGGGAGAGAATATACTTCCTCAGTGCTTCAAGAGCTTATTCTAAAATATTATTCATCAGATCCTGCCAGGTTTTGAAAAAGTTCTGCACAAATCCTCTAAGTGAGAATTAGATTTTTTCCAATTTCAAATAATATAAAACATCAGTTAACCGTTGACTTAAAAGGGGAGAGTTAGGATTCTTCCAGTTTAGCAAAATAAGTCTACGTGCCAATAGTGAAGTAAAGGCAATTACAGTTTTTTTGTCCTTCTCCACTTTAAGCCCATCTGGAAGAACACCAAACACAGCTGTTAATGGGTTACGAGGGATTGTGACACCAAGGCTGTCTGAAAGGCATTTAAAAATTTTCGCCCAGAATGATGTTAATTTGGTGCAGGCCGAAAACATGTGACCCAGTGAGGCTGGAGCTTGTTTGCAGCGTTCGCAGGTTGGCTCTTGCTCTGGAAACATTTTGGACAATTTTAAGCGAGACAGATGTGCTCGATATATAATTTTGAGTTGAATAATTGCATGCTTTACGCATATGGTGCTCGAATAAATTCTCTGCATTGCTGCCTTCCACTCCTTTTCTGATATGTTGAGTGAGAGAAGCGTTTCCCATTGTCCTACTGGATCTTTGAAAGGGAGGGACTGTAAAATATTTTTATATATTGCAGAAATGCTGTCTAAGTCCTCAAAACTGAGCAATATTTTTTTCCAGCATAGTGGGAGGTGGGAGGTGAGGAAAATTTGGCAGGTTATGTTTAACAAAGTTTCTAATTTGAAGGTAGTGTAAGAAATGTGTTGCTGAAAAGTACAAAACACTCTTGACATACTGTTCCTTCAGAATAACCCCTACTCCATTTCTCCTCCCATCCATACCATGATAGAACAATTTGAATCCATCTCCAATCCACCTGGCCTTACTCCCCTTCCATTTAGTCTCTTGCACGCACAATATATCAACCTTCCTTCTCTCCATCTTATCTGCTAACTCTCTCCCATTACCAGTCATACTGCCAACATTCAAAGTTCCTACCCTCAGTTCCACTCCCTTTACTTTCCTCCTCTCCTCCTGCCTCCGGACACGTCTCCCACCTCTTCTTCTCCTTCTTCTTTGGCCAACAGTAGCCCAATTTCCGCCAGCACCCTGTTCACAAACAGTACTGGTGGCGGTCATTGTTAACCCGGGGCTCAACCGATCTGGTATGGAAATTTGTATTGTTGTCCGCATATTGATTTGGCAAAATTTTACACCGGATGCCCTTCCTGACGTAACGCTCCCCGTTTATCTAGGATTGGGACCAGTACGAAAAAACACACTGGTTTGTGCATCCCCTGCAGCTGGGTTACCTAGAAGGACTCCACTGCTGAAAGAAAAACATTAAAAAAGGCACACTGGAATTGGCTAAAATGGACATTGACAAGCCACAATGCTTCTGGGAGAAAGTCCTTTGGACAGACTGACAAAACGAGCGCTTAAATTCGGAAATAACAATGATGGGCACCAATTACTTTTGTCAGTTTCAAGTTATTTAAGAGACAGTTGTGGGTTCTTTTTTCATGGAGGGATACCAATATATTTTTCTAAGATAAAAAGTTTTACATTCACAGAGTTTTATTCAAATGATTAAAGACAGCATTCCACCTTTTTTAATAGAACCTCTAAAAAGGTAAAATAAGCATTTACATATAGTGGTGACTCTCATTTCAAGTTAAGATTTTTGCAGTCGGTAAACTTTGTGTCTCGAAGGAATTCTGCTGGAGAGAAGGAAAGAAAAGCTGACAAGATTTTTCATTTCATAACTGCTTTATAAGGAATAAATGAAATAAGATCAGAACAATAAAAATAGTATATAATAATAATTGAGCCACTTACCTCTTAATAAATAGAGAAGTATTGATATAGTTTGTGATGAATTGTCTAAAAACACGAGAGTGCTCTTAAACAGTTAACAGTTATTTAAAAAAAAACACCCAGATGCAAATCCATCCACTAAGCCACTTCACAGAACACGTGTCACGGCTCCACCCACTTCATTTTCTTTTTTGTTGGCCAACACTCCAGATACACAGAATCCAAAAACGTTACTAACTGTATGTTTACTTTCGTACCTGCCAATTACTGTTCTCAACAGTTTGAATATCAGATACACTTGAAATGCTTATGTTCTTGATTAACTTCAACCTAGCAAATTAAAGTTATTTGAATGTGAGTATTTTAATGAAGTTCAACATGATAGAATAAATTAACTGAAATTTAAGATTTCTGCCTAAGCATAATCAAACCAATAAACTATTGTAATTGGTACTTGGTTATTTTTTATTTTTACCACATCTCATTTATTCAAGTTATTTTTGTGGAACTACTCAAAGAAACAGTTTTAGGTTAGTCCAATCCCTTAACCATTCACACTGAAATGAAGTAGCACATTTCAGAAAACTATAATGGATAGATTCAATATAGGATGATTAAATTTTAAATGCTTAGTTTACAATCCAGCACCTTATCCAACACAAAACACAATGTGGATAATTACAGATGAATAGAATTTTTCATTCGCATGTAATAATAAAGGTTGACTCAAATACACAAATATCGATTGTTAAAAAACCAGCCGGGAACAAAACATTCTCAAATCCACTTAATCCAGTTGAGGGTCCTCTGAGGCGCAGTGGACTCAGGACAATAAAGAGAGCAGGGCATGAGTCCATCAAAACTATACACTAACGCAAAAATTAATTTGGAGGAGCCTGCCACCTGTTAAAACTGTAATCTTATTCTGAAGTCATTTCTTCATTAGGTTTTCTATGATTGGGCTTTCAGAAATACCAAGAGCTATACATTCTGCCATGCATACCAGCAGAGGCAGACCGGCCATTAGGGCATATGGGCAATGCCCGTTGGACCGCGGACTCTGGTCTGGTCATGGGCCGGTGGTTTCATGAAATAAATGTTATGTACTGGTTACTGTTTGACATTAAAATTAATTTTCGAAACTACTAAACATTATCTGTTCGGTACTGTGATTTATATAGTCCAATATAATATACTGTATTACGTCATCAAGTTATTATAGTTGTCAGTACACAACGTTTGGTCAAAAATACCTTTTGCCGATTTCTGTTTTGATACTGCTACATTGTTGCAATTTATTTGGTCTCATATCTAGTATTTAAATTCTTCGGTACTAATAATTACTGCGGTGGGTTGGCATCCTGCCCGGGATTGGTTCCTGCCTTGTGCCCTGTGTTGGCTGGGATTGGCTCCAGCAGACCCCCGTGACCCTGTGTTCGGATTCAGCGGGTTGGAAAATGGATGGATGGTACTAATAATTAGTTTAGATTATGTATTATGCATTTTATTGTTCTGTGGTCATAGGCGTGAGCAACAATTAGTGGTTTTCAGCTGCGATTGTTAGTATGATGAAATAAAGTTATAAAGCAAAGGATAGGAATTTTTCATATTAGGACACAACATTTATAGTGCATCGTTAAGTTAATGGAACATTTCAATCATGTGAGGTTTTCATTATAACCTCGGTTATAATTTATTCCATTGTAAACGAGCAGCTACTAGCCTACTAGGGTACTGGCACTTGGACATGACATTGACATTTGACATGTACTCCAATAAAGTGTAAGCCGTGTTACAAAATTTTTATTTTTCGTTAAATTTTATTTCTAAGCATGTCAAATTTTAAGTTGTATCTAAACAACAGTGTACAGAATAGGTTTGGCAACAGTTTACATAGAGTTAATATCATAAGCTCATAGCAAGTAGTGAGCCGCGTACTCGTCACATATTTTAAGAAAATTACAATGAATAATGGGCCGAGGTGGTCGACCTCGACACCTCACTCGTTGATGGATGCCCGGGACGGTTTTGACACTCAGTCCGCTCCTGCATACCAGAAAGCTAAATGACGTGCAATCAGAGAATTCAGAGTATTTGAAGACACGGTTCCCTCCAATTTGCCGAAAAGGAAGTTTTGTAGCTGGGATGGATGCCCCTCTCCCCAAGATATATTGATTATTGTCCAGTAGGAATTCACCAGGCTAATACAGTGGAGCACTTTAAAAAACTGCTGAAAACACATTATTTTAACATGGCCTTCTCATAACTTCACTGTAATTTAAATCCTGATACTCTGTATATCCAGTTCATTATAATAACTATTCATGGTGGTTCTAAAATCTGTACTAACCCCTACTCTCTCTTCTGTTTCCTTTTCCAGTGTCCTTTTCCACCACCATCTACTCAAAGCACCATGATGTTCCAACAATGATGGATGGATTAAATGTCTGAAGTCTGTATGACCATCAGCATCAAGTGACTCAGTGAGAACCCTAACTACAAAGAGGACTATTTCATTTATGTTAGGTAGAATGCCCAGAGGGGCCTGGGTGGTCTCGTGGCCTGGAACCTCTGCAGATTTTATTTTTTTCTCCAGCCTTCTGGAGTTTTTTTTGTTTGTTTGTTTTTTCTGTCCACCCTGGCCATCGGACCTTACTCCTTTTCTATGTTAACTAATGTTGTCTTATTTTTATTTCTTTTTTTGTCTTTTATTTTTCTTTTCTTCTTTATGTAAAGCACTTTGCGCTACTTTTTGTATGAAAATGTGCTATATAAATAAATGTTGTTGTTGTTGTTGATTGATAAGCACTTTGATTTTAAGTAGAGGGGCACTTGATTTTAAGCCCAGTATGCTGATAACTCAAGGGAGTGTCCAAACACGGAACAAATGTATTGGATAACGAAACACACCCTGACTATTTAAAGCCCATCACAGGTGCAGCTCAGCAGTTTGAATGCTTCACAAATCATGGAGCCGAGTGGCACGTTAGTTCTCGCCGCGATCGTCCTGATAATACTATATGCCTTGTTTCGGAAGGATTCCACCCGCTATGGCAAGATGCCTCCCGGCCCGAAACCGCTACCTCTGATAGGTAACCTGCTGAAAGTGAACGGTAAAACGCCACACGAGAGCTTCGTCAAGGTGAGCATCTAAAGACTTTCCTGAACATACTCCTTGTTCAGACAGTCGATTTTTTTCGACCTGCTAACTTGCGCATCACCTCCCCACAGTTGAGTGAAACCTACGGGCCGGTAATGACGGTGATGTTCGGGCCGCAGCCCGTCGTGGTTCTGGTAGGGCACGAGGTGGTCCACGAGGCGCTGGTGCAGCAGGGGGACGCGTTTGCTGGGCGAGCCGCCGTACCGCTCTTCATGAAAATCACCGACAGCTCGGGTGAGTGGAACACCTGTTCAGAGCTTTTCTGTCTGAGGTCTTTTTTTTTTTCTAAAGGCTCTATTTATCTTGCAAACCTTGAGGTTAAGTCCCGAGTACACATTTACTGACCGGTAAAAGTTGGATGGTTGCAAAAGATAGAAATGTTCATTTTGGACCTGAGCCGCTTTAGTATTTACACGCAGATAAATCATTATAAAGAGCTGTATTGTAGATCAAAGTCTTCTTTACATAATGCAATTTTGCGGTAACAAAAATCTGTCTCCATATGTAAATATTGAGATTCAGTGCAAGTAAAGGTTTCCACAATACTGTACCTATAATGGAAAAGTAATCGTTAAATTCAAGAGTTGCGTGGCGAGTATACCGATTTCAAACAGACCCGATTTTTAAATCTTGTACAGAAAGTGTCCCATTTAGAAATCTGTACTCGATCTATCCCCACAGTGATCATAAAAATCGATCACCGATTCCCTCGAACTGAGGATGAACTCGATAAACCGAGCCGACGCTACTCCGCTGGATTTTGCTGACAGTCACCTTACACTCTTTTAATGCAGCTGCCAAACTGGCTCTTTAGAGCCAAGTGGATTTAATCATTTAGTGACCTGAGGTAATTCCAATGATCACACTTTTCTGTACTTATTAGTGTAAAGCAGGGGTGGACAAACGGTTTCTGGAAGTGTGACAAATTTTTAATAACGGCTCATGCAGTAGGTCATATAAAATCTAGATGTGTCTATGAATTCGGGCAAACTCGCATACGTGTTAATCTCAAACATTAACGTTAAAAAATAGTTCTAAAAATGGCTTGGATTATAAAGTTTTTATTAAATGACATTAAGAGCGATGCTTAAAAACAAATCGTTAACTGTGATTGGTCATTAACATGAAGCTGCTTCCTTCTGCACAAGTGGTGATTATCCAATGAAATGCTGGATGTCACAACAATTTATTGCAAAGTTGAGTATCTGTTAGTATGCTTCAATACATGCTTCTAAGTAATTTCACTTAGATTTTAATTGATGCATCATAATGATGCCCGCCAGTATGTTGGCAAAGCCATGCAGGGATTCTAAGTAATATGCAGTCTGTGGACATCATGAAAAGAGACTTTGGTCCGCTTATTCTGAATTTGCCCTGTTGTCCAGAAGTTCAGTTACTTTCATCTGCATAACATTTGGCACGCTGTCCACACTATCAGCAAAAGGAGATGAGAAAATTTTGTCACACAGCCCTCAAACTCCTGAAAGCAAAATTCAAATTCACAACAAAGGATGGCAATCTGTGGTGCATGCCTGGCAAGTACAGGAGTAATTAATTTCTGTAGATCTGCTTTTAACCTTCATAAATTTACATTTGTAAAAGGGTGCTGTTTATGCTGATTTAGGTACAGAGCCACAGTGACACTCGAAGTTCTGCTTTCAGGGTGTTGCACACAAATGACATCCATTGTTCATAAAATCGCTATGCACAAACCAATACTTTTTAAAAAAGAGCATGCAAGATAACCGCAGGTAACCAGCTAAGAACATCAACAATTATCCCTCTGCAGACTATCCTTGTCCATCCATCCATTATCCAACCTGCTATATCCTAACTACAGGGTCACGGGGGGGTCTGCTGGAACCAATCCCAGCCAACACAGGGTGCAAGGCAGGAAACAAACCCTGGGCAGGGCACCAGCCCACTGCAGAGACTATCCTTGTTCCTATGGTAAATGCATTATTTCTTTGGATGATGCCACTTGGCAACTTCCAAAGCTTACGCCAACTAACTGTAATGGCATTTTAAGAGCAGCTCATGAGGTATGAAATATTAAGATACGTGAGCTGTTTGCACCTGCACCATAAGTCATATTGCCCATCCCCTATTGTACGAGGTGGTGCTTTAATTATTACCATCAGACGTGGATGTCAGTGGTGGTGTGTGTTTGAAACTTGGACAGTGGCAGCGTGTTATCCAGTTGTCCCTCCCCCATATTTTTTGGCTATTGTATTTGTTGTAACATTTTAAAAATATCAATATCAAGCTGCAGGGTTTTTCAAGAACAAAAATGCCTTTGGGAGCTTTGAAACCTTTTTTCTTCCTGATTTTCATTTTTCTGCATCACTTGGGTAACTTTCTTTCATTTCCTAATCATTAACTTTTTTGTACAACATACTTGTAGATGATTGACCTTGCCACACTTCAAGCGTCTTCTTAGACATGCAAGTTTTACTCTTCCAACTGCACAGCGGTGTTACAGGAATATGGAATAGTCTGTTGTCTGGAGTGAACGAGGGATCCCCACATTGACAGAAGTCCACTGAAAATAATGGCTAAAACTACAAGTTTAATACTGTATGCTTGAAATAAAAAATAAAGTTCATAAGTGCATTTTATCATGGGGCTGTGAGCTACTTTAGGCCCTAGGCACTTGACCACCCTTGCCTAACAGTTAAGTGTAACCCTGTTTAGACTGATGTTTTGGTTCCCAAAAAACCCATTGACATGGAGGTTCCAGAAAGAACATTTATTAGCTCCATAACAGGCTCAATAACAATGAATTAGATAGACAGATACTTTATTAATCCCCAAGGGGAAATTCACATACTCCAGCAGCAGCATACTGATAAAGAACAATATTAATTAAAGAGTGATAACAACACAGTGCAAGTTAAAAAGTGCAGGGTGGAGAGTGCAAGGCAGGTATAACAGTCAATAACTTTGTAAAATGTTAACGTTTACCCCCCTGGTGGAACTGAAGAGTCGCATAGTGTGGGGGAGGAACGATCTCCTCAGTCTGTCAGTGGAGCAGGACATTGATAGCAGTCTGTCGCTGAAGCTGCTCCTCAGTCTGGAGATGATACTGTTTAGTGGATGCAGTGGATTCTCCATGATTGACAGGAGCCTGCTCAGCGCCCGCCGCTCTGCCACAGATGTCAAACTGTCCAGCTCCATGCTTACAATAGAGCCTGCCTTCCTCACCAGTTTGTCCAGGCATGAGGCGTCCCTCTTCTTTATGTTGCCTCCCCAGAACACCACCACATAGAAGAGGGCGTTCACCACAACCGTCTGATAGAACATCTACAGCATCTTATTGCAGATGTTGAAAGATGCAAACCTTCTAAGGAAGTATACTCGGCTCTGTCCTCTCTTACACAGAGCATCAGTATTGGCAGTCCAGTCCAATTTATCATCCAGCTGCACTCCCAGGTATTTATAGGTCTGCACCCTCTGCACACAGTCACCTCTGATGATCACGGGGTCCATGAGGGGCCTGGTCCTCCTAAAATCCACCACCAGCTCCTTGGTTTTGCTGGTGTTCAGTTGTAGGTGGTTTGAGTCGCACCATTTAACAAAGTCCTTGATTAGGTTCCTATACTCCTCCTCCTGCCCACTACTGATGCAGCCCACGATAGCAGTATTGTTGGCGAACTTTTGCACGTGGCAGGACTCCGAGTTGTATTGGAAGTCCGATGTATATAGGCTGAACAGGACCGGAGAAAGTACAGTCCCCTGCAGCGCTCCTGTGCTGCTGACCACAATGTCAGACCTGCAGTTCCTGAGACGCACATAGATGGTAACAGATTTGTGAAATCCCAATGGGCCCTGATTTTTTTTTTTTTTTTTTTTTTAGAAGAATAATAACACAGGCTAAGTCCAACACTTCTAAATCTGTTGATGTCCTGCTAGGTAGCCTACCATATATTAAAGATCCCTGGATTTTTCCACAAGTTTTTTTCAAAAAACTATTTCATATGCAAAGAAACTGTCACCGAATGATCTGGTGCTTTGACAAGCAATAGTTCTTTGTGGAACCACACAACCCTGTAAAGAACCATATAGTGACAATAAAAAAACAGTATTTTTAGGAGTGTGGGTCGCTCTGGTGCTGATGCTTGCCAGCAGAGCTCTAAACATCCCATGCTGCACTGGTATTGTCAACCTACAACATTTATCATCGTGTTGAAATCAAGAATCAGAAATGTAGCAATATTTGAATAAGTATTTCTAAACCCTGTTTAATCTCTCCTTAAATCTTTATTTTTGGAATGAATTACTTGATAATTGGAAAATCGTTTGAAAATATTAATTGAACTGGATTATACCTACGGGCGGCACGGTGGCGCAGTGGTAGCGCTGCTGCCTCGCAGTTAGGAGACCCGAGTTTGCTTCCCGGGTCCTCCCTGCGTGGAGTTTGCATGTTCTCCCCGGGTCTGCGTGGGTTTCCTCCGGGCGCTCCGGTTTCCCCACACAGTCCAAAGACATGCAGGTTAGGTGGATTGGTGATTCTAAATTGGCCCTAGTGTGTGCTTGGTGTGTGGGTATGTTTGTGTGTGTCCTGTGGTGGGTTGGCACCCTGCCTGGGATTGGTTCCTGCCTTGTGTTGGCTGGGATTGGCTCCAGCAGACCCCTGTGACCCTGTGTTCGGATTCAGCGGGTTGGAAAATGGATAGATGGATTATACCTATGAACAATTTTGAATGATCCTTTTAATGCAGTACCTACCAGCAATTGCTCAAAGTTAAATCCTGAGTGTGCTTTTTGTACTGTTGAAGAGGAGCCTATAATGCAGGGGTGCCCAACTCTGGTCCTGGAAGGCTACGGTGGCTGCAGATTTTCACTTGAATTATTGACCAGTTTTGTGCTGCTAATTAATAATTTGATTTGATTTGCTATTTCAGACTTGCACCCTTTATCACATGCAAGCAACGTTGGTCCAGGAGGGCTGCAGTGGCGGCTGACTTTCATTCCAACCCAATTGCTTCATAAGAAGTCCTTTTTGCTGATGAAGCACTTATTCCTCAAATGACATTTTTTTATTTTATTTTTGCTTCATTTTAGTTGTCTGATTTTTTTTTTTTAACCCTTAAATTGGTTGTGTTTGTCTTAAACAGCTGTATTCACTGTTTTTAATTACTACTTATTAGAAAAGATGCCACTATTTTGGTTTAATAAAGTACTGAAGAGAAAGTAGGGAACTGAAAATTACTCCTTCATTTTAAGCTTCAAATCATTTTGGATAATATTAGAAAAAAATGAAAAAATGGATGGGGGTCTATGATTCAAGAATTCCCTGATATTGCAGAGTTAAAACACTAACAAGTTATGATATTAACTCTTATTGGCACAAATGGTTTCCTAAATAAGCAACAAGCTGGAATAAAAACCTGGCCCTCCTGGACCAAAGTTGATCATCCTTGCTGTAGTGCATCTTTATTTGTATGTTCTTGTGTGGGGTATTTTATCTTGATTTTTAAAAAATTAAATTTGAGCTTTAAGGATGTGATATTGGATTATGTTATACAAGGGATGTTCAAAAAGTTTCCACTCTTTTGCAATGCAATTTTCCCAGCATCATACCAAGTTTTTAATGCCCAATTACTACTCCTCCCGCCTTCAGTTTCCAACAAAAAAATAAAAGTGTGGAAGCTTTTTGAACGTCCCTCGTACATTTTAAGTCAAGTTAATGTTAACACAAATAGCATTAGTGGAACAATTCATATTAAGCGTTTCAATAAATCAATGGTTTAAGAATACATCCTCTTTCCAGATCTTTGTGGTGGATTTCAAATAGTGTTTAATTTCTGAAAAGTTGGGAAAATACCAAAGAAATATTTTTGTTGAATAATGCAAACCAATCTTGGTTGTGAATATTTAACTTGTCACTTCTGGATGTACTTCACACAGTTTTTTAAATTTATTTTTAAAGTTTAAAGCTTTGCAAAATTCTATATAATAAATATTAAAACAAAACTTTTATAACCATGGACTGTATCCTTGTTTAATACCCTAACTTGACCAACCAATATAGGCCAACACCAATCACCACAGCTAAACAGAGTAGGAAAAAATGGAGAAGACATTAAGAATCATTTAATACATCAATGGTCATGCCTTACAGAAACTGACCCCTCAGAGGGCTCAAAATCCTTTCCAGATCATCTGGGTTTGGTTTCTAAAAACTCTGTACTGGTTCTTAAATGGCACTTCACTGGGTTGTGAGGCTTCTCATAGACCCATTGCTTGATTCTACATTGATGATTTCTGCAGCATTAGATGCAAAACAGGAACCAAATTCAGCTGGCCAGTCCACTGCAAAGGACCTTCATATACATCAGTGCTGACATGACACCAGATTTCAGGTATCTACTGTATATTAATGTAATGTCTGGGCTGGGGAACTCTCAGAGACACAGGGAGAACTTGAACTCTGTATTGAAGGATGCAAACCAAACACTGGATCTATCTATCAAAAGTAGTAACTTCTGTGCCTTTTGTATTTGATGGAACAAGTGGGTGATTGGAGATGAATGGGATTAAGATGGACATATTTAATCTTTTCACTCTTGCAGATGAGTCTGAACTGAATGTGACTGGAAACATTCTGGTCTGCTTTACAATATCTGTTGTGTTGTCAATTTGAATGTTTTCTTTTTATTTGCCAGTTTAAGATATGGCTGTTTCTTTTGAAACTTTGCAACAGTGACAATGACTCTGGGATGCTGACCATAAAGGCAGATGACTCTGTTTGGTGTGTATGTAAGGAAGAAGCCAACTGAGGACCTGTAAGGTGTTTGTTTATCACACTCTGTCTTTATCCTCTTATGCAGTTGCCCATCTGAGCCTTCATCCTTGTTTGTTCTGGTTAGATCCAGTTTTCCTTTTTTCAAAACGGTAATAGACAGACACCTTTTGCATGGAATCTTCAAATTCTTGATGTTTTGACTCTGGATATACCATACCACATTCTAAGCCCACTTAAATCCTAAGTAGGTTGCAGATGAGGGGGGTCCTGGGGCCTATCCTAGCCAGTAGATAGTGCAAGGCACAGACAATCCCTTGGTCAGGGTACTTGGACATCGCAGATGGGCCCCAAATATGTTCTGAGCATTTTATTTCTCTATTGCGTTCCACAGATATCATGCAGAATGTCCTATGGCTTGAAATTTTTTTCTTTTATTTTGAACATCTTGATTTACAGGACTTGCAATGACTAATGAAGAATGCTGGAAGGAGCTCCGCCGGTTTTCAATGGCAACACTCAGGACTTTTGGGGTTGGAAAACGGAGTATTGAGGAATGCATCCAAGGGGAAGCCGAAAACCTTGTGAAAGAGTTTCAAAAGTGTGAAGGTGAGAAATTTTGAATAATGCAAAGAGATTCAAATACTGAAATTGCAAAAGTCAACTCTAAGAAGTTTGAGTAATGTGAGAATAATCCCGTGATCAAGGAATAAGTGTACTAGGAACAGTAAAGAAATAGTGAATGGCCTTAATATATTTCTAAAGTTTGTGTGTGAAAATGTTAGAAATCTAAAACTACCTACATTAAATATTAATTAAATACTTAATCATTTGAAGGTCAGAGTAGAATCCATTGGAACAATTCTCATGAGACCAGGTGCCTCATGCATAACACTGTGCGTAGAATCCGCACTATAACATGACGTAAGCACAAAAGCAGAAATGTGCTTACGCACAAAAAAATCCAGATGCATAAATCTGTGCGAACACCAGCTTCCACGTTCTTCCGCTCTATAAATCCCGATCAGAGTGAAAAATAACGCACATGCACGCGCCTTCTGTCCCGCCCCAACTCCTCCCAGAATTTCGCTTCTTTGAATATGCAAATCAATATAAATAGCCCTTAAGCTCAGCCTTCTGTAAAAAAGGCAATGGCAAAAGCAAGAGGGAAAATAGAACAATTTCAGTGAATACCAAGTGGAGGCAAAGAAAAACGTACTATTTGTTAGTTTAAACAGTGATATAATCAACAAAAGGAAGTTGATCGAGTGACATAGCGTGTCGGAGAAACTCGAAAGCTCAAGTTCACAAAGTCGCACAGTGCCCGAAATAAAAAAGGAAATTGTCACATATCAAAGTCGCCGTGAAAAGGCGAGTCATAGCCCACCGTCTGAGTGTCATATGAAAGTTTAATATGGTACAGAGAAAAAAAAAAGGCACACAGTGGGGAAAAAGCACAAAATGTCAACTTTAATCTCTAAATTTCCACTTTAATCACGTAGTTTATTTTGTCATTAAAGTAGAACATCATGAACTTCATCTTAAAATCATTCAATTTACTAGTTTCTCAATCCCATCATAACTAAAGTAGCATGTTAAATGCTTTGTTTTGTATTTGATCTTCTATGTGCTCTGTGTGTGAATCACTACGTGCTTCCGGGCTTTCTCTTCCTCCGACATAGTGATATTACAGCTCTCTGAATAATTAAAATACTGAGATGTATACGTGATATCATTTTCATGATGATAGGAGTTAAAGCATGTTATTAAACATGGGAACACGGTGGCGCGGTGATTGTTCATGTCTCACGCAAGATGCTTGCTGCGCCATGCACGACCTTCAATGAAATACTTTATTGTAGCAGTACTGTCTCTTTCAAAAGTACTAAACTCCAATTCCTGTCCTTAATTTTCTTTCTCCAAATACCCAATCACCACAGAATCAGCTCTGTAATAGACGTTAAGCTATCTGTAAGCTTAGAACGCAGATTCTTCAAAACTTTTAAGGAACATCGAAATATGTTCGTAGTACATGTTTAATTATTCTATCCATCTATCCTTCCAGTGTCGCGTCAGCACCAGCAAGAATACAGCGTGAGGCAAGAACAATCCGTGAACGGAGCGCCAGCGGCTCGCTAGAGCTGCGGCACCGTGTAGTTGTAGTTTTATCTGTATAATAAATATATTTTGCTGCATTTCATCTTAAAAATGATATCATATGTAAATACGCGCTTTATAAAGTGGCTCAGGTTGTGCAATATTATAACTGTATCGCAAGTTTACAGTGAGGTAATTTTACTTATAAGTACAAACAGTTCTACAAGGAGCACTTGATGGACTGATTGAGTGTGTTTTAGATTTCTTGGGATGAAACTGTTTCTGAACCATGAGGTCTGTACAGGAAAGGCTCTGAAGCGTTTGTCATATGAGAGCAGTTCAATAAACAACATGGCTGAGGCAGCGTGTGCTTGATGCTGTATACCGATAATTCTCTTTCCGATCAGCTGCTGTACAGCTGTGATTCACACTCAGATACAGTGATATAAATACTCCAAATGGTGCAGTGAGAGTAATATGGAAAAAGACAATCCGATGTGGCAACACCTAACAGGAGCAGCTGAAAGAAGGTGCAGTGAGAGTAACAACACTAAAACAGTTATGGTATTTGGAATAGTTTGACCATTCTGTAGACCATTATATTGCTACAGGTTAATTACAATCAGATGCATTAAGCTAATAAACAATATGCGGTTAATTTCAGTGTATTTATAAAGCTGCGTCAGGGATGTGGATCTAAAAAAGAGAGGATAACCACACAGGAACAGTAGCACTGCTTTGACGCTGGTTGCTGCCAGTCTGCAAAACCGATCAGAGAACTTGCGTACAACAGAGTATGAGCTACCGTGGAAATGTGCGTGGCTTTACGCCAAGTTTAGGTTTTATACATCACGATTTGAATGTGGAAACATTCTTACGCAACATTTTTGTGTGTACGCACCATTTATACATGAGGCCCCAGGACATTTTAGCCCAATAATACTTGTCAAACATTTTTTTTTTCTTTTTAATCATCTTATAATTGTATTAGGTTTGTTTACTGCCATTTTTCATTTTTTGAATGACTGCAACTTGATTGTTATTAACAATCCCATTTCTATCATGTCACACAATAAAAATTCTGGTAGCCACATCAGTGAACCACCAGCATTTAAGATGGCACCACAGCACAACTAATGAACCAACCTTTTGATTATGAGCTTTGAAAATTAAGCACCTCTGGAGCAATTTTCAAGTTAAGAGCCTTGCTCATGGGCCCAACAGAGTAAAATCCCAGTTGGCAGTAATGGGATTTGAACCAACAACATTCCAGATACCAGCACAGATCCTTGGCCTCTAGCGTCCTCTGCAAATCTGGCTCAAACTTGCTCTAATGTAATAGCTTTGAACTAAGGGCATGTCACATGCATATCCTTCATGACATTTACCTTTAAACTATCTACTGTTGCTACTTTGTCCCAGTAAAAATGGAACTTACACCTGATTTTATACAGCTACTTAACAGCTTTATACTGAGATTAACCGAGCAAATTAGTTTGACTTTAGGGCCACAGAGTCTGTACAGTGAGGCTTTCATGTGGATACCAGATAAATAGAGGTTAAGGCCTCCTGTTTTAGTGAGAGTTTGTTTTCACATAGCCTGTCAATACATGTGCCAGATTATGGCAGCTAGTATAAAGTAACATTCTCTAAACCAGTTAATCCAATTGAGGGTTTCCGGACCTGAGTCTATCCCAGCAGCACAGAACATAAGGCAGTATGCAGACCTGAATAGGGTACCATTCTATCGCAGAGCTCCCTGTATAAAGTTAGGTTGAAGATATATTGGATGAATGTTTATTTTAAAAAATAAAGTGGATTCAAATACTTGCTGCTGAATGAAAATTTTGCCATTGATTGAAAATACTTTTGATAATCTGATCCACTACTATGTTAAGACAGATTCCACTGGAGAAGATTAAATGCTGAATGTTAGTATCAATAAAACAGTGTTGGGTATTTTTTTACAAGGGACAAAGTACCCAACAGCCATAATTGATTAAATGTGGAGTTTGTTTCTGGACAGGGTTCCATTCCATCATAGACCTCCCTACCAGTAAGATTAGGTTGAAGATTTATTGGATCAGTATTTACATAAATAAATAAGTCTTTAAATCCACATTTATTTATTTGTGTCTGAATTGAAATTTTGCCATTGTTTGAAAACACTCTTAGTAATCAAATCCATTACTATTATGTTAAGACAACCTCCTGGGAGAAGATTAAATGCTGAATGTTAGCATCAATAAAACCGTGTTATACAGTATACATTTTTTATGATGAGGGACAAAGTGCCTAACAGTCATAACTGAGTAAAACTGGAGTTACTTTTCTAGAAAATGATTTAACGAAAAGTGAAACTTGCCCCACGAACTAAAGCATGAGCCAAGTAATTGCAACTTGAGGCAGTGACATTCAGCATGAGCAGACATCTTAATGGCGGTATTGTAAGTGCAACAGGCATTTTATGAAGGAGCTAATCCAGTCCTGAGAGATCCTTCATACAGTTACTATTCATAACCTAATTACAATTAATTTGAATGTAAAAGCATCCCTTGCCCCATAAAAAAAAAAAAAACCCTCAATTTTTATTGCAATAACGCTAAACTACATGAAAAATGACAATTAGTTTAATAACATTAGTAATCAAAGCATATTCTAGTAAGTATTCAAAGGAATGGCTGTTTCGCAATCCTGTTTTGGAGTCATGATTGACAGTATATTGTTAGAAAACCTAAGCAACACATGTAATACGGTGGATGAACCAAAGCATGCGAGTGACAAGCCCACTTTATTGCAGCCGGTGGGTCAAGTCCCACCCTATTCAGACCATGAGCTCTGTGTCTGAGCACCGTGGCATGAGCCATGAAAATAACTGAGATTGGAGATTGTGCATCAACAACATTCAGCCCCACCGCATTGTTGATTATCTGCCGAGACGGCACCAGTAGCATACATCATATATGCAAATTTCACAAAGCAGCTGTTTTTAAAGCAAGGGAAACCCATATTTTAAATAATTCATAAAACAGTGTGCTTATGTTGTGTAGTTTGTTTTCTGGTTGAACTCTTTGAGGGCTGAATATTTTTTCCAAAAACAGTTTCTAAAAAGCAATGGTTTCACACAGAAGTCCACATAAAATATCTGTTGCTGCATGCAGTGGCTGCCAGTTTGCCAAGAATGTGCAGTAGGTTTGCTGCCAGGTTGTCTTCGCGTAGCTGGGGCAGCAGCAGCAGAGATCACGGTTGCAGTGCATTGCAATGTGGTTTCATCCTCTTATCATTAAGTGGCAGTTCTACCTGTTGAACATTGTCAGTACCACAATTAGCTGGGAACCAATAAGCTGAAGCTTGAACCTCACATTCGTTTTCGATCACTTGTATCAAAATCGGAGTCTGACAAGTCATAGTCCAGTTCAGAGATAATAGGAAAAATGTCGTCCGCAGAGTATTTTGTTTTACGCATTCCCTTTGATTTCTCGTCAGATATCAGTCCCATTGTTGCCGTTGTTTGCGCCATGCTACTGCACACGAGCGCAGGAAATCTCGGTCAAACCAATGAATCTACCGTTCCTTCAGGCATCGAGAGTCCAACTAAAACATAACAGTTGGTTTTGTCACAGTTTACAGAATGTAAACTTTTTGTTTTGACAAAAGTTGACATAAGCCCTGAAAGAGTTAATACTGGTGTAATGAATCTGAATATAAGTAGTAGTTTAGAGATTCTCGAAACTTACTCTACTCAACATTTTCACTTTACTGGACTATAAAATTCAGTCTGCTTTCCCTTCTCAACAACGTATTTCTGCTTTTATGATCGTTGACCTCGGGGGTACTCTGGCAGCTGTGGGTATTAAAGGATAAGTCTGGTATTTTTCATAGTCCATTAATGTACAGCATAAGATGATTATGAAGAAATAAGTTTGCCACGTGAAATTGTTTTCAAAAGTGAAGCATATTTTCTGAATTAAAAAAAAAAAAAAAAAAATGAATAACTAGCCTGCTCTTGCACCTTAAAATGGCAGTGAAGAGTACCGGGGTCTGAATGTAAAGAGAAGCATTAAAACATAGAATATCTATACTTTGAAGCAGCAAAGGTTTTAATGTAAGATTACACACCTTCCACAAATATGAGGCATCCCTGTGACAACCAAACTAGACTGTAAATAAATTTATATTAGATTCTTGAAAGGTAATGTTTCTTGCTCACTTCTGTGCATGCAGCAGCTGTCATGGGTGGAGATAATACAAACCATGACAGGCCGTGTACATGTGCCAAAAAAAAAACAAAACCTCAAAAAAGAGGTAAAGTGTGTGATTGATAACTGGTTTGTAGCCCTTCAATTTGCCTAATTCTAAATCATGGGGAGTCACTCCTGCTGAAAGTATTTTATTGAAACCAAAGGGCATTTTTTTTGGGGGGTGGGGAGTGGGAATCAATCTGTTTATATATTATATAGAAAATAGACTTCATGTAGCCCCTGTTGCTGTGAGTTAGAAGTTACACCTTTACACCACCACTCTGCTTATGCAAAAACATCTATACTAACTATACATCAACCTGATTAAACTTTGTTTAAATTAGCTTGTGTGTGTGAGTTAGAATTGGGGGTGTAAGTGACAGTGTAACATTATGTAGAATAAACAAGTTTTCACATTTACACAGTAACTAAAAAGCAACATGTTTAACAATTTGTAGTAACTGTGAGGTAATACACTGAAGTAGTAAAATAAACAGTATTTACTCTATTAATCACATCTTTGTCAGTAATGTATTGGTTCTCAAAGATTCAACTGTTTGAATGCATGTCTGTGTTATGTACAGTATGTGTGCATATATGTGTGTGTTAGTTGTCAACAGAGGGATAGGAAGGGCATGTCTGGCAGTCCTTGAGGGAGGGCAGGGGAGATGGGGCAGCACAGCTCTTCTGAAGGAGGTTGAGTTCCTCAGTCTGCTAGTCTGGGATATGATTCCCCTGTATGGCTTTTCTGGTTTAATGGGTCGAATAAGTGATGGCCTGGATATGTTGTGTCCCTAGCAATGGCTCTAGCCTTATTCCTCATTTCGCTAGTGTACACATCATCCAGCTTTGGTAGAACAATGTCAATGATCCGTTGGGAAGTCTTCACCTCATAAAGTAAGATATTACAATCTTCAGCTGTGCAGCTGGCATACCACACAGTTTGAACCTTATGCCAGAACACTTTCAACAGGGTTGTGGTAAAAATTAAAAGCTATTGGGATACACTGGCCGGTTTTCAGCCTCCTGAGAAAATGCAGATGTTGAGCTTTTACAATTAAATATGTAATATTAAGACGACCATGTAAGAGCCTGTGATACGTAAACTCCCAGGAATTTTACACACTCCACTCTTTCCGTTTCACCTTAAACGTAAAACAAGTAGATGATTGGGGTTTTTTGTTTTTTATTTTTATTTTTTTTTTTTGTTATGTAATGCACAAAGATGTCCTTTGTTTTACTTGTGTTTAGGACTAGGTTATTATCCATCCATCCATCCATCCATTGTCTCCCGCTTATCCGAGGTCGGGTCGCGGGGGCAGCAGCTTGAGCAGAGATGCCCAGACTTCCCTCTCCCCGGCCACTTCTTCTAGCTCTTCCGGGAGAATCCCAAGGTGTTCCCAGGCCAGCCGAGAGACATAGTCCCTCCAGCGTGTCCTGGGTCTTCCCCGGGGCCTCCTCCCGGTTGGACGTGCCCGGAACACCTCACCAGGAGGCATCCTGATCAGATGCCCGAGCCATCTCATCTGACTCCTCTCGATGCGGAGGAGCAGCGGCTCTACTCTGAGCCCCTCCCGGATGACTGAGCTTCTCACCCTATCTTTAAGGGAAAGCCCAGACACCCTGCGGAGGAAACTCATTTCAGCCGCTTGTATTCACTGGTGAGGGTAGGAACATAGATCGACTGGTAAATTGAGAGCTTCACCTTGCGGCTCAGCTCCTTTTTCACCACGACAGACCGATGCAGAACCCGTATTACTGCGGATGCCGCACCGATCCGCCTGTCGATCTCGTGCTCCATTCTTCCCTCGCTCGTGAACAAGACCCCGAGATACTTGAACTCCTCCACTTGGGGCAGGATCTCGCTACCAAACCTGAGAGGGCACTCCACCCTTTTCCGGCTGAGGACCATGGTCTTGGATTTGGAGGTGCTGATTCCCATCCCAGCCGCTTCACACTCGGCTGCGAACCGATCCAGAGAGAGCTGAAGATCACGGCCTAATAAAGCAAACAGGACAACATCATCTGCAAAAAGCAATGACCCAATCCTGAACCCACCAAACCAGACCCCCTCAACGCCCTGGCTGTGCCTAGAAATTCTGTCCATAAAAGTTATGAACAGAATCGGTGACAAAGGGCAGCCCTGGCGGAGTCCAACTCTCACTGGAAACGGGTTCGACTTAATGCGGACCAGGCTCTGGCAACGATCGTACAGGGACCGAACAGCCCTTATCAGGGGGGCCGGTACCCCATACTCTCGGAGTACCCCCCACAGGATTCCCCGAGGGACACGGTCGAATGCCTTTTCCAAGTCCACAAAACACATGTAGACTGGTTGGGCAAACTCCCATGCACCCTCCAGGACCCTGCTAAGGGTGTAGAGCTGGTCCACTGTTCCGCGACCAGGACGAAAACCACACTGTTCCTCCTGAATCCGAGGCTCGACTATCCGACGGACCCTCCTCTCCAGAACCCCTGAATAGACTTTTCCAGGGAGGCTGAGGAGTGTGATCCCTCTGTAGTTGGAACACACCCTCCGGTCCCCCTTCTTAAAGAGGGGGACCACCACCCCGGTCTGCCAATCCAGAGGCACTGTCCCTGATGTCCATGCGATGTTGCAGAGGCGTGTCAGCCAAGACAGTCCTACAACATCCAGAGCCTTGAGGAACTCCGAGCGTATCTCATCCACCCCCGGGGCCCTGCCACCAAGGAGTTTTTTGACCACCTCGGTGACCTCAATCCCAGAGATGGGGGAGCCCACCTCTGAGTCCCCAGGCTCTGCTTCCTCATTGGAAGGCATGTTAATGGGATTGAGGAGGTCTTCGAAGTACTACCCCCACCGACCCACAACGTCCCGAGTCGAGGTCAGCAGCGCACCATCCCCACCATATACAGTGTTGACACTGCACTGCTTCCCCTTCCTGAGACGCCGGATGGTGGACCAGAATCTCCTCGAAGACGTCCGAAAGTCGTTCTCCATGGCCTCCCCAAACTCCTCCCACGCCCGAGTTTTTGCCTCAGCAACCACCAAAGCCGCATTCCGCTTGGCCTGCCGGTACCTATCAGCTGCCTCCAGGGTCCCACAGGACAAAAGGGTCCTGTAGGACTCCTTCTTCAGTTTGACGGCATCCTTCACCGCCGGTGTCCACCAACGGGTTCGGGGATTGCCGCCACGACAGGCACCGACCACCTTACAGCCACAGCTCCGGTCAGCTGCCTCAACAATAGAGGCACGGAACATGGCCCATTCGGACTCAATGTCCCCCACCTCCCTCGGGATGTGGTTGAAGTTCTGCCGGAGGTGGGAGTTGAAGCTACTTCTGACAGGGGGCTCTGCCAGACGTTCCCAGCAGACCCTCACAACACGTTTGGGCCTACCACGCCTGACCGGCATCCTCCCCCACCATCGAAGCCAACTCACCACCAGGTGGTGATCAGTTGACAGCTCCGCCCCTCTCTTCACCCAAGTGTCCAAGACATGTGGCCGCAAGTCCGACGACACGACCACAAAGTCGATCATCGAACTGAGGCCTAGGGTGTCCGGATGCCAAGTGCACATATGAACACCCCTATGCTTGAACATGGTGTTCGTTATGGACAATCCGTGACGAGCACAGAAGTCCAATAACAAAACACCGCTCGGGTTCAGATCTGGGGGGCCATTCCTCCCAATCACGCCCTTCCAGGTCTCACTGTCATTGCCCACGTGAGCATTACCAGATATGTTGAGATATGGAATGTCGTTCCTGTAAGCTGTCTCATTATCTGTAATGTTGACCTAGTGTCTTATTCAAATTTAACAATCTTATTTGAAGAGTATATTGGAGGCACAGTCATGCATGAGGAGAGTGTTGTACTATGTGTTTTTATTAAGTTTAATGTCACTGTTCTCTGTGCCCACTGTTATGGACTCATTCACACAGGCAGGCCAAATATGGTACAGGGGCACAGCATCAGTATTTAGAATTGCCGAGCCAAGCACAGGACTAGAGAGCCAAAGGACAACTGGAGAATTGAATAGTCAGCCTAAAGACAGACTAGTATATTTCTGTCTTCTGTCAGAACACTATCCTCTTGCCTTGTTGGGAGAATGAGAACTGTATGTAGGCATTGTGCTATTCCTGTATTTTTGAAGGTGGGGTTTGAGTCCTTTCCTGCCCTTGTTTAGATCCGGAGCCAAGAACCTGCATATGGAGCGACCCGAATATAAGGATGGACCTACGGCCAACACTTTGAAGCTGCCAGGCGGAACAGTATGTCTTCCGTCCGAGGCCGGGCAGAAGATTATGTCTTCTGTCCGGCTAAAATCCGTTCAGCGTGGCAACGAAAGATGGCAGGCTGCGTAGGTCAAGATACCCACATGCTTGATATGTCTGTCATAAGCTTCCCGTTTGTAATACCATGTGAACCCGTCAATAAAGAGCTAGATTATCCTTTTTACTTCTCGTGTAAATCTTGTAACCGTCTTATTGAATGCTGGTGGGGGACAATACCTTTTTTATTTATAATTATTTAAATTCAGGTTAATTAAAACGCCACAATTAAAAAGAACATATTTCCAGAGAGCTAATGCCTCTTAAGGAAACAGAGAGTGAAAAGCATTTGGCTCCACACACAACCCTGTGGTGCACCTGGGTTCAGGATAAGAGTAGAAAAAGTATGGTTTATAATCCTGACTCCCTGTAGTCTGTTTGTGAAAATGTTCAGCACCCAAGAGCAGAATGAAATGCAAAGGTCTAAGTTTCTCAATTTAGTAACCTATTTTACGGGCAATTAATAGTGTTAAATGCAGAACTAAAATCTGAAAATGGCATCCCCTCATGACACATAGCACTTGATTAAATAGCTGAGGGAAATCACTCTGTCTCTGCAGAGCCTCACTAACTTTTATAATGTTCACTGCACTGTGGCAGGTTCTTCAGGCACTACCATGTGTGGTTTCAAACATCCCAGGTAATTGCTGAATCCATACTTCCGTACATGCAGGTATTTTGACAACAATGTCAGACGAAAGATTCTCCCCAAGTAGTAATCTGACCCCACTGACATGCACTCAAGTGATCTTAATAGCCTTAAACAGCAGACTGTTCTCCCAAGGCCATAGTGTTACACACCTGCACCTACACGAACAGTTCAGTGTCTCTGGCCATCTTTAGCTCAGTCACTTGCCTTAAGTGGTAGTTTTGCGTTTTCTGACACATTTGTTTTTGGTCACATACTGGATCTATTTTAATCTGATACATTGGACATTTATTATTAATTTATCTGTTTTTGGTTTAGTAAATTTTGGGTGCAGGGTTAAACCATGTAAATGCATGTTTGATCAGGTGGACTAGCACTTCATTCTACTGTAGATTATAGTAAAAAATTAACAGAAAAGCATTGAGTTAACAAGATTTGTTGTCTTCTCCTTAAGGTTCCCCTTGTGATCCCATATACTTTCTGAGCACTGCTGTGTGTAATATCATTTGTTCAGTTGTATGCGGAAAGCGTTTTGAATACCAGGATCAAAATTTTATAGGATTGGTGTCTGATATTAATGCCATTCTTTATCAAATGAGCACTCCTTTGGCACAGGTAAAATTATATTTTTTTCTTGTATGGTATACTGTACTGAGAAAAATGTTTTATTTCTTAAAATGAAATTTTTCTTTTGGTCTAGTTGTACAATGTCTTTCCGAATATACTAAGATTCCTGCCTGGACCTCAACACGTTGTTCTTCAGAAGATAGAAGACTACAAAAAAAAGATAGCTGTAATAATTGAGAATCATATGGAGACAGTGACTGCTGGCAGCCCCCGGGATTTTATAGATAGCTACATCTTGAAAATGAAGGAGGTGAATTATAATTAAGTCATTTAATCATTTTTGCCTTGCATCCCAACACCTTGTTGTTGTGTCCTGTATTACCACTATTTGAAAGCTGCAAGGTAGCAAAAAACTCAACATGTATGAGGTTGGATCAGATTATGGAAATCCATCACTGTTCTGACCAACTTTTCCTTTAGGGTTGTAGGTGAGCCAGAGCCTATCGGAGTAGCCTGGTGTCCAAGCTGGAAGCCAACTCTGCATAATGAGCCAGTCCATTATAGGAGTAAGAGGATGAGGAGGCAAAGGAGTCGCAACGAAAAGTTAGGGTGCCAGCCAAGCCACCCAGTTTTACTGGTAGCTAGGATACAAAAAGGCTGAACAACTGGTGTAACAGTTGTCTTAGTCTGTTTGGTTTCTTAAATGATTCAGCACTCTCAAGCAAGTCTGTGTTGGTGGCTCTGATTTGTGGGGCTGCTTTCCTCCATCTTCTGGGAGCTTTTGGCTTTATTTGGTCCCGACTGGAAAAGGTGGGGCTTCTGAGATATTGTATACTTTATGTTAGCCAGAATGTGATTCTCAGATGCCCAGATCCCCCAAACATTAAGTTGGCTATGGCTTACACAGATGCTGAGCAAGAAAAGCTGAACATCCAAATAATCCTAATTTAATATTAGGAGACCAATTACTGCAAAAATCATGCCTGAAGAGAAAAATTTTCAATTGAAAATAGCAAGGATCATTGGGCTTCCGAGAGAAGGAAAAAAAAAACTTTCCCAAAATGAAATAAGTAATACATAACAGAACTTAAACTGAAAAGAGCAGGCATATTGCAGGAGAACAGTCTGAAAAGTCAACTACTGATGGTTTCCAGAAAGCAATACTTATTAACTCAGAGCAGATAATGTCCTGATTTCTCCCTAGTATGCATCTTTTTCATTTGTCTCGATCCATTTATGCTACTATTAGTTACTGCCTTTTCTGTAGAATCATTCTATGATTGAGCTTATGCTTCATGCTTATCAATAGTCTGCTTATACATTTATATTTGTCTGTCTAACGCTTTATCCAAACCGTCTTACAAAAGTGGTCAACACAATTGAGTAAAATTAGGGTATGGCCTGTTTGATCAGAAAGTGTAGTAGGACAGGTAACAAGTTGATTGCCCAAAGTGAAAAGATGTAATAACTAATTTACAATCATTGATTTAAAAACCTATTGTGTTACAGACAATGTTAGACATCACTGAACACTAAAAATAAATGACACCAGGTTGACAAGATCATTTTTCTTTCAAATAAGTCAAAATGGAATGTGCAGTACAATGTAAATTTAGGTGCTCCCACCCAACAACTCCAGGACCCTGGGTCCAGACTCAAGCTTGTATGTGTATGGGTAGTTTGGCATAGCTTTTTCTTCACAACATGCTGGGTAACATCAAGACACAAAGTTAAGTCTTTAATGACTAAAGGAAGTTGTGTTCAAGAACATATGGTGTAATGGACTGGTAATCAATTCTTGGTTGATTCCTGCCCTATACTTTTTATATTGTCCAAATAGGCTATGGCACTTTCTCTTTCCCATTAGATAAATCAAATTTAAAATCTAGAAAAAAGATACATTTCACTGGAATTTAACAGAACACTTTTCAAATCCAATTTTGCAGTTGCTGAGATCACTGAACCAAATATAGTTTTCTCGTAAAACTGATATTGTTTCATCAAAGTGTGAAAATTGTTGAACTCTGTTTTGGAGCAAATGTCTATTACCTAATGTTTAAATTTTAAATTTGGGCAACTAGGAGAGAATAAAAACTTTAAATGGCCGTGTCCCCAGTGAAGACTAAATATGAGATTTTTACCCAACTGTTTTTTCCCTAGGAGGATGATAATCCAGATGCGTATTTAAACTGCAAGAACCTGCATGGAACAGTTTCAAATCTCCTTATGGGTGGAACAGAGACGACAAGCACCACACTGCGCTATGGACTTCTAATTCTCATCAAGTACCCCCACGTCCAGGGTAGGTCTCAAAGTTACCTAGTCAGACACTACAGAATCGCTGTATGAAATTCACCAGTTAAAAACTTTTCTGCATGAACTCTTAAGATTCAATGCAAGTGTTTTGCCTTGGTAGGGTCCTAGGGCAACCCTGTTCTCATTTTCTTTACTGCATAGACCTTAACCAAATGCCCCAAATCCCATTTATTCTAACTAGCCTGGTTACTGTCATAGTTAACTACTATTGTAGTTCAAAGTTCCCCCTTCTTTGATATCTATAACCTCAGACAATTGAAATACCACATCAAGCAAGAGAAAAAGTTGCTTTTTAGTCATAGATTAACTAAAGGTTTCCAGCTGTACCCAAAATAGAGTAAGAATTTTGGCAAAATATAACACCGATAGCAAGTAGTTCATGTTCTTGCTTAGTCTACTAGGTGGCTCTATGGTCCGGCATAGCCCTTGAATGGAATGGCTGAAAGAAACAGCGTGACCTTCTACAAAAATGGAGCTTCTGCCACTAATTTATCCTTTCCTTGACACACCTCTTACACAAGTGGGAGTGTCAATGATTCAGCTCTTTAGCACAACTCTGGCCTCATTCTATCCCTGCCTTTCTTCATATTGGCCACAAACTTTTCCCAGGCTGTTCATTCTGAAAGGGGAAGGTGTTCATAAGACCCCACACTCCAGGGGCTTATAAATTATCAGATGCTTCCACTTCAGGCTTTTTTTTCTGCTGGGATAAGATCATTAAATTGTCCCTGTAAACCCGCATTGGCCTACTCTTCCCCCATCTTACTGCAGATTGCCTAAAGCACTTAACAGAATTTCTGATCAGTGATAACATTCCTAAAACTCCAGGGTGTTGGGTGAATTACACAAAAATCCCACAAACCACAAATCTGACAGTGAGGCATTGTATTTTTGATATCATTATCAAAATGCTAAACATTAGTACCTATTGCAGCAGGCAAATCAACACAATTATTTATTTCTGTATATTCCCTAAGAAAAACTCCCATACCAAAAAAAAGACACACACACACACACATTGGGTGTGGGTGGGGGCAGGGGGTATTGATGAAAGAGATCTTGGAAAAGGCAATTCAGACAGAAGGCCCACTCTCAGGTAGTTTGGTTGTGCAATGGGTACCACAAATAGTGTAAATACAATACACAAAAATCCACTTCACAGAGCTCAATGGACAGTTTATCATGGCCACCTCAGAAATACAATACAATAAGGCAAATGGTTTTGTTTTGGCACATCGCACCTCACCAAGTGCAGGCACAGAGCAGTGTGACAATTCTCAAGGCAAAATGCAAGACCCGATTATACCACTTTCTAAATACAGAACTTTCACGTATGAGGGTAGATATTTTTCAAATATATCAAAAACAAAGTGGAAACTAATTAACAAAACTAAAACAACAATAGCTGTCCATCCACCAAATGTAGAATCACTGCCAAATTGTAGAAAAGGAGTTAGACAAGCCAGACCCAATCGTTCACGGAGACCTCTGCCAACATGCCGCCCAAGTCTGTACTGGGCTGGCCAATCTGATTAAAGTGCCCTTCTACCCCATTGTTCCAGTGCTCTTTATTCTGAGATGACTTTCCATGGCAGGCAAACAAATTGACAGTAGAGCAGTGGTTCCAAGTGACACACGAGGATACAGAGAAGAGAAACCATGGTACAGAGTTTCATAAGGGAGTGGTACAGCTAAGTATAAAAATACATTATCTTGACTTTAGTACTTTAATGTATTTCAAAACTGTATATATTCGGGTAGAGAGTTTTGGTAAAATTAAGAAACTTGGACAATGTTACTCAAAACCAAAAGTATATATCATCTAGGGCGGCACAGTGGCGCAGTGGTAGTGCTGCTGCCTCGCAGTTTGGAGACCTGGGTTTGCTTCCCAGGTCCACCCTGCGTGGAGTTTGCATGTACTCCCCGTGTCTGCGTGGGTTTCCTCCGGGCGCTCCAGTTTCCTCCCACAGTCCAAAGACATGCAGGTTAGGTGGATTGGCGATTCTAAATTGTCCCTAGTGTGTGGTTTGTGTGTGTCCTGCGGTGGGTTGGCATCCTGCCCGGGATTGGCTCCTGCCTTGTGCCCTGTGTTGGCTGGGATTGGCTCCAGCAGACCCCTGTGACCCTGTGTTCAGATTCAGCGGGTTGGAAAATGGATGAATGGATATATCATCTAATCAACGACCGGATACTTTATCTTTCAGAGAAGATCCAGCACGAGATTGATACAGTGATTGGAAGGGAGCGGTGTCCTGCCTATGAAGACCGCAAGAATATGCCCTATACAGATGCCGTGATACACGAAATCCAGAGGTTCATTGATCTCATGCCAACAAGTATACTGCACGCTACCACCAAGGACACAATCTTTCGAGGTTACACCATACCTTCGGTGAGACTCCCATTCCCACTTGAAATCTGCTACCATATTTAACAAAATTATGCTTACTATTTCATATTGTTCCTATAAAATTCACAAGTTACTATCTAGGTAACATGACAATCCATTCCAACTTAAATATGAAAATGTAGTAACACTTTAGAACAATGACTGTACCATTAAGTATACATTAACATTCAGTAGATCACATTTTAGAAATATTATGTTATATAGGGCATTATTATAATGCAGTCATTGCCATTCTTGTCTCACAGCTCAAAAGACATATGTTTGACACCCATTTTTGTGCCCAAGTCATTCAGGAATGAGAGTGTAGATGAGCCAAAAATCTTCAGTGGGGTTTTCTCCAGTAGGCAGTTTGTGATACATGGCTGCTGCTGTTGGAATGGCCTTATGCTAATCATTTCACCATCATGCTGGCCACAAAAGAATAAAGAATTATTTAGTTTAATTAGAAGGTATGGTGTAATTGATGGAAGCCATAATGAATATATTAATAAATTAGGTAAAATTTTCTGTCGAGTTTAGGGGCAGTTTGTATGACGCATTATGCAACAATACAGCTCTGTTTTGTTAAACCAGTAGTTTACCCTATAGCTTTAAAATGATTTAAGAAGTGAAAAATGTATGCATTTTATGATTATTTGATTAAAAAGTACTTAATAAAATAGCATAGATTTAAGCTGACTTCTGATAAATGAAAAGCAGCCATTAATGAGTTTAAATAAAATTTATTACTATTATTAAACTATGGGGTTCGCCCCATGCTTGCGTCTCTTACCATCCCCTCTGGCATGCGCTATGCGCCAGCCACTTCATGTCTCTGCCGCTCGCATTGTGAAGAGAGGGGCTGAATGCACCCCAAGGAGATGCGGTCGCTCCTTCGTCCGAAACCCCCTCTTAAATGGTGATACGATGGGAATTCAAATTGTCAGTTAATTTGAGACTGCAGATTAAATCTATTCTGGTAAACCTAGAATTTGGTCCTTTTAGAGAATAGCAAAGAGTGTAAATCAGAAAATATTTAAATTTCCGAACAAAACTAAAGTTGAGTTAATGCTTACATCTGATGACCATGTTGAATCTAGGTATGGAACAGCAGACTCTAGAGTCATTGCTGCATCTTTGTGCACAGATAATTTGGAGCTCCATCTTGTGATGTTTGACCTTCCCTCTTTAGTGTGTTCATGTGGGTTTCTGTGTAGACCTTTTGGAGAAACGCAAGCTCGTTGTTGATTTTGTTAATTTGCAAAAAAGGCAATGAAAGCTAAAGGTCATTTCTTGTGGAAATAAAGAACGAAATAAAAGCATTTTATGTGTATCGTTTCACTCCAAATGGATTTCAACCATTTGGAGTGACCAAATTGTTTTATTTTAAATAGACAAAGGTGAAAGGGCAGTTTTACTGTGTGTCATAATTCAGACAACTAGCTTTGCTTTGACTGAATTGATGCACTTGTTGTTTACGAGTTGGCAGTGCTTTCATGTGGAACTTCTGACTCAGCAATTTGAATTTACCATATGTCTGAGAGCACATTAATGCAGCATTTTTATTTTAAAGTGGCTGTTTTGTGTGACACCACACACAATAGTGTAATGATGAGGACATTTTAGGAACTCAAACTTTTTGAAAGCAAATCTTTATCATTGCAATTTTGTTTTATTGTCATCCAGGGTACAACAGTAATTCCTTTGCTTCACTCTTGCCTATATGACAAGAAGTACTGGGAGACTCCCCGCTCCTTCAATCCAAATCACTTCCTGGATGAAAATGGCTGCTTCAAAATGAATCCGGCATTTGTAGCATTTTCTACAGGTAAAGAAAGTTGTTCAATCATGCTTTATTTTTGTCGTCTTTGATAGTAAGCATTATTAATAATGAGAGATTGCAACCTCTGCTAGACTCTTATCCATATTCTAGTCCTATCATCCAATTACATTTTATATACAAAAACAATAAAAGTAATTGAGAAATTTAAAATAGAATATAGATTTCAGGTATCTATTATCTAGATGTATATGATTATGAAAAGGCATGATATCTTAAAGATAATTTGTGTCCATTGCAACATATATTACTACTATACAAATAACTTTCAGCAAGTAGATGTACAAGTGACATACAACTATTGAAGAGAGATAGCCTACCTGGCATCGGTCACTGCAATAGTAAGTTGTAACCATGCACAAGCATATAACCTGAATCATCCCTCTGCGCTACACTTAATCTATATATTGTAGAAAATAATGCTTATTTTTAGTATAAACATAAGGAAGAAATGAGAACAAATTGCAGGTGCTATCTTAATTATACAGAATCTGACCGACTTGATGGCTGCTTGTCTTATACAAACCAAAAACCTCCTTTCAACTTCACATTCTCTATTTCTGTCTTCAGAATGGTGCATCTTTAGAGGTTCTCGTTTCAAGTTTGTATTTTACATAAAAGGATAGACATGTCCTCGAGCAAAGAAAAAAGTTCCTTTTTACGCAGCATTCTCATAGTAAGGTATTCTCCACTGCCTTCTACAATGAATTCAAAAAGTTTTCAAACCCCTTCACTTTCTGCACATTTTATAATAATAATTCATTACATTTATATAGCGCTTTTCTCAGTACTCCAAGCGCTATCCACACAGGGAGGAACCGAACCCGCTATCTTCCACAGTCTCCTTACTGCAAAGCAGTAGCACTACCACTGTGCCACCTGTGAGGACATTTATTGTTCTGTAGGCGTTAAATGGAAAAATTTCCCATTATTGCCCATTTCTCATCTACACTCCATAACCCATAATGACAAAATTTAAACAAAAAAAATCAGAAGGGGTTGTACATTTAGAATAAAAAGCTGAAATTTCTCATTCATGTAAATATTCAGAATCTTTCCAGCGGCACTTCAGATTATGGTCGGGTGCATCCTGTTTTTGTCTAGAACTTCACCGGAGTTTACCTGCATCAAACTGAAGTGATTGGATATTGTTTAGAAAAGCAACTCCTGTGTATATAAGGTTCCACAATTCACACAGCATGTCAGGACAAAAACAACACCAAAGAATTCTCTGTAGACCTCCGTGATCAAATTGTGGGGAGGCACAGATCAAGGCAATGGGATAAAAACGATTCCAAAGCTTTGAGCGTTCCAAGAAGGTCAGTGGCCTCAATGGTGAAATGGAAAATATTTGGAACCACCAAGACTCTTCCTAGAGTTGGCCATCTGGCGAAACTGAGTAGCCATGCAAGATGGGCCTTGGTTAGATAAGTGACCAGGCACTCAATGTTAACCCTATCAGAGTTTCAGAAGACCTCTACTGAAGAGAACCTGTCTGAATAAGAGCTGTCTAACCAGTACTCCATCAATCAGGCATTTATGATAAGTGGCTAACACCTGCTTGACATTTACCAAATAACACTTAAAGGTCTCTGAGAGCATGAGGAAAAAATTCTCTGCTCTGATACAAAACATTAACAATTTGGGCAGAAATCTAAGCACTGTCTGAAAGCCAAGCACTGCTCATCATCTGCCTAATACCATCACTGTGGTAAAGCATGGTGGTAGCAGCATCATGCTATGGGTTTACTTCTCAGCGGCAAGGACAATCAAACTGGTAAGATTTTTTAGAAGGATGAATGCAGCCAAATAGAGAGATACTTGAAAAATACAAGTTTTAGAGTGCATGTGACCTCACACAGTGTGGTGACAGCTCAACATTCCACCTGGCAATGATCTGAAGAGTACAGCCAAGACAACACTGGAGAGGCTTCAGGACAAGTCTCAGACAGTCCTTAAGTGACCCATACTCAGTGTTGTTCAAGTTCATACCTCACAAGAACTAATTCAAAGTTCAGTTCACATAGATTAAAATGAATAAATTCACGTTCATAGTTCATCATTTCAATTTTGAACTAGTTCATGTTCATTTCAATTTGTATTCTTTAAGGTAGTGAGAATAAATGACCCATGAGTTTACTTTTTTCAGTTTTGCATGCCTTACTGTATATTAGGCTTTTAGTGTTCTTGAATAAAATACAATAATTATAAAGACTTTTTAAATATACTTTGAGTTATACCCAGCAACAAACACGTATAACCATATATGCTAATATACTCCCAGTAAAAAGGGAAATTAAATAGATGCAAGTATACATAGAGCAGTATATTTCCAACCATGTGACACAAATGGTAACTGTGGAACCAGCGTGTAGGTGGACTAACCCATTACGCTGCCGGTCAAAATTTGCCACATATTGTGCGTCCAATGGGGAAAATACAAAGTGGCCTCGCGAAGTACAATGTTTTCCTAAAAGCAAAACCGGAGTTTCACCGCATGCTCGTGTCAGAAGGGGTGCAGCTTAAGCACAAGCCAGTAGAGACGGACAGTGCCTATTTGATTTTACATTATTTTTTCCGATTATATAAATAAATGGCAAAACATTTGTATGAAATAAATATTCATATAAATCCACTATTTGTGCTTATCCAAATGTATTTGGATTCAGCTCCACCCCTACATTACAGGGTAAGGCAAAACATTTCATCTGGACCTAAACCAGATCCAGAATGTCACATAAAACTGAACTAGCTCACGTTCAAGTTCTTCACTTTCAAATACGTTACATTAAGTTCACTGTTCTTAGAAAAATGAGCTTGTTCAATGAACGAAAATCTTTTGAACTAGTTCATGCACAACACTGCCCATACTTAAACTCCATAGGACATTTGTGGAGAGATTCAAAGATGGCAGTTTACAGGTTCTTCCATCAAATCAAATTGAGCTTGAGGGGATCTTCTAGGATGAACCGAATAAACTGCTCAAATCCAAGAGTGCAATACTTGACTTACCTAACAAGACTTGAACCTGTAAGTGCTACCAAAAAGGCTTCTACAAAGAAATAAGTGTTAGAATACTTGTATGGCAGATTTCTGGTTTTGGTTATTAATCAATTTGCAAACCTTTCTGAAAACATTTTTTCACTTTGTCCTCATGAGCTATTGAGTGTAAAGGAGCGATGGATGGAAAAAGACAAATTTACCCATTTAAAATTAAATGTGCAATGCAGTGGGCAAAAAGAGAAGGTGTCTGAATACTTTATGAATCCACTGTGGATGTTAGGTGATGAACTGAATTATCTCCCGTCTCCCACCAATCACAATAGTGTATGGACTGGTTATAACTTTTAGAACAAACTGATGCTGGTTATCAACTTTGGATGAATGGTCTATATCAGTGGAGAACTGTATTAAAGGTTACTGCATTCAGGAATTGCTCTGCTTTCTTTGGGAGTCTTCTGGAGCAGATGTGAGAGGCCTGTAATATAACTAGTGACATGGAGCTGGCAGCATTTTAACATTGCTGTCAGGCCACTCCAGTGTCCAGTGTGCTTTTTTAAATATTATTTTTCCTGTAGTACCCCAAATATATGCAGATTTAGTTGATTGTAAATTACCCTGTGTGAATGTGCCGTAAAGTGGATTGGAACACCATCCAGGTTTGGTTCCAACAGCAGTTAAAAAATGTAATGAATGTGGGAAAATCAGAGTATCTGTTTTATTGTCGAATAGTTTTGAGGAAAACCCTATCCTAAAACCAATTATTTTTATTCCCATGCTCAGATTCTTCTTTTTTGTAGACCCACATACAGTGGTGTGAAAAACTATTTGCCCCCTTCCTGATTTCTTATTCTTTTGCATGTTTGTCACACAAAATGTTTCTGATCATCAAACACATTTAACCATTAGTCAAATATAATACAAGTAAACACAAAATGCAGTTTGTAAATGGTGGTTTTTATTATTTAGGGAGAAAAAAAAATCCAAACCTACATGGCCCTGTGTGAAAAAGTAATTGCCCCCTGAACCTAATAACTGGTTGGGCCACCCTTAGCAGCAATAACTGCAATCAAGCGTTTGCGATAACTTGCAATGAGTCTTTTACAGCGCTCTGGAGGAATTTTGGCCCACTCATCTTTGCAAAATTGTTGTAATTCAGCTTTATTTGAGGGTTTTCTAGCATGAACCGCCTTTTTAAGGTCATGCCATAGCATCTCAATTGGATTCAGGTCAGGACTTTGACTAGGCCACTCCAAAGTCTTCATTTTGTTTTTCTTCAGCCATTCAGAGGTGGATTTGCTGGTGTGTTTTGGGTCATTGTCCTGTTGCAGCACCCAAGATCGCTTCAGCTTGAGTTGACGAACAGATGGCCGGACATTCTCCTTCAGGATTTTTTGGTAGACAGTAGAATTCATGGTTCCATCTATCACAGCAAGCCTTCCAGGTCCTGAAGCAGCAAAACAACCCCAGACCATCACACTACCACCACCATATTTTACTGTTGGTATGATGTTCTTTTTCTGAAATGCTGTGTTCCTTTTACGCCAGATGTAACGGGACATTTGCCTTCCAAAAAGTTCAACTTTTGTCTCATCAGTCCACAAGGTATTTTCCCAAAAGTCTTGGCAATCATTGAGATGTTTCTTAGCAAAATTGAGACGAGCCCTAATGTTCTTTTTGCTTAACAGTGGTTTGCGTCTTGGAAATCTGCCATGCAGGCCGTTTTTGCCCAGTCTCTTTCTTATGGTGGAGTCGTGAACACTGACCTTAATTGAGGCAAGTGAGGCCTGCAGTTCTTTAGACGTTGTCCTGGGGTCTTTTGTGACCTCTCGGATGAGTCGTCTCTGCGCTCTTGGGGTAATTTTGGTCGGCCGGCCACTCCTGGGAAGGTTCACCACTGTTCCATGTTTTTGCCATTTGTGGATAATGGCTCTCACTGTGGTTCGCTGGAGTCCCAAAGCTTTAGAAATGGCTTTATAACCTTTACCAGACTGATAGATCTCAATTACTTCTGTTCTCATTTGTTCCTGAATTTCTTTGGATCTTGGCATGATGTCTAGCTTTTGAGGTGCTTTTGGTCTACTTCTCTGTGTCAGGCAGCTCCTATTTAAATGATTTCTTGATTTAAACAGGTGTGGCAGTAATCAGACCTGGGGGTGGCTACGGAAATTGAACTCAGGTGTGATACACCACAGTTAGGTTATTTTTTAACAAGGGGGCAATTACTTTTTCACACAGGGCCATGTAGGTTTGGATTTTTTTTCTCCCTAAATAATAAAAACCATCATTTAAAAACTGCATTTTGTGTTTACTTGTGTTATATTTGACTAATGGTTAAATGTGTTTGATGATCAGAAACATTTTGTGTGACAAACATGCAAAAGAATAAGAAATCAGGAAGGGGGCAAATAGTTTTTCACACCACTGTATCTTACACCTTGACTTTTGTCCTCTTATCATGGCACTAACCTGTCTGGGAAGGACCCACAGTAGTAGTGCAGTTGTATGCGGGACAGTGGTTCAGGGTTTATTGCTATTTCAGTTCCACTTCCCCTTCTAAATCTTTAGACCCCATGTTGGCAAGATGTAGCAACAATGAAGGTAGGGGAGAGGGTTTAAACTTTTTTTACTCCCTTAGAGTTTTAACATTCTTAATGTCTGAAAGCAGAAGCAAAGAAGTGTGACAATCTCAATATAATCCTGCATGTTTATCAGCTATTCCTGACAGACACACCCAATGCGTGACTGTGTTCAAGTGGCTCTCGTTTCTTTCGTTTTCTGCTGTTTGCCTAACAGCAGGGTCATTCTGACCCTTTTCAGTGTTCCTACTTTCACTTGAAGCTACTAACATTTTAAAGTTTTGTTGGCACACAAAGAGAGAACCTGTAGATTTACTCTGTCAAATACCATTTTGTTAGATATGTGCTCATGTTCAAACAGCGGGGATGCACATACTGTAGATATCCAATCTGTCAATAGTCATGTCGCTTACATGCATGCTGATGTCCAATGGTTTGATAAACTTGCCCGAAGTACTGAAAGTCCAGAAATTACCATTTTCATGTTTTAATTTAATCACTGACATTTTGCTTGTCTACTTTAAGCGGCAAAGAGCACTTTGCAAGTACTTCCTCTTATGTGTGGTTTAGACTAGTTGCCCCTGCAAAGATTTGAAAGTTCAAATAAAAGAGTATACAGTCTTATAATTCTTATCTTGAACTCTTCTCTATAATACTTTAACAACTTAACATCTGCAATAAACTGTATTATTGATCCTAGAATGTCTATATTTTTCATCACTCTAGTTCTGTTATATAAAATCATAAAACTTTTGTTTTGCAGGAAAGAGAGTGTGCATAGGAGAGGGCCTGGCCCGCATGAGCCTGTTCCTGTTTTTCTCAATTCTCCTACAGAATTTGTCCTTCCGCTCCACTGGAAACCCTGAAGAAATTAATCTTGCTTCAGATGAAAGTTGCTTTGTTAAAATCCCGCAACCCTACAAGCTCCTAGTTTGTCCTCGGTAGATAACAAAGAATATATGAACAGACTATTATATGAGGGCATAATGTTTTATTATGGCTGTGATGTAAAACATTTTGAAGGTCTTTTAGTAATCTATTTCTGGGATTAATCAATTTATCTATCCACTGAGCCGACAAGCGGCTTTTTATTATAGCTCTTGTAACTGAAGAAATGGCCTCATAAACTATTCATTACCAATTGCTTAAAATGTTAGTTTTTAAATATACTTTTAGCAATTTTTCGTGTAGTTGACAGATTTCAATGTAAAAGTAATTTGTTTTGGTAAATTTGTGTGGATAATAAAATTTAATTTTTTAACTGTTCTGGGTTTTATCACTTAGTATCTAACTAATCTTCTGAACAGTTTTTCATTAAAGTACAGGGTGAGAAAGTGAGAGCAAGGCAGAAACAAAGTCTTCACAAGACACACACACACACACAGTCATACTGAGTCAATTGGGAGATGCTAAATAACCTAAACTGCTCGTCTGTAGCATGTGGGACAGAACTGGACTCTCTTTACATTCAAATCACTGGAGTTCAATTAACACTTACATTGTTTTCATGTACAAACTAACACTGATTTTTGCTGTGTGCACAAAACTGTTATTAGATCTGCTCACATACAATGCAAAAGCACGTACTGTGATAGCCATGTCTGTCTGCATGAAACAACTCTCATCCAAGTGGACCGATTTTTGTCAAAATTTGCCACTTACTCTTAAAGGAAATTTTGTCAGGAATGTTCAGTTTTCATTTGGGAAATCTGAGCTACAGCAGATGGCACACACGTTTGAAATCTCAATCTCCCATTTGAAAAGAACTTTGAAAGTTGTCTGTCTTAAACGGAGATACATTCTCCAAGACTTCACTTATGAATTAGGTTACCGTTTCAGGTTACCTTAAGAGAGGTTATAAAATATACATATATAATATTGTGAAGAAGAAAACACAGGTAAAGGTTTGGGATGCCGTCCCATATACTGTCAGTTGGTCTGAAGTAATCTTTGAGCACTGATACCCAGTAGATATCGTACATAACAGACTTGCAAAAGACAATGAGTAGGTGCTACTGGGGAGCTTTTATGGAGGGAAACAGGAAATGACACGAATAATGAAGGTGACGTTGAAAAGATGAGCCGGAGATGATGACACAGTCAGAGGATGGAAGTGAGATCATCAGGAGTGGACTGGAAGTGAGGTCATTGATGGGAGTCGGATGTTAGAAACCTGGAAGAGGAGTGTTTTGTGGGATCTTGCGCCGAGCGGATTCATGCAGGAGTTCCAGGAGGTGTTTCTTTTATTCTTTTGTTTTCTTGATAAACAAACAAGAGAAAGAGGCATTAGTACTTGGTGTCAAATCCCTCCGTTATTGTTTTTCCGCACTGTGTCGGGCCCACTGGCTGCCCCCTATTCACACGTGTGTGACAATATAATTTTTTTTTTTATTTTATTTTGCTCATTTGATAACCCCTCCTGATTACATAGCAGTGAAATACTTGCAGTCGTGCACACCAAAGCCAGTGGACCTCGCTGCAGGACACTTGATGGGGTGGGGACAAATGTAGGTGGGGTTGGATGGCAGAGTGTTGCCATACAAGAATGGTAAGCTCTCAGATGTGGAATTATTAAATGCTTTAATCCAGAAATTCTTTATTCATTATAGTAGTAATGATATTATTAATTCTTCAGCATAGAAGGCAAGTACCATCCGTTATTATACAAATGTAGTGTAAGGTCTCAATATATGCTTACAATGTGGCTTCTGCATCAGTCTTAAATCATGTCTGTTTTTGTGGCTGTGTGGCATCTCATACAAACCTAAATCAAAGCAACTCAATTCTCCTGCTCCTTAAGATTTAAGCAAGTAAGTGACATGATGTAGAAAATGTATGAATGATGGCTCAGTGACACTTTATTCCAGTGACTAAGTATGCAATCAGTATTTCCTTTATACTGAAGACACACTCAAAAAATTTCTTGATGTGTTTACCTAACTCTGTCGTGCCAACAATTTCCACAAAACTGAGTTGTGCAAATTGGAAATAAAAGTGCTTACTGTAGTATTGTCTCCTTAAATGACTTAGTCAACACAATGTGGTCAAGTTTGTTCAAATATACTTTACACTAACTCAACATTATTATTTTACTGGATTTAATAAATCCGATAGATAGGCGGCACGGTGGCGCAGTGGGTAGCGCTGCTGCCTCGCAGTTGGGAGACCTGGGGACCTGGGTTCGCTTCCCGGGTCCTCCCTGCGTTGAGTTTGCATGTTCTCCCCGTGTCTGCGTGAGTTTCCTCCGGGTGCTCCGGTTTCCTCCCACAGGCCAAAGACATGCAGGTTAGGTGGATTGGCGATTCTAAATTGGCCCTAGTGTGGGTGTGTTTGTGTGTGTCCTGCGGTGGGTTGGCACCCTGCCTGGGAATGGTTCCTGCCCTTTGTTGGCTGGGATTGGCTCCAGCAGACCCCTGTGTTCAGATTCAGCGGGTTGGACAATGGATGGATGGATGGATAGATAGATATAGTAGAATTTATTAAACAGAGGATGGTGGCGCAGTGGTAGCGCCACTGCCTTGCAGTCAGGAGACCTGGGTTCGCTTCCCAAGTCCTCCCTGTGTGGAGTTTGCATGTTTTCCCCGTGTCTGCGTGGGTTTCCTCTGGGTGCTCCGGTTTCCTCCCACAGTCCAAAGACATACAGGTTAGGTGAATTGGAGATCCTAAATTGTCCCTAGTGTGTGTGTGTGCCCTGTGGTGGGCTGGCGCCCTGCCCGGGGTTTGTTTCCTGCCTTGCGCCCTGTGTGGCTGGAATTGGATCCAGCCGACCCCTGTGACCCTGTAGTTAGGATATAGCGGGTTGGATAATGGATGGATAGAATTAAATGGACTAAAGAAACAGTGCATCACATCATTTTCGTTACTTAGCTGTAGATAGCAATACTAATGAATTACATTTTGTGTAATTTTCAAACTATATCAATACTGTTCAGTTTATTAAGAGTGCAGTCATTACATTATTACCACATAAGGTAATGAAATTATATTTTAGTGACTGCTTTTTTCATGCCATCTTAAGTTGCTGTTTTGGAAACAAATAAAAAATGCTTTACTGATGTAGAGGGGGCAATGCATATAAAAAAAGGCTCATAAATCGGCTTCCTCAACCCTACAAAACCCACAGCATTTGGGGGGAAAAAAATCAATTTACCAAGCCTTTCACTTTCTTTTCAAATATAGAAAGGTGTGAGGATCCCTCAGAATGTGTTGTCAACAAAAGGGAAGGTTCTTGCAAATATGTAAAACATCACACTTTATTCAAATATGGGATAGCCCTGTACATAAACCTTGACTATTTTAAATAAAATCAACTTAATTTAACTCTGTATAGGGAAAGTGGAAATACCATGTTTTGAGAGTTAGACTATTAATTTTGTGTAAGATTAGCATAAAATTAGTGGGTAATGACAATTACAACATCCGGCGCCGCCGAGAGTGGCAGCCTTTTCAGCAGCTCCGTGTAGGACTATATGTGTATGTGTATTTTTCTACTTTTATTTTTCTATTTTTATTTATTGATCACTCCTACCACTTTATTTTATGTGGATTTGTTCCCTGGACACACTTTTACAACATGGGCATGGATTTTTACATGCCGAGACTCGCCTATTCAAGTACTCAACTTCGAGCGCTGAGAACAAATAACAGTGCCGGTGTGGTTCCCTATTTACCTGACGAGGTAAGAAGGCGGTATCGTGGCAGCAGAGCCGGCACTAAGCTAAAAATGAAGCGGCTTGCGAGAAAGTGGCATTTTAAGCCTTCGGTGCCTTCTGTTATTCTGGGGAATGTGAACTCAATCTCAAATAAGATCGACGAACTGGCTGCGCTGGTGAAAAATGTCAGAACCTTCAGAGAATGCAGTTTGTTGTGTTTCTGCGAAACGTGGCTAACTAACACCATCCCAGATGCTAATGTGGAGCTACCTGGGTTTAGCACAGTTAGAGCGGACAGAGACGCAAGTACCTGTGGGAAGCACAAAGGAGGAGGACTCGCTCTCTATGTTAATACACGGTGGTGTAACTCTGGACATGTTAAAGTCAAAATCTCCACTTGCTGCAGGGACATCGAACTGTTGGCCGTAAGTCTGCGTCCCCATTACTTGCCCAGAGAGTTTGGACACGTCATTGTTGTCATCGTGTATATTCCTCCTCGGGCGGACGTGGAGATAGCGAGTGACATCATCCATTCTGCTGTTGCTAAGTTACAAACGCAGCACCCCGAGGCACTTGTGCTAATCGCTGGAGACTTTAACCATGTGACGCTGGACAAAACATTACCTGCATTCTCCCAGTATGTGGACTGCAACACCCGGGGAAATAAGACTATTGATTTACTGTATGCAAACGTTAAAGACGCATACAGTGCCACCCCGCTGCCTGCGCTTGGGAAAGGAGATCATAACCTGGTTCTGCTTCAGCCTCACTACAAACCAAAAGTGAGAGTCCTACCTACAACCACACGATCATTCAGGAAGTGGACCCCGGAGGCTGAGAATGCTCTGAGACAATGTTTTGGAACTACAGACTGGGATATCCTGCAGGGATCACATAGTGAGAACATTGAGGAGGTTGTTGACTGCACTACTGACTACATCAACTTCTGTATGGACATTGTAGTTCCAGTAAGAACTGTACGCTGCTATGCTAACAACAAGCCATGGATTACAAGTGACATCAAGGGCCTTTTGAACCAAAAGAAAAGGGCTTTTAAAGGCGATGATCAGCATGAGCTCAAGCGCGTGCAGAAGGAACTCCGAGTCCAGCTCAGGGCGGCGAAAGAGCAGTACAGGAGAAAGCTGGAGCAGAAGTTGCAGAACAACAGCATGAAGGAAGTGTGGGATGGGATGAAGATCATCACTGGCTGCAGCTCAAAGCGGGGTACCACCATCGAGAGAGACGTGAAGAGAGCAAACCAAATGAACATCTTCTTTAACAGGTTTGACCACCCTAACCCACTCTCACCTCGGAGTACTACACCCTCCACACATCCTTCTGCTGATACCAACATAGGAGAGACATCCCCACCCACAATTACAGCAGCGCAAGTGAGCAGAGAGCTGAGGAAACTTCGTGCCAGAAAAGCAGCAGGTCCAGATGGAGTATCGCCACGACTGCGGAAGGTCTGTGCATCAGAGCTGGGGGGTCCTCTACAGCGCATCTTCAACCTGAGCCTGGAACAGGGGAAAGTCCCAAGGCTTTGGAAAACATCTTGCATCACCCCAGTCCCAAAGGTATCACGTCCTGGTGAGCTGAATGACTTCCGGCCTGTCGCTCTAACATCACATGTGATGAAGACCATGGAGCGGCTGCTGCTTCACCACCTGAGGCCACAGGTCCAACACGCCCTCGACCCTCTGCAGTTCGCATACCAGGAGAAGGTGGGAGCGGAAGATGCCATCATCTATATGCTACATCGATCCCTCTCCCACTTGGACAGAGGCAATGGCGCTGTAAGAATTATGTTTCTAGACTTCTCTAGCGCCTTCAACACCATCCAACCTCTGCTCCTTAGGGACAAGATGACAGAGATGGGAGTAGATTCATACCTGGTGGCATGGATCGTGGACTATCTTACAAACAGACCTCAGTATGTGCGTCTCGGGAATTGCAGATCTGACATTGTGGTCAGCAACACAGGCGCGCCGCAGAGGACTGTACTTTCTCTGGTCCTGTTCAGCCTATATACATCAGACTTCCAATACAACTCGGAGTCCTGCCACGTGCAAAAGTTTGCTGACGACACTGCTATCGTGGGCTGCATCAGGAGTGGGCAGGAGGAGGAGTATAGAAACCTCATCAAGGACTTTGTTAAATTATTGCGACTTAAACCACCTACAACTGAACACCAGCAAAACCAAGGAACTGGTGGTGGATTTTAGGAGACCCAGGCCCCTCATGGACCCCGTGATTATCAGAGGTGACTGTGTGCAGAGGGTGCAGACCTATAAATACCTGGGAGTGCAGCTGGACGATAAATTGGACTGGACTGCCAATACTGATTCTCTGTGCAAGAAAGGACAGAGCCGCCTGTACTTCCTTAGAAGACTGGCATCCTTCAACATCTGCAGTAAGATGCTGCAGATGTTCTATCAGATGGTTGTGGCGAGTGCCCTCTTCTACGCAGTGGTGTGCTGGGGAGGCAGCATTAAGAAGAAGGATGCCTCACACCTGGACAAACTGGTGAGGAAGGCAGGCTCTATTGTTGGCATAGAGCTGGACAGTTTGACATCCGTAGCAGAGCAACGGGCACTCAGCAGGCTCCTATCAATTATGGAGAATCCACTACATCCATTAAACAGTGTCATCTCCAGACAGAGGAGCAGTTTCAGCGACAGACTGCTGTCACTGTCCTGCTCCACTGACAGACTGAGAAGATCATTCCTCCCCCAAACTATGCGACTCTTCAATTCCACCAGAGGGGGTAAACGTTGAACATTATTCAAGTTATTGTCTGTTTTTTACCTGCATTTTTTTTTTTTATTACTCTTTAATTTAATATTTTTTGCTGCTGGAGTATGTGAATTTCCCCCTGGGATTAATAAAGTATCTATCTATCTATCTATCTATCTATCTATCTATCTATCTATCTATCTATCTATCTATCTATCTATCTATCTATCTATCTATCTATCCATCCATCCATCCATCCATCCATCCATCCATCCATCCATCCATCCATCCCCTGACACTGGTTCTGCATCTATTCAAAGAAGATAATCTGATTGTGTTGTTTCAACATAAATTAACTGTGTTAGTGTGGCAGCTAACAGATTTAAATCACTAACAAGAAAAAGGGGAGTAATACCAGAAAACATCATTATTTTTAGTTAAAGTAACTTTAAATTAGAAACATAAAGTGAACAATTCATTTTTTTGAGTGCAATCTCACGGGCTGGATGATCTGAAGATCATAATGATTTATCATTTCTTTGACACAGTAAATCATTGAGGTGCTCAGCTGATAACAATCTAACATAAGATTCAGCCAACAATATTAGCTTGTGACTTCAGCACAGATTTTAAATCCCTACTGCTTAGTTCTTTGAAAAATTTGTTTAAGAAATTTTAAACTTCAATTAGCCATATACCTCCACATCCAACAGCTAACAGAACAGGAATCTTCATCACTTGTGCCTCACATCCTCATTGTGTTGAAGATTAATGAAACTCAAAGACTTAATAGGGTTTACCAGTTCTAGAGAATTATTACCCATTTCAGGAAATCACTCCAAATCAGAAAGAAAGCTGCAAATATTATCCCAGTCCACAAGAAGGCAACAAAAGAAATCTCAAGGCGACATGAGAGAATCTATAAACAGAAATAATCAGAAGACAACTTGTATGAAAATAATAAACTAAACAGTCCGCTGGTATTAATAAGAGAGAGAGATCTGTCAAACCAATCTGTTAGACATTACCACTAAGCAACTGAAGTATACAAAATTTAATTAGATTTCAAAAAGCCTTTTTCATGGTTCTACACCAATGAATAATTCTGAAATAAGAAGCTATTGGCAACAGAGTTAACTTAAAAGCTGGACTTCACAATGTTTAATCAGCCAGACACAAATTACAGATAAGAGGAAATGAGTGAGGCTGTTAGTAAGTCCTTAAAAGGTCAGTCCTTGGGCTTCTGCTCTTTCTGAAATAACCAGAAAACATAAGAAATTTACAGAATGCAAAAGTGGAGGAACATGTAAATATAATTCAGGAGGAATAAATTAATTGTCAAGACAAAGTGATCTCATGAAAATGCAGTAAATTTAAAGAAATCCGAAGTGTGCAATGCAGGCAAAAAGGTTAATGAGCAACATTGATCTACAGGAGCCAACCTCGGAAAAGAATTAAGGAGTTTATACTAAGGCAACATTCTCATTCTCTTAGCAGGATGCAGAAGGAGTTAAAGGCAAATAAAAGTTTTGTATCTCTAGAAGCTGTGCAAATAAAGAGCAACCATGTGCATTCTGGGACTAAAAGGCCTGTTGTCTTCTGACAGGTTAAAGGAATTGAATTTCTACAGTCCCGATAAGAGATAACCTGGTTTTTAGCTTTTACATAGGCATTGATAATTTGTTCAGCAGCATTGAAATCATACTTTTACTTAAATTAATTTTGAAACCAGAAATCTTATCAAATTCTTCTAAATGTCCAAGACTAATGGTACAGATAATTGTAAATCTGATAGAAAGAGCATCATATTTTCTGTACAGAATAATATTTTCTATTCACATCCTTCTCTGTTAATTGCATTTACCTCTTCAGCCTACCACATTGTTAAGTGTGTTACTGTCAGGTGCAGCATTTGCTGCATGTTTTTGAAAGTGCTCTTCTCTATAGTGTTAAAAAAGACAATTTCTTAGGGAAAATAGCATGCTACGGTCATAGTACACTGTGTCCAAACTTGCACTCGCTCGTTGATACTTTGTAGCAAAAGCTGCTCCGATTGATTGGTGCACACTCAATTAAACATAAATGTTCATTGTCTGGGATGCTTTTGCCCTGCCTTTACATATAGTTTACAAATGACTTCATTTACTGTATATTCTTTGCTTCACTTTTTCATTCAGACTATAGCAAAGTACTGTCAAACTGGTGATATTGTATGCTTCTTCACCACTAATTCCTCCATGATTTGCTAATAGTTTAATTGACTAAATGATCAAATGAGGACATCTGCTGGCCAAATGAAGAATTAGCAAAGTAAAGGGTCTGTCATTTTGAATAACATAACATAAAAAGTATTTCCTTGATTCATTAAAAACTGTGACAATTGAACCCTTTAAGACATGTGTCTGATATAGAAGATATAAAAGTTATACATACAATTTTACAATGAGATGATGGAGCTGCTAATTATTAATAATTCCCAAGTATCTCTCCAATCCCCTGTACAGGTGATGGTATTGTATGTCGGCGATATTTTGAAATGACGACATTGCACAGCTGTAACAAACAGATCCTGCTGCAAATAGGCACTCACCCAAAGGCCTGTATGTTTAATCCAGCATTGCTCTGGAAAGGGTTTTTTATCATTATTCTTATTATTACATTTTTGCTAACTATGCAATCTGTACATGAATATTCATTCTTCAAACCCTCTGTAACCCTAACTAAATTAGCTAATTAACTAAGATAGAAACCAATAAAAATAAAAAAATAATAATCTTTCAGAAAGCACTTTGGCATAATGGTTAGCACTCTACCTTACTGTTCTCATGACCAGAGTTCAATAAAGGGTGAAGGGAAAGATAATAATGATAACTTTTATTGTTGTTTCACAAACAGTTTACATGTATGAGTTTCATCAGAATAAATAAATTACTAAAAAGTAGAAATCTGCCTAAAGTAATAGCTAAACACTGTTAAAACATGACTGATGTCCATATTTTCTAAAACACTAAGAAAATAACTGTGTGATGATACAGAGCTGAATCGAGACTCTCTGGTGCCCCCATTGTCACACATGTGTGCATGAGAGACGTGTTTTCTTTATTTTTAGGCTAATCAAATGCAATTTACTATGCACCAAAACAATTTAATTAGACAGTATTGAAAGCAACATGCTCTCAAAGGACAGACACCTGGCACCTGCATATCTTGTTCTTAAATTCCGTAGGAGTGTTAGAATCTCTGTCATAACTGGTAACGATTTATGAATCACTATCTTGCTGTTCTGACCAAGACATACAAATTAGTGTCACTGACTTTTTTAAAAAATGCCTTTAAGTAGCTTTTGTCTTGCCCCATAAGAAAGAAAAATCAGAAATGAGATCTCCTTAATATCTTTTTGGTTTCTCCTTTGTCTCATGTTTCTTAGATGTTTCTCCTGAGAAAAATTACTCCTGTAGTCTCACAAGTGTCTCGTCTTGAGTTTCAGCAGAGATCTCAGCAAAGTCACACAAGGAGCTCAGATTTTTCCATTGTCCTGAGATTTGTTTTTTTGCAATTTTATCATATTTGCATTGTATGTTCAGCAATATATGGTGAAATACTGTATATTTACAGTTTTTTATGGTAATAAAACACTTTATGTTTTCCTTGCTGTTGAATGATAATATTAGTTGCTCTAATTTATAGTATTATGTTTCAATTAGATCTTATTCATTCAGGAAGATAAGGCATATGACATTGGACTTATGTGTTTAAGTCCACTTCTGTCACGTTGTAACTTTGGGCAAGTAACTTCACCTACATGTGCTCCAACTGGAAAAACAAAAGAAATGTAACCAATCGTATCTCAAATGTGTAAGTTGCCTTAGAAAAAGGCATCAGTCTAATAATAAGTTAAAAAATATAAAATCTTGAAAGAGATTAAAACAAGGCCAGAAAGAGATCTCACAAAATATAACACCAAATTCTCAATTCTGACTCCTTTTACCTCATTTGTATCTCAAAGTTGTTTGATAACTGAAACATAGATAAGGTTCTCTTTTAAGTCTCATGAGCTTTCAAAGATCAACCTTCTGAGCAGTAACATTTTCCTATGGGACATGTGTGTCTGAGATTTGCCTTCCGAGCTCATCTGTGGGCAAGCACTAACACTCTGGAACAAGAGGGTGTGTGGTCACTGCTGGTAACATCTCCCTTTTCTCCCACAGTCCTGAGAAACCACCTATGGAGAGTGGTCCCTCCACTAAAAAAGCAAGATGTTCCTGGTATAGCACGTCTCATTCAGGAAACAGCAGACTGATGACTGGCGATCCTACCTGAAATTAAAGCATCTGAGAAAAGACTGAAGAAACCTATTGTTTAATTTTAGTAAATCTGCTTTTTCATTGTTTTTTATTGGATGTGTCCCAGTCCTGTTTAAGGACTATGAAAACAATAAAAGGAGTGAACTGGTTAGTGCCCCAATATTTCCTTTATAACCGGTGTATTCCCTTTTTCGACACTTTCTGCAGTTCATTTTGCCACAAACACAATCAGGTCTGGGCACTTCCCCTGTAAATGTATGTACTAATGTGAAGAAAATTCACAAGAAATAGGGACTTCAAATGCCATCCATCCATCCATTGTCTCCCGCTTATCCGAGGTCGGGTCGCGGGGGCAGCAGCTTGAGCAGAGATGCCCAGACTTCCCTCTCCCCGGCCACTTCTTCTAGCTCTTCCGGGAGAATCCCAAGGCGCTCCCAGGCCAGTCGAGAGACATAGTCCCTCCAACGTGTCCTGGGTCTTCCCCGGGGCCTCCTCCCGGTTAGACGTGCCCGGAACACCTCACCAGGGAGGCGTCCAGGAGGCATCCTGATCAGATGCCCGAGCCACCTCATCTGACTCCTCTCGATGTGGAGGAGCAGCGGCTCTACTCTGAGCTCCTCCCGGATGACCAAGCTTCTCACCCTATCTTTAAGGGAAAGCCCAGACACCCTGTGGAGGAAACTAATTTCAGCCGCTTGTATTCACGATCTCGTTCTTTCGGTCACTACCCATAGCTCATGACCATAGGTGAGGGTAGGAACATAGATCAACTGGTAAATTGAGAGCTTCGCCTTGCGGCTCAGCTCCTTTTTTACTACAACAGACTGATGCAGCGCCCGCATTACTGCGGATGCCGCACCGATCCACCTGTCGATCTCACACTCCATTCTTCCCTCACTTGTGAACAAGACCCCGAGATACTTGAACTCCTCCACTTGGGGCAGGATCTCGCTACCAACCCTGAGAGGGCACTCCACCCTTTTCCGGCTGTGGACCATGGTATCAGATTTGGAGCTGTTGATTCTCATCCCAGCCGCTTCACACTCGGCTGCGAACCGATCCAGAGAGAGCTGAAGATCACGGCCTGATGAAGCAAACAGGACAACATCATCTGCAAAAAGCAGTGACCCAATCCTGAGCCCACCAAACCGGACCCCCTCAACGCCCTGGCTGCGCCTAGAAATTCTGTCCATAAAAGTTATGAACAGAATCGGTGACAAAGGGCAGCCCTGGCAGAGTCCAACTCTCACTGGAAACAGGTTCGACTTACTGCCGGCAATGCGGACCAGGCTCTGGCAACGATCCTTTAACCGCCATCTTATCGTGGTGGAGGGGTTTGCGTGTCCCAATGATCCTAGGAGCTCTGTTGTCCGGGGCTTTATGCCCCTGGTAGGGCCACCCAAGGCAAACTGGTCCTAGGTGAGGGATGAGACAAAGAGCGGTTAAACAAACCTCCTATGATGGAAAACAATTTTGGACAGCGTTTTCCCTTGCCTGGACGCGGGTCACCGGGGCCCCACTCTGGAGCCAGGCCTGGAGGTGGGGCTCGATGGCGAGCGCCTGGTGGCCGGGCCTGCACCCATGGGGCTCGGTCGGGCACAGCACGAAGAGGCAACGTGGGTCCCCCTTCCCATGGGCTCACCACCTATGGGAGGGGCCAAGGAGGTCGGGTGCAGTGTGAGTTGGGTGGTGGCCGAAGGCGGGGACCTTGGCGGTCCGATCCTCGGCTACAGAAACTGGACTTCAAATGAAAAAAGAATTATAATCGCTACAGTATTCAATTCTTACAATCCATCCAACCATCCATTATCCAACCCGCTGTATCCTAACTACAGGGTCACAGGGGTCTGCTGGAGCCAATCCCAAGTTGGAAGTGAACCCGGGTCTCCTAACTGCGAGGCAGCAGTGCAACCACTGCGCTACCATGCCACCCATTCTTACAATCCAATGTATAACAAATCTCCAAAAGAAGGCAAAAGACAATTTAAGAGCCAACCTTAGAAAGTTAATGTTTTGAGTTAAACTCATATTAGTGTTTCCTTATTTTGAATTGAATAGAATTTTCTTTCATAGCTATAGATTATTGTATAGCCTTTACCCCCTATAGTTAACATGAAATAGAACCTTTTTGGCTATACTGTACCTGTGATACAGTGTGATAATTAGGTCGGTTTGGAATTAGTCTCATTGTTAGCATATACTGACAGACCCATTTGCAGTTCGTAAATGGGATACGCATACAGTTTTCTGACCGTTTACAAATGGTTTGACTGTATGAGAAAACTATATGTGATAAAAGCCATAAATGGAATCTTTTTTTAAACAAGGACATTTCTTTACTTTGGAATACCAACTTTTCCTCTATTTTATGTGAACTGTTTTGCTTTGAATTTTTACTAAAGCTTTTAAAAAATGAAGGTATTTTGTTTGGAATCATTTCAACGTGTCACACTTTTGCTAAAATCCCATGAAGCAAACTAAACCTGCAGAACTTTGGTAATTTTGGGTAAATGCAGCTACAGCACAATATTCTTCCTCAATCTGTACAAATGCAAAACAATCTATAAATCTGAACAGAGTGCAAAACAAGAGCATAAATTGGCAAAGGAAAAAATTGGCTTCTTTATAAAATCAAAATACTTGTTGAGTATCTAAGTGGTGGCTCTGAGGTTAAGGATCTGTGCTGGTATCCAGAAGGTTGCTGGTTCGAATCCTTGTCACTGGCAAAAGAGATTCTACTCTGCTGGGCCCTTGAGCAAGACCCTTAACCTGTAGGTCTAGGGGCATTGTACAATGGCTGACCCTGCACTCTGACCCCAAAGGGTATGCAAAAACTAACAAATTCCTAATACAAGAAATTGTATAAGGCAAAATAAAGAACAAAAAATAAAAATAAAAAAAAATAATTCCCTTACCTGCTCTGTACCTGAACCCCATAATGCAGGGTTCTGCAGCTGATCATCAGAAGCTCCATCACCATTAAAACACACTCTCACAGGCCATTTGTTTATGGAAAGTTGTGTCGCTTTCACTCAAATTGCCATAACATTAGGTGCCTCTCAGACCTGGTAAAGTTAATGTTAGCTTCTTTCCCGCTACTGCTAAATCCTGATTGATTTGAGGCTTCATCTTTTAAAGAAAAAAATCAAGTCATTTTAGTATAGTTTGTGACTGCATTCCTAGACTTTTTTCTTCTTCATAGCCAGATGTTCTCAGACTTCTTTTACTGATAGTAGCAGCTCTGATGTCAAAGTCAGTAACACAAAAGTCTTGAAAATGACACTACATAAAGTTTTTATCTGGAAACGACATGAATATTTTTTATTAATTTTTAAATTAGTTTCCCATTTTTATTAAGCATCTCATAGTACGCAAGCATTCCCAAATGACTCAGAGTGGTGCAAATTTGATAATAAAATTTGTGAATTTCCCCTTGGGATTAATAAAGTATCTATCTATCTATCTATCTATCTATCTATCTATCTATCTATCTATCTATCTATCTATCTATCTATCTATCTATCTATCTATCTATCTATCTATCTATCTATCTATCTATCTATCTATAATAACAAAATTAACAGAATTTACATTGTTTTGTTTGTACGCACACTATTCCTAAGGAGCTCTCTAACAATTTGACTTGAAACTAATACTTTAAACAGAGAAGAATCAAGCTTTCTCATTTTCTTTCCTAATCCCACAATGGGTGGAAGACAGCATCTAAGTCCATCGTCCTGACAATTTAACTGCCTTTCAGATACTAAATCTTTTGTTCAGTTTCTTTTGCTCTCTCCCTGAAACCAGAGCTGTGCAAAATGCAATGGACTGGAGAAACTGGGTATAAGTGCTTGAGGAAGAAGCCCCATTGGCACAGCAACAGATTTCAGTACATTTTTCTACAAACTCTTTAATGGGTTGTTCCAAGACATGTAATCCAATTTGAGAATCACGCCACCCCCTTTGAGATTATTATCCACCACATACTGTATTTATATATGACTTAGTGGGATTTTGATATTTACATCAAACAATGTAGTAATCAGTAGAGACGTTTATGCTTATTGTAAAGTAAGTGTTTTTTCCAGAAAAAATGAACATAAACATTTGCTATAATGATAAACAAAAATTATAATAACAGTACATATATAACAGTATATCCATCCATCCATTTTCCAACCCGCTGAATCCGAACACAGGGTCACGGGGGTCTGCTGGAGCCAATCCCAGCCAACACAGGGCACAAGGCAGGAAACAATCCTGGGCAGGGTGCCAACCCACCGCAGTATAACAGTATATATATATATAATATATGATAAATATCCATCCATTTTCCAACCCACTGAATCTGAACACAGGGTCACGGGGGTCTGCTGGAGCCAATCCCAGCCAACACAGGGCGCAAGGCAGGAACCAATCCCGGGCGCCAACCCACCACAGGACACACACTGGGGCCAATTTAGAATCACCAATCCACCTAACCAGCATGTCTTTGGACTGTGGGAGGAAACCTACGCAGACACGGGGAGAACATGCAAACTCCACGCAGGGAGGACCCGGGAAGCGAACCCGGATCTCCTAACTGCGAGGCAGCAGCGCTACCACTGCGCCACCGTGCCGCCCTAAGTGTTGCATGTGAATAATAAATTAACTTAGTAATTTCAAGCAGTAATAGACATTAGCAACTCTGTAACGCCTTATCTCAGGGGTCAGCAACCTTTTTAAAGCAAAGAGACATTTTATCTTAAATGTTCGACCCAAGATTTACAAAGAGCCACAATGGTAAAGAAGGGGGTTTGAGATAACGATTTTTTTTAATGCAATATGGGTATATATGCATTTAATACAAAACAATATTTCAAATACTGACAGAAAATAACGAAAAACAATTTAATGAGACTTTTGACACTGTATTTCCACACAAAGTTGTTTCTTGTTCAGTGAGCAGTTGGATATCTTCAGTTGTAAACAGAATTCCAAGTTTACATCATTAAGCTGACTTCTTAGCTTGCTTTTGATATCATTCATGTTGAAGAACGCCTGCTCAAAATAATATGTGGACCCAAAAATTGTCAAAGTTCCAATTGAGTTGAAAATAATAGTCTGGAATGGAAGCTCCACGTTTCTGAAATCAGCTGGAAAATCAGTTGGAAAATTCCATCCACTTGTATTTCATAAATAAGGTTGCCTTTTCTCTTTCCAAGTTTTCTAGTTCCACTTGTAAAGATCCAAATGTTCATGTTTCTTTTGACTTAAAAAGGTTTTAATATGTTCAAGGCATGAAGCGAAACGTTTCATAACAGCTCCTCTGGATAACCAACAAACTTTATTGTGCAAAAGAAGGTTTGAATATTGACTATTTACTTCTTCAAGAAGGGCACAAGACTATCAGTGATTAAGTCCTTTTTGATATTATTTGTTAAATTATTTTTACTACCAAATCCATCATATTTACAAATTCGATGTGAAATGTTGTTGCACATACAGTAGCACTTATTGATGAATAATACAATGAAAACATCATGCTCCACATTTTGTTTGAAGAGGTCAACAAAGCCTTTATTTTTACCCGTCATACTGGGTGCTCCACCTGTAGCGATAGATACCAGTTTATTGATGTCAATTTCTCTAACTGTCAAAAATTACAAAATTGCTGCAGAAATATCTTCACCTCGAGTTTGTCCTTTAAGAGGTATCAAAGCCAGTAATTCTTAATGGAGACCTATATCAGAAACATACCTTCCCAGAAGGCTAATTTGTGTGATTTCTTTCACATCACATGACTCGTCACATGCCAAAAAAATACAGATGCCAGTTTAATATCATAAATTTGTTGATCTGTTACATTCTGGCCTGTCTTAATGATTCTGTCGTGAACAGTTTTTGTGGATAATGGAGTGTCTTTAAATTTTTTTAATAATATCTTCTTTATTTTTGAAGTCAGAGTAGAGATATTTGGCCAAATTTTACAAGTATTTTTTTTTTTTACATATTCTCCATCTGTGAAAGGTTTTCCATTCTTTGGCATCTCACAAGAAACAGCAAAACTTTCTGCGGTTACATTACTTGAAGATTGTATCCAGCTGCTGAATATCAACATTGATTGTTGCCTTTTTTGCTTTAATTCTGTTTTTTCTTTTCTTCTCCAAAAGAATTTTTTTTGCAAATGTGTCATGCTTTCTTAAAAAGTGACATTCGGATTTGATTTTTTTTTGTTGTTATTGGATAACTTTTCATTTCAAATTAGACATTTTGGAAGACCCATAAAGTTTTGCGTTAAAGCATAATTTTCTTCCCATTTGGCTATAAATTCACAATTTTCATCTTCTATTTTCGCTGTTTTTTTCTTAGTTACCATCATGCAATTTGGTGTCTCTGTTTTAAATCATTCAGACGTGTAACAGAGCAAAGGTGACTAATATTACAATATTATTCAGTTCTGTAGTGATAGTCTTCACCCTCACCCCGCTTGGCTCTGCAGTCGTCTGCTCTTCAATCATCACTACTGTAACTGTGCTGACCGAGCAGTGCAAAATGTACTCACCACTCTGAACTCTGCTGGCTATAATATGTAAAGAGGAGAAATGGGAAGGCATGGAGTGATTTACCACAAAAAGTTTATAAAAGATCTAGGAATCCCAATAAATGTTAAAGCGTATATCCAGTCTAGAGTACTGAAGAAAACAATTGGAGAGCATATCATTTAACTGAAGACGTAATCTCAGGAGGTCCGTGAGAGCAACGGACAGCCTGATTCATATATACCTAAAGAAATACGTATATAAATAAAAAAGAATAATATTAATCAATAAATAAATGATCTTTACAAAAGTACTATCAAATAATATGTTAAGACATGGAAATGTGAATGTGTCTTTCGTTCTGAGAAGAGTCTCAGCTGTGTGGTCAAAGAGCCACATGCAGCTCACGAGCCGCAGGTTGCCGACCACTGTCTTAGTTGTATTTCTAAAATTAGTGATTCCTTGATTAAAAATTAAAGTATCGGTTTCCTTAAACACACATTTTAGGGGAATTTCAAACTTTTGATGTGGCATGTAGAGCAGCAGAAATGTCAATATTTCATTTCACAAAAAGAGTCAACTTTGAGATTGCTACTGTGAATCATCTTTTGCACTTGTTGAGTGGTAACGAATACTTTGGTTCTAGAAGTACACCAACCATATGCTTGTGCATCTCTGAAAACATTACTGCTCAACTCTGAGGAAAATAATAATAACTTGGACACAGAAATGTAAATTTCAGTGTAGATATACCATACCACATTCCAAGCCCTCTTAAACCTGAGCAGGGTCATGGTGGGAGCTGGAACCTATCCCAGCCAGCATATGGTGCAAGGCCGGAACAGCATCTTGGACAGGGCTCCAGGTGATTGCAGATGAGCTCTAGATCTGTACTGAGCAATTATTTTTCTTTATTGTGTTTCACAGGTAAACCCCTATCATGTAGAATGTCCCATGGCTCGAAAGATGTTCTGTTATTTTGTGCATCTTGACCTGCAGAAAATGCCATGACTAATGAAGACTGCTAGAAGCTGCTCTGCCGGTTTCAACTAGTCTCAAAACCAGTTAATCCAGTTCAGTGTCTCCAGGTCAGAGACTATCCTAGCAACACAGTACACAAGGCAGTATGCAGATCTTGATAGGGTTTGTAGGATATGGCCAGCCGTTCATCCCGGTCAATACCCCCAGGCCACCAGATGGAGCCCTCCCTGCAACATGGAGGTGCCCTGAATTCCAGCAGGGCCTCATGGACATTGGAGTTTTAATGCACAGCCCTGCTGGATACCATGGGGGCCACCAGGAGTCGCTGCAGGGAGGCCCAGGATTTATATTTTCCGTATAGCCCGGAAGTATTTCCAAGTCACGGGAACAGAAGAAATGATATACTTCCGGGCTGAAGAAAAAAGAGAAGTTTTTACCTGACCCGGAAGTGCTGGATAATCACATGGACTGAGGGCTCAGAAGCACTTCCGGGTTGAGGACTATAAACGATTGTGGGAAATCCCAGACGTCAAGCTGAGTTGGGAGGCAGGGTGGCTTAGCGTCTGGGAGAGTGGAGGATTGTATTGATTATTGATTAGTGTATTAGTGTGGATTTATTGAGTATTGTGGAGAGGAGGGTGCTTTGTGCACTTAGTTATAATAATAAATATTATTATTGGACTTTTATCTGGTGTCTGACATGGTGTCTGAGGGTTCAAGGGAGCAAGAGAGCCCTTAAGTGTCACAGTTGTCATTCCATGACAGTTCTCTGCCACACAGTTGAACCATAGGCCAGAATACTTTCTCCAGTGTTGTGGTAAAAGTTCTTCAGGAGCTGCTGGGGTAGACAGATTTATGTCAGATTCCTGAGAAAATTCAGATGTTGAGCGTTCTCAATTAAATATGTAATATTAAGAGCCCATGGAAGATCCTTTGATATATAATCTCTCTGGAATTTGGCACACTCCATTCTTTCTATTTCAGCCTAAATGTAAATGGGGCGGTGATATCTCTTTTGTTCTTCTGTAATGTACAAAGATTTCCTTTGTTTTACTTGTGTTTAAGACTAGATTGTTATCAAGGCACCATTTGACCAGATGTGCCACCTCTGTCCTGTCTCATTATCTGCAGTCGGGCCCACTACCATAGTATCTGATTCAAATTTAACAATCACATTTGAGGGGTATATTGGGGGTACAATCGTGCATGAGGAGATTGAAAAGCAGTGGGCTCAACACACAACCTTGTGGTGCACCCGAGTTCAGGATAAGAGTGGAGGAAATATGCTTTTCAATCCTGACCATCTGTGATCTGTTTGTGAGAAAATTCAGAGGCCTAAGTTGCTCAATTTACCTACCAGTTTTTTGGGGGTAATAGTATTAAATACTGAACAAAAATTAAGGAAATGGTATCCTCTTGTGTGTTTGCTCTGCAATGGACTGGTGCCTTTGTCCAAGTGTCTCTGCCATGCTTACATGCATAGACTCCAACTGCCCTGCCACCCTGCCCTATATGAGTGGTCTAGGAAGATGGATGGATTAATATTATTATTGTGCCTTTAGTGGAAAGATGTACAGACAGATTCATGGATAGAAGATATTGAGGATAACTCCTGTTATTGGTCAGCACAATGGTAGCGCTCCTGTCTCAAAGTGAAAGAGCGTAGGGTCCACCTCTTTGGTATTCCCTGTGTGGGAATGCAGATTAGGTGCAATGGCATTGCTTAAATGGCATGTGTGTGTGTTTACTTTGTGATGGATTGGCATCTTGTCCAGAGATTGTTCTTGCCTTACACCCAATGCTTGCTGAGATTTAATCCCACCGCCCTGCAATCTTGCCCTGTATTAGTGGGTTAAGAAGATGGATGAATGTAATGTATGTACTGTATGACTAGACGTTCTTGTCATTTGATTGTGTGCTACATATGACCTCCATATTCTCTTTTGCTGAAGCACACAAGTGTGTTATCAATTCAGCATGCAGCATCTTTGTGAAATAAAAAAAACTTCTGTATTTAAACATAGCAATTGTGTGACTTTTAAGTTATTGTCTAGTTCTGTACAGAATAGACAGCAATTCATATCTGGGCATCAACATTCAATGTCCATAACGGTGCTTGGTGATGTTTTTTTGAGGTGAATTAACAGCCCTGGGGCTGGAAGGTGCCTCGGAGAAAAACAGAAATTTACAAAGAAATATGACTTTAAAAATACCAGACTAATATTTAATGAGATTGCTATGCGGTCCCATCATTGATGTCTTGTGATTCCTCCATATCCTTTCACTTGAGTAAATGGCTGAGGAAAATCATTCAGTCTCTGCAAACCCTCACTAACTTTTATAGATGTTCAACGTACTCTAGCAAGTTCTTAAGGCACTGCCATGTGTGGTTTCAAACAGTCCAGGTAACTGCTGAAGTCACACTCCCATCCATGCAGGGATTTTAACAACAATATGAAAACGACTCCCCCAAATAATAATTTGATCCCACTGCCACCCACTCAAGTGATATTAATATCCTTTAATGGAAGACTATTTACCCAAGGCCATTAAAGTGTTACATACCTGCACTTACAGTACACTAACAGTTCAATGTCTCTGACCATCTTTAGCTCAGTCACTTGCCTTGTCTGACTTTGTGTGGTGTTTTTTTTTTTCCTGTTTTGTTTTTGTCTCATTTCTTTAATTTGATATATTCCATACATATTATTGCTTTATACTTTTTTGGTTTAGTGAATTATGGCTGCAGGGTTTAAACACGTACTATGTTATAAATGCATCATGTTTGTTCAGTTAGAACTATCCAGAAATAATTTTCATTGTACTGTAGATTACAGTAAAAAATGAATGGAAAAGAATTGTGTTGAAGTAAGATGTGCTGTGTGTAATGTCATCTATTCAGTTGTATAAGGAGAGCATTTTGAATACCAGGATCAAAACTTTATAGAATTAGTGTGTTATTAATACCATACTTTATTAAATGAGCACTCCTTTGGCACATGTAAAATATATCATTTTTTGTATAATGTATAGGGAAATAAACGTTCATTGTTTCAAGTATTTTTCTTTGGTCTAGTTGTACAGTGTATTTCCAAACACAGTAAGATTCTTGCCTGGATCCAAATACATTGTTTTGCAGACGATAAATGTGTACAAAAACTGATAGCTGTAATAATCGAGAAATATATGGAGACTGTGACTGCTGGCAGCCCATGGGAATTTATTGATGGTTACCTCATGAAAACGAGGCAGATGAATTATTATAAATCATCAGATATTTAGCATTGCATTCCAACACCTAGTGATTGTGTTCTGTATTACCACCATTTAAAAGTGAAGTAACGTTGCCTCTAATTATTTTTATCCTAACTTTTTAAACATCACAGAAAATGCAACATGTATGGGGCTGGTTCAGAATATGTAAATCCATCTCTTTCTTGACCAGTTTAAGTCATTTAGGGATGCAAGTGATCTGGAGCCTATCTGAGTAGCCTGGAGTCCATGCTGGAAACCAACTCTGAATGAGGAGTCAGTCTGAAAGACGAGGCGATGGAGTCCCGGTTGACACCCCAACTTTTCTTTGGGCTTCCCCATTTACTGCAAGGGTCCAAAAATGCTGAACAGAAAAGGGGCATAACAGTTGTCTTCTTAACCTATTTTGGTTTCTCAAACAATTCAGCACTCTTGAGCAGGTCTGTCAGGGACCTCCGGTGTGTGTTGTCTTAGTACTGTTAGCAGTAGCACTCCATCTTGACCCAGCAGGGTGTGACAGGCCTGGTTGGCTCCACAGTTCCTAGCAATTTAAGCCTGGAACTGCAGATGATCATAGAACAGGGATGAGCTAGGCAAATGATGACAGCAACAGTCAAGAGTTATCTGAAATACTAGTCATTTAGCCCGTTACAATAACGGGCGCTAGAACAGTAGTGCATAAACATTAGTAGGAACAGTCTATATTAAATGGCAAGGGACTTTGACCTCATTATTTTTGTTGGTCGTATTTTTCTTTCTTTCAGCCTTTCTTTTGTTGATGTTTACTTGCTGAGCTGACCGTTCTTTGTGGGCTGCCGCCGTGTATTGTGTGTCTTTAATTTTCTGTGACAGTAATACTGTCTTGTACTGTCTATATTCAATAAGGGCGCGCACAAAAAGGCGAGCTTCAAAAGGGCGACCTCAATTGAGCGCGGCGAATAAAGGCGTTCGTAGATAATTTAGTTCAAATGGCTCTGGAATATGTGAAGAGCAACAAAGCTCTTTATTTACGCGCGTCTTTATTCGCTGTGCCCAATTGAGGTCTCCCTTTTGAGGCTCACCTTTTTGTGCGCGCCCTTATTGAATACCGTTTTGTATGTCCGCTGGCTTGTACGTCCGTAATATACCTTTAATTTTCTCTGGCGGTAATACAGGCTTGCGCGTCAGTAATATGCCTTTAATCTCCTCTGATAGTAATACTGGCTTGTATGTGGCTGTAATATGCATCACTGTATTGTGTACCTTTAATTTCCTCTCGCAGTAATACTGGTTTGTATTTCCGTAAAACGCCTGTAACTTTCTCTGACAGTAATATTGCGCATCGCACCGTGCCCCGCACATGCGCACTTCATCAGAAGACACCCACACACGGACACCTGGATGCACACAGGGATTTTATATAAATATAGAAGATGCCTTGTTCTTGTATTTAAAGCCAAGTCAAATAATATATATATATATATATATATATATATATATATATATATATATATAAATACTTTTTAAAAACCATGTCCTGGTCCATAAAAAAATAAGTCTCTCATACATCACTCATAAAAAAAAAATAAAAGCGTGGGCGCATTTTGAATGTTGATTGATAAAAAGTGCCCACGCTTTTATTTTACAAGTCATGTATGAGAGACTTATTTTTTACTTTTTAGTACACTTTTTAACTTAATATAAGCGTGGTTTTTAAAAAGTATTTTTTATATATATATTATTTTCAACTTTTTAGTCTTGGGTTTGTTTTAGTATAATTTTGTGATCAATATTTTAACACTTCCTTTAATATTTCTATCCGTTACTAGCGCCCTCTATTGGTGACATCTAGAACTTTTCTTAATATGAAAATTTAATTTCTTAATTAACATGGATTAATTGATCAATTGGTGAAAAGTCAAGCAAAATGACACCTTTTATTGGCTAACTAAAAAGATTACAATATGCAAGCTTTCAAGGCAACTCAGGCCCCTTCTTCAGGCAAAGCTTGCATATTGTAATCTTTTTAGTTAGCCAATAAAAGGTGCCATTTTGCTTGACTTTTCACTACGTTCATAATGGCTAACATGGTACAACACCCTTGTACTATGTGATCAATTAGTGAAACTGATTATTGATTTATGTATTGTCATCGGAAGTGAGTAAGTGTGCAACATTCCAAGTCATTTGGACAATAGGAAGTGGGTTAAATATCGATTACAAGATTTGTACCAGACAACAAACAGGTGAAGTTAATATAAGTGTGGTAATAATAATAAAATAATAAAAAGGGTGGAAATGGTGCATTGCTTCATTAAATAAATACCAAATCCATGATAAAAACAGGTGAGCTGGTATGGAGAATTTAAATATATGTATCAATATACTCAATCAAATTAAAGTGAAACATGTAATAACTAGCTTTAGGTCATGTAAGAGTTACTTATTAAAGACTCGTGCCTGAAATTTTTTATTCATCTAAATAACTAGAAAACCACCAATATTTAGATAGCCCAAGGCTAGGAATATGAAAACTAATTAAGTGAATATGGAAAGGTGATTAGGTAGTGGTCACTTTCTTGGCCAGGTGGCAGGTGTGTCCTTCAAGTCAAGATAATAGTGGGGAGAGATGGATAGAAGGTAAATGCCTAGAGAGCATAAGAATATATTAGTGGAGCAAGCAAACCTAAAGGATGAGAGTTGCTTCTTAGGAGTCAACAGTAATGAAGAATGTTTAAAGCAAGGTTGTTTTGTGATAAGAATTGTAATAAATAGGAGGCTTTTCCAGACTACAGGACCTCACTTCTTTGAACTGAGGGAGCTTTTTTGCTCTATGCAATAAAGTGTTATCCTGATTACTCCTCCCGAGACTGCTTGTTTCGTCTGAAGTGAGAATAAGGTTTTTCTCCATGACATAGGTAGAGTTTAATTCCAATAAATAAACAATCAATAATCCAATAAAATCAAGGTCAAAAAACATGGCAGTTATTAGTCCATTCACTTAAAACTAGGAAGAGCCCTAGTGTAGCTTCCTAAAAATGGACATCTCCACTTTCCCCAAATGGGATCCTACAGCCCAAGGAGATGTTCTTCCTAAAGGCACAGCCAACCCTTTAACAAGGATCTGATCCTCTCCACCAGTCCATTGTCATTCACGAGGCACCATGTCAAGCCTCAATCCCTTATTTCAGAAGGCCATTCCACGGCCTTAAATGTCTAGCAGAAATTACCCTCATTTCCATATTGAGCAGTGACTACATGCTCCTCTTTTGGGATTTCTCTTTTCAGTTGCCTGCCTCCCGTCGTTCTTGTACCGGCTCGTCTTGCAATTCTGCCTTCTCTCTGCTATGCCTTTAACCTCTGCTGGCTTGCTTTTCTACCTGTGATGCTGAGAGTCAATGGGGAACAGATGAGCTGACTGCACGGGTACGCAACTGATAATCGACACACTGTGACCATGCGGTGGAGTGTCACAGCAACAAGCACCTGGGGTGCTGCCAACAATTACTTTGTTATAAACTAACAAGTGCCATGGGCCTTGCCATACCACACTAGGTACTGCATACCTTATTTGAGCCAGAAAGAGATCCTCAGATCACACACACTTATCAACCAACACACACTCTTTAGGGTCAATTTAAAGTCACTACGTAACCTAGCATGAACATCTTTGTGAGGAATCTTGATGAAAGCCACAGCATCATCAGAAGAAGAAGATGCAACTCTATAAAGCCAGTGGCTGTTTTGGAAATCAAATGTGGTCTCCTTGGATCTTTAAGCCTGCAATGCTAACCAGCGTGTTATTAGGTCTGGTGTGATATATTTTTTTGTTCTATTTTTTTTTTGTCATAATACCAGGACCCAGGGATTACTGAGGCCTAGTGTTCAAAATGACTTTTTGCCCAAACATTAAGTTGGCTTTGGCTTGCACAGGTAGTGAGCACAGGAAAACAGAAAACTGGAAAGTATCAAAAATTAGGAGACAGATACTGTAAAAATCACTTCTCTTTAAAATAAAAATGTTTACTGAAGAGAATTATTCTATTCAAAATAGTGAGGAGCATTGTTTCAGATCTGCTTTAAAAAATCAAAATAAAATAAGACATACATAACCAAGCTTCAGTTGAAAAGACAACACATATTGCAGGAGAACAGTGGTAAACAGAATATTAAAATGTTTCTAAAAACAGCACTAACTGCTGATGGTTTTCAGAAAGCAAAGCTTGTCAACTCAGACTAAATCGTGTCCTGACTTTTATCTAGCATTCATCTTTTTATCTTGTTTTGACCCATATATGTTACTATTAGTGATGGTGGCACAGCCTCTCCAGGCCCAAAATGGTGCTATCTTGTACTATTTTGTCTCTTAGCGCGACCTTCTTCAGTAAATGGACATTGGAACAAGACACAGACACTTCTGCTGTACAGAAATTGTCCAACATTCAGCCCAAAGGACAATCTGCTGAAGAAACTATGCAACTTCAGGGCTGCTGCGAGTACCAGGCCTTCAGCCTTTGGTGTCACCTGATACTGATGGCCAGAGAAGGGGTAAGCAAAAGTGGTGTGCGAGGATGCAGAAGCATGGAAAGCGGGCAGAAGTCCATGCAAGGCTAATATCAAGCCATAGCTGGCTGGCTGTCCTGTCCATTCCATTTTCCCCTTGGGATTACTAAAGTATCTATCTATCTATCTATCTATCTATCTATCTATCTATCTATCTATCTATCTATCTATCTATCTATCTATCTATCTATCTATCTATCTATCTATCTATCTATCTATCTATCTATCTATCTATCTATCTATCTATCTATCTATCTATCTATCTACTCTCAAATAATTGCTCCATGGACAATAAACTGGACTACTTTAGCAGACTGCCCAGCATGAGTTTAGAGACTGTTGCATTTTTGTTTTCATGGAGGCGTGGCTTCGAAAGAGCATCTCCGATGCCATGGTTTTGCTGGACAGATGAGCTGTGTTTCATGCCGATAGAAGTGCTGCTCAGTGCGGTAAGGCTCGCAGCGGCGGCATGTGTGTTCACATCAACATGGAATGGTGGCAAGAATTCTGTGTTAGTGTCTAGCTACTCCTCACTGCTGGTAGAGCTTATGACAATTAGATGCAGACCTTTTTTATTAACCATGGGAATTTACTACTGTGTTTATAGTTGGAGTTTGCATTTCCCCCCAGTGCAAAAACTAAGGAAGCGCTCTGTGAACTGTACAGCGCTATCAGCGAGTTGCAAAATAGTCACCCAGATGGACTGTTTATTGTTGCTGGAGATTTTGACCATGTGAATCTCAAGTCAGTGCTCCCTAATTCCATCAGTATGAGGACTTTGCAACGAGAGGGGTGAATGTGCTGGTTCTTGTTTACAATTAATTCAAGGTCTAAAACTGCAGACTTCAGAGGCTTGTATTTTAAAGTAGCTTATTTATGTGACACCAATTCATCCTGCAATTTACTGTAATAATGGTGACAATTATTTATTTAAAATTAGCCACCTATTGCTAATCTGCGAACATGCTATTCCACACACACTTTATTGTGTTATAGATTTAATTTTAAATGGAAAAATTTACCATTTTGGTCCATCAGTCTACACTCAATAAATAGTCAATAATAACAAAGCGAAAACAAAAATTCAAAAACTGAAATCCCTTCTTTATATACTGTAAGTATTCATAACCTGTGTTGTGGTACTCCAGATTGTGGTCAGGTGTTTTCATTCAGACCCTTAATTCAACATAATGTAGAAGCCCCTTTAATCAGCAATTGCAGCTTCAATTACAGCTTCAAGTCTTCTTGGATAAACCTACAAGCTTTGCATACCTGTAATATGTCCAGTGTCATGAAGCTGCAGTTGTTAACATTACTGCCTCACAGCTCCCGCATCTTGGGATTTAAATCCTGTTCTAAACACTGCCTGTGGGATACTGCAATCTGACTGCATGCTGTTTTCCCATTTTTCCTGTTTTATCCCAAGAATGTGCAGATTATGTTTATTAGTAACTGTAAATTAACCCAGTGTGAATGTGCCCTGCAATGGACCGGGACCCCATCCTGGGTTAGTTTCAACAGCAGCTTAAAAAATTAATAGAGTAGGTCTATCTGTAATCTCATCATGTCCACCTGTGGTCACGTCTGGGGTATTGGCTGACAATCAGCTCCCTTCAACCTTTTTGGTACTGGTCCCATTTTTCCAGCTCTCCCTATGTGTGGCCAGTCCTCCCCATGTTTGCCCTCGGGTCAAGGTGGCAGGTGTTTTTTAGTTGACCCCTCTTCCTCTTCCCTTGTAGGTTATAGGTGAGGGCATGTCTTGTGATACTGGTTGGAGGTCTGTGCAGGATCTGTTCAATCCACCTCCAGTGTCTCTGATGGATGTTATCTCCATTGGGTTGATTTTTGGTTCGTTGTCACAGGTCTTCATTGCTGATCTTGTCTGGTCAGCTCATCGTGAGAATTCTTCTGAGGCAGTTGTTGATGAAAACCTGGATTCTCTTCATGGTGGTGACATTGGTTCTCCTGGTTTCAGCTCCATAAATTAAGACATGCTTCACAATGATGTTGAAGACCCTGACCTTGGTGTAGGTGTTGATTTTGACAAAAGCCGCCCTTGCCTTGCTGATTCAGATTCTGACATCTGCATCTGTCCCACCCTGTCTGTCAACGATGCTGCCAAGGTAGGTAAAGTCGTCCGCCACTTCTAGCACGTCCCCTTCCAGCGTGATGGGCACTGTACTGGCTGTGTTGACCTTTAGCACCTTACTCTTACATCTGTTGATGTTGAGGCTCTGATTTGCTTAGGTGTCTGCTATGATGCTAGTCTTTTCTGCATCTGGTGTTGGGAATGTGAAAGAACGACCTCATCCACAAAGTTGAGGTCATTGGGCTGTGTCCAGAGTGTCCACTGGATGCCATTTCACTTCTGGGCTATGGATGTCTTCATGAGCCAATCTATTATCAGCAGAAACAGGAAGGATGATAACAGACAACCTTGCCTTGAAAGGCATCTGTGAGTTGACTGCCAGGTGCTATCCTGAAGGTTGCCCCTTCATAGGAGTTCCTGATGATATTCATGATCTTCTCCAGCACTCCATAGTGTCTCTGTAGCTTCCAGAGGGCCTATCTATTAATGTTGTCAAATGCCTTCTCATAGTCAATGAACTTGATGCAGAGAGGTGAGTTCCACTCCAGCAACTGTTCTAAAATGATGCACAGTGTTGCAATCCATTCAATGGCAGACCTGTCCTTGTGAAAAACAGTTTCGCTGATCACGGAGTTGTGGGTCTACTGCGTCTTTCATCCTTTTTGGCAGGATGCGGTTGAACGCTTTTCTTGGGATGGCCAGTAGTATTATTTCTTATGTTTGAGCAAGAGCTAAGATTGCCTTTCTTCAGGAGCTTGATTAGATGACCTTCTTTCCATTCTGTAGGCACTTTCTCCTCTTCCCATGTCTTGCTGAAGAGGGGGTGCAGCAGCTCCACGCTGATTTCTATGTCAGTCTTCAGCACCACTGCTGAGATGCTATCGGGTCCTGCAGACTTGATATTTCTGAGCTGCTTGATGGCACTGCGGATCTCCTCCTTCGTGGGCACACTTCATTCTACTGGCAGATCATCAGTTACTGGCGGAGTAACCGGTGGGTCTGGGGAAGCTGGTCTTTTTAGCAGTATCTCAAAGAGCTCCACCCACCTGTTCTTCTGTCCCTCCTCATCTGATATCACTCTACCATCTCTGTCTTTCACTAGCCTCTCTGGCTTGGTGTATTTTCTTGAGAGCTTCTTGATGGTGGCGTACAGGTCCTATGTATTGCCTTGGTGAGCTGCTTCTTTAGCCTCTGTTGCCAGAATCTCTGTGTAGTTTCCTTGTCAGACCTGAAGTTGCATTTGACCTTCTTTTTTGTCTGTGTGTATTCCTCTTTCACCTTGGCTTTTGTAGCTCTCATTCTGCTATCATTTACTGCTGCCTTCTTTCTTTTCCTCTCTTCTATTTTCTTCAGTGTCTCTGTTGACATCCACTCCTTGTCGTTAATTGTTTTGGGGCCCAGCACTTCGTGGAATGTTGATGGCACTGCTTTTTTCACTCATGCAGTTTTTCATCAACCGTCTCTTCTTCCAGCAGCTCTTGCAGGACTTGAAATTTGTTGGAAAGGGTGATGGTGAATTCTTCTAGTTTGTTCTTGTCCTTCAGCAGGGTGATATTATATTTCTGTTATTGGATAGGACCTTTAGACCAGCTCTTCTTTAACTTGAGCTTCAACTGTGCTAAAAGGAGATGATGGTCTGCAGCAACATCTGCTCCTTGCTTGATGTATACATCCTGAAGAGATCTCCAGAACTTCCTCCTGGTGAACACATGGTCAATGTGGTTCTCCATCAACAGGTCTGGTGATATGCAAGTTGCCTTGTGTATCCTTCTGTGATGGAAGAAGCGCCCTCTAATAATCAGGTTGCTCGTGGCGCATAGGTCAGCAAATCTCTCCCTGTTGTTGTTCATCTCACCTAAACCTTGCTGGCCCATGATCTCCTCATAAAACCTGTTATCGCTGCCAATCTTGGCATTAAAGTAATCTATAGCAATGATAATGTTTCATCCATCCATCCATCCATTTTCCAACCCGCTGAATCCGAACACAGGGTCACGGGGGTCTGCTGGAGCCAATCCCAGCCAACACAGGGCACAAGGCAGGAACCAATCCCGGGCAGGGTGCCAACCCACCGCAGGATAATGTTTCACTTGGGTCAATTTTGGATGATAGTCAGCAGTCTGTTGTAGAAATCATCCTTCTCTTCCTTGACACTGTCGTTCGCACTGGATCGCATCCAAGTCAATTCTCCTTTTCTTTGTGCAGGAGGAGGCTATCATGATCTGTGGGTAGTGTGTCTCCTACCTAAGGAGTGGTCCCAATGCTGTTTTGGACAGCATTAGTGCCACACCCTGAGTGTGCAGCGTGTCATCCTGCTCTTGTCTTGAGAACAGCAGCAACTCTCCAGAGGTCAGCTGTCTGAAGCCAGAGCCAGTCCGGCTTGACTAGTTGATTCACAGGAGGTCAAATGTTCCCATCTCTGCAGCCACTTGTGCTGTTTTGCCAGTTTTGTACATTGTTTGTACACTCCATGTTCCGATGGTGGTGGTGGTGATCCAGATGGAGATGATGGTCATCAACCTGATGGCTTTTAGATGATTCCAGCTTTTACCTTCCGGCGTCATGCACCTTCCAGCTTGAGGCCCATCCTCTTTCAGGACCATAGTGTTTGTAGTTGTGCTTCTTCCCATTTCTGTAACAGTAGGTTTTCTTTTTTTTTTTTTTTCCTGGCCCCTCGCCCAACCCTCCTCCTTTCTCAGCAAGGCTTGGGACCGGCCATGCTGGAGTAAGACATACTCTAAAGTTTAGCTCTATGTTTTATCATAGAAGAGTTTTAGCGCAACCTATCCTAAAACATAAATTATGTTTTATAGATTTTCTCTTATCAATATTTCAGTTGTTATATTTTTATTAAATTTGCAAAAGCAAAAGTCCTGATTCACTTTGCTATTCTCAGTTATTGAGAGTTGTCTGATGTGGACAAATCATTAATTTAAACAATTTTAGCACAATGCTGCAACATGGCAAAATCTGAAAAAAAAACAGTAAAGTACTTTCTGAATATCCTACATCTCGACTCTTGTCCTCCTCTAATTGCCCTAACCTGTCTAGGAAGGAGACCAAACTCACAGCTGCTATGCACTTGCACATGGGACAGCTGTATAGCGCCTAGACTCTGGAATGACCTACCAAAATTAATCAGGTCAGCTGACTCCATGAATTCTTTTAAAAAACAACTCAAAACTCATCTGTTCAGGAAGACGTTTAGCTCTATTTGACTTTATTACCCTTCTCTCAGTTTACTTCTCTGTCAAGATGCTAATGTAACCTGTATGTGTGTGTGTGCTAGACCATCAATTATGTTGTCTGTTTCTTTTTTCAGAATTCACTGTCTTAATCTTCTTTATTTATTTATCTGGTTTGTACAATGCTATATACTGTACAGTAATCCCTCCTCCATCGCGGGGGTTGCGTTCCAGAGCCACCCGTGAAATAAGAAAATCAGCGAAGTAGAAACCATATGTTTATATGGTTATTTTTATATTGTCATGCTTGGGTCACAGATTTGCGCAGAAACACAGGAGGTTGTAGAGAGACAGGAACGTTATTCAAACACTGCAAACAAACATTTGTCTCTTTTTCAAAAGTTTAAACTGTGCTCCATGACAAGACAGAGATGACAGCTCTGTCTCACAATTAAAAGAATGCAAACTTATCTTCCTCTTCAAAGGAGTGCGTGTCAGGAGCACAGAATGTCACATAGATAGAGAAAACAATCTCTAGCAAACAAATCAATAGGGCTGTTTGGCTTTTAAGTATGCGAAGCACCACGGCACAAAGCTGTTGAAGGCGGCAGCTCACACCCCCTCCGTCAGGAGCAGGGGGAGAGAGAGAGAGAGAGAGACAGAGTTTGTTTTTCAGTCAAAAATCAATACGTGCTCTTCGAGCTTTTAAGTATGCGAAGCACCGTGCAGCATGTCGTTTCAGGAAGCAGCTGCACAAAAGATAGCAACGTGAAGATAATCTTTCAGCATTTTTAGACGAGCGTCCGTATCGTCTAGGTGTGCGAACAGCCCCCCTGCTCAATCCCCATACGTCAGGATCAGAGAAAGTCAGCGCAAGAGAGACAGAGAAAAGTAAGCAATCTAGCTTCTCAGCCATCTGCCAATAGCGTCCCTTGTATGAAATCAACTGGGCAAACCAACTGAGGAAGCATGTACCAGAAATTAAAAGACCCATTGTCCGCAGAAATCCGCGAACCAGCAAAAAATCTGCGATATATATTTAAATATGCTTACATATAAAATCCGCGATGGAGTGAAGCCGCGAAAGGCGAAGCGCGATATAGTGCCGTTCTTTATTATATTCTGTAAGTGACTTGAGCATGGGAAAGGCGCTATATTTATAAAATGTATTATTATTATTATTATTTTTAATGGTGCAACATCATCCAGGGTTCATTGCTGCTGCAAGTCCATATCTCCTTCTAAATCTTTAGACCTGATGTGGGAAGATAAGGGAAGAGTGGTGGCTCGGAGGCTAAGGATCTGTGCGGGTAATAATAATAATTAATAATTTTTTGCATTTATATAGCGCTTTTCTCACTACTCAAAGCGCTCAGCAATTGCAGGTTAAGGGCCTTGCTTAAGGGCCCAACAGAGCAGAGTCCCTAATGGCATTGACGGGATTCGAACCGGCAACCTTCCGATTGCCAGCGCAGATCTCATATCCAGAAGGTTGCTGGTTTGAATCCTGTTACTGCCAGAAGGGACTCTACTTTTTGAGCCCTTGAGCAAGGCCCTTAACCTGCAATTGCTCCAGGGGTTCTGTATAATTGCTGGCCCTGCACTCTGACCTCAATGGGTATGCAATAACTTCATTTTGTTGTACCAGTGCAATGACAATGGAATTGAATCATATCAGATAGCAACTAGGCAAATATAGGGTAACAGAATTTTGACTCACCCTGTATTATAAATCTACCAGTATGTCTGACACAGAAGAAAAGTAAATAGTTGTGACAGTCACATCATGCAATTCGGATGTTTATGGTTCAAGGTTTCTTTATTTAGTCATGTTTACATGATAAAATATGAAATTTACCTTCTCACTTGCACCTAATATCAGACAGAAAGGGATAAAATAATCAAATAGCTCGACAAGACAGGTTAAGGTAAGGTAGTCTTGATAGTGCATGTTTACCCAAAAATGGTTACAAGATACATATCAAACATCCTTAATAAAAAGTCATATGGGGAGAAAGGAATTTTCTGAAGTGATTTGTATGGATTATGTAGGATAAACGTGCGTTTATTTCCACGCTGAGCGGGATTTATGTAGCGGAAGAATGCGGAAGTTGGCGAACGCACAGATTCCTGCATCTGGATTTTTCTGTGCGTAAGCACATTTTGGCTTTTGTGCTTACATCATGGTATAATGTGAATTCTACGCACAGCATTATGCATGAGGCCCCAGGTCCTCACAGCAGTCTGAGGTTGTGTAACTCCTCCAGCAGTTCATATTTAGGGCTGAATTTTGGACAATTCAAAAGGGTTTGGCAATGGTAAACATGAGTACCGGTTGTTCTGATGTCCATTTACCACAGAAGGTCAGGCTAAGAGACAAAAAGTACAAAATAGCACCATTATGGGTCCAGACTGGCACTGCAAGCTGCTGCCTCACAGCCATTTAAGCCTCATTTGCTCAGGTTGCAATACATATCTCCAAACTTATTAGACAGTGCTTCATCCTGTAACAAGGTAATTATCCAAGCATAATGCTAAGGTAACACAGAAGATTTTCAAAGCTACAAAATGGAAAATTCTTGAATGGCCAAGCCAGTCACCTGATTTAAATCCAATTGAGCATGCATGCCTTCCATATGCTGAAGAGAAAAATTAAGGGATCAAGCCCCTGAAACAAGCAGGAGCTGAATAAGGCTGTATTAGAAGCTTGGCAGAGCATCAGAAGATCCTTAGCACCAGATGATGTCTGTGAATCACAGATTCCATGCAGTCATTGCATGCAAAGCATATACGACAAAGTACTAAATATGACTGCCATTGCTATGTCCCAAACATTATGGTGCCCTGAAATGGATGAACCAGGTAGAAAATGTATTGCAATTTTCACATGGTGTGACAGAATTGTATTCTAATACCCTTAAATGAATGTCTGCAATGTGCACTTTAATCACACCTGAATGGTTTTATTTGTAATTTTAAACTGTGGAGCAGAAAAGTAAATCAAGGTAAAATGTGCCTTTGTCCAAGATGTTATGCACTATATCTATGTAGCTTTATTTTATCGAATTAAACAATGTGTCTAGTTTAAAATTAAATAAGGTGCATTTTAAATGTGTCTATTTGTGCAAATAACACTACCCAAGTTAATGTACTTGATTCTATATTACTGTACAGTACAGTCGGTTGTACTGTATTGAACAATCATCCGTTGAATGATTTCCCTGCGGTATCACTAAGTGAACCAACAGAAAATGGCACATCTCCATGCTTACAGAAAAGTTGCAAAACATGTGCCCACATCTATGATACAGACGGTATAGTTATACCACACTGCCGACTTGAACATCACATAAAGGGATCATTTTCCTGCAGATCATCTAATGAAGTCTACCTAATTTTCTGCATGAAATGACCTGACACTGCACTCTATGTGGGAGAAACTGGACAGGTTCCAAATTAAACATGGCAACACAGATGTTCCTGTGGCGGCCCACTTCAACAGCCATGGACACTGCGAGAGGGACTCTAAAGTCCAGTGCTTATGGGCAACTTCAAAACACAGCAAGAGAGAAAAGAATGGGAAGTTAAACTCATGCTAAAATGTAATACATTACAACATGGATTGAATAAAGACAAGAGTTTTATGGCCAGATATTAGGATTGTTTACATCTCTCAGAATGACAGACAACCTGTCTACAGATCTACGTTGTTTTGAAAAAAACTCATTACAAACTTCAAAAGACTTTGTTGGACAGTTATCTTATCCAGAGATCTTGACCATACATTGTTCTTCTCTCTCTTGTTAAATTAATCGTAGCCTGAATTAATCTATTGATTTTTTACATTTAAAATTTCTCATTTAAAGAATTACCAATGTTGTTTCTTGTCCTAGAGTGTGTATATAAACATAGGGAACTCCAGTTTCTGTATTACATCTTGCCTGAAGAAGGGGCCTGAGTTGCCTCGAAAGCTTGCATATTGTAATCTTTTTAGTTAGCCAATAAAAGGTGTCATCTTGCTTGGCTTTTCTATACATTCATAACACTATGTAACAAATTTTTATTTTGTTCCTGAGTACAAAGTGTGTTTTCCTAGCCCGTTATGCCTAAAAAAAATAGAAAATAGCTGTTGTTCCACAAAAACTTTGCTTTTGTGATCAGGACAATGATATTTTGAAATTTGTCTGTTTTCGAGAAAATTCTCGATTCGCATTCAATACTGAGTAGTCTTCTAGAATATTCTTGAACTGTTAGAATCGTCCAGAAGTTTCTAGAATTTTTCCAGAATTATCTAGAACTTTCAAGAAAATTTTAGAAATTTTTAGAACTTTCTAGAACGTTCTCAGACTGTCCAATAGCAGTCATACAAGTATAGAAGCACAGGTGACTCGAACCAACATTTCGGTTTATGTTATTTTTTTGATTTGATTTAGATGGCATCAAGAGGTTGCTTGCATCAGCAGATGCATTTTGCTACGTCTGTGGACAATTTATAAAGACAAGAGCGAGAAAGTATTCCATGAAAGGATGTCGTAAGATGTGCGAGGCCTACAAGGCATACTTCGGCATGCCTGTCGGGGATCAAGACAAGCCCTGGGCACCTCATTTCACATGCGAATATTGCAAGAAAACTCTTGAAGGTTGGTACAGGGGAGAAAAGAGAGCCATGAAGTTTGCTATCCCGTGAATTTGGCGGCAACTGACTGACCACTCAAGCAACTGCTATTTCTGCACGGTGGATCCTACCAAATGTCGCACTGGCAAGAATGCACCTCAAATCGTTTATCCAGACATTCCTTCTTCCATTGCCCCAGTACCACACTGCCCCGAGCTACCCGTTCCCACTCCTCCGAAGAGGGATCAGCCATCTTCAGGAGACAGCAGCAAGTCAAACAGCGAGGAAGATATTGCAGATCCAGATTGCGGTTTCACAGATGCGGCTGAGGAGAGAAGGCCATACTTTCCTAACCAGAAAGACGTCAACGATCTGATCAGAGACCTTGGTCTTACCAAGTCCAATGCTGAGCTTCTGACATCCAGGCTCAAGCAGTGGAACTTGTTGGATGAAAGCGTGCAAGTCACAAATCAGAGAAAGCGTCACCAAACATTTTCCAACTTCTTCAGTCGGCAAGACGGGCTGTGCTTCTGCAACAATGTGGCCGGTCTATTCGAGGCTATAGGTATCACCTGTAACCCGAGTGAATGGCGCCTATTCATAGACAGTTCATCCCGGAGCTTCAAAGCCGTGCTGCTTCACAACAAGTGAACAAGTACCCGACTCTCCCTATGGCTCACACTGTGCATCTCAAAGAGGACTACACCAGTGTCAAGATGTTGCTGAGTGCCTTGAAGTATGACGACTATGGATGGGAGGTCATTGGAGACTTCAAAATGGTGTCATTCCTGATGGGCCTTCAAGGCGGTTTCACGAAATTTTGTTGTTTCCTTTGCCTCTGGGACAGCCTTGACACTAAGGCGCACTATCACAGAAAGGACTGGCCACAGCAGACCGAGTTCTCTGTGGGGAAGAGCAACGTCAAGTGGGAGCCGCTGATAGAACCTCAGAAGGTGCTGATGCCACCACTGCACATCAAGTTAGGCCTCATCAAGCAATTTGTCACGGCTCTTGACAAGGAGTCAGTAGCTTTCAAGTACCTCCAAGATCTCTTTCCAAAGCTGTCCGAGGCAAAGGTCAAGGCTGGTATCTTCGTCGGACCGCAGATCAAGAAGATCATAGAATGTGACAAATTCGCCAAGCTGCTGAACAGGACGGAGAAAATGGCTTGGAACAGTTTCGTTGCAGTGGTTCACGGCTTCCTGGGTAATCACAAGGCTGAAAACTATGTGCAGTTGGTTCGGACTCTCTATTTACCATGCAAGTGTTGTTCTTTATCAGACCGCATGAACGAAAAGATAAAAATTCCCTTGTTTTGTCACTATAAATACGAAATTTTCTGTACTGTGGTCATAAAATCAAAGTTTATGCTGAATGTAGTCATTTTTCCATAGACTTTAGACATAAGCAGTTGAAATATAACTCTTGGAAGCCAGGAACAAAAATTGTGTTGCATAGTGTAATGGCTAACACGGTACAACACCCTTGTCCCGCGGTATCACTAAAGTGTAATTTACATGAAAGTACTGCTCCATACGGATTTTTTAAACAAAGCCCAACCCCTTTCAAAAGAACACACAATCTACGTGTAACCCTAGGAAGCAGATTTAACCACAGTGTAGTACTAGAGCGAAAAAAATAAAACAAAAGCAAGAGGCTGCACTTGCACGCTACCCCCGGTGTGGCGCTTCTGTTAAAAGGAAAGGAGCAAAAGCGCACAAAACTGCTCGCGCACGATCGGATTGGGAAAATCGCGTTTTAACGACCCTCTGCTGCATCAGTGACTGTTTTCTACTAGTCCTGTGCTCGAGTCCGCAGCCTCGCTATCGTGCAGTCCCCGGGGTCGCCCCTTGCCCATAGTTCCATCCATCCATTTTCCAACCCGCTGAATCCGAACACAGGGTCACGGGGGTCTGCTGGAGCCAATCCCAGCCAACACATTGCATAATGATAAAGCGAGTTCAGCCCTCATTGGCTATACACTCTTCCTCTCTTTACCCAAAGTTTGCTTGGCTTTTCACTTTATTCGAGAAGGGTCCGGCTGCAGGTCGCAGACTTGGCCTTCCACGCCCCTGGCCTTCCACGCCCCCGGCCTTCCACGCCTCCTGCCTTGCACAGTCCGCCCCACAACTGCCTATAGTCCGTAGAAAGAGAAGAAGAGCTGCTGTACAGTTTTTCCAATTCGAAAAAGAAAAGGAGCTGAAAACGTTTTCTGACACGGAACAATGGCACAACAGAACCATGTATGGACTCACAGAATAAAAAGCTCAGTATATTTAAAGAAACTTTAGATTCATTAAACAAAACTAATGAGATGTACGATTATATACAGTATAGTGAATCCAAGTGTTCTCTGTTTATCGTCATTACTGACATATCCTATTTTTAAGCATATCGTTTTAATTATTTTTTACCTCTTGTATTGTTTCTTTTTAATATTTGCCGTATTATTTCATCTATATTAACTTTTTCACTTATTTATGAGATGCTATGTAGAGAATCTGCAATGTTAGTGTACAATATGAAAGGTATTTATGTTTATCGTCATCATTAACGTATGTTAAATATCTTATCTTAACTTAGTTAAGTTAGCTATTTATAAAAGCACGTTAGCGCTTTCTGCCAAATTAGTATTACATATTATTTTTGTCTTGATTTCCACAATCACATTTCACCATAAAGGCAGAGAATATAAAAACAACTTTGATAACATTGATTAAATATCCAAATGAATCCAAGTGCCCTCTTTGTAAAAAGCACAGAGACTACAGCATCCTGCTACGTCACCTTCAGAGTCATGAAGGCCACATTGTCAAGTATGCAGGTAGTATATGTACAGGGTATGCTAAGAATGTGTGCTTGCAAACAATACTGACGTTTAGATTTCTGAACTGGAACTTTTTTTAAATACAGGTTAAAAAGCTGAGCAATTTCCGTTGTTTGGCAGGTTTTACTATTTACAGATGTAACACAGGGTGTGTCCCAAGTGTCCAATTCCATTGTTGTTTTTGTTTAAAAGTCATTGTCAACAGTTTATTGTATGTCAGTATTTAATATTTTTCTTTGATTAAATTTTTTTACCCCTTGTATTAGGGCCTCCCTAGTGTGTGCTTGGTGTGTTGGTGTGTGCTTGGTGTGTGTGCGCCCTGCGGTGGCCTGGGATTGGCTCCAGCAGACCCCCGTGACCGTGTAGTTAGGATATATAGCGGGTTGGATGAAGGATGGATGGATGTATTAGGGCCTTCCAAGCCAAATGAATAGCCATGGCTGTGGAATTTCCATGTTGATGGTATGACCATTTCATATTGTAACTATCATTTTTTGTATGTCTGTATTTAATGTTGTGTCCAGGTTTCCAAAGGACCATTTTGTGGTGTCTCTGTATTTCATCCTCGAGGTCCCCTTCAATTTTAATGAGTTATGTCTCAACTTTAGTCCTCTCTTCTTTCATTGTAGTATTTGTAGAGGGAGGATTATATCTGGTTGCTGGTTCCGATTTTTGTCACCTTCTACAATTTGTGTTGGATATTTGTGTTATGTTTAACTTATTTTATTATATTTGTTTTTTTTTTTAATTTCAACATACTGTCCATAGTGGTTTTGAAGTTCCAGAAATGCCCACCTTTCAAAATCCAGATCATTTAAATGTATGTTTATAATGGTTTGCATAAATATTTTTGTAACATTAAACTCCTTTTAACAACGTGACTCTGCTCAGTCCTCTTTAGAATGACATGCTGGCTTTGTGGAAGAGCTGGTGTAGAATGTTACTTGAGAACTCCAGCACCAAGGGGTAAATGAAATTTAAATTTCCTTTAATAACTCTAATTTAGTTCTGCAGCAATATGGCAAATATACTTAGCCATATTGTAAATCAAAGACAAATAGTCACAATGCTTACCATTATAAACTTAGTGCTTCTTTTTGAAATCACTGAAGTAACTGCTCACATCAGACTGAGCGAGCAAACGCCTTTCTAAATGAAGGCCAAGAACCAAACAAAAAATTAGAAGGTACAGAAACAATGGACAGCCAGGACAGGGTCATTTTTTGTGCTTATTCTTTTGGTTCTTTTTTAACATTTCCTTAGTTAAATATTATTTTCTATGTTTTTAGGTTTAGACTTTATTGAGCCATTAATGAGAAGACAGAGTAAAGACTTGGCACTACATCTGAAATGAACAAATGTCTTGCTATTCTGTTCCATAGCACTGCATTCTGCAGATTTCAGATTTTTTCTTTTAGAAGAAACGTCAGTGTCCCTTCTCCAACATCCAGCACAGGGCACTGATGAGCAGGTACAGACACATCATTTTATAAACTTCCATAAGAAAGATAAATTACATTTTGTTGATGCTGGCTTACAATGCCTGTGGTATAGTGAATAAAATGTATAAAAAGACTTAATGCTTGTCTCAGATGCCGACTGTTAATCTTTAAGCAGTAGGAGTCAAAGCCCAAAAGACAAAGCCTGTTGTATATCTTCTGACAAACTGTAGTACTAGTACAACTCTTAAAGGCCTTAAAACATTTGAAATGCATTGTGTGCTGTATTAATAATAGTGTATTGCAAGAAACATTGAAGACTTGTAGAATCTGTGATCAAAAGCAGCAATGTTAATAATGTATAATAAATTAAATTTGCTGTACATTATTTTTTTTACTTTCCTTACATTCCTTGTAAATATGGAGGAAAAGGCTATGAGCTTTATGATGACCATTTAAAGAATTTCCTTTCTTTCTTTTTTAATATAATGTATTACAGCAGCATGGAATCCTTCAGCATTTCACCGAGGCACAGAAGTGGTGTGCTGAGAACATTTCTGTGTTCAGAGGGCGAATCTCACTCCCTGCATTATTGTCAATGGACAAAGACGACACTGAGGAGGCCCTTCAGAAATCTGATTTGCTATCTGAATTTCCAGAAGAAGAGGAGAGAGAATATGTCTTTAGACATATTTTTTTCACTTATGGAAGACATGCATCTGTTTTTAGATTAACGTGAGAGGAAAAAGGAAAATGACTGAGTTTTGTGAGAAAATGTAACAAACATACATGTCCCTCATTGTTCAGTTACAACCTACAATTCTTGTTCTATATTTTATATATTCTTTAACTTTTTTGTAATAAATGTTTCAAACCAACTTCATCTTTACAGTCCATTGTCTTAGTGTTATGTATTAAAATAATGTTTTATAAAGCAGGGCAAGGCAATATTTATTTATAAACCACATTTACAACAGCAGCCAGAACTGAACCAAAGTGCTGTACAAGAAAGGGTAAAAGAAGCAGTTCAAATATACCGTATGTACACAGCACAAAACTGCAAGAATAACCAGCCGTTACATAAAAGATAAACTTAAAATACCCATATATACAGTACATATTTATAATCCTGAATGTACGTGAGCCAACATATACAAACAATGTCAACCTCTTGCAGGGTCAAATGGCAGCAAGAAGAAATAAGACTTTAAAAATGGCTTGTGATGGAGCAGACCTAATATAATAAGGAGAGCCATTCCAGAGAAAAGGAGCAGCCACCACAAACACCCGATTCCTCCTTTGCTTCAGCCTCAACCTCGGCACAACTAAGAGCATCGGGCTAGTAGACCACAGGGATCTTGTTGGCACATACAAGTGAAGAGGTTCCAAGAGGCAAGATGGGCCTGATCCACTCAAACATTTGAAAACAAGAAATAGAATTTTAAAATCAATTCTGAAATGGACCAGAAGCCAGTGAAGTGAGGTCAGTATTGGTGAAATATGGCCACACTTACGAGAGCCTTCAATAAGCGAACAGCAAAGTTGTGGAATAGTTGTAGGCGTCGTAACAGGGCTTGACCAATACCTACATACAAAGAACTGCAATAGTCCAAATGAGATGCTGTAAAAGCTTGGATGGCCGTTTCAAGATCAAAGAAAGAAAGAAAAGCCTTTACCTTAAAGTCTCAGCTGGAAAAAGCTTCATTTAACTTCACAATTTATCTGTCTGTCGAGTTTGAATGAGCTGTCACAGATCACACCTGGGCTAACTGAAGCTTTATGATACGTATATGGAAAGGGGTCAAAGAGCAATATCAGAGACACTCAAACTTTCTTAACTCTTGGACACCATGATCACAGTTTTATTATCATTTAGTTTAAGAAGATTCATTGCCATTCAGGTTTTAATATCATTCAAGCACACATGGAGGGTCTGTATTTTCTTGCTTTGATTATAGTGGCAAATATATTTAAGTGTCATCAGTATAGAGAAGCCATACTTGTTAACAGTGGAGCCTAAAGGTAACATGCCTATCAAAAAGATAGCTGGTCCAAGGATGGAACCGCACAAGTAAGAGGAGCTACAGAGGATGAGAACTCACCCAAATGAATAGAAACATTCCTATTTCTTAGATAAGATTTAAACCATTTCAGGGCATTACCTTGGATGACTACATACTGTTCAAGGCAGGATATAAGAATCATAAGATCCACAGCATCAAAAGCTGAAGTAAGATCTAGCAGTACAAGAATGGCAGAATCTCCAGGATTAGTAATTGGGAAGAGGTCACTGTTAACCTTTAACAAGGATGTTTCAGTGCTGCAAGAACATCTGCATCTGGATTGGAATTTTTCCAGAATACTATTTTCATCTAGAAATGTTTGAGTTAGGACAAGTTTTTCAAAGACTTTAGATAAAAAAGGCAGTTTAGAAATTGGCCTGAAATTTGACACATTGGAGGGTCCTTATTTTGTTTTTTATAATACGTTTCTGCACCACAGCGTGTTTCAAGGCAGAAGGAACACAACCAGAAATCAAGCTAGCATTTATTAAGGTAACAATATGTGGTCTGACAGAATCAAAAAACCCCTTAACTAATCAAGAGGGGACACTGTCCAGGGGGCACTTTGTAGGATTCAGGCGTTACACCAAATCAGACAACAGAGACGATGACACACGCAGGCACAAAGTGATCAAAGACAGCTGAACACACTATGGGAAGAATCCTGAGCAGGCAGTGACACCGATGACCTAATAACAGTAATCTTATTTACAAAAAAGTAAATCTCCGTTTGGAGAGTAAGTTGGGGGTATGCAACAAATGACAAATTCCTAATACAAGAAATGGTATATGGCGATTAAATTATTTAAAATCACTAAAAAATTGATTTGTAATTATTGCATCGACCCAAACAAAACATTTTTAAAGTTAAGTTTAAAATCTGTTAGTTCAGTTCCAAAATAAATAAAAACGACGGTTTATGGATGTGCAACTTTCAATAATGCAAATGTTTGCATTTCTTTAGAAAAACAAACGATATAATATCTATTAAGCAATTTGAGAGATTCGCTTCACTTTTTTTGATAAGTACATATTTATAAGTTTGGGTCCCAGGGAGAACAATTATGCATTAAAATTAAAAATCAGGTAAACGTTTGAAAGTTTAATAACTCCACTTGAAATTTATCAACATTATAGCAGCAGCGAAGAACAAAATTAAGAAAACACAATTCAAGACAGACAATGGAAATGAAAGTATGAACTGTATTAGTAAGCTGGATCATTTAAAAAATTGTTCAATATAAACAATTTTAAAAGTTTCTTTTGAACTCGAAAGTTTAGACCTTCATTTTCATGCCTGTTGATTGCTTTGTTGTGTTATTGATCATCATTTATTTTGTAACATAATAAATTAATGTCACTAACGGAATTTTCCTTTATTGAACGAGGTTCCAGAAATAATGTCAGACATGCCGTTTAGTACAAAAGTACCATAAACATAATTTCAAATATTTTGAATGATAGAATTCACTATAATAGCAGTTAGAGCATCCACATTCATATTTAGTATGGGGTTTCCTTAATCTAAAAATATGTTATGCCCTCTTTCTTTTAACTATCGAATCCTGACCCATAAATTATAAAACTGTTTTTTGTTTCTAAAAGTAAACACGACAGTAATACCATAAAGAGAAACTCGGATTCTTGCCTTCGTGATTGCAGGAAGTCATATTAATATCGTCTTTTACGGTTACATGGTAAATCAACGTTACTAGTTTTTCAACGAAAGCGATGTGACAGGGGACGAACGCGAATGATGGGGGCGTGGTGTGGAAGGCAGGAGGCGCGGAAGGCCAAGTCTGCGACCTGCAGCCGGATACTCTTGCTTTATTCTGGCAGTCATGGAGGCTATGAATACGCTGATTCTAACCGCGATTTTCTTGAGTCTGCTCTTGATGTGGTTACGAAGAGATTCGACGCGCTATGCCAGGATGCCACCCGGTCCAACTCCGCTGCCTCTGATCGGTAACCTGTTGCAAATAACTGGCAATGTTCCATACAAACATTTCTTAAAGGTAAGGTGTCTAAGGTGTGTAAAGTATTTAACCCGTCAAGGCCTGGATAGTAACCGTGTCCCGTGTTCCTCTTGCAGCTGAGCGAGACTTACGGCCCCGTGATGACGGTGCACTTGGGCGGACTGCGGGTCGTGGTTCTGGTCGGGTACGAGGCGGTGCAAGAAGCGCTGGTGCAGCACGCCGACTCGTTCGCCGGTAGACCGAAATTGCCTCTGTTTGTAAGGATAGCCAGTGGTTACGGTAGGTATTCAGAATTTTGCTTGTGTTGGAAAAGTGCGAACGAAGAGATTAAAATCGGGCTCAGTGGTGAAGCCGTGTTTGCTTAGGAAAACACACGTATAGAATACAAAGTAGAAATAAACGTTTAAAACAAGGTTTTACACCGTGTTGCATTATTTCATTAGAGGAAAAAGAGGATGCGACGACATGTGTTTTGGTTTTCAACGCAGAAGAATTACAAGCTTTTTAAAAAGAACACACATTTTGCTGAAGAGAGACGTCTTCTTCGTTTTTGTCTTTTTAAAGCTGATTGTCAAACGACTTCATGGTGCATTGTCCCCACCACCAGTGGACGCGAAGGCGATGCAGAACTCAGAAAGAAAAAAAAAAAGCAATGTTTATTATCCGTAAAATCAAATAAAAAACAAACGGTATCCTGTATGTTATCCCTAGATTGCAAATAAAAGAAACGAGCTCCATTAAGTAATCAAGTATTTTCTCAATCGCTTAAGTTTTATAAACTGTAAACACTTTTTTTTACATTTTTTTATTCCTCAAACTATAACAAAATAGGATCATATTGAGTATATAATGTACATAATCCAGAATGATGGTTTGCTATCATAAACGGTGATTAATTTACATGGTATGACCACTTCTAACGAAGGTTCGAATAATTATTTTAATTTTGTTCTTCTTTCCATGAATTCGATAAAGAGTTCAGTATTCCAGCATTTCCCACATCAGAAATGTTTTTATTTTTTTTAATATCTGAATGAAATAATAGTTACATTTCTGTCTACATAAGTATGTTTTAGTAGTTTTTTTAACCAAACCTGCAGTTTCTCATTCCTTTTAACTCACTTATATGGTGGAATCCATAACAAGCCATTAACCCTTAACTACTCACGTTGGTTATTTTGTACACCGTCAGCATCCACCATCTGTCCGCTGATTGATTCACTACAAGTACAGCGTCGCAATGGTTTGTCTCCAGTGTGCCCCCCGTTGGTTTTATGAGTGAATGCACAGCCGCAAGTTCCGTACGGTACATTTGATACACCGCGCTGGTACTTAGGTATGTATGATAACGATGAAATGCTCTTTTTGCAATGACTTTCTGTACAGAGAACATTCAACAACTGAAGTGAAATGTGATACATTTATAAATCCTAGACGAAATGAGCAGTGGAGAAATTGATCAGGTTTATTTTCCGATAGCCCTAGAGTGTGTCATAAATATTCAATAATATGGTATTAAATTACATTAAAAACACGTACAATTTAAAACTATTGCAATATTTTATGTTACAGCTTCATAGCGTGCATATAAATAGACATTTTACCACTGGCATATAAAGTACACCGCGCTATATATATATATATATATATAATATATATATATATATATATATGTGTGAGATGAGAAATAGTGCACACATACAGGGTTAAATAAATAGACATATAAGACTGTATATTGGAAACGATACAATGCTTGATTCACTTCTAACAGTAAATCAGGTTTTAGATGGAGAGTGCTCTGTTTTAACATTCTGGAAAACTGAAATAGAATTCTAAACAAATAACCAAAGTTCTAATTCTGTGGTATGCTGACAAATAATTAGACTATGTTGTCTTTATAAAAACTTGACATTCATTAACAAAAAAGCTGCCCCATGTAGTTCCTGTCAGAATATCTTTAGGTTCATCTGTAAACATTATTACCATTCCTTTATAATTTTGATTAATATACTCGTCTTCTATCAAATTTCCGGACATATCACATTAAATTGTACACTGAAAAACATGATGTATTGGATTGATTTAAAAAATGAAGACAATATTTTGCTGGCCTCTTTTTATGTATACTCACCGTAGTTTCTGTTTAAAGCACACTAGAAAAATGTGTTTGCATACATTGTAAAGTTAAATCACAATGTTAACTTGAGCAGGTTTTTGTATTACCAACTCAAAATAAAACTAAAAGCTTAATTAATAAAGTTTAACATCTTGAATTGAATTAACTCAATGCAGTTATTGTTTATTAGACTCAATTTAATTGATTAAGTAATGCCAAATTGGTAATTCAAGCTATATTTACATAAAAAGTATAATAATATAAGTGTGCAAAAATTGCTTAAACTTTAATATGCTTTTTGTATGTTTTATAAATTTAATTTTAGATTAATGAAATGGTTCATACACTACTGTGCAAACACTCTTCCCCCATTCATTACACCTTTTGCATAATCTTAGAATAAGTGCTGCATTGGACAAGAACAAAGAGGTGATTTTGTGATGAAGGGTGTATCCAACAAATTCATGGTATTTAGAAAAAAACTGTCTTTAACTTTCTTTCCAGCTGTATAAATGTATGGGTCTCTTTTCAAATATGTAAACTGAAGGGTCAGTTCTTTATACAAAATCTAATTCTTTATGCAAACTAGGGGGCTTTGCTTGGCTTGCAAACCCCCCTGCCTGCGCTACACACCAGCAACTTCACATCTCTGCCACTCGTGTATGTGGATTTCACTTTCACCAAACAACAAAACTTTTAGTTCTCGCGGATATACCTCTTCATTGCGAAGCAACACTACTTTTCCCTGATGGCAACACTTTTCTCCGAATTAAAGTTTAAAGCCAAACAATATCTACATACTTCTGTCATATCACCTATGTCCATGTATTCAATCTCTTTTCACTTTTACCTTTTCATCAATATCGCATTGAATTTTGATTCCGTGTTTGGAATTACCTCGTGATAATGCAACGTATAACTCCCTGTGAGTGAATATCGTTTCTTTCTGTCTACACGAACTGTGACAGACAATAGCATTCACACAAATGAGAAATGATTGAACCCTGTGAGTGGTTGTAAATGTTTTAGATGTGGTCAGGACTTTTCCAAATCTCTTTGCATAAAGTTTTGTCTCGCGGGGCTTGACATTTTCTGTTGCGGGAATTCACTTTCACCAAACAACAAATCTTTTAATTCTCGTGGATACTCCTCTTCATTGGGAAGAAACACTACTTTTCCCTGATGGCAACACGAATTAGATGATCTACAAGTCCCTGACTTAAAGTTTATATCCAAACAATATGCTGTTCCATTATTTCACCAAGTAATAATTTTCGTTTGCGATCTTAACTATCATTTTCTTGAGAATTTCGAATTTTCGTACTTCCATTATTTCTAACCTGCTCTGCATGTGTATTGCACCAACATTTTGAAGTCTTTACGACGTTGTACTTTGTCATCTACTCTTTGACTTTTATTTCTGGCCCTGGGCATGGTTAAATCTCTTGGCACAAAGTCTCGTCTCATGGAAAATGAAAGTGTCTCTCTGAGAAAGTCATGTCTTGTCTCTTTTCCCAAGATTTTTTTATTATAATAGAGAGATATGTGATAATCATGTACATATGTAATACATGTGTATTTTAACTTAAATTAAATTAAATTAGGCAAATAGACTAAATTTCCCATAGGTCATTTTTCTATGATTTAAGAAATGCAAGTCACTATCACAATAAGGAATATATTTTTAAAAAAATCCTGCTTTCAACTCAAAAACGGCATTAATAGTTTTTTTCCAGTACCAAGTCATTTTTCTCAAGAGACACAGACAAAAAAAAATCAGTTTTAAATTTTAGAAGGTAGCTTTGTATAGCTAAAATCTAAAGATACAAAAAGTGCTATTCCTTGATACATGCATAGGTGCAGTAGTTTCTGCAAAAGATGTCTGCTTGCCGAAGTAGTAACGTTTTTTTGGTGTAAGACTGTCAAATAATTATGTCACAACTTAAAAAATTGCATGGCGTTTACTGAACATTGACAATACGCAAAATGATTCTTTCATTTTGTGAATTCCTTCCATGTTCCAAGTATATATCTCTTCAGCATGGAACCTCGACCCAGAGCACCAAGTGAGTGGAGTTGACTCCAGTGGTTGTCCCAAGTAGGTCTAGTTGCAGACTTCCAGAGCTCTGCCTGATTACACTATAGTTAAGATTAGGGTTACAAGAGGGTTATCTGCAATGTACCTTTGAGTAAGTCAGAACATATTTATAGAAGTCAAACCAAGACATGAAGAGTGTTTGATCTACAAGTTTTTGTTTTTTTTTTGTGATCAAATCTTATTGATAAAATGAAGTGTGTGGTGTGTTCTTTATTTAGTTTTAGTTCACTTTCATTGTCTACATTTTTGGTATCCGACTTTCAGGTGACTGAAGCTCTTTTTTAATTCATTATTGTATTTGTAGACTTTTAGCTATTCAACAGCAGCAAAACAACAATATTGTGTGTTATGTTGTTATGTATAATACTTAAAGAAAATAAAAGAAAAACCTCCCTGAAGACATAAGGTCAGAGATTTTTTTTGGGTGTCTCTTGCAGGTGTGATAACTTCCAATGGCGATAACTGGAAACATATGCGCAGATTTTCTCTCACCACACTGCGAAATTTTGGAATGGGAAAGCACAGCATTGAACAATACATACAAGAAGAGGCTCAGCACCTTGTGGAAAAACTTTGTAAAACTAAAGGTGGGACTTACATAAGTGGCTTTGCTAGTGTCACACGATGTAACAGTCTTCTTCTTTCGGCTGCTCCCATTAGGGGTTGCCACAGCGGATCATCTTCTTCCATATCTTTCAGTCCTCTGCATGTTGTTCTGTTAACACGATGTAACAATAGGGAAGCATAAAAAGTAATACAAATATCCCTCAGAAATTTGCAACTACACCACCTGTTGTATAATGGCACCAAGACCAGACTCTATCTAAGCCCAAGTTTCTATATAATTAAAACAAGTACAAGCATAGTTTCTTAAACTGCGTCAGGTCACAGATTGCCACCTTTTGGGTAGTGCAAGGTTGAGAATCACCATGGCATTCATTGGGAAAGGGTTGCATGCAGTGTGTTGTGATGGGTCACCTTGGGCAATTTAAGCAAGTGACATTACTCTACTATGACTCCACACAGCCACCCCATTCCACACCCTATCCACCCACTTCCCACCCCAACAATGACTATCGGTGGTAATTCTGCATGCATCTGACGGTCATCATGGACTGGGTCTTGAAGAGAAAAAAATGTTTAAGTAACACAGCTCTAAAGCATACCGATTTCCCAATTCTTAGAAGGGTGCAATCTAAGTCTTCACCTGAAAATTAAGCCTTGCTTTTAGAATTTGAATTTTTAGCTTTTAGCTATCTTTTTACCACTTATTTCTAGGTTCCCCCTTTGATCCCTCCATGTCTCTGAGTCAGGCTGTGGCTAATGTCATCTGCTCCATTGTATTTGGAGAACGATTTGAATATGATGATGAGAATTTCGCTCACCTGCTGGCCCTCATTACTAATTCCCTCCTTATTTTCAGCAGACCTTTGGCACAGGTATAATTTTTTTAGTTTTATACCAAATCTGTTTCACTTCTTTTATTTATTTATTTATTTATTTTTTTAATTTTTTTAAAGATGTACAACATGTTTCCAAAACTCTTCAATTTTTTGCCTGGACCTCACAAAGCTATTTTTGGAGCAAATGATGAACTGAAACAGTTTACTAGTACATTTGCTGAGAAACACAGGAAAGATCTGAGTCCCGACAGTCCTCAGGATTTCATTGACACATTCTTCAAGAAAATGAAACAGGTGACTAATCTGAAAGTTGAAATAGCACCACAAATGACATGCATGTATTTTCCTATGTGTGTTTAAGGAATCTGTCTCCAGTATTTGTCACTTACAAAATTTCTCCATGCAGTTTGATCATTTACCTTGCTGTGCATTTTTCACATTAGATTTTATTTTGCTTATCATCTCCCCAAAAACCGCTTTCATTATTGTCTTGGCTGCAGTACAGAGACATCAGTTCTGTGACTAGCATGTTGACACTATCTACAGGGCATGTGTATGCAGCACTTACTCTTTTGTGTGGTTTGGATATTGCAGAAACAGAGGTTATGCTAGGATAAAAAAGATGAAATTAAACCAAATGATATGTATACTAGAGTGCTTACGGAGGCACTGTCATTGACAGCATGTATAAAACCTTCACTTGTGTGTTGTCCCAATGTATAGACTTTGAACACTGTCATCTAAGACTCAAAGTCCTTGACATGTCCAGAGATTCAGGAGAATTTATTTGTGCAATATGAGTTGTACTCACTTTAAGCAAAGGCATTTGCTACCTAATCTCAGAATACCCAAACTGCCCATTCAAGCTGGTGCTCCATTCATCTTTCAGAGATTTCTCACATCTAAGTGGTGACCAGATGACAGTTCAACACCTCTCTTTACCCGAGTGCCCAAAACAAAAATAAACCTCATGACTAAAAAGTTAAATAGTGACCTTTGGCCCAAGCTACTCTGAAACCCACTACAATTTTTGAGCATCCACGTTCATTTTAGATTGTCACGATTAATTATGACTAGCAAAGCAAGCCCGTTACAATTCACTCTTCTAATTCAAATCACAAAGGCTGTTCCTCTCAATCACACTTCTCCACCATTCCTTATACACTGCTCAAAAACTTTAAGGAATATTTTTTAATTAGAGTATAGCATCAAGTCAATGAAACTTCTGGGCTATTGATCTGGTCGGTTAAGTAGCAGAGAGGGTTGTTGATCAGTTTCAGCTGCTTTGGTGTTAATGAAATTAGCAACAGGCGTACTAGAGGGGCAACAACGAGACAACCCCCAAAACAGGTTTAATAGGTGGAGGGAGGCCAATGACCATTTCCCTCCTCATCTTTTTTGACTGTTTTTCCACTAGTTTTGCATTTGGCTATGGTCAGTGTGACTACTGGTAACATGAGGTGATACCTTGGACCCTACAGAGGTTGCACAGGTAGACCAATTTCTCCAGAATGGCACATCAGTATGTGCCATTGCCTGAAGGTTTGCTGTGTCTCCCAGCACAGTCTCAAGGGCATGGAGGAGATTCCAGGAGACAGGCGGTTACTGTAGGAGAGCTGGACAGGGCAGTAGAAAGTCCTTAACCCATCAGCAGGACCAGTATCTGCTCCTTTAGGTAAGGAGGAACAGGATGAGCACTGCCAGAGCCCTACAAAATGACCTCCAGCAGGCCACTGGTGTGAATGTCTCTAACCAAACGAAGAGAAACAGACTTCATGAGGGTGGCCTGAGGGCTCGACATCTTCTAGTGGGCCCTGTGCTCAATGCCTGGCACTGTGGAGCTTGAATGGCATTTGCCATAGAATAGCAGAATTGGCAGGTCCACCACTGGCACCCTGTGCTTTTCACAGATGAGAGTGGGTTCACCCTTAGCACATGTGACAGAAGTGAGAGGGTCTGGAGAAGCCATAGAGAATGTTATGCTGCCTGTAACATCGTTCAGCATGACTGGTTTGGTGGTGGGTCGGTGTTTGTCTGGGGAGGCATATCCATGGAGGGACACACAGACCTCTAAAGGCTGGACAACGGCACCTTGACTGCCATTAGGTATCGGGATGAAGTGCGGCGAGAGTATGCTGGCAGTTCCTGGAGGATGAAGGAATTGATACCATTGACTGGCCCCTATGCTCGCCTGACCTAAATCCAATAGAACACCTCTGGGACATTGTGTTTCGGTCCATCTGGCACTGCCAGGCTGCACCTCAGACTGTCCAGGAGCTCCGTGATGCCCTGGTCCAGATCTCATTAGAAGCATGCACCGACGTTGTCAGGCATGCATACAAGTATGTGAGGGCCATACAAACTACTGAGTACGATTTGGAGTTGCTGCAATGAAATTTTGGCAAAATGGACTAGCCTGTCACATCATTTTTTCACTTTGATTTTCAGGGTGTCTTTGAATTCAGCCCTCTATAAGTTGATAATTTTCATTTCCATCAAACAATGTGGCATCCTTTTGTTCCTAACACATTACCATATCAGTCCATATCAGTATAGATATCCAGCAGGATTTTTTCCCATTGAGATATGATGTGTTTTCAAAGTGTTCCTTTAATTTTTTTTGAGCAGTTTATATTGAAGCCTGGCATTAGGACTACAGAATGAGTATATGGTATCCTTTTAAGCACAAACTCCAGTTTCACCAAAAATATAGAATGTTATTTAAAGCTGATCAGAACATCCATGTAAAATCCAGTTAGACTTTTCTCTCAGAGTAGCACTGTGTCCACTGTGCCTGTGAGTATCCCCACACCAACCCAGGATGTTTTGCATGGGATAACTCCAGCGTAGGGGAGAGAAAGATAGAGATATCATGCTTGGTTAAGACATTTGCATTCAGAGCTAAAGCTATGCACAGAGGCCAGTAAAATTACATCTAACCAGTATTTTTTATCCTCCTGCATGTATTCTGTCTCCTTTTCTGCCAAGAGCCATTTCCTATCATCAAAATCTAGTATGCCTGAGACCAGTTCACTTTTGTTTATCACCTGACTGGCATTGTGGCCCTCATCCTTTCCCTTGTGGGTGGTGAGCATACACAGCAGATTCAGGCAAGTTGTTTTGTCAGACTGAACCCACTTGGGCTACATGGATCATGTGACCACTTGTCTGTGAGTATGAATCTCAAGGTCAGCGCTAGAGGTGTATACAGGTATCCCAAGTTCCGGATGAAGTTCTCTTCAATTTATTTCAATTAGGACAGTCATAAATGTCAAATATAGTTCTTTGTCAGTCCCTTTATCTCTAGACTTCAAAATTGTAAGTGATTATTTAGACACATAAACACAAACCCACTACTATTATGTCCAAATCTTAATTCTATATCAGGGTACATATATTTGTGCAGTTGTGTGCAAATGCACTTAGTCTCTTGCCTGGATGAGCATTGGGCCATTCAGCCCAACAGTTGTTATTGTTGCCAAAGATGGCTCAAAAAAATAATAAAATGTGAAAATGGAATAGTTATGCAACACTTACCTTTTTATTAAAATACTTTTGGTGTTTTAACCCTAATATTTGAGCAATTTCTCATGTTTGATCATCTATAATTTTAAAACAAAATTAAATTGATTTTACAAGCGTCACTTCACATGACATCTTTTTGACATTCATTTAACCGAAATTGAGGTGTAGTGTTAGGTTTACTTATATTTGAATTCTTTAGATTTTGTATTTAGACAGTACCATATTGGTTTAATACCATACACATCTGAGTTCTTTAACAGGTAGAAATACTGTAGTTGGTTTCATCTTGGCAGATATTTTCCACGCAAAACAATGTTTGAAGTATTCTCTGAAAGTGTTCTAGAGCATTTACTATTCATTTAAACATTCCTACACAGTTGTGTTTTTTTTTTTTTTTTTAGGAAAGTGCCAATCCTAATACTGTATTTCACTGTGATAATTTGGTGCAGTCAGTTTTGGAACTTTTTGTGGCTGGCACAGAGACTACCAGCACCACACTGCGATTTGGATTTCTGATTCTGATCAAATATCCACACATCCAAGGTACAACATGCAAACCTTCTTTTAAAAATTTCAAAATATTTATGTTAATGCTCTGTATATTCTGTTGCTTTACTCATTCATTACTCATTACTCAAAATGTGGATCATGTGTAATGATTTGTTTATCTATTTATTTAGAGAAGGTCCAAAAAGAGATCGATGAGGTAATTGGACATCAGCGTTCTCCTACCATGGCAGACAAAAAGAAGATGCCTTATACGAATGCTGTGATTCATGAAATACAAAGATTGGCTGACTTGGTCCCAATGAATTTACCTCATGCAACCACTGAAGACACTCACTTCAGAAACTACATGATTCCAGAGGTGAGCTGCATTTTCCCATTGTGCATCTCAATAAAGACCAATTCCACAGCTTTGTGTCCCATGATGTCCTAGACAAATATTAAATTCCTTAATATTCAAGTCATATTTGACAAATCTTAAAATATAGCTTTCTTAGGGCTAAAACTGGGGGTTTTATGACATTTGAAGTATCAGCCTGTCCTGTCACCACAGTTTGTATTTCTTGGTGTTAACTTCTTTCAGGTTTTTATGGATGTCCAAGCTGAGCTTTGAACTTTGATCTCTGGTTCACTTTACATTTTCAGGGTATAAAAGGCTTAAGTTTCAATTGTCAAAGGGAAAATTAGTATCTCTGTCTTCTGGAATGCATGTTGTGGATTTATAGTACAGTCGACCCTTGATATACGACCGGCCTGACATGCGAACAACTTGATTTCCGACCAAAATTTTTGTTTTGATTTACGACCAATATCTTGCGTTACGACTTGAATGCGGTCACGTGTATCCGCTTGCGCGATTGTAAACAAACTGCCGAGAGCGTCTGTAAGCGTCAGTCGGAGCCCAGATACATGTGTTTGTGGACGTAATTTCGGTCAGTGCAGTGATTTATATAATTTTTTTCGATAATTGCTAAGGAAGAGAAGGTAACGAAGGTAAAGGAAGCAATCACAATCGAAACGAAGAAGGAAATTGTGCGGAAATATGAGAGTGGTGTTCGTGTGACCAATCTCGCTAATATGTACAGCATGTCGAAATCCACCATCTTGACAATTGTACAAAGAAAAGATTTGTGTAAGGAGGCTCCTTCCAAACAATAACCACCTTCCATTTCATTCTCCTCCTCCTCCCTTCCTGCAGCCCAAAGATGTCAAATTAAATGGTGAGTACAGTATGAAATTGTTGTTTCTGGTAGGCTAGGCACTTTTTATAACTTTTTGGTTAGTACATTAGAAAAATTATTGGTGTTTTTGTAAATTATGCACATTATACAACCCTTTTTTATTATGAAAAGGTTAAGTAAGTGTTGCTGTGGGAGGTTCAGAACGCATTATGGGTATTTCCATTATTTCTTATGGGAAAAATAGTCTTGACTTACAACCAACTTGAGTTACAACCAGCCCTCACGAATGAATTGAGTTCGTAAGTCAAGGGTCCACTGTATTTTTCATTTCACATTTTTTATAAATTTAGCCAATTTTTGTTATTGCATATAATTTTGAGGCTGCTATTAATAAATACTAAATTATTGTACTGGTTATCTGTCTGCTATCTTTGTAATCCACGCTTAAAACATGCAGCCCCTTCTTTTGTTGACACACACTGAAGCTCAACCTCTGAGGTTTGCATTCTGAATCTTCTTGTTTGTTGAGAATTCTTTAATAGTTAGGTTTTGAATTAAATGTAAGTCGCATTAAGTTAAGCTGCCTAGCCCTTAAGGATCAATTCTGAAACACACGTTAATGACTGCCGTTTAGCTTCTGAGGATCCATAGGAAATATTATTTAACATATGCTAAGGTTACTTGGCCTCCGATATTTTACTATAGAGTACACACCAGTTGATCAGCCTTAACCTTTGAGGTTAAATTTAAAGATTGACTGCCATAGTCGTATTGCTTTCTAGGGGAATATAATCCAAAGTTTTACAAACAATAGTAATTTAAGAAAAATCAATGACTTACTTATCTTAAGGTGATTTGACTGCCAGACCATCAGTCCCTGCAGAAGGAAAAAAAACACATCAACTCCAGAGATGGTGTGGAACATTTTTTAGAAAGACATGTACAACTTTGTTTCCCATTTGCATTTTGGTTTTTATGTTTTGACATTTCTATAATTCTTTGAATCCCCAATATGAACAGAAACCAATGGGCTCAGATGGGAAGTCAATGCAGAGTGTAAAGACTGATAAAATGGAGATAAATCAGGTGCTAAAACTGACCTGAAATAAAACATGAAGTCTAACCTGTTTCTTTATTTTGTATAATGCAGGGGACCATTGTGCTGCCATTACTGCACTCTGTGCTACATGACAAGAAGCTGTTCAAATCCCCTCATTCCTTTGATCCTGGACACTTTCTCGATGAAACTGGGTGCTTTAAAATGAATCCAGCTTTCATTCCATTTTCAACAGGTAAATATTTTTGTGTGTGTTTTCTGTAACATTTTCTGATGCAATATGCAAGTTACAAGTTTTGGTCTGCACACAAACTCTTCTGACTGCTCCTTTGGCATCTGGTATTGTCTTGACGATTCGACCCATTACCCAAGAGTTACAAGGTGCAGTATCATCTACAATGAGAACAATGTTGCCTGGTGCAAAGTTTCTTCTCGGTGTATTTGAGATAAGAAAGAAAGACCTGAATACCTAAAGAAAAACAGGACAGAAATGGGGAAACATACAACCCCAATTCCAATGAAGTTGAGATGTTGTGTAAAACATAAATAAAAACAGAATACAATGATTTGCAAATCCTTTTCAACCTATATTCAATTGAATACACTACAAAGACAAGATATCGAATGTTCAAACTGATAAACTTTATTGTTGATTTGCAAATCTTCACTCATTTTGAATTTGATGCCTGCAACACGTTCCAAAAAAGCTGAGACCGGGGCATGTTTACCACTGTGTTATATCACCTTTCCTTTTAACAACACTCAATAAGCGTTTGGGAACTGAGGACACTAATTGTTGAAGCTGTGTAGGTGGAATTCTTTCCCATTCTTGCTTGATGTACAACTGCAGTTGCTCAACAGTCCGGGGTCTAAGTTGTCATATTTTGCGCTTCATAATGCGCCACACATTTTCAATGGGAGACAGGTCTGGACTGCAGGCAGGCCAGTTTAGTACCCCCACTCTTTTACTACGATAGCCACACTGTTGTAACTCATGCAGAATGTGGCTTTGCATTGAAATAAGCAAGGACATCCCTGAAAAAGACATCGCTTGGATGGCAGCATATGTTGCTCCAAAACCTGTATATACCTTTCAGCATTAATGGTGCCTTCACAGATGTGCAAGTTACCCATGCCATGGGCACTAACACACCCCCATACCATCACAGATGATAGCTTTTGAACTTTGCGCTAACAATCCGGAGAGTCCTTTTCCTCTTTGGCCCGGAGGACACGATGTCCATGATTTCCAAAAACAATTTGAAATGTGGACTCGTCAGACCACAGCACACTTTTCCACTTTGCATCAGTCCATCTCAGATGAGCTCGGGCCCAGAGAAGCCGGCGGCGTTTCTGGGTGTTGTTGATATATGGCTTTCGCTTTGCATGGTAGAGTTTTAACTTGTACTTGTAGATGTAGCGACGAACTGTGTTAACTGACAATGGTTTTCTGAAGTATTCCTGAGCCCATGTGGTAATATCCTTTACAGAATGATGTTGGTTTTTAATGCAGTGCTGCCTGAGGGATCGAAGGTCACGGGCATCCAGTGTTGGTATTCGGCCTTGTTGCTTACGTGCAGAGATTTCTCCAGATTCTCTGAATCTTTTGATGATATTATGGACAGTAGATGATGTAATCCCTAGATTCCTTGCAATTGTATGTTGAGAAACGTTGTTCTTAAACTGCTGGACTATTTGCCCACGCAGTTGTTCACAAAGTGGTGAACCTTGCCCCATCCTGGCTTGTGAACGACTGAGCCTTTTGGGGATGCTCCTTTTATACCCAATCATGACAAACACCTGTTTTCAATTAACCTGTTCACCTGTGGAATGTTCAAAACAGGTGTTTTTTGAACATTCCTCAACTTTCCCAGTCTTTTGCTGCCCCTGTCCCAGCTTTTTTTGAATGTGTTGCAGGCATCAAATTCAAAATGAGTGAAGATTTGCAAAACAACAATAAAGTTTATCAGTTTGAACATTCGATATCTTGTCTTCATAGTGTATTCAATTGAATATAGGTTGAAAAGGATTTTCAGATCATTGAATTCTGTTTTTATTTACGTTTTACACAACGTCCCAACTTCATTGGAATTGGGGTTGTACAAACTTCAGATTGTACCCTGGACCAGCAAGATTTAAGGCAGTATTTTAAGTTTGCCAACAATGACTTTCTTGTTATTCATCTTTCAGGGAAACGAGTCTGCTTGGGCGAGAGCCTGGCACAGATGGAACTCTTCCTGTTTTTCACCACTCTTCTTCAAAATTTATCTTTAAGCAGCACTGAGGATCCTGCAAACCTTAGTCTTCTCCCATGTGCAAGTTCATTCCTAAATATACCCATGCCTTATACACTCCTGATCAATCCCCGTTAACAAAAGATTTCACATACACTTTAAGTGAAAGAGTAGTTTTCCCACAACAATGTTCAAGATCTTTTACAACAATGTTAAGACATATTTAAATTGTATTTTGACAACATAAAGTCCATTAACTGAGATCTGTTAGCTGGCTATGGAGGAGAGGAAAGCACAAATACCAGTCAGTATTGACTATAGAAAATAAACCTGTGGGTGTCCACAGTCATTCATAGCAGACAAAGTAATTTATCTGTCTGTCCAACCTCCCCATATTAGCCATTCTAAAATATAAATTATAATTGCATATTATAAATATAAAATAGTATATGCTTAACAGTTCAATGACATTTAGATTGAACCATAGTGGGTATTTATTCTTTCATGGTTTTAGACCACCTAACATCACCTAACATGCACCTAACTAGAAAGGTTAACCTCTAAGAAAAAAAAGTCAAACTAGCTATGCAACTGTCACCTGTAACCTCTAACCTGCCTCACTGTCCTTGTACCGTATATATTCAAACCTAGGGATCTCTAATGGCAGGTTGCTCGCTGTCTGGGACTGTCTTTTATTTTCTCTCCTTTACTTCATAATACACTGCCTGGCCAAAAAAAAAGTCGCCACCTGGATTTAACTAAGAAAATAGGTACGAGCCTCCTATTGGATAATTACTGCATGGGCGATTATCTTTCAGCTGGCAACAAGTTATTTAACCCCAACTGGTGCAATGAGTTGCTTCTCATTTCTTAAACAACCATGTTGAAAGACACATCTCGTGGTCGTGGAAAAGTAGTTAGTCTGTTTGAGAAGGGTCAAATCATTGGCATGCATCAAGCAGAGAAAACATCTAAGGAGATTGCAGAAACTACTAAAATTGGGTTAAGAACTGTCCAACGCATTATTAAAAACTGGAAGGATAGTGGGGACCCATCGTCTTCGAGGAAGAAATGTGGCCGAAAAAAAATCCTGAATGATTGTGATCGGCGATCACTTAAACGTTTGGTGAAATCAAATCGAAGAAAAACAACAGTAGAACTCAGGTCTATGTTTAATAGTGAAAGTAAGAGCATTTCCACACGCACAATGCGAAGGGAACTCAATGGATCCATCAATGGATTTTTTCTTTCCTGATGGCACGGGCATATTCCAAGACAATGCCAAGATTCATCGGGCTCAAATTGTGAAAAAGTGGTTCAGGGAGCATGAGACATCATTTTCACACATGGATTGGCCACCACATACGCCAGACCTTAACCCCATTGAGAATCTTTGGGATGTGCTGGAGAAGGCTTTGCGCAGCGGTCAGACTCAACCATCATCAATGCAAGATCTTGGTGAAAAATTAATGCAACACTGGATGGAAATAAATCTTGTGACATTGCAGAAGCTTATCGAAACAATGCCACAGTGAATGCGTGCCGTAATCAAAGCTAAAGGCGGTCCAACAAAATGAGTGTGTGACCTTTTTTTTTGGTGGCAACTTTTTTTTTGGCCAGGCAGTGTATGTTACCACCAATAGAGGACTTTACAAATTGTCTTTTGTGGACTTAAGGAACTGCAGCTAAACACAGGATAATCAATCCTTCAGCGGACAGAGACATTAAGTTTAAGCGTTTACTTAAAAAATGTTTTTATTTACATCCTAACTTGAGACTGATCAGTTCCCCTAGCCAATTTATTCCCCATATGCATATGCAAAAAAAAAAAAATCGCAGAATTTCCATTTTGAGGAGTACATTAGCTGACCATAATGAAAATATTATGCAGACTGGCACTGACCCCTGAGCATTTACTCACTCAGTCTTTTCAGCTATCAGCCTAAACAAGTCTTATGGGAGCCTACCCCGAGAAAGAAAACACCAGACCTTGTGAGAAAATAACAATAGATTAATTACTACTGTATTTACAAAGCATTTCTGTCTTCTTGATGAAAAAAAAAGTATGAATCATGTGCACAGAGATCAGAAACAAAAATGACAAAAACTGAACAAGCCAGTCCCACGTTTCCACAGTATTGAAACACTGAGTGCAGAGGTATACATATAGATATAACAGTTTCAACTTCAACCTCTGAAAGAGCTTTTCCCACATCTCAGGGGAGACTGAATGTGGAAATGGCTTCAACGAGCTATGGCCTGAAGGTCATAGGTGCCTCTCAAGGTGGCTACCCAGGGACCCAATGGTGGACATTAGAGGTGAGGGATGCCATCAGACTGGAAAATTAGTCCTTCTGTGTATTGTTAGCATGGGAGAGAGGGGTACCAAGAGCCCAAAAGGTGCTGCAGCCTTAGTAGTCAGGGAAGCAAAAACAGGTTGTGGGAGGACTTCACAGTGTCCATGGGAAGGGGCTATTGATCGGGTTTAAAGAGGTTCTTCCAAACCAACATGTGACTCAGAAAAGGAAGATAGGGCTTCACCCAGGCTGTGCTCAGCAAGGGTGGAGAAGTGTTGACTTGGACTGAGGATATTGTTTGGTGGTGGAAGGAACACTTTGAGGAGCTCCTGAACCTGATGGATGATATCCTCTGTGGTATGGGAGGTATGCAGAGCCAGAAGCTGATGGGTGATCAATGACCATTTCCCTGAGGGAGATCACAGACCTGGTTAAGCAAATCTGCAGTGGCAAGGCCCCAGGGATGGATGAGATCTGCCCAGAAATGCTGAAGGCTCTGGACATTGTTGGGCTGTCATGGCTGACATGCCTTTCCGTGGTCATGAGGAGCTGTGCCTCAGCAGTGACAGATTGGAAGTGGTCTTCATTTTTAAAAATGTCCAACTATTGGGGGAAATCACACTATTTAGACACACTGGAAAGATTATGCTAGCATACTAGAAAGGAGAGTCCACCCAGGTAAATAACACACACACACACAGCTTGTCCACATGACTTAAAAGAAAACATGATTCATCAGAAAGTGACAAGGCAACCTTCTTCCATTGTTCCTTGGTCTACTTCTTATACTCGCATGCCCCATTGGTGGTATACAGGGGTCATCATGAACACTCTGACTACCCATATGCATTAAGCTGCAATGCTGTGTGTTCAGTTGCCTTTCTCTCATGACCAGCAATAGGTTTTTCAGCAGTATGTGTTACAATAGCTCTTCTGTTGGTTTGAACCAGATTGCCTGTCCTTCGCTTCCAACACATATCAATGCGCCTTGGGCACCCTTTACCCCGTCATCAGTTCTCCTTCCTTGGACCACTTTTAGTATTATTACTAACCACTGCATACTGGGAATATCCCACAAGACCTGCCATTCTGGAGATGCTCTGACTCAGTCATCTAGCCATCACTGTTAGGCAACTGTGAAAGTCGCTCAGATCGTTATGCTTGCCCATTTTTCCTGCTTCAAGCACTTCACCTTCAAGATGTGACCGTTAACTTGCTGCCAAACATAACCCATCCCTTGGCAGGTGCCATTGTAATGAGATAATCAAAGTTATTTACTTTACCTGTCTGTGATTTTAATGGTGTTGCTGATCACTGTAAATTGCAAGATGGTTAAATTTGCAGATAAACCCAAACTGGGTGAAGTGATATATAGACTACAGTCAGCCAAATCATTACAGATATGCTATCAGGAAAAGTTTGAAGGAGTTAAACATTTTCTGTTTAGGCAAACTGAGAATAAGTGGTTAAATGACTGACGCTTTCAAAATTCTGAAGGGAATAAACTGTATAAAGTAAATTCCACCAGTTTATTTTTTCCACATGACAAATAAGTAACCAAGATCAAAACAATCAGCTATTTTATTAAACTAAAATGGAGTTTTCCTTGAGCTTTTATCATATGCTTCACATGCAGAACCTGGTTGTGAAACCCAAGGAATCTATTTCTACTTTTGTTTTGTATTCATAAAAATGACTTGTACTGATAAACTAACTTGTATGATTTACTTGATGAAATCCTTGTAACAATTTGCACAAATATTTTAAGTATCATTTTACTGCTGTAATATCAAGTACAATTAACTTGCCAGTATCAAGTAAAATGTGCTTAACACTAAACTTTAACATTTGTTTAATAGAATCACAAATCCATCCATTTTCCAACCCGCTGAATCCGAACACAGGGTCACGGGGGTCTGCTGGAGCCAATCCCAGCCAACACAGGGCACAAGGCAGGAAACAATCCTGGGCAGGGTGCCAACCCACCGCAGGACACACACAAACACACCCACACACCAAGCACACACTAGGGCCAATTTAGAATCGCCAATCCACCTAACCTGCATGTCTTTGGAATGTGGGAGGAAACCGGAGCGCCCGGAGGAAACCCACGCAGACACGGGGAGAACATGCAAACTCCACGCAGGGAGGACCCGGGAATCGAACCTAGGTCCCCAGATCTCCCAACTGCGAGGCAGCAGCGCTACCCACTGCGCCACCGTGCCGCCTAGAATCACAAATGTTTCTAATTATTTTTTAAGGTATATTTAAACTAATTAAGTAAAGCAAATCATTTTTTTTCCATAGACAGGAATGTTGCAGTCATCAATAATAAGTAAAACTTACTATCTGGTATGAAGTAGATATTATATTTTATTCTGTTTGACATTCTCAGTTATATAGTTGTATGAAGTTATATTACACGTTATAATTATGTAAATGTTGCAAATTTTCTTTTACTTTTACCAAATAAATGTAATCATTATCTCTGCATTTAATGTACTTTTACCACAAATCACACAACTGAAATTTAATTAAACTGTTTATCAGTTTTACATACCAAAGACACGTTCAACGTTCAAGTTAAAGCAAGCCAAACAAGGGACAATTCAGCAGCCATAAATGTAATAGTGACATGACTGCCATTAATCAACAAATGGCTAGGTAGCATTAACATTACCGAACTTCTAAACAGCAATATGTATTAGAATTAGCAACATTGACAACCAATACGTAGTAACTGCTTGCTCAAATCCATATCTGTACCTTAAATGTTCAATGTTCTTGTCTCCAAGAACAATACTGTATTAAGTTTAAAACAGTCATTAATTTGTCAGTAATATTACCGCTCTTAAGGACAAGTTTACTGCATCCACAGATCTGGAATGATGTTTTTTAAATATTCAATTAAAACCTTACAGCCTTCTGAAATGGTATAATTGCATCATGAAACCTGTACTTTGGACTAATGCATTTTAAATTTATAATTAAAACCTTAATGCATTAAAACATTTTGATCAACAGCTAAAGAATGGATAGATCAAGGAATAAAATGTCAACTTTTTCTTTACCCTTTATCTGTAATAATCATCAGTGACAGGTTCTATAGCTGACACAAACAGAAAACACTTCAGACAGAAAATTTCCCACAAGCAGTTAGTCAGGGCAAAGTTGAACTCAAAGGCAAGGTGCTAATTCTCCACAAGGGTGCAAGCAGGGGAACATCATTAAATCCCCATATTGCTATTTTTGTCAAGTGCAAGTCAAGTCAAGTTGGGGAGCATGCACTGGTACAGTGCATTGCCGCACCCACTACATGATGAAACAACTCGGGATCCCGGTTGGCAACCCCCCAGGCAGACACGCAGGCAGACACGTCCAGTCCTACCCTCCGGAAATGACCCTCTATTTGCCGCAGCCAGATGTTATGTGGGCAACCCCTTGGCCTGGTCCAGCCACTTGGGTCACCAACAATGAGGATCTTATGAGCCGGATCACCCTCAGGGAAATGCGCCACATGGCCGTAGTGCCATAACTGATGCTCCCTCACAATGCAGGTAATGTGCCTCATTCGGAACTGCATGAGCAACCGCTCATTCGACACAAAGTCAAACCAACGGTACCCAAGGATTTTTCGGAGAGACACAGTACCAAAGGAGTGAAATCTTTTTCTCAGGTCACTGGATAGTGTCCATGTCTCGCAACAATATAGCAAGAGAGGAAGCACCGGGACTCTAAAGTCTTGGACCTATGTCCTTTTGCATAGATATTGGGAAGCACCACACACCCCTTTCCAGCGACCTCATGACCCCCATGCTCTCCCAATCCATCTACTGACTTCATAGGAAGAGTCACCAAAGACATGTATGTCACTGCCAAGGTAAGTAAACCTATTGACAAGGTTGACAATCTCTCTGCAGACAGACACAATGCTGATGGTGGTGCTCAAGAGGTCATTAAAGGCCTGGATCTTGGATTTTATCAGGACACTCGCAAGCCCAGACACTCGGACTCCTCACTCAGTCTCTCGAGCGCCCCAATCAGAGCCTCCATTGACTCTGTGAAGATCACAGCATCGTCAGCAAAGTCAAGATCCATGAATCTTTCTTCACCAACAGATGCCCCACAGCCGCTGGACCCCACAACCTTGCCCAACACCCAGTCCATACAAGCATTGTATGAGTAGGAGCAAGAACATACCCCTGACGAACCCCAGAATCAACTGGGAAAAACACAGAGGTCCTGCCTTCACTCTGCACAGCACTCACAGTACCAGTGTACAGGCCAGCCATAATGTCCAGCAACCTCGAGGGGATCCCGCGAAACCTCAGGATGTCCCACAGGGCAGCTCGATCAACTGAGTTGAACGCTTTACGAAAATCGACAAAGGCTGCAAAGAAACTTTGCCTATGTTCGCGTTTGCACTCCATGAGAACCCATAGTGCCAGGATGCGGTCGATGGTAGACTTTTTGTCAAGTGCCTTACATAATATTTCTGTGAAGTGTTTATAATGAAAGGCATATTGATATTCACACTAGGACACAATACATCATCACTTCATTGTGATTATTTTAGCATGTATGCATTATTTTTGCATTAAACCATCTTACAAACAGCTTAAACGTTTTCCATGTCAACAAGTCTTGGCCAGGGTCTAGTGGTGGCTCTGTGGCTAAGTATCTGGAAGGTTGCTGGTTCAAATCCTGCCAGAAGAGATCCTTCTCTGTTGGGCTCTAAAGCAAGGCTCTTAACCTGAAAAATTTCTCCAAGGGCACTATACAATGGTTGAACCCCCAAAGGTCATGCAAAAAGACAATTTCCCCTCAGGGATTAACAAAGTATATCACATCTCAAGAAAAAAAGACCAATTTTTTGGAGAGTCAAAAATGAAGAATACCACTGCATGTCTGTGTCCGAACATTGGAAGGTCCATAGAAAAGACAAGTTTCTGTATATGAGCAGAGGGTCCTATGGAGCGGACAGTGGTTTTTCAAGTTGTGACAGTGATTTGCAAGATGGAAACCTGTACCAGCAGCCAAGATTGTCGTGTCGATAGCATTTAAGACAGAAATTTCAACTTTAAAGCTTTTAATTTTGGGACAGCTTAATTGCATCCAGTTGTAGGAAAAGCTTCAGAAACACCTCAAAAGTATAGTACAGCAGCTTTTTTTTATGGGGGGGTTGCCACATCCTGGCAACATTTCCTTGCCTTCAAGAAGAATGGCTACATCTACTGGATCCTCTCCATCAGCACTACGGATGACTGAGACCTTGAGAATATTGAGGGGTATCACTGCAGCTGTCCTCCTGCATACCTTTTACAAGAAGGACAATTACATTGAGAAACAAAAAACAGAATTACCTGAATCATTGAAAAGGTCTTCATTATCAGGGCAGAATGAATGCAGCCATAAATTGTGCGCCTCTGCACCTTTACAGTGCCAAGTAACCCTATGTTGTGACTGTACTTTATTTGAATAATGAAAAAATATCTGTTTAGTTTGTTCTTCCAGATAAGATTGTTGGCTTTTTCAATGTACCATTTGGGCCATTGCTACACAGAATACCTCCATCCCTTCATCTGCCTCCTTCTTATTTTAGGGTTGACTTGCATTTTAAATAATAATACATTAAGCGTTTAAACCATATCATTTAAAAAAAAAAAATCACGCTTTGCTAGGCAATCTTCAAAATGTTCCTCTTTCTTCCTAAGGTACAGTGCGAGACTACGGATAAAATTCATGTATCATTTCAATGCTTTCTGTCAATACTGAAGCATTATTCATACCCAATGAACTGTCAAATAAGAACGTAAGAGCATACATGTGCAAGGAGCAGTGATTTTGAGCACACAGAGTAAGAGTCATGTGTGGGAAGATAGAACCTGCAAGGCCATACAAGCTACAGAGGTCCAAGGATTTGTGTGACAGAAACAATCGGTCCATCTCCCTGCAAAAAATGTGAACAATCACAGTTTTGAATAAACAACCCTTATTCAGTTTGTCCAAGAAGAGCCTCAGTTTTGTCCCCATGACACCCAAAAGACTATCTGCAGACCTCCAGAGTTCCACTCCATTGAGGAGGTTGTCACCCTATATTATACATCAGTGGTACGCAGGGTTACACTATGGCTAAGACTAGAGAGTTGAGTAAACCAGGTGACAAAAACCTGCAATCCAATTGGTTGTCCACCAGAGCTACTGAAACTTGATGCTGTGGAGGTCTGCAGCTGCACTCATCTCACGAAATCTCCCTTAGCCTTAATCAGGGCAGTAAGTTTTGGTGTGTAGTGATTAAGTTTGTACATGAAGGTCAGCTCCAGGGAAATTGTAGTTTTTCTCCTGAATTCCTCATTCATCTGAACTAATAAAAAATTCACAAGTACAGCATCAGGAACTGGGCCAAATAGTCTGATGCATAATTTGAGTGGGGGAGGGATTCTGTACAGGGTGTTTTAACCCCTGGACAATACAATACAATAAAGTTTATTTTTGTATAGCCCAAAATCACACAGGAAGTGCCGCAATGGGCTTTAACAGGCCCTGCCTCTTGACAGCCCCCCAGCCTTGACTCTCTAAGAAGACAAGGAAAAACTCCCAAAAAAAATACCTAGTAGGAAAAAACGGAAGAACCCTTGGGAAAGGCAGTTCAAAGAGAGACACCTTTTCAGGTAGGTTGGGCATGCAGTGGGTGTCAAAAGAAGGGGGTCAATACAATACAATACACAGAACAGAACAAATCCTCAATACAGTATAAAGTAAACAGTTTTTTTTTAGAAGTAAAAAAAAAAGAAATTTAGAAGTACGGAGCAGAATTTAACAGTAGATGATATCATATAGTAAGATTTGGATATTTTTAGAGTCCTGGAGACCTCATCCATCAAGCTGCCTCCCCCATTTGGCCATTCCACGGCTGAAACAGCGCTGGGCCAGCCAATCCGATGAAAGGACCCCTCTTTCCCAAGATTCCTGCGATCCTCCATCAGGGATGACTTTACGTTAGGCAGGCAAAACAACTTGGCAGGTGGGCTGTAGCACCAAGTGCCACATTTGAGTATCGAAAAGAGAAACAGAAAAGGTGAGGGTTAGTATCCAATTATAACTATCATGTTACTTATGTTTTAGTGCTAATGACTGACAACAGAGATGCAGTCTGTACAGTTAATCAGCAGCTCTAGTCAGGATATGCTAAACTGAAGTAGTGGGTCTTCAGCCGGGATTTAAAAGCTGAGACGGAAGGGGCATCTCTTATAGTAACAGGCAGACCATTCCACAGTTTAGGGGCCCTGTAACTAAAAGCTCGACCTCCCATTGTTATTTTATTAATCCTTGGAACCATAAGCAGACCGGCATCTTGACATCTTAATGTGCGCTCTGGTTTGTAAGTTGTGATAAGTTTAGACAAGTAAGCCGGACCTCGGCCATTTAATGCTTTATATGTTAAAAGGAGGATTTTGAAATCTGCCCTAAACTTAACCGGGAGCCAGTGTAAGGATTTAAGAACTGGAGTTATGTGTTCTTATTTTCTTGTACTTGTAATAATTCTTGCAGCTGCATTTTGGATTAACTGGAGGCTGTATAGAGAACAGTTTGAACATCCAGTGAAAACCGCATTGCAGTAGTCAATCCTACTAGAGATAAATGCATGAATTAATTTGTCAGAATCCTGTTTATTTAGAAAGCACCTTAATTTCCTAACATTTTTTAGATGGAAGAAACATGTTTTGGACAACTTTGCAATATGTGCTTTAAATGACATGCTAGAGTCAAAGATAACTCCTAGATTGCGGGCGGATTCAGTAAAATTAATTGGGATTCCAACTGAGTTAAATGATGACAAAATATTGTTATGATCAGCGTCATTCCCTCCAACAATTAACATCTCTGTTTTATCTGTGTTTAAAAACAAGTAGTTCTCATTCATCCATTCCTTTAATTCGCTAACACAACTAATTAAAGACAACACCAGAGAAACTTCATTTGATTTAAATGAAAGGTATAACTGGGTGTCATCTGCATACGAGTGAAAATTAACATTATGTTTCCTAATGAGAGATCCCAGTGGAAGCATGTAAAGTGAAAACAGTAAAGGTCCCAGTACTGAGCCCGGCGGGACACCATATTGAACTTGTGTGTATAATGATGGAGTACTGTCAGCACATTTCTGTACATATTGGAATTGATTTCATAAGTAAGAACTAAACCAAGCGAGCATGGTGCCTGTAAGCCCAACATAATTTTCTAGCCTGTGCAGTAAAATAGAATGGTCAATGGTGTCAAATGCTGCACTTAAGTTCAACAACATAATTACAGTGGAGTTTCCTTCATCAGAGGATATCAGAATGTCATTTACAACCCGTGTTAGTGCCGTTTCTGTACTATGACCAGTGCGAAAACCAGACTGGAATTTCTCAAATAAATTGTAATGCATAAGGTGTGTCTGAAGCTGACTGGCGACTACTTTTTCTAGTATTTTAGAGAGAAACAGTAGATTTGAAATAGGCCTATAATTATTTAGTATGTGTGGGTCTAGGTCTGACTTTTTAAGTAATGGTTTAATGACTGACACTTTTAGTGTATCAGGTACTGTGCCATGCAATAATGAACTACTGATAATGTTTAGAATAGGCGCTGCAAGAACATCCATTGCACTTTTTACTAGTTTTGTTGGCACTGGATCTAGGGAACAAGTAGTGGGCTTCATTTTAGAAATTAAAGTTAAGACTTCCTGCTCAGTTACAGGATTAAAATTACTAAAGTGCTGAGTGCAATGTGAGACAGGGTCTGCTAAGCTAGTATTTGGTTTGTACTGTGATGCAGAGATCTGGGATCTTATATTTTTAATTTTCTCATTGAAGAAGTTCATAAAGTCTGTACTCCTAATATCTGTTGGTATTTTGCACTGTTGATCTGAATTTCCATTTGTTAATTTAGCCACTGTTCTAAACAGTACCCGAGGATTTTTATTATTGCTATCTATTAATGTAGAATAGTATTCTGAGCGAGCTTTAAAGAGGGCTTTTTTATATTTATTAACACTCTCTGTCCATGCAATTTGAAAGACATGTAGCTTTGTTGTTCTCCATCTGCGTTCCAGTTTTCGACACTCTAATTTAAGAGCTCGAGTTTTTTCATTAAACCAGGGAGAGTTTCTATGTGCTTTGATCACTTTTGTTTTAAGGGGAGCCACTCTGTCCAGAGCATCTCTCAAGGTCACATTATAATGTGATGTTAGCTGATCTAAATTGTTTTCCACGTTTACATTTGATGTTAACTGATCTAAATGGCTTTCCACAATTACACTCGACTTACTCAAAGTATCTATACATTTTGAAGCAGAATTACAATCTAGATGTCGCACTGTCTTTGTTTTAATCTGTGAGTGTGTTGGCAAGGGCAGGACTAAATCAAATGTAATTAAGTAGTGATTGGAAATAACTTCATTTAATGGAGTAATATATAAATTTTGAATTTCAACTTTGTAAGTTATAATTAAATCTAATGTGTGGTTATGATTATGAGTTGGACCTTTGACAATCTGACAAAATCCTACTGAATTTAACAAATAAGTAAAACATTTGCTAAAAGTGTCAGTTTCCACATCAATGTGTACATTAAAATCCCCCATCAGTACTACGTGATCATAATTTATAGCCAAATCAGATAGAAGGTTGCTAAATTCAGTCATGAACAATGAATATGGACCTGGTGGTCTGTAGACTAGCACTATAATTGTGTTGGAATCTGTTTTAATATTTAAAATGAATGCTTCAAAGAATGTAAAGTCACCTAAATTTTTAGATGTGATTTGCATTTTGTTAAAGTGAATTATTCTAAGTCCTCCTCCTCGACCAGAATCTCTAGACTTATGAAGGAACGAGTAGCCATCTGGTGACGCCTCAGCTAGGGGGACAGTGTCACATTTACTAAGCCAGGTTTCAGTGAGAAGACACAGATCAGATTTTCTTCTTAATATAATATCATTTACCAAAACAGCTTTAGTGCAAAGAGTGCGAATGTTCAATAAGCAGCATTTAAAACTTCATGCTTCTTCCTGAACTGGTGATATAATTTTTGTTTTAATTTCATGTAAATTTCTATTACAGATGCCCCTGGTGGAGGGTCTGGTTTGATCCCTTGGTCAAATTATACACCTTATTTTTTGGTTATCAATTAATTTAAGGTTTGTATCAAGACTAAATTTACTGGATGCCCCACGACAAGGATTATGGGTAACAGCTTCAGGAAAGTAACAGGTGGGATAAACAACAGCCTGTGATTTAAGATCACATGACTGTGGCCTGGATGGTGCTCTAATCAGTCAAGCAGGCAGTTTTGCTGCCATATTTTGGGATAATACATAAGATCCCCTCCAGTTAGGATGAAGACCATTTCTTCTGAAAAATCCAGGCCTTTCCCAAAAATCATCCCAATTGTTCACAAACGCTATGCTTTTATTTGCACACCAGGTTTCTAGCCAGCAGTGAAGAGAATGCAATCTGCTATAAATCACATCCCCTCTATATAATCTTGGTAAGGAGCCAGATACAACTAAATTCCGACATTTTCTTTTAGCTTTGATGCTTAGAGAGATGAAGTTCCTCTTTAATACCTCAGATTGCTGTGAATAAATATCATTAGTGCCGACACGCAGCAATAAGGTAGATACTTCATTGTCGGCAACACGGTCCAATGCGGCCTCTATACCAGAAATCTTGGCCCCTGTGAGGCACTTAACATTAACTGCTGGTTTAACCTAGTTTGGAATTCTAACATTCCGCACTATGGAATCGCCAATTATGAGCACTTTCTTATTCTCAGTTTCCACATGCGCGCTGCGGAGTGCTGAGAATCTGTTCTGGGTCCAAATTGGTGACCTTGGTGCCGGGTGACTACATTTTGGATTCTTAGACCCCCGTCTTACTGTTATCCACTCGCCCTGTGGCTGAATTGGTGCTGCTGACTTCGGCCGCGCACTAACTACTACAGTGGGACCAGGAGAGACTGAAGCTGAATCAGAAGCAGCCGAATTGTCTAAACAAACAGTCGATCCAATTTTCGGTTTGCCTAATCACTATCAGATTCCTAACGCGGTCCTCCAGTTCGCGTATTTTCCCGAATTTTCCCCTGTAGATATGTTCATGTGATCAATTGGGAAATGTCTAATAAACAACTGTCACTTCAGGAAATACCTGTAATAGAAATTCTTGTATGTTCTCATTTATCCAGCCACAGAGGATGCACAAACCAGTGTGTTTCTTTGTGCCGGTCCCAAGCCTGCATAAATGGGGAGGGTTACGTCAGAAAGGGCATCCAGTGCAAAATTTTGCCAAATCAATATGCGGACAACAATACAAATTTCCATACTGAATCAGTTGAGCCCCGGGTTAACAACGCCCGCCACCAGTACTGTTAGCCAACAGGGTGCTGGCAGAAATTGGGCTACTGTTGCCCGAGGAAGAAGAAGGAGAAAAAGAGGGGGGAGACATGTCTGGAGGCAGGAGGAGCGAAGAAAAATAAAGAGAGTGGAACTGAGGGTATGAACTTTGAATGTTGGCAGTATGACTGGTAAGGGGAGAGAGTTAGCAGATATAATGGAGAGAAGGAAGGTTGATATATTGTGTGTGCAAGAGACTAAATAGAAGGGGAGAATTTGTTCTTCATTTAGGTAGAAAAAGAATTAAGCTTGTGCACAGAATTATATGATTAAATTACATTCTTTTATGTTTAAATGCTGACCTCTTGAAACTAACAGAACAAATTCATATAGAAGTAATAAATCATATAGCTCTCTGCTGCACGATTAATACAAAATACAGTCATTGGTATTTGTGAGTTAAATACTTATAATCATCTGCAGTGGGCTGGCGCCCTGCCCAGGGTCTGCTTCCTGCCTTGCGCCCTGTGTTGGCTGGGATTGGCTCCAGCAGACCCCCGTGACCCAGTAGTTAGGATATAGCAGGTTGGATAATGGATGGATGGATGGATACTTATAATCATTACAGTTAATAATGTTTTTTCTTCTTTCTCACAGTCTAATTTAAGTAATAAGGAACCAAGCTGATCAGCAATGACTGATGAAATCCCACCCTCTTTGACAAGCGTTTCTTCAGAAGTAACCTCACTTATCTAACAACCAACTGCAATCTTCTGTTGCCTGAGTTGAAATACAGTGTTACACACGTGCGATTAGGAGACAACTAAAAATTTAGCAAAATTTGAATATATTACTACTGTAATCAGAATCTTTAAAAACACAATGAACAGTGTTGTGCTTTTTCAGTTGAGCTCCAAGGTGTTCAAAATATTGCCTATGTGTCAAAACTTTATAAATTACATACAAGACATAAAAATGAAACATTTTGCCTTGTTCAGTCTGTGTATGATCTCTAGACAAATGTGTCAATGCTTCCCAACTTTTAAATGAACAAGAACAATTGGAGTACAAGCCAAGGAATGACTGGTATTGACCAGTGTGCTGATGTTTTAGTTTAAGACCTCTAAACATTTTGATGTTCTGAAGTTGCATTTTTTGCATGACCAGCTTATGACACAGGGGGTCTACTCTTTGTCCCTGATGACACCAGTGTTGAAATGCAGTCTTCCCTAGACCTTCACTTTCCACTGTAATAGCTCGTCCTAAGAGTAAGGGAAACAAAGATCTAAAACATTTAGCCACAATTTGATATTACATTACACAGTGCAGATAGAGAAAAAATGACAGCAATATTATCTCATGCATACATAGATTTCTGCCAACCTAAGTAAAACTAATGTTGCACCATTAGACCAATCTCTCTTCCTAATTTAGACTCCACTGACCTCATCTTGCAGTGTATGCCGGGTCTAACACAGGATACCACAATTCACTGCTGTACTGTTCTGCTTCCTACTGATAGAAACATGTTTAGAAGACTTTGGTTTTTTTTAAGTAATAAAATTACAGATTAACTTACACTTGTTTAAGTAATAGAAATGACTTAACTGACAAGACTGGTCTCCCATTAGAGACTTTCCAATTTGTTAAATGCTCAAGTAAGTTAAATATACCGATTAAAAAACGCTGATGCCTCGCAGTTAGGAGACCCGAGTTCGCTTCCCGGGTCCTCCCTGCGTTGAGTTTGCATGTTCTCCCCGTGTCTGCGTGGGTTTCCTCCGGGCGCTCCAGTTTCCTCCCACAGTCCAAAGACATGCAGGTTAGGTGGATTGGAGATTCTAAATTGGCCCTAGTGTGTTTGTGTGTGTCCTGCGGTGAGTTGGCACCCTGCCCGGGATTGGTTCCTGCCTTGTGCCCTGTGTTGGCTGGGATTGGTTCCACCAGACTCCCGTGACCCTGTTTTCGGATTCAGCGGTTTGGGAAATGGATGGATGGATGGATGGATTTATTCGGTGAAGGGATGAGCTCCAGGTCAAATTTTTAGGTTAGGAAGTGATTTTTTTTATTATGCTAAATTATTGGCTGTTTTTTTCGGTTTGTCTGTTGTAATGAAAACATCAAAGCTATCGGGGGGACATTAGAAACAAGAGGAAAGGTGAGGAAAAAAAGGAGACAAAAGTATAGTGGAATATTTTTAGTGGACATTTTCAAATGCATCTGTCTCTACTTTTAGCTCTTTGAAATGTAGTGCACTAAGCGAGGTAACTAGTTAAGCTAGAACTAAAGAGAGCAAGAGTTCTTAAACCTTTATTTACCCCCTCAACCCAATTTTGCCTTTTTATGTGTTTTTGAAGCCCAGAATCACCATCTATCTTCATCTCTATGGTGCCCTTTGGAGAATCACCACCATCAGTTTTCCCCTTGGTGAACGGGTGGCATGTTGGTGAGGTCTGGGATGTTAACCTTGGACAGTCCCAGATTGTAGCGGAGCAATGGCGTTTTCTTTAACTCCCTGAGGCAACATTCTGCAAACTGCAAATGAACTGTTCCCATTAAGCTCTATTGTGAATTGCGAATCAAATTCAAATAACACACAACACCTAGTTTAGGAACCTGTGACATACAGTGTAGCAGTACAGAATAGCTAAATTGTTTACCATTTGCACTGCTGCACTTTTATTTTGTATTTATAATATAACAATTAAAAATTCTTATTTACTCTGAGGATGGCCCTTTTTTTTTTGGCGGGGGGGGGGGGGGGGGGGGTTAGTTGAAGATGGCCAGAAACACCATTGAGTGCCAAGACTATTTTTTCATGGTCATAATACTAGACAGCATGTTTTAAATTCATTTTGGACCATTGAACAAAATGGCAGCCTTGAACTCAATCATCACCAGCTAAATAACTTTACTGTTGACCTAACAAGATGACTATTTCCACAGGAACACGACTAACATTGGTAACTTCTATGCCTTTAGTTTTATAGAAGTGAACTAAATAGTGGGGTCTACAAATAAAAAAAAGCACAGTCTACTGTAGTGAAGCGACCAGAGTGGTGCCATCTTAGCAAAACATTAGAAATCACCTTATGTGACTACAACGAACGTTAATTACGAACAGTAACGTATATTGCATCAAGTTAAAATAACCAAACTATCAAAATGCATATACTGTAGTTCCATATCCATCCATTCATTATCCAACCCGCTATATCCTAACTACAGGGTCACGTAGGTCTGCTGGAGCCAATCCCAGCCAACACAGGAAACAAACCCCAGGCAGGGCTCCAGCCCACCGCAGGTCACACACACACAGACATCAAACACACACTAGGGACAATTTAGAATGGCCAATGCACCTAACCTGCATGTCTTTGGACTGTGGGAAAAAACTAGAGTACCCGGAGGAAACCCACGCAGACACGGGGAGAACATGCAAACTCCACGCAGGGAGAACCCGGGAAGGAAACCCGGGTCTCCTAACTGAGAGGCAACAGCTCTACCCACTGTGCCACCGTGCTGCCCATAGTTCTATATATTATCAAAAATCTAAAACAGAAAAGCAGTAACTTAGCTTACACCTGAGACAACTCAGCCATGCAGCAGCACCTCTATGACAAGTTAACAGCCCAAACGCCTCTCTTAGGATCCAACCCAGATGAGTCTTGGTGGGTATCTTGACTTGTTCAAATGTGCAGGAGCATATTTAAACTGGCTATATTTTTAGATTAGTATTTACTTGTTATTTTGAGGTTTATGTATAGTGACTACAAAACATTTAGATAGTATAATTAAATCTTTAATAAAACTTACTCTACCCACACAATTAATTTATTTAAATAGATAGATAGATAGATAGATAGATAGATAGATAGATAGATAGATAGATAGATAGATAGATAGATAGATAGATAGATAGATAGATAGATAGATAGATAGATAGATAGATAGATAGATAGATAGATAGATAGATAGATAGATAGATAGATACTTTATTAATCCCGACGGAAATTTTTTTGTCATATACATGCTCAGTGCAACAAGAGGAATAAAGATAAGGTAGTAAAGAGTAAAAAAGATCAGTAGTAATAGTGCAAACAGAATAACAAAATAACTCTAAACAAAGTAACAAATAACTATAACTATAACTAATAGTTTGTATTATAACTATACAGTAATCCCTTGCTATATCGCGCTTCGCCTTTCGTGGCTTCATTCTATCGCGGATTTTATATGTAAGCATATTTAAATATATATTGCAGATTTTTTGCTGGTTCGCGGATTTCTGCGGACAACGGGTCTTTTAATTTCTGGTACATGCTTCCTCAGTTGGTTTGCCCAGTTGATTTCATACAAGGGACGCTATTGGCAGATGGCTGAGAAGCTACCCAACGTACTTTTCTCTCTCTCTCTCTTGCGCTGACTTTCTCTGATCCTGACGTAGGGGGTGTGAGCAGGGGGGCTGTTCGCACACCTAGACGATACGGACTCTGGTCTAAAAATGCTGAAAAATTATCTTCATGTTGCTTCCTTCTGTGCAGCTGCTTCATGAAGCGACATGCTGCACGGTGCTTCGCATACTTAAAAGCTCAAAGGGCACGTATTGATTTTTGATTGTTTGTTTCTCTCTCTCTCTCTTTCTCTGCTCCTGACGGAGGGGGTGTGAGCTGCCGCATTCAACAGCTTTGTGCCGCGGTGCTTCGCATACTTAAAAGCCAAACAGCCCTATTGATTTGTTTGCTTTTCTCTCTCTCTCTCTGACATTATCTGCTCCTGACGCACACTCCTTTGAAGAGGAAGATATGTTTGCATTCTTTTAATTGTGAGACGGAACTGTCATCTCTGTCTTGTCATGGAGCACAGTTTAAACTTTTGAAAAAGAGACAAATGTTTGTTTGCAGTGTTTGAATAACGTTCCTGTCTCTCTACAACTTCCTACGTTTCTGTGCAAATCTGTGACCCAAGCATGACAATATAAAAATAACCATATAGACATATGGTTTCTACTTCGCGGATTTTCACCTTTCGCGGGGGGTTCTGGAACGCAACCCCCGCGATGGAGGAGGGATTACTGTATAACTAATTTGTGCAAAGCAACAAACAACTATAACTAAAACTATAACAGATATAATAAAACAACAGATTATTAGTGCAAGTGGTTATGAAAAGTGACTTAGTGTTTGTGCCATGAATAAATGAGATAGCAGCATGTGATGATGGGATGAAACAAACATTCAGTAACATACAGATGAGTAAATAAAAAAACCGAATGAGACCTAATGACAAAAATTCTGAAAAAGATCACCTACAGAATGAGGAAGAGTTATACAGTTATTTACATGAATAACGTGAGTGTATATTTGTTTTTACTTGAGAAATTCTAGTTATCACTGAATCTTATTACAATGTAGAAATTTTTGGTCTGGTGCCTTCTGACTAACAGGTACAAAGAACACCTCCACATATTATATACCATTTGATAAGACATTAATCAGTTTAGGGTTCCCTGTATTTTTGGCACTCTAGACCCCAAAAAAACTTAATTTTTAGGCCACTTCTGGGCCATATTTTGTGCAGGAACTTATGATAAAGTATAAGCCAATAGGTATCTTCAGCAAAAATGCTCAGAAGTACTTGAAGTTGTGCATGCCACATCAACCAACCTCATGGGCTCACCCCCTAATGGGATATGAGGGGTCAAAGTTACTCTTTTTAACAAAACCGTTCTGAACATGCTCTGACCTATAAGTTGGCCCTTTGATTCTTACGCCTGGCCATTTTTCCTGCTTCCAGAACTTCATCTTAAAGAACTGACTGTTCACTTGCTGCTTAATACAGGGTGAGTCAAAATTATGTTAACATTTGAGTGGCGGAAACATATTTCATATGTGCAAGATTATTTACAGGAATGTCTCAACCTGTTTGTCATAATGTTCAACACACAAAAACCAACGACCAAGACTACCATTTAAAGCCCGGACACTCATTTCATAAATTCTGTCCTTCAGGTCATTTATATCACAAACTTTCCTGCTATACACGCGCTCCTTCACCATGCCACCCCCTCTCAGCCTCAGAGGTGGTCCACTATCCTCCTGCCCTGGCGAGCACACACTTCTGGCAGATGGACTCCAGCAGCCTGGAAACTCGTCTGAAGTGCTCAGTGCTGGGTCTGTAACATAACGATCGCGGAGCTGCATTTATGTCAGCTTCTCCAGGTAGTCATGTCCTCCTCAGACTGGTCTTGACCACCTGAGGAGCTTATCCCTGTCAGGTTCAGATCCTGGTGCTCTACACTTTAAATTCCGTGGCGCACCACTGTGCCTCTGCACACTTGGTTCAAAAACACTGGTACGGCTGAATCACACAAGAAGAAATTCTTATTTAGTGATCCGTTCATTACTTTATAACTAACAGCTAGTGTTTTAGAAATCTATACTTTAAGCAGATGCCCTTTATCTCCCTGCTCTGTGAAGGCTGTTTCGGGGTGCGCCTTGCGGAGGGCTTGCAGAGTCCTGCAAGACCCAACCTTCATTCCGCAGGTCCAGCTCAGCGGTGTCCACTTCCCAGTACTCTGAGCTGCTTGTATTTGCGTACCTATGAGGCTTCGTTCCATTAGACCCACTGCTACATGTGGGTCCTACCGATCTCCGTTTCCTTCCTTATCCGTGATGGCGTGGCTGGATCAGTGGTTGAAGTGAAACTAAATGATTCTCTTAGGGCGATACACTCGCATGCGATCGAAGAATCGCCAATGAAACTCTGAGCGCCGAGATAAAAAAAAAAAACATTCGCTCTAAGCATTTATATCTCAAACGGAGCCTCGCCGAGCCCCCCATACCCCCGCCGTTCAGTTTATCAGGTCTCGAGACTGTGAATGTTTAGCGAGTGAAGGAGCGTAATACACATTGGCTGTAGATAAACCTCCTTTCCCACTTTTAATCAAAGTCTATTCTGTTCTGTCTTTTCGTTTTATCCTTCGGATTAAGCATGGAGCTAGTGGACACGCTATGTTTGACTGCGATACTTCTAAGTTTACTCTCCACGTTGGTCCAGAGAGACTCGACTCGTTATACCAAGATGCCCCCCGGTCCAACCCCACTACCGTTGATCGGTAACCTGTTGCAAGTGAACGGTAATGCTCCTTACAAAAGTCTTGTAAAAGTATGCAGTTTATCGGCTTTAATGAAAGATATTCGAGTAATCGATTATTAGATAATAATAAAAAATGTTCCTTTTGTTTCTCGCAGCTAAGTGAGACGTATGGACCCGTGATGACGGTATACTTAGGTGGGCTGCACCTCGTGGTTCTGGTCGGCTACGAAGCGGTGCACGAAGCTCTGGTACAGCACGCAGACGCTTTCGCTGGTAGGCCTGAGTTGCCACTGTTTAAAATGATCTCCAAGGGATTCGGTAGGTGTTTTAATCTTCAACAGGTCTAAGATTAATGTTTGTGAATGAAGCGACAGGAGCTGCGAGTACTGACGTCTCGTTAACGGACTGGGTTTATCGGCCAACCGGAGGCATGGGGGTACTCCTCAAAACAAGTGGAGTCTGAGAACGTGTCAAGGAGGGAGTCCCCTCAACATCGGTGTCATGAGCGGAGTTCTACCTCAGATGTACCGTGTAACTAAATAAAATAGTTGATTTTTTTCCAGGTCACAGATAAACAACAGTTTGTTAATAATTAACGACGTGGGCGCTCGGTGGAGCTGCTGTCTAATAGTAAAGAGCCCGGGGGTCGTACACCACGTACCCCTACGAGGCATTTGCACGTGGGTTTTTTTTATGCTTTCCTACGATAGACCAAAGATATGCAGGTGTGGTGAATGGGTGATTTTTAAATTGGCCCGTGTGTGTTCGTCTTCCGATGGGTTGGCGTGCTGTCCAGTGAATGTCCCAGCCTGTGCCCGTTTCTTGTGGGGATACGCTGTTTAAAACCTTAACGCTCACCTTAAACATTAAATTATCACACATTTCAAGTTAGCATTTGGACATTTTGTTCAAAATACAGTAATCCCTCGCTATATCGCGCTTCGCCTTTCGCGGCTTCACTCCATCGCGGATTTTATATGTAAGCATATTTAAATATATATCGCGGATTTTTCGCTGCTTCGCGGGTTTCTGAGGACAATGGGTCTTTTAATTTCTGGTACATGCTTCCTCAGTTGGTTTGCCCAGTTGATTTCATACAAGGGACACTATTGGCAGATGGCTGAGAAGCTACCCAGCTTACTTTGCTCTGTCTCTTGCGCTGACTTTCTCTGATCCTGACGTAGGGGGATTGAGCAGGGGGGCTGTTCGCACACCTAGACGATACGGACGCTCGTCTAAAAATGCTGAAAGATTATCTTCACGTTGCTATCTTTTGTGCAGTTGCTTCCTGAAACGACATGCTGAACGGTGCTTCGCATACTTAAAAGCTCGAAGGGCACGTATTGATTTTTTTATCTGTCTCTCTCTCTCTCTCTCTCTCTGCTCCTGACGGAGGGGGTGTGAGCTGCCGCCTTCAACAGCTTTGTGCCGCGGTGCTTCGCATACTTAAAAGCCAAACAGCCCTATTGATTTGTTTGCTCCTTTGAAGAGGAAGATATGTTTGCATTCTTTTAATTGTGAGACTGAACTGTCATCTCTGTCTTGTCATGGAGCACAGTTTAAACTTTTGAAAAAGAGACAAACGTTTGTTTGCAGTGTTTGAATAACGCTCCTGTCTCTCTACAACCTCCTGTGTTTCTGCGCAAATCTGTGACCCAAGCATGACAATATAAAAATAACCATATAAACATATGGTTTCTACTTCGCGGATTTTCTTATTTCGCGGGTGGCTCTGGAACGCAACCCCCGCGATAGAGGAGGGATTACTGTAATATATTTTTTTGATTGGCACAACAAGCTGTGAAAATTGGCCAAGTTTTCAGATGTTTAATCTTGATTCTTGCAAAATCATAATTCAACTCATATTTTAATTAATCTAAAACTATTTTGTATATTAGGCTTTTGAACTAAAACCAATAAAAATCTTTTTTTTTTTTTGTGATCTTGTTAAAAACTCTAAAATACTATGTTCTGTTTTGCTGCTGCAATATACCTTTCTAAACCTGAATACACATAAGACAATAAAATCAGTAGATTATCAAAGTACACCTTTTATTAACTTTAAGTGCACATTGCAAATCTTAAAAGAAAGCCTTTTGATTTGACTTGAACCCAGTCTTGTAAAATTTGACTTGCTTGTAAGGAATGTTGTTTGATTTTAATAAATTCAATAAAATGTAAAAAAAAAAAAAAAAACATCTTTTTGAAATAAAATGTCACAAATATCAAGACTACAGTCAGGTGAAGTAGAGGTCCATGTGCTTTCTTATCTTCTTTCAAGTGCGTTCTTTAGGTTTACAACCAACGAATGGCAATTGTAAAGTTTTAATATTTAAGCTCCTTAATAAACCTACTTAAACGACCAGAACATGAAAATACGCATTTAATAAAACTCGTGCTTCTAAATGAAAAGTCTTACACAAGAAATCTATCCTATATTTACTTATCTACCCTTTATGTATTTTATTAATTTAAAGGGCTTCTGTAAAATGCCAAATTTCCCCCTTGGAACAAACAAATAAATCTATCTATCCTTCCCCTCTGTCCATCACTCCATCATTATGTGTGTCATGGGCGTGTCTGCAGTTTGCTGTATGTAGAGTGTTTGAATGAAGGTGTCTGGACGAGATCATCTGTGAATATTGTTTATTCTTTTTCTTACTATTTTTTAAATTTCTTTTCAGTTTATGGTCAGAGTTAGTTTTATGCTTTTTTCCACTTTTTTCTGCACAGTTCCTTAATTGGTTACTATTACTGTACCGTGTTTTGGTGGTGACTGCAACTGCCATGGCAGCACCACATAAGACGCCGCCACTGAGCTTGTCATTGGAGGAGTGTGATAAACGTACAAGGAGACAAGGCGCTAAGCACAGCCAGATTAAGACTTTTAGAGGCCCCAAGCACTTAAAAGATTTTGGTGCCTGAGCTGCTGAAGAAGAATTCTCAGAAAGAACCATCTCCCCAAAAATCTGCTCCTTGCTTTTTTCACCATCAAGAGTGTGCTCACATACGGACTGTGTGTGATACGGCAGCTGCACTTCCTCAGAAAAGAAAGCGCTCCACAGGGTCGTCAGGACAGCAGAGAGAACAATTGGTTGTACCCTCCCCACTCTGGAACAAATCTACACCTCCCAATGCCGCAAAAAAGCAATAGACATTTCACAGGATTCATCACATCCCGGTCATTGCCTCTTCCAGCTTTTGCCATCGGGCAAGAGATACAGAGCAATGAAAACCAGGACAAACCGCCTTAAAAACAGCTTTTATCTAAAAGCAATCATGGCCCTGAACTCAGAATAAAACTACTCCGTATCATTCTCCCAATATGCAATATAGACCTTAAGTCAACAAGTGCAATTTGTATATTTTGTAAAGTACTTTTATTACTATTCGGTTTGTTATTATTTTCTGTCTTCTTGTCTTTTTAACTCTTATTCCTCACACTGAGTCGACTGCACCCTCAATTTCGTTGTTCCTTTGTAAAAGTGACAATGACAATAAAGATCTATCTATCTATCTATCTATCTATCTATCTATCTATCTATCTATCTATCTATCTATCTATCTATCTATCTATCTATCTATTGTAAGAGTTGAATTTGAACTCTGGTACAGTGTGCACTTGGCAGGTGTCTGAGTCTCATATCCTTCTGAGCTTATCCTTAAATGCTGACGCTGTTATTTTATTATTCACTTTGATAAATGTATGTTACCTAGCTGGATCATAATATATATATAGGCCATTGTTCTTTTCTTTTTGACTATGAGAAACAGTGTGTGCGTAGTGAAATTCACACATCTCCTAAAATAATAATAAAAATAATACTTTTAAAATGTCATGTACATCCTAGGGCGGCACGGTGGCGCAGTGGGTAGCGCTGCTGCCTCGCAGTTGGGTGACCTGGGGACCCGGGTTCGCTTCCCGGGCCCTCCCTGTGTGGAGTTTGCATGTTCTCCCCGTGTCTGCGTGGGTTTCCTCCGGGCACTCCGGTTTCCTCCCACAGTCCAAAGGCATGCTGGTTAGGTGGATTGGCGATTCTAAATTGGCCCTAGTGTGTGTTTGTGTGTGTCCTGCGGTGGGTTGGCACCCTGCCCGGGATTGGTTCCTGCCTTGTGCCCTGTGTTGGTTGGGATTGGCTCCAGCAGACCCCCGTGACCCTGTGTTCGGATTCAGCGGGTTGGACAATGGATGGATAGATGGATGAACATCCTACGCAAACATGACTATCAATCAAATTGTGGTCATCTAAGGGATCAACATCTGCCATGTCCTGTTAGCAACTAAGTGTAACCAATCATATTAAAAGTTTTCTGAATTTATAATGAATTCCTTTTAAAGAATAGTGACGTAATCAATGGATTGTATAAATATCGCGCAGAAGACACTTTCCTTTGCAAAAACACTGATATGTTGCTTTTTGCCTCTTTGGAGATTTAGATAAAGAATAATGATTGATGCTTTCTCCTTCCTGTGTTTTATTTGCTTAAATCGGGGCATTCCAGTGTGTGTGTGTGTTGGGAGGTGTCTGTATACATAATTTTCTTCCACAATATTTTTCATTTAATTTGTGGAACCTGGTTCAGCCTATTTGCAGTTTTGCACCATATGGTCCATGGTAAATTTGGCAATGGAAAGCTTCTTGATGTCTTAAACATAGACTTAATTTGCTTAATAGTTAATCCAGGCCTGGCCTTAAGATTGCCATTGTCTCAGTTGAGTAGTATGTTACAAAAATTTCTAAGGTAGTGGGTTGTAAAAATAAAAAGTCTGCTTCCTGAATGAATAAAGTACTTGTCGATTTTCTCAGTGTGGAGACTTTAATACACAAGTTGGTACAGCAGAGGATTGTAATAAATGGAGTCCTGATAACATTCCTTCTGTTATTAAATTAATTAATATCTCTAATGTCCTGCACTTTCTGAGAAATGATTTATTAAAGACAGAACTGAGTCAGTATGGTGAAGTTCTCTCAAAAATAACATTGGTCCCTCCGGGATGCCAAACACCTGACCTGAAGAATGTTGTTTCATTTACACCGCTGCATAATGTTAACAGTGTAATGAACTTGGCTGTGAGATATAAAGTGTATGGTTTCCACCATGTTTTTATTTCATCTGAATCAATGAAATGTTTAAATTGCGGGAGAACCAGGCACAAGGCCAGTGAGTGTAAATGGGCCAATATTATGAGTGACAAAGTGGGTGAGGAGGATTCTGATGACAGCATTGTGGACGAAGAGTTTGATGACTCAGATGAGGCATCAGATCACTATGCCAATGTTATGCATCATGTTTGCTGGCAGACGGCAATGCACTTATTTTAAATCAAACTCCTTGCGATAATCACAAATCAAGTTCATGCTGAAGATGCAGTGGTCCCTCGAGTTTCTGCAGAAAGTACAATGGACAGTAATGAACTGGGTGACTACGCAGGGGCTTTCAGAACAACAGGAGCAGAATGAAACGGCTAAGTCTATTAAAGATCGTGTGCCGTTTTGTAGAGCTGCTGTTGCATTAAGTGAAAGGGCAAGCTGGGCAGAGACTAGCATTGACCTCGGTCCAGCTGATGGACAAAATCCCCCTACCGCTGAACACATATCGCTGCAAGTAACATTGGGATTGTCACAACAAGGGATGGCTGAAAGTGGCGTGGACACGGCTGAGAGTATAGAAGATAAACAGGAATGAGTTACTCTGTGTATATAGAAGAAGAAGGAGGAGAAATTAGGGGATGGTGTTGAGACTAAACGGGTGAGCAAAATGGACTCCGCTAAAAAAAATCTGCTGTTCCAGCTAAGAAGCAGCCTCTTGTGAAAAAGCACGGCAGCGAGAGTGTGGTGGCTGATGGTGACGGGAAGGCCACTGCTCATGACAGCAAAATGTCCTCGATAGTTGACTGTTTACCGAGGTCTTAGAGTAGAAGTGGCTATAGCATTAGGGAATTTTTAAGTCTTACTGAAGGCCAGTGTGGTATAAAAGTAGTCGATTTATTTTCCAGATTTACCCCCTTTTTGTGACCTCAGCTAAGAACGTTATGCCCTGCGAAGCCACTCTAGGAATGGAGGATAAAAAGAAAGTGAGATTAAAAAATCTAATTGGCAAACTTCAGCGTTCCCTTAAAACCTAATAATAATTTGCTTGTTTTTCCTTCTTTTCATCCAATGTCTGTTTCCTTAGGTTCTCTAAACCGCAATGGCTGTAGAGACACCATGAAAGAGCTCTCCTCTATTTGTGTATATACTGTAGCACAGAAAGGCTTGAGTGTAGTTTTTTTGCAGGAAACACACACTGATGCACAGAATGAGACAGAATGGCAAAGGGACTGGGGTGGCACAGGGTTTTTAAATCATGACTCAAGTGTTAGTGGAGGGACTGCACTTCTCTTTTGTCGATCTTTTATCGCAAATTCAGCATCCTCCATTGTTATTATGGGGTGCTTTTTAAAGCTTTGTGTTCATATGGGTAGCCAATATTTAGTATTTATTAATGTTTATGCACCCAGCAAAGGAAGGGACTGAGTTTTGATCAAAATCTTTACAATTTACTGCTTCATTGTAGTGGAAGGACAATATATGTAGCTGAAGACTTCAATTATACTGAAATTCCAGGGTAGGTGACCCTACAATCATTGTTACAAAAGCACAAATTATTAGACGTGTGGAGAAATTTACAGTACATCCGGGGGCTAGACCATATATGTGCGTTAAAATGTCTAGAAGTTCAGTATCCATAGGCAGATTAGATTGGATTCATGAGGTCAAACTTCAAAGTAATTTACTGTTGGAGTGCTCAATTTCTCCCACCGGGTTTTCAGACCACAGTTTAGTGTAGGTTACTGAAGAATTCAGTTTTTGTTAGTCATCTTTTCTGTTTTTAGAAGATTCTGCAGGGTGAAGCAAGAGAGATTTGTCCTCTTCACTGTAGTGGTGTGATAAATCCAAAGCCAAGATCAGGATTTTCTGTCAGCACTATGCTGCCCACTCCACCCAGCATATTACTGAGGCAGTTAAAAGACTTTTGGATGACATTGCCTCCATCTGGATATTCTAGGCCAGTTTTGAACCTGCTCTTTTTCAAAGTCTCAGGTCCAAAAAGACTTCCCTGACAACACTAATGGACGAACAGGTACAAGGTGCTCTGGTGAGATTCAGATTTTTGAATTTGTCACAGGTTGATACCCCAACTAGTTGTTTTTTGCACTAGAGAAAGACTGCTCAGTCCAAAGTCATCCACTGTTTGAAAGATGATAATGGAGAGGAGCTACGCAGCCCTGAAGATGTCAGAGACTTTTCTTGACAATTTTATCAGCAGTTGTTCTCAGCAAAAGAAACTAATTTATCACCTAAGATGAACTTTTTCATTAAGGATTTGCTCAAACTTTCAGACTTTGAAAGAAACTTTTAGATTTCCCCCTTGTCCCTTGATGAACATACTTCAACCCTGAGTCCTCTTAATCCCAGGAAAAATCCAGGGATTTATGGACTGCCAGTCAAGTTTTATAAAGTTTTCTGGGAGCAGCTAAGTGGAGACCTATTGAAAAGTTTTTTGGAGCAGCATAAAAGACAATGAACTATCATTAAGCTGCTGCAGGGCAGTTGTATATCTGCTGTCGAAAAAAGGAAACATCTTCTGCCTCAAGCTGGTGACCTGTCAGTCTTTTACATGCGGACTATAAAACTGTTTTCAAAGCATTAGCTGTTCATTTGAGAACTGTAATGATTCAGCTCATCTTACATGAACAGACCTACTTCATACTGGGACGTTCCATCTACGACAACATTTTCTTTGTCTGAGATCTGGTGACTCCTTCCAAGATTTTTGGCTTTAAGGAAAGTTTGATTTCTCTTGATTGGGAGAAAGTTTTCAACAGACCATCAATATTTTTTTAAAGTTTTAAAGGCTTTTAGGTTTGGGAGATCCTTTTTGAACTTTATAGAACATTTGTATACAGTAATCCCTCCTCGATCGTGGGGGTGGCGTTCCAGAACCCCCCGCAAAAGGAGAAAATCCACGAAGTAGAAACCATATGTCTATATGGTTATTTTTATATTGTCATGCTTGGGTCACAGATTTGCACAGAAACGTAGGAAGTTGTAGAGAGACAGGAACGTTATTCAAACACTGCAAACAAACATTTGTCTCTTTTTCAAAAGTTTAAACTGTGCTCCATGACAAGACAGAGATGACAGTTCCGTCTCACAATTAAAAGAATGCAAACATATCTTCCTCTTCAAAGGAGTGTGCGTCAGGAGCAGAGAATGTCAGAGAGAGAGAGAGAGAAAAGCAAACAAAAATCAATAGGGCTGTTTGGCTTTTAAGTATGTGAAGCAACCGCCGGTACAATATAAAGGTAGTCTTTCAGCATTTTTTAGAGGAGCATCCGTATCCTGTAGGTCAGTGTGTGAACAGCCCCTCTGCTCACACCCCCTCCGTTAGGAGCAGAGGATGTCAGAGAGAGAGTGAGAGAAACAGAGAAAAACAAACAAACAATCAAAAATCAATACGTGCCCTTCCAGCTTTTAAGTATGCGAAGCACCGTGCAGGAAGCATGTCGCTTGATAAAGCAGCTGCACAGAATGGAGCAACGTGAAGGTAATCTTTCAGCATTTTTAGATGAGCATCCGTATCGTCTAGGGGTGCGAACAGCCCCCCTGCTCACACCCCCTCCGTCAGGAGCAGAGAATGTCAGAGTGAGAGAGAGAAAAGCAAACAATCAAAAATCAATACGTGCTGTTTGATCTTTTAAGTATGCGAAGCACCGTGCTGGAAGCATATCGCTTGACAAATCAGCCATATGTAAGCCCAGCAAGAAAGAGAGCAATGTGAAGGTAATCTTTCAGCGTATATTGAGGAGCGGCCGTATCCTCTAGGGGTGCAAACAGCCCCCGTGCTCACAATATATTTGAGGAGTTTTATTTAATACGTAATACGCGCTCTGGTTGGATAGCTTCTCAGCCATCTGCCAATAGCATCCCTTGTATGAAATCAACTGGGCAAACCAACTGAGGAAGCATGTACCAGAAATTAAAAGACCCATTGTCCGCAGAAATCCGCGAACCAGCAAAAAATCCGAGATACATATTTAAATATGCTTACATATAAAATCCGTGGTAGAGTGAAGCCGCGAAAGTCGAAGCGCTATATAGCGAGGGATTACTGTATAAAAAAATTAATGGTGGGCTGGGCTGTCCCTTTCAAGTGTCTCAAGGTATTTGGCAGGGCTTTATCTTGTCTGGTATTTTATTTTCGCTTCACTTGAGGGTATGATCATTTCTTGCTGCCCTGGAGAGTCCAAAGACAGGTGGTGGCCTATGCTGATGACATCTCTGTAATTTTTTTTTTTGGTTCTTTATTTCACCTTATACAATTTCTTACATTAGGAATTTTATTAGGTTTCACATACCTCTTGGGGTCAGAGTGCAGGGACAGCCATTGTACAGTGCCCCTGGAGCAATTGAAGTTTAAGGGCCTTGCTCAAGGCCTCAGCAGAGTAGGTTCTTTTTTGGCATTGACGGGGATTTGATCTGGCAACTTTGTGGATACCAGCGCTGATCCTTAGCATCAGAGCCACCACTCTGCCCCAAATTGTAATGCTGTCAGAACCATACACTGTTAATTTGGCAGCATTTAAAGATGTGTCATCAGCTAGAGTCAATTGGGATAAAAGTAGTGCATTTCTAAGGGGAAACTGGGATACTGTAAAACCTTTGGTATGTCCAGGAAGGCTACACTGGAATAGATTAGCTTTTAAAATCTTGGCAGTTTTTATTACAGATTTTAGAACAGTAGACCATAATTGATCTGGAGTTTTGGATTAAGTCCATGACAGATTACAGAGATGGAGATTGTTAATTTGAAAACTATCATTCTGTGGAAGGGTACTCATTATTAATAAATTGGTCTGTTGTATGTTGTAGCAGAATTTATTTGTTGTGCTGTCCCCAACCCCAATCTCATTATTTAAAGAGATATAGAGAAGACTTTCTTCTGGAATGGCATGCACTGGGTGAGGAGAGGTGTGGTACGTCTTCCCATAGATGAAGGAGGTCAGGGACTGGTGGATGTTTTCTGCTCAATAGAGATCTTTAGGCTTTTGGCGTAACAGCCTTTGCTTTATGCACCAGACCCGCTGCCCTTGAAGTCCTTTTGCTTTTTATCATTTGGTGGGGGTTTAAATTTTGACACAGATTTTCCTTACTGATGCAAGCACATTTGCTTTATTAGTCTTGACTTTTAATATAGTTGAGAGCATGAGCTGATAATGTCATTTTAATTTAGTTAATGAGATGGTAGAGAGTAGATATAAAGGTGACCTTACCTCTCTGGTTTTTAGATGAGCCACTAATATGGAATAACGTTTTAAAGTGTCCTCTTTTGGAATCAGCTAGTTAAATTTGCAAACTAGCCAAAAAGGGAGTTACTAAGGTTGTCCATTTGTTTGATAAGAACAAACAAACCTGGAAAACTGCATTTGATTTTGTTGCTGAGCTGGGTGTGAGGTCAGTGTGCCTGATCGGAGCTCTGCTGGGCCAAATACAAAGAGCATTCAAAAATCTAGGGGATGGACCACTTTGAGAGGAGACCACCGCATTAGTGAAGAATTTAGAAATTGAAGTTTTTGTGAAAACCAACACTGTAGACGTTGCAAATTGTCCAGGGAAAATGTTGCAGATTGACGAGAAGCAGCTTATTTAACTGTTTAGGGAAGAAATCTTTATATAAAATGTGTGTTAAATTATCACACTTTCATGCTTTAAAGGACTTGCAAGGCCATCGGTGGTGGGCCATTTTAAAATAAAACATCACATTCACAAACATTGTGAATTTCCCATTGGGATTAATAAAGTATCTATCTATCTATCTATCTATCTATCTATCTATCTATCTATCTATCTATCTATCTATCTATCTATCTATCTATCTATCAGAGAGCTTATTTTGCCCAAATTAAAATACATAGCCATACAAACTCAAAATGCTTTCTTTCATTTAAATATCATTAATAGTATTTATGTACTTTTTGCAATTTTAGAGTTTTAAATTTAATATAAAATGGGACTTACTTTATACTGTATATTTATATTATGAACAATTTACCATATTTGATATGGCATTCAATGTACTGTAAATATGAGGCAATGCAATTGAATCGCTAAAATATGCAATTATTTCTTATGGTTTGTTCCCCCCACACAACACTAAAATTCTGCCCATGTGTGGAACTGATGTCAGCCAGCCTCTGTTATTAGATAATCGTTCCTCTTTATAGCTTCCCTACAAATTTCAATTAGACTTCTTCTCAGTTTAAATTATTTATTCTGTTTAATTTTTATTTTATGTTTTTTTCCCATCAGGTACTTGCCCATATCACGGATGGTCCTTGTACTATAGTATCCATGTACACATTGAATGCTATTACACTGGCAAGTGTGCTTAATTCAATTTATGGAGTGTTCAGAGCCTACCTCGGCAGCACACAACAAAGAGGGTCTCACTCACCCATGTTAGACCCTGACCTGCACATCATTGTGAAGAAAACAGGAACACCCATGAGGAAAGCATGTGAAAAGCAAACTGGAGTGGAAATCTGGGAGCTAGCAGTGTTAACCTCTGTGCCATACCATTAGCAGAGATATAGATGTGGCTCTAAGTGAAGTAGAACTAAAAGAAATCCATAAAATGAGTCAGATTCTTTTTTCTTTTAAAAGCACTGTTATGGGTTTCTTCCGGGTGCTCCAGTTTCCTCCCACAGTCCAAAGACATGCAGGTTAGGTGGTTTTCGATGCTAAATTGGCCCGTGTTTGGCCTGTGATGGACTGGCACAATGGCACCCTGTTCAGAGATCATTCCTGAATTTTTTCCTATGCTAGCTGGGATAGGCTCCAGCCCCCGCGAACCTTTTCAAGAATAAACAGGTCAGAAAATGACACAATGAGACATTTTTAAAATTTGAAATTTGTACAGGAACAAATAAAGAAGGTATTCATTTTGTTGTGGGATTACAAAAATCACCCTTTTAATTTTAAAAGCAGGCACGAGAAAATAAATTTTTATATATATAATTAAAATAAGTTGTATTTTATTTACAGCAGGAGCCACCAAATAGATTTGACCTGAGACTAAATTATGACAGGACAAATTTGGGCCAGGACAGACAACCCAAGATTTGATGGAGGAAGGACTGACTCACAGACACAAGTAATACCGTGTTTCCCTGAAAATAAGACTGGGTCTTATATTAATTTTTGCTCCAAAAGATGCACTAGGGTTTATTTTCAGGGGATGTCTTATATTTATTCATGTACAGCAATGTACATTTATCCAAATACAGTCATGTCATCTTCTTCTGGAATATCGTCATAACTCTCCATGTTCAAACCCTGAATTCCAGCCTGAATTTCTTGCTGCATCAGCCACTTTTTGGATCCTCCAGGATCGATGTGCATGCTTCGATGTTTGATGATTGGTTCGATGTGGTGAAGCAAAATGCTGACATACAAATGTATTCGTGGTGCTTTAACATTCAAGCGTTGCATATTCCCCAAAGTAATGACACGATATATTTTAAAAGTCTCGCATACCATCTTCTGTGCTGTCTTTTTTTTTTTTTTGCACTTTTACAATACCATCAGAATGTATGGTGGCGTATTTGAGCCACAGAGAAAAAAATAAGGACATAACGAAAATGTCTATTTTGTGATTAAAGTAAAAATTTCGGCTTTAACCTCGAAATGTCCATTTTAACCTCATAGTTTACTTTATCAGAAAAGCAGACCATTGTAAACGTCATCTTAAAACCGACCCAGTTGTTAAATCACAACGCACTTCTGGGGCTTCCTCCTGACCTGACAGCAGTGGCAAGCAGCATCGCCACACAGAGCACATTAAATTTATAATATTCCAGCTCTCTGCACATTTAGAATTCTTAGATTTATACTTGATATCACTTTCATGATGAAATGCATTAAAATATGTACAGTATGTTACATTTTACAGATAAATCGTTAAATTTGTTTAAATAATGAATACTGTTAATAGTTACACATATGGAGTGGCATGGTGGCAGAGTGGTAGCGCTGCTGTCACGTCCCTTGTGATCCCTGCCTGGAGTTTGCATGTTTTCCTGGTGGGTTTCCACAGTGGGTTCAGTTTTCCATCCAAAGACATGAAGGTTTGGGGATTTGGTGAAGCTACAATGACGCCAGTGTATGTGTGTGTGCTTGTGTTCACCTTGCGATGATCTGATGCCCTGTCCAGGGATTTTGTTTGTCTTGCACCAATGCTGCTAGAATGGTCGCATCCCTGAATTGATGAATGTAATCATTAAACATCCTTTTCAGAGATATTGTGGCACGGTGTCCTTGGAATTTAATGGATGTTTCAGGCACACGCGTCACATTGCGTGAAGTATAAACCTGGTCTTAGGCGTCTTACTTTTCAACTGACGATCTTGACTAGGGCTTATTTTTGGGGTAGGGCTTATATTACAGAGCAGCCTAAAAATTATGCTATGACTTATTTTTGGAGTAGGTCTTATTTTCGGGAAACACAGAAGTTAATAGTTTTTGGAAAGACTGTTGCATTAGCATTTTTCTGACCTGAATTAACTCCCATTTTCAGCTTTAGGAGTACATAAACTCTTCAGGAGAGTCGCCATCTTCGTGAGCTCTCCTCACCATGTCCATTATTTTCAGCACAGCTCCTTTAATGCCACTTCAGCACATATAACTCTACCACTACAAATTTTCAACCAGCCATTTCCTCACAAGTCAGAGTCTCAATATTATTGTTAAATTCTAATGCAAAATAAAAGTGCTATACATAGAAGATCCAAGGCTAATGCAAAATGAAACTCCATTCAACAAAACAGACTCAAAGTGGAAATAAAATTACCAGTAACCACTAATGCAGTGGAACCTTGGTTCACGACCATAATTCGTTTCCAAAACCGAAGTAATTTCTCCCATAGGATTGTATGTAAATACAATTAATCCATTCCAGACCGTACGAACTGTATGTAAATATATTTTTTTAAAGATTTTTAAGCACAAATATAGTTAATCATACCATGGAATATACAGCGTAATAGTAAACTAAATGTGAATAAAACTGAGAAAACCTTGAACAACAGAGAAAACTAACACTGCAAGAGTTCGTGCTATAGCGCTGCAAACCCCTCGCTAAAAACACTTTTTTTAATGAGTTTTATACACAGGGAAAAAAAATGAACTTTTGAAAAAGCCGTAGTTTAATAAACCACCAAGAAAAGTAACATTGCAACAATGTACGGTACGAACCGATCACTGTAAACAGAAGTGAAGTGGAGGTTAAAATCCAGTAGAAAAAAGTCTTCATTAAATATAACAAGGTTAAAACAATGCTGGAATCTGTCTCTTTAAAAACAAGCCCTTATGCAGCCAGCCCTCTCTCTCTCTCTCGTGCACGTGTGTGTGTCTCTCTCTTCTGTGCGCGCATGTGTTTCTCGCTCTAGCGCGTGTGTCTCTCTCTCTCTCGCGCGCGCGCATATGTGTGTGTGTGTCTCTTGCGCGTGTGTGTATCTCTCTCATGCATGTGTCTCTCTCTTGCTCCCTGCACAGGGAATGCACAGGGAGAGACTGAACAAGTGCGGAAATCATCGGAGCGCACAAACCGAAAGGGAAACTGGCTTGTTCGTATACCAAGTGTGTGGTCATGAACAGTTTGGCGAACTTTTTTGTGGTAAACCGATTTGTACGTATTCAGAGACGTTCGTGAACCGAGGTTCCACTGTACACAAACATTTGTAAACTACCTCAAACGTTGGTTCTTTTTATTTCTTCCTGCAGTATTGAAATGTGGAAGGGAGTCGGTGTAAATTAGGCAGATGAGTGCTTATGCTGTGCTGAATTCACATGTAGCAAGTCTTGTAAATGACAGTGCTCAAAAATCCTTACACCCAGAACTGCTTGCCAGTAATACTTGCTGCCCTCTAGAATGCTTTATTAACTTGAACCAAACAGGTGTCATTATACATTTTCATCTTCTTAACAAGTACCAAAATATCAATATTTTCAACTATTTCATCATGCAACATACTTAAATCTATCAAATCCAGGCTTACTGTTATTTAGCAGCTTACTGTTACTTAGCTGAAGCATTCATGCACTATCGGACAGATGGTAAATATGAGTTTCCAAGTCAGAAATTCCATGTGAATGCCCTACAAATATGTTCCAGGTTGGACAATTTGCAGAAAACATAACTATATGAATTCTCCAAGTTATAACAAAGACCTTCCATATTAGTCAGTTGTATAAGGAAAAAAAACATACAATCTGCTCATCCAGAAATGCCTTTTTTGTGTTTGAAATGTGCATGGAGTGATATGATACACATTACATATGTTTAGTTTGTGTTTTTTGCTTTTGCAAAAAAACATCCCAAATAAATCGACAGTGATCTCTCATTTCTGAGAGTCTGATTCAAAATGCACATGAACAGACTGAAACAAGAAGAGGAATTATCACAAGTCGCAACTCTGAAAACTCTGATAGCACATGAACACTGCATTGGTCTCAAAGATTACTGCATGTTTCTTGCAGGGTTAGTCACTTCCAATGGAGACTGCTGGAGATAGGTACAAAGGTTTTCACTCACCACTCTACGGGATTTTGGAATGGGAAAGCGCAGCATTGAAGAATACATACAAGAAGAGGCTCAGCACCTGGTAGAAAATCTACAAAAAACTAAAGGTACAACTTGGAGAAGTTGCATTGCCAATAGTGCCATGTTAAGGAATGAGAGAAATGTTTTCAGTACTGAATTATGATGCTAAATTGGTTCTATTCAGGTATTCAGTTGTAATTTTTGTATGCATTTAGTCCAGCAGTGTGCCTAGAGGATAAGGCCCTGGACCATAAAAGACAAGTCTATTTAGCAGCAGACAGACACCCCATGAATAATATGTTCTTTTATTTTGAACATAATGCTAGCCCAGAATCTTCCCCCAGTGCCTCACAGTAAAATCACCTTCACAATGGCATTAAGTGCTGGTATTTCTCTTACACAATGGCAGAAAACAACAGTATAGTTCTGTTTAAAATTTTTTTCTTTTACTTTCTCGTATACGTAACAGAGAAAGTAGAGTAATCACGAAAAAATTCGACCTCTGGATTTTGACGAATCTCCACTTTTCATGCACTCCTGAACACATTTCAACCATTTTGTAATTATGTCTGTGTTTGTGTGTGTGTGTCTATGTTGTAAAAATATCAGACTCGAGACACTTAAAAAGGTTTGGGGCAGCCACCCGTGTATTATCCCTGGCTGCAATGGGTTTTGTAATGAGAAAGAACTGTCTTCGAAAGAGTCCAAAAGTGAACTGAACAGAGTTTGTAGAGATGGTGGTTTTAAATGTAAAGATCGGAAGTGACATAGGGGAACCAAAAGTGACCTTCTGACGTCACAACTGGAAGTGATGTCGTCGTAGGCGCCGGAACCAGAAATGACATTGTCCTAGGCGCCAGAACCGGGAGTGATGTATTCAGGGATGAGTCAGACAGGATTTCCTGCAGCTGGTCTGCAGAGACAACAGAAGAAGGTTTAGTGCACCCCGCAACCCCCTAGCCTGGCATGGATTTACCCTTACTTGGTACATACAACGTCCCCCTGTTTGCACGTGCGTGACAATGTGTATTTACGGAAACATGATAACTGTGAGCTAGATAAGTAAAATTTGGCATGTGGATGTACATTAAAATGTTAGTTTTCTATCAACTTTTGGGCAACATACATGAACCAGAAGGGGTACTTTACCTGAACACATTTCAAAATTTTTCAAATAATCTGGTACATAGTTTAAATAAATAATTAATTGAAATTTTATATAGTACTTTTTCATATGAAATTGCATTATACGAAAAGGAAAAATGAATGAAACTTTATCATCGTTAGTTAGGATAAGCAACACATATATATAGCATTTTACCTTAATCGGATAACCGCATTACTACCATTATATAAATATAGATTAAAAATTTAAATTTTGTATGATCATTATTTATCATTAGATATAAAATTTGACCTTGATCAGGTGACTGGAAGGGGTATATTACTGACCACAGAAAACAATCAGATTTGAAATTTCAGTTTGATCGGATTATTGGAAATAATTCTTTGCTATATAAACTTGTATTATAAACAAAGATAATTGATTGAAATTTTGTAAGAAACACACAGATACAAAGTTTCATTATAATCTGACAACCGGAAGTGGTATCTACGCTATTGACTGGAGATCAATCCAGATTTTTTATGCTTTACCTGTGATGCTTTAAAAAAGATTAGAAAATTGGCACCTATCAATGCCCTTAACAAAATAACTATAGTTAGTACATGGAAGTATATTTCCGACATTTGGCATGGATCATTGTGTCACATCTGGTATAATAAAAGTTTATTACCTCAGTATTGACATTTTTATGGGCATCAAATTTGTGTCTGTCTTTTTTACCCAAAACTATGGACAACATTTCAATATGCTTTCTTGACAGTTGATTCTGTGATATTGTTGAAGCAGGTTTATCTGTTAAACAAATTATCCTATTTCGACATTTAGGTACTTGTTACTGTTTTTCTTAAAGCAAATTGTGTTCCACAATTGTTTTGAGCTGTAGTTTTTTTAAAGTTTACTTTTTGTTTTTTTTGGTTTTGTTTTTAAAATATAGTCATTTTAGTGATTAAATAGTGTTGGTGAAATTTTCTTCATTGTGCTGGTTCTGACTTTTCACGAAAGGTTATTAATTCATTGGTGAAATTACACAATTAAGTGTTAGTAAGTATTTGTGTTCAATACTTATCACGTATGATTGGTTACATATGAACACTAACAGTGGATAAGTTTGTTTTTCATCATTACACGTTATTTTGTCAACGAAACAAATTTGTTTTATCGGTAATTACGGTGATTGTTTGAACTAATTTAATAAATTATATTATGATCAATGAAATCATTGTTTTATAATTTTTCCGGTGAGAGATCATTTTTAATTAAAGTATAGAAATTTGACATTTACATACCGTACCTTTCTGACTTGCACTATGCATTTAATTCTGTGTCCTTACGTTTAATTCCATGAATTGTATTTCATTTATGTTTTGATATTTCATCAATTTTGTACTGTTTGTGAATTAATTGACATTTCTTTTCATTTTTCATATTTTTTTGATTGCCTAAACTTTTTTTTTTATTACTTTACATATACTTATATGTTTAGATTATATATGTTTACATATCTATAATTATAATTTAGTTAAAATTATCTATTTTTTATCTTCCTTAGTTCCTTACCATCTTTTATTGGTCATTCAAAATGGTTGTTGTCCTGATCTTTTGGAAATCTGGTAACCCTGATAGTACTAAACACACACCAGAAACTCCAGTTTGAACAACCTGCATACACCATACAGAGTATATTGCTGAGATTGAATGTGTGTGTGTTTATAAGCATAATATTGCATTCATTTTCATGCTACATTTCAGCATGCAAGCACATGCCCATTTCCTCCGTCTCCACCATTTGGTAACCTTCAGACATTTTTGGTATTTTATTTATCATCACCGGTTTTTACACACGGTCAAGCACATATTATTTGGTATTGAGCAACTTCAACAACAAGCATAATGTAAAAGTTCTTCAAACAGAAAAGCAAGGAAAATTAATTCATAATGAAGACCGAATATTGCCAAAATATTGTGTATATGGAAGTATTTTCTGTTTGAATTTGTTATTTAATTCAATAAGGAGTTACGTAAGTATAGAAGTGTATATATACAACTGGCATATAAGCATGCAAGTTATATCTATGCATAGAAGCATATAAGCATACAAATTATTTCTGTGTTTTCTCATCCTCCTTTCCTGTTTACAGCAGTAAGTGCTATGCACCCATCCAGTATTACAACCTTCTTTCTACAGACGGCAGGGTGTGCTGTTATGGCTAGTGTGTACCAATAGGGGGCATTGCAGCACCCCAGGCACAACAGCATAGGAAAAGTTCCAGATGTCAATACATAGCTTTATTTCTACAAATACCTTACATACACTCTAGAGCTCCAATAATTTGACTCTTCCCTTCTCCACTCCTCCCGAGTGAGTTTCGTCAAACTTCTCTCCCAACTCTGATTCCCCAGACGAAGCAGAGCAATTACCTTGATACCAGACCGGGAATACTTCCTGTGCTATCACACTGCATCCAGGAAGAACTTCCGGGCGAGGCGCACCCTCCCCTTCACAGGCAATCCTAAGATAAGAGATGAGATAAGATAAGAACTTTATTTATCCCGAGGAAAGCCAAGCAAAATGACACCTTTTATTGGCTAACTAGAAAGATTACAATATGCAAGCTTTCGAGGCAACTCAGGCCCCTTCTTCAGGCAAGATGTAATACAGAAACTGAAGTTTCCTATGTTTATATACACACTCTAGGACAAGAAACAACATTGGTAAATATTTAAATGAGAAATTTTGTATGTAAAAAATTAATAGATTCATTCAGGCTAGGGTTAATTTAGCAAGAGAGAAAAGAACAATGTATTGTCAAGATCTCTGGATAAGATAACTGTCCAACAAAGTCTTTTGAAGTTTGTAATGAGTTTTATCTCTGGATAAGATAACTGTCAACACCCTAGTACTACTTTATCCCGAGGGAAATTCTTTTGTCATATACATGCTCAGTGCAACAAGAGGAATAAAGATAAGGTAGTCAAGAGTTTAAAAAGAACAGTAGTAATAGTGCAAACAGAATAACAACTCTAAACAAAGTAACAAATAACTCTAACTAATAGTTTGTATTATAACTGTATAACTAATTTGTGCAAAGCAACAAACAACTATAACTAAAACTATAACAGATATAATAAAACAACAGATTATTAGTGCAAGTGGTTATGAAAAGTGACTTAGTGTTTGTGCCATGAATAAATGAGATAGCAGCATGTGATGATGGGATGAAACAAACATTCAGTAACATACAGATGAGTAAATAAAAAAACCAAATGAGACCTAATGACAAAAATTCTGAAAAAGATCACCTACAGAATGATCCTGCTTCCAGCATCGACTTCTAGGGACAGCCAAGGAAAGGAACCACTAACCAACCTGACTGGGTTGCCCGAACACCCACATCTTTCCATTAAAATGGTCTCCTGGTCAGGTAAGGAACCGTCCATCCCAGCCTGGATGCCAGCCAACCTGTGTTGTCTATTATAGTTGTTAAATAAAAACAGCAAAAGATGGGAAAACAAGTCATATGTATGATAAGAAGTAAACTTTATCTTAAAATATAAGCTTAAACCAGTTTTTCTGGTTCCTAAAAGTACCCAAGTGCAGGATGACCTCGCAGGTAGATAGCAGTACTCTAAAAAAATGTAAAAATGAATGCTATACCACAATGCATCTGTTTTTTGAAATAACTGATTGGTTTATGCCATTCTATCAGCAGTTAACATGCAGTTACAGTACATTGAAGCTTATAACTATTATAAAATAATACATTACATAGGTCTTCAAAACCTAACTCATTATTTTAATTGTGAATAGTTATTTATATTTGCATTCAAGTACACAATTAAAATATATTTAAAATGTTTTCATTACATTTAGGTACAAAATTGAAAGAAATGTAATTAAAATATAATAAATTACACAGTTTAGTCACATATACAATATTGTTCTAAATCAGTTTACAATGACAATATTTAGTCAATCTAATATTTTTAAACAGATTTGTAAAGAAATAAACAATACATATTCATTGACGTACATTTAACTTCACTGGCTTTTACCACTTCTTAGTTTTTTGATCCAAAACTTTGTTGGGCGGCTGTCATTTGCCACTTTTTCTGGTGCGTCCCAGTGAATTATCCAGCAGTAGCCTGCCATCATAGTGACATCCCAGTGTCCCTGGTCCCTTCTTTTCTTGTCCTTGATATCCCGGTAGAACGTTTCACCTTCATCTTCACTCACCACTTCAAGGTTTTCAGGAAAAAATTCCAAATGCAAATCGAAAAAATTCTGTAACAACCTGATTCCTTAAACTTAACTAATACATTTTTCATTATTTGTTTATAATTTGGATCTTTAAGGTTACCTACATACTTAGAAATTATTTCTTTGACATACCAAAACTTCTTGTTCCAGGTTGTTCATCGCATCATCAGATTCTGCTTCAGAAATCAGCCCTCTTTCAAACCCAGACACTTTCTGCACAAATACATAAAACAGGCTCCTTCTTTTGGTTGAGATTTGACAAACTGCTTCATTAGACCAAGCGTAATATGAAGCAGTGGTAGCAGCACTTAACTGGATCCACCAGGCTAGGTCTGATGATGTTTTTGGCACTACCTTTAGTATTTGTCTAGCTGGCTATTCCTTCTGAACCCAGTGAAACTTCTTGGCCCGGCTTTCCCACTCATAAAGAAATTTTGGGAATTGTGTATGCCCGAACTGTTGGTAGAATTCATCACTGTGTTCAATTCTAGGTATATTCTAACTTTATCTCTTAATAAAAGAACTATTTTGCTTTATACTAGGGGGCTTTGCCAACCCCTGGGTTTGGTTATCCAGATATACAATTTAAAGAGATTGTTATTCTAATTTCATTCATTTTTTGTTTCTTGATATTTGCCAGTAATAAAGCTGTAGTGAATGAGTTATCCCCCCCACCCCCTGGGGCTGCTAGTGCCGTGCTGCATGATCTGCATGTCGCGGTGCGCTACGATCATTTAAAAGCCTGTACAGCAGCTGTACTTTTATCTCACTTCTTTGTCTCTCAGGACTTTAAAGTGTCTCTGAGAATTTGTTTGTAAATAGGGAGTGTTGTGCACATAGTCTCACAGGACTTCAAAGTGTCTTCCGAGAAGATCAGGTCTTGTCTCCCTTGTCTCCCTCCCAAGATTTTTTTTTTATAATAGTGAGATATAGATTTTAATATTAGAAAAATGTAAATTCAAGCAAATTATCATTAAAATGAAATACTGTTATTTAATTATAGTGCAAAATAAATAATTGGCTTCTAAAAAATGTGCTTTTTGAAAAAATGTTAAGTGACAGAGTTCTTTGTGAATATGCATCATATATATTATATATATAGTATTGATTTTTCTAGTTTCTAAATGTTGTGATTGTCTTTCGATTCTGAGTATTAAGTTGTAAGATTTGGACTGGTTTGCTTTGAACTACATTTCTAGGATTCATTTCATACTAATTGAGCTGGTGTTATAGTTTTATTTATTTCCTGATCATACTTGGATTATGTATAATAACCTTTCCAGAATTTAGGTAAAGGCAGATATGCATTTGAGTTATTTGTCAGCAAGACAGAAATATTCTAATTCATTGTGTTGGTTTCATCTTAGCAGATGTGGAAAGCTGTCCTATTATCCTGTAAAAAAGTTTTGAAATACAAAAGATGAGAATTGCTGAGGCTTTTAATTCACTTATTCTAGTAAGTATTTTTTTCAGTGTTACCTCTGAAACATCCCTTGTTAACTGAAGTTTCCATTGCTGTTTTCTTAAGGAAAGTAATAAGGCTGAGAGTCCATTTCACTATAATAATCTGCTGGAGTGTGTTAAAGATCTTTTTCTGGCTGGTACAGAGACCACCAGCACCACACTGCGATTTGGGTTGCTGGTTCTAATTAAATTTCCACATGTACAAGGTATGTCAATTAAACTTTCTCTCTTAGGTTTCTGCATTTTAATTTTGATGAGCTGACAACCATGTATCCTGGTGCTTGTCGAGCTTGGTAATGTTTTATTTTACAGTATATTACTTAGCCTACCTGTAAAGGTGTGGCTCATGCCAGGATTTGCTTCTTCATTCATTCAGAGAAGGTTCAAAAAGAGATTGCTGAAGTAATTGGTCTTAAGCGTTCTCCCACTTTGGCAGATAAAAAGAAGATGCCTTATACAAATGCAGTGATCCATGAAATCCAGCGGTTGGCTGATCTGACCCCAATGAGTGTCCCACATGCCACCACTGAAGACACCCACTTTAGAGGCTACGTGATTCCAAAGGTGAGATACTTTTTCCAAGTTTACGTTTACTGGTATGTTTACAGAGTATAATGAATTCTTTACTTGCATCCCTCCTCATTCAGTAACAGTATAACAATACTAACAAAAAATACAAAGTATATATAGAATACAACAGATATAGTTTGTGTTTTTTTTAATAAATTTGCAAACATTTCTAAAATCCTACTTCCACTTTGGAATTCTGGGGTATTGAGTAAGGCTGAATAAAGTGAAGGTGTTAGAATATTTTCTGAATCCACTGTGAGTGTGTGTGTACATATTGTGGTCATCTGAAAAACATGACAGGTTGAAAGACAACAGAAATGTTAAGGTGTCAACCTGACTTTTCCTGTTTACTTCCAAATTTTAAACAATGTGCAATGACACGAAAACAAACAAAAATGTGTTGGCCTCTGGTGTTCTGCTATCACTGCCTATTAAGGCTTCATCTTTCACTTTGCTCGGGGTTTGAAGGAGCTCCATCTCTTCAGGTTTCAAGTTAGCAAGTGACACCTCCTTCCAGGTGGCTTGGCTCTCATGAACATGGGTCCAGAAGGTGCGGAGTCACTTACCCTCAGTGGGTGGTTCCTAAGCACTGTGGAGGCAAAGGGAGACAATACAGTTAGCGGCAGCACCCCCTCTCAGCCCACGGTGGAATTACATACCTTGGAGGAATCTGGATGGAAATCCTCTGATAAGCATGTATAACTATATTTACTGTATAAATATTCACACACATTTTATATTTGGGGTGTAATGATATGCTGTATCTTTTAATATCCACATGTACAGCCTTATGCACATGGACAGCTGCCTCAAACAAAGAGACTTGATAGTTACTAGCTCTGCATAATTGGGTTGTCTTCGGACCTAAGCTACATCTGTGCCAAATACCAAACAGGTACCTACTCAGCGTGCTGCTTCAATTGAAGACATCTCTTCTTAGCTACTAACCCTTGTGGGAATATGACAATCACCCACACCAGGTGCCCCTATCACTATACCTTGAATATATTATCATGTAGGTTCCTATATTTGTTATTTTGGTTCAATGACACTATAGTTACTGTTAACTATATTGTTTATATGAGCGTTAGGTACTGTATATCTCCTTTATAGTGTTCCACATGTTCAGCCTTACCTGCACTTGGACAACTGCCTCAAGCAAAGAGACTTACTAGCTCTGTACAAGCAGACCTAATGGCTGTCTTCAGACCTGAGCTACACCTGTGCCAATCACCACAGCAGGTGCCCACTCACCACGCTGCTTTCTTTTGAAGACAACTGTTCTCAGCCACTAACCCCCAAAGGAATATGCCAATCACTCACACCAAGTGCTCTTAACAGTATACTTTAACCGAATCAAGCAGTATGCAATCAATATTATTATAGAACAAAATTAATAAAAGCACAGCAAAACAGATGGTAGAAAAAGTAGGAAATATATTTGAAAAGTTTCTTAAAAGGATAGGAAATATGATTGAAAAAGAGTCTTATTAAAAAATATTTTTTGAAAATACAGGTGATGGAAGTTGAGTCTTTTCAAGTCTGGTTACTGAGTTGCTTCAGACTGTTGTTCAGTCCACAGAGGGTCTTGCCAATTTCTTTGAGTTCTTCTCTCTTTTGTTGGTCCCTTCTCTGGTTTCCTTGCTTTTCTCTCTTCTGCCCTGCTCAGCATGCATCCCAAAATTAAAGGCTTCACTTCAAGTGGAATTAACAATGATTACAAGAATAATCAATAAGTGTTTACCTTTCCCATGCAGCTTGTCTATTCAGATCTTGATATAAATAAAATTAGTTTTGCACATTCCAAAGAAATTAAGCAAAATGTAAACAGATCAATAAAAAGATTAAAAGTTTATATCAATACCTAGAAGTATGTACTAATATTAGTTAAAAGGTACAAAATATGAAATAAATATTTCAACAGGTAGAATTATGGAGTTTAACTAAAACCAAGCAGTCTTGAGTTTTACGAATTGTTTAAGAAGGTTATAGTCCCAAAATGTTAAAGTTCAGGTGGTCCTAAGTGTAGGCTTGTTTAATCAGTATTAGGTCACACAGTTTCAGTTTTGACTTGCTTGCAGCCCAAATTCCTATTTTGTATATGGTTGGATTCATAGTTCAGTATTGTGAGTTTTGAACATTTAATCTTCATGCCCATACACATGCCAAACCTATAATTTTTGTTAGTACTTTTAGAAGTCATGCAATGCATACAAAATGAATGGCAGAACCAGAATGCTAATTTCAAAGTGGATGGGAACAGCTACATTGTTTAAATTGTTTTGTTAACTGAAAAGCTCCAATATTGTATTGAAATAAAATTTGAGGAAAGTTGATCTCTTTCTTCCTTCTATGTAATGTAGGGTACAATGGTGATGCCATTGCTTCATTCTGCTATGTTTGACAAGAAACTATTTAAATCTCCTCACTCATTTGGTGATATCATAAAAATGATATCAAGTATACATCTTAGTATTTAAATTGTTCATAGAGCTGTAATATCATGAATGTAATGGATTCTGTGTCCTGTCAGCATAAGAGAATGGCTGTTTAAGAAGTACATAGTGATTCACACACATAGAATACATAGAAGAACACATAGAATGCAAAGCATTTAACGTACTACTTTAGTTACGATGGGATTGGAGAAACTAGTGAATGATTTTAAGATGAAGTTTATGACATTCTACTTTAGTGACAAAATAAACTATGTGATTAAAGTGGAAATTTCTACCTTTGTTTTCCACTGTGTCCCTGTTTTTTTCTTTTCTCTGTACCATAATACGCTTCCATATGACACTCAGACAGTGGGCTACGACTTGCCTTTTGATATCTGACCATTTTTTTTTATTCTGGGCACTGTACAACTTTCTGAACTTGAGCTTTTGAGTTTCTCCGACACTCTGTCACTCGATCAACTTTCTTTTGTTGTTTATACCACTGCTTAAACCAACAAATAGTACATTTTTCCTTGCCTCCACTTGATATTCGCTGAAATTCTTCTTTTTTCCCCATGCTTTTACCATTGTCTTTTCACAAAACGCTGAACATAGGAGGCTATTTATATTAATTTGCATATTCAAAGAGGCATAATTCTGGAAGGAGTCGGGGTGGGGCGGCAGGCACATGCGTTACATTACACGCTGACTGGGATTTATGTAGTGGAAGAACATGTAAGTTGGTGTATGCACAGATTTATGCATCCGGATTTTTTTGTGTGCATGCGCATTTCTGTTTTTTTCCCGTACACCATGTTTTAGTGTGAATTCTACGCACAGCCTTATACATGAGGCCCCAGGCCTTTTTGTGCTCTGGACAGATAAAGATTAAGTTGTTTGGGCAAAATACTAGTAGACATGTTTGGTGCAAACTGAAAACACTGTTTCAGCAGAAGAACATCATACTGACAATGAAGCATGGTGGTGGAAGTCATATGGTTTGGGTTTGTTTTACTGTTTTAAGGCCAGGGCAGCTTGCCGTCTTCAAGCCAACTATGAATTCTGCATCATATCAAAACATGCTTGAGGAGAATGCGAGGCCATCTGTCAGAAAGTTGAGGTTGAATTAGTAACCTTCCAACTATAATAATGACCCAAAGCACACTAGCAAATCCAGCAACAGATTGTTCAAAAGGAAGAACATGAAAGCTATGGACTGGCCTAATTAAAGCTGTAAATAAAATACCATTGGAATGTTTAGGACAGTTTTGAAATAGGCAGTTGTGGTGGATTGCCGGCTTCTTACTCCGGCACTCACCCCCCAGGCCGCCAGGAAGAGCTCTCCGGACAGCATAAACGTGCCCCGAGTTCCAGCAGGGCCTCATGGGCTTTGTAGTTTCTACACACAGCCCTGCTGGATACCTTGGGGGCCACCAGGAGTCGCTGTAGGGGGGCTCGTGGGCTCTTATGTGCCCTATAACCCGGGAGTACGTCATGGTCACGTGACAGGAAGAAATGACATGCTCCCGGGTTGAAGAAAAGGACTGTTTACCCTGACCCACAAGGAATAAGGAACTGTGGACTGTTGGACAGGAACACCTCCGGGTCAGGGTGTATAAAAGGACTATGGGAAAGCCCAGACATTGAGCTGAGCTGGGAGGTAGGAGGGCGAAGTGTCTGGGCGAGGAGGACAGAGTTTTGTATTAGTGAGTTTATTATATGAATAGTGTGGAGTGGAGGGTGCTTGGTGCACTGTACAAGAGTACAATAAAGAAGAATTGTGCGTATACCTGATGTTTGTTGTGGTACCTGAGGGTCCGAGAGGTGGATCAAAGCCTTATCTGCTACAATCTGTATAATGTGATATATATACTTTACTGCATTTCATCTTAAAAAAGATATCAAGAGCTCCAAAAAGATAGAGCTTGGAAATCTAAATCAACTTAGAAGCCAGTCATTATCATTTGTAAATGCGCACACTCTTCCATTGAATTGAATTGAATTCCTTTATTGTTATTACATGGTACAATGAGATTCAATATGCAAATCCTCCATAAACTTATTTTCCTAAAAAATGGTAAAATAACAACAACAATAATAACAATAATAATAATAGGATAAAAACAGTGAAACATATACAATATGAAAGCATAAGTGGCTCAGGTTATGCAATATTACAACTGTAATGTAAGTTTACAGTGAGGTAATTGTACTTATAAGTACAAACAGTTCTACAAGGAGCACTTGATGGACTGATTGAGTGCGTTTAGAGCTCTTGGGATGAAACTATTTCTGAACTGCGAGGTCCCTACAGGAAAGGCTCTGAAGCGCTTGCTGAATGGGAGACGTTCAAATAGACTGTGTGCATGGCTGAGGCAGTGTGTGCTATAAATGCTCTCCAGGGTAGAAGCTATATCCCGATAACTGTCTCTGCTCTTGACACAATCTACCGTCAAGCTTTCCGATCTGCAACTGTAAAGCTGTGATTCCAAACTCAGATATAGTGGGTTAAAATACACTGAGTGGTGCACTGAGAGTAACAACGCTAAAGCAGCTTTGGTATTTGAAATAGTTTGGCCATTCTGTGCATCATTATATGGTTACAAGATGATTACAATCAGATGTCTTAAACTAAAAAACAATATGGGGTGGAGTGGTGGCTCTGAGGCTAAGGATTTGTGCTGGTATCGAGAAGGTTGCTGGTTCAAATCCCGTCACTGCCAAAAGAGATCCTACTTTGCTGGGCCCTTAAGTAAGACCTTTAACCTGTAATTGCTCCAGGGGTGCTGTACAATGGCTGACCCTGTGCTCTGACCCCAAGGGGTATGCGAAAACTAACAAATTCCTAATACAGTGGAACCTTGAGATACGATCACCTCTGTATACGAGAAATTCAAAATACGAGGAAAGTATGAGCGAAAAATTCAGATCTAAATGCGAGCATTGGCTCGCGTAACGAGCCACGAGCCAGGCTGTGGGTATAGCTCGCGGCTTCGCGAGGGGGCGTGGTAGCAGTTGCGAACCGCGATCTGCGGTGTCTGCGTTTCTCACTTAAGTGCACAGGTGGGAAACTGCCCACATCCATGATTGTTCCTGTGGCTGATGGGCTGCAGCTGCCATGTCCTCCCCGCATATATAGAGAAGCGCGAGCCGGTTAAGGGGGAGAAGAAGTAAAAGAAAAGAGAGGAGAGAGAACGGAGGTTGCGGCAGGCAGGCAGGCAGGCAGGAGTAGGAAGTCGGTGCGGGAGAGCAAGCGAGTGCAGGCTCGCATGTAGCTGAACAGTGAGCTGAACAGGTGAGCCAAACAGCTGAAGCAGGACTGTGTAGAGAAGGTCAGCTGCATTAAGAGTGTCTCGCCTGTTGCAGAGCCCGCAGGTGAGACGCTAACAGAGAAGAAGCACCGGGGATTGTCATCTCTTTTTTAAAGACTGCATCCTTTTGACGTTTTAACCTCGTGTTAAAGGATTGTTATTCTTGTGTATTTTAAACCTCCACTTCACAACTGTTTTAAGGATTATTTATTTAAAGATTTATTGAATGCTCTACTGCACTTTGGACACCTGTTTTGATTCTTTTAATAATCAGTTATATTATTTACCAGTGTTATTTATTAAAGGTAGACTACAGTATATATAATTTATCAGTGTTATTTGTTAGGAAAATTGATTTTTATGTTAATATATTTGGGTTGCGGAACGGATTAACTGGATTTCCATTATTTTCAATGGGGAAGTTTGTTCTAGATACGAGACATTCGCTATACAAGCTCAGTGCTGGAACGAATTAAACTCGTATCTAGAGGTTCCACTGTACAAGAAATGATATAAGGCGAAATAAAGATAAAAAAAATATACTGTATATATGCCAGTTAATTTCAGTGTATTTGTTAAAGCCGCGTCAGGGATGTGAATCTAAAAAATAAAGGGAAACCACACAGGAACTAGCACTGCTTTGATGCTGGAGCCACCATTTTCCAAAACCTAACCGAAAACTTGTGTAGCAGTGGTTTGAGCTGGTGTGAGAATATGCGTGGCTTTACGCCAAGTTTAGTTTTTATACATCGCGATGTGAGTGTGGAAACGGGCCTACGCAACATTTTTGTACATACGCACCGTTTATACATGATGCCCCTGGTCTTTACCTGGATGTTCAATGACATTGTTCTTATGTTCTTTTCTGGACAACAAATGCTTGTTCCTGACACATCCATAAGTCCAATTTGTGCAGTCTCTTTCTGATCAAAGATGCATGCCCTTTGACACTTTGCAGATCCCATGATGAAATTTGGGTATTCTTGGAGACTTCTTTTATTATGAAATGGTCAGCTCTTGTGAAGACATTACTGGGCCAGCCAGTCCTGAACAAATTAGAAATCATTTGAAATCTATGCCACTTGCAGATTTTTCATTAATGTGGAATGATTAGTTTCAATTTATGTGTTGATCTTTTTAAATCTCTTTCCAGACTAACAGACATTCAAAACCTTCTTTTTGAGGGCCTTGGAGAGCTCTTGTGATCTAGGCATGATGACCTCACATGCAACAACAGAAAAGAGAACACCAGTCATAAGATATCTGTGGTTTAAATAAGACAGGGTCCACCTAAGGAGGTTTGAATCATTGGCACCTCATTTGGCTCACCTGATTGTGTGGATTTGAAGCGGTGATAAGTGGAGTGATGGACTTACTTTTTCCATGTGACAAATCTTCATTTTCTTAAATTTAGATTGTAAGAATGAATACACTATGTCATTTTTATGTGTCATTTGTTCAAATATATCACCTTTATTTGTAGGCACTGTCTGCATAAAGATCTATTGTTTGCCTGTACAGATATGCTGAAAATAATTTCCATAGGACATGCTTATTTTTTCAAATGACTGTATGTATACACACATACATAGACCACATTTCTCTAAATACTATTTGCTGTTATACAATTTAGTGATGCAAAGGTCAAAAGGGCACCAATATATATTATTCAGTAAACTTCGTTTACCGTGTGTTATTGAGTGCTTGAAACACTCTCCCCATTGTTCCATTTTTATTTTACATATTTATTTAACACCTGAGGAGAAAGGTGGCATTGGAACACCAAACATTTAAAATTGCACAGATTTGGATGTGTTGGACAGAGACCATGATATTTACATGACGAGGCCTGCTAAGAGGTATACAAATACTTATAACACAGTAGTAAGCAAATAGAATAAAAGACAAACAAGAAGTCTACATTGTAACTTGACATACCAAATCATTATTACATTCTCCTATGTAGAGCCTTTACCCTTAAAACTGAAAAATACAACCAAAACTCTATACACAGTATACAATTCAAAATATACTGACTGACTGATTTACTCACTCACCAAGAAAAAGCACTATTTCCCGTTTAGTTAAAAAATTGAAATTTGGCAGGATCGTAGATCAATTGTAGTAGGTATACACTAAAAAAGTGTCCTAGTGTGGAAAATCTTCAATTTTTGAACTGCTGACTATTTATATTAAATTCTAATTATTTTGATCAAATGAACTAGGATGAACTGAATTTACAAGACTTTAATTACAAGCATTGCATGCACCCTTTTTTATTGTACTAGTAAATTATGCATTTTTTTTCAGTCAGTTTCTTTTCCAATTAGTTTATGATCTTGAAATGGGAAATAAGTTCAGATTCCATAAAACTTGGTTTAATTATTTTACTGTATATCCTGGGGATGGGTGAACACTGTAGGACTTGAAATTACAGAATTAGTTTACAGCTTGAGAAAGGAAGGGATGCTGAGATACTTAAAAGATCAAACACTTTGATCAGAGTCATTCTTCATCCGGACAAGATAGCCAATCAAATGGGTGCAATGTCACATGTCCCGGAACCCCTTATGTGCATTTTAACATAAATATGGCTCATCTGATGGACCAAAAAGAGAAATATGAAAATGACAGAAGTGATGTTAGAAATCATGAGACACAAGACTATCTTATTTTGACGTCAGAAGACATAACCCAGGAATAAAATTGACTGCTAAACCAAAAGCCGCCCAGGACAACATCCATCCCTTGACACTTCTAATTTTCAGTAAGCTTTTCTAAGACTAATTATGCCCAGACTTTGCTGTCTATTTTATTTTGTACTATATTCTTCTATTTAGTATTACTATATAGTAGTACATATCATGTTGCTTTTATATTTTTTATACTTTGCACTTTGATCTAGAGTAATTGAAATAATAAAAAGGTACCATATGTGAGTTGGATTTGTATTTCTTATTCATGGGGTTTATCAAGACTCTTAATGTTGCTCTTTAATAATTTGAACAACTGTGGTAAAAACAAGACATATTTTGGTTATTAAGTGGCATACAACCAAAGAAGCTGCACTTTTATGTATGTTGTGATGATACCTGCAAGTTCATTAGAGCTGGTGATAGTGAATCCCTATATACAGACTCTTATGCAGAATATTACGGAGTGATTGGCAACTGGCAGCACTTGAGACTTTGTCTGGATAGGATCGCTATGTGTGTGTGTTAATCTTCAAGGGCAAGAACAGATGACCCTAATAAAGGCTTGTGGTAAGTCTCACAAACTTCATAATAATACATAAAGGAAATTTCGATGTGTCAATATTTAGGGGTTAACACCACCCAACAATATAAAAAAAATTATATACTCCAAAATGTCAAAAAATGCTTCGTCCTCTCCTCCCGACTCTGGCCACTGAGTGGTGGTGGCTGGCCCCTTTCATAGCCCACCCAGAAGTGTTCCAGGTGCTTGACCACCTGGTTCCAATTGCACTTCCGGGTGGGGCTGAAGATTTGTCCAGCTGGGCTGTGGAATCCATGCAGCACCCCCTGGCGGCCACCCCAGCTCCCAACCGGGCTGTGGAGGACTCCATCTCCCATGGAGCCCTGCTGGAGGTTGAGGCATCACCGTCGGCCAGGGAGGCTGCCACCAAGCGTCTTGGGGGAGGTATTGAGTTGCCCATGGTTGCTCCCCCGGAACATATGCAGCAGGGGTGTCCCGGCCGGGCATGGGACCCTGCCGCCCGTCACAAATATATATATATATATATATAAATTGAGATTTATTTCCATTAATTTAATAATGACTGTCATATATGTTATCAGAAGTGATTGCTTGATGATCCTAATATGGCCATTTATGAAGAGTTCTTTTTGCTGAAAATTGCTGGAAACGTGATCTTAGATAATTCTTTACATTTGTAAAGCACTTTCTCACTACTTTTTCCTGAACATTTAGCAGATTTTATTTTAATTTTGAAAATACAGGCAACCTACTTCACTTTAAATGAGCACTTTGGTGGCACAAAGAAAATTAAATCTTTGGCAAGCAACAGGTAAAACCCGGCATCACCCACTTTACTTTCCTTTGTCATGTAAGGTTTTTGCTTAAGAGACAGGTGCCAGACCCTCTTTTCTGACATTTAATGTCAGCCAAAGATAACTTCTCCTCACAGGTGTCCTCTTTGGAATGCAGTTTCTGGATTTCCTCTTATAAAACTGATCTTATCAGTCTAAGGCAAATGATATCCACATGTACAATTTGAATTTCTGGTCAGAGGACACTGGGCCTTTGGCAACTGTGATGGACAAAACTTTTCATTAAATATAAAGCAAAAGGTTGGGTGTATGTAGCAAAGGAGGACTGTATATCTGTGAGGAGTTCAGAACCTGTAGTGTTCACTCCTGAGTGTCAGCCACAGCACTGGTAAATGATTCAGAGTATTAAACACAAAAGCTTGGAAAGAAATTATGACTGAATTATTTGATGATACAGTATATAAATAAGCATACATATATTTGAATGTGCATTTGTGGTCATCAAGTCAGGCTTAGGAGCACTGGTTTAGCACTTTGATGCACCCACCACATGATAAAACAGCTTGGTATCCAAGTGCTGCTGTGCAGAAGGTGACGCCTCAGCACCCCACAGGCCTGACTCCATTAAGGAGTCTTCTCTGCTGTTTTGGAGCTGCATGAAACTTTTACAGTGGCTTGATTGCCAATTCTCCAACCAACACCCAAGATTTCCCTGCAAAGTGGAAGACCACTTGCTGGGTCGGATGCAGTATAATGTCATACCCAGGACATACCCATACCCAGGTCTGCAATAGAGAAAATTAACAGAAAAAACTATAGTAAATTACACAAATGTCCACTAGATGTCAATGTCATTCTCAAATTTGTCTGTTTACTAACTTGTCACCAGTATGAAATTTAAAGCATTTACCTTATCATTAAACAGTATGAAAAACTTAAAGTACTATAGTAATGTTGTAACATCAGATATCCATCCATCCATTTTCTAACCCACTGAATCTGAACACAGGGGTCTGCTGGAGCTAATCCCAGCCAACACAGGGCACAAGGCAGGAACCAATCCCGGGCAGGGTGCCAACTCACCGCAGGACACACACAAACACACCCACACACCAAGCACACACTAGGGCCAATTTAGAATCGCCAATCCACCTAACCTGCATGGCTTTGGGACTGTGGGAGGAAACGCACGCAGACACAGGGAGAACATGCAAACTCCACGCAGGGAGGACCCGGGAAGCGAACCCGGGTCTCCGAACTGTGAGGTAGCAGCGCTACCACTGCGCCACCGTGCTGCCCAACATCAGATATTGTTGAAGTAATATTGCTGTATGTAAATAACACTGAGGCAAACATTTTTAATATGTAAATGCTAAACAGTACACTTTGTTGCATCTATGTTACATCTTAACTGCATAACGAACAGGTAATGCAAGTTAAATACAAATGAGTTTAGTTCTAGTCATTAAATACACACTTTCTTATTGATTTAGGATACTATGGACTCTTAGTTATTACTACATCTCTATATGGAAATGACTAGCACATCTCAACGAACATCCCATAATACTATGTTCTCTCATACATGCTGGGACGTGCACCCTGAAATGTGACATGTGCACCCTGATTGGCACTGCCTCTCTAGCATTGCCGTATTCAGTTTAGACATTAGATAAATTAAACTGGTGGTTTATTACAATTGGAGTCCTGAAGTGGAATTTCCAGAAGGCAATAAGGTGAGCAACAGGCCTAGTGTGAAGTCTGTCCTTACTTTCACCTCCGCAGGTCTTGCATGACCATCTGGAATAGGGAAGGTTATAATAATTCAGCCTGTTAACCAGAGCACTTGAGGAAGCTGGGGATCAATAAGCATGACTACAATCCCCACAGAGAGGTCTTCAGGATTGCCATGCCACTTCTGTCTGGGTAGACAGTGCTTAATAAAATGGCACCCGAATTGGTCAATGAGCACTTGAATCTGTTTCTATCTTCTCGGCCCCATTAGCTCTTCTGTAGGATATACAACCTGTGGTTGAGAACTATCAGGCTGCCCCATCAGTAGGAAATTGGGTGTAACTGAGTCCAAGTTAGCAACATTGATGACACATATTGAAGAGGCTTACTGTTTAGGACTCCATCGGTTTCAATAAGGACTGTTTTAAGTAGTTCTTTAGGCACTGGCTGTGAACCTACTGTGATGTAAAGAGCATGCTTCACCAACCTGATTTCTCCATCCCATTCATTCCAAAACTTTAATAAATCTTTAGGTAACATAGGGTCATGACAGTCTCTTTGTTTATCCCATAGTTTTCAGATAAGGACTTTGGCACTGGTGTTTTAAATACGGCTGAAACAGGAAAGGGGTAGATAAGGCAAACTGAAGAGAAAATGAGGTCTTCAGTAAGTGGGTTCTGGAAAGGAAAGGATGTCATCAGTGATAGTGAGAAGTAATGTCATTAGTGGAAGGGGTTGGTGGTGATATCAATGGAAAGTACGTTCTTCAGTGGGTCTTCAGAGGGACAAAAGCAGAAAGGATCAGGTGACTGCGCCAGCGCCTGGTCTGACTGAGTAATAACACCATTTGAGCCCATCAACTGTCTCCCATGCATATGTGTGTGACAATGTGTTTCAGCTCAAATATATCTTAAACGAGAAAAAAAACAGGAGATGAGTTGATTCTCATTCAGATTTTTGGACACCAGGCTTACTCCGAGAAATGGAATCCACTATGAGTAGCAGTTGAAATCTTTTAATTTTGCCAGGAAGCCTTAAACGTTTTAATACTGAAATCTACTCTACAGATTGGAAATGCATACTTCTTACTCATAGAGAAAATTGCTTTGTCTCGGGTATGTATTTTTACTTAGAGTTTCCTTTGACAAGGCAATATACATTTTTAAATGTGTCTTCTCTTCATAAGCTGTTCAACCCTATTCTCAAATCTAGGTCAGATTATGCAGTAGCTAAACACAGTTTACCAGGAACCGTCTGCCAAAAATCAGTGTCTGATTTATGTGTCCTCTAGAAAGATACATGCTAAGTAAATATTTTCACTCTTAAAAGGTATGGTTTCAGATATATTCGTTTTTGTTTTACCCAGGGAAAAGATATATATCTGTGACTTACATGTAGTTCCACAATCCTTTCAGTTCTTTGCCTGTGTGTATACATTGATATAGACAGAAGAAAAGATCCTTTGCAATTAAAATAAAAACTGAATATTGAAATACTGCTGTGTGTATATATATATATATATATATATATATATATATATATATATATATATATATATATATATATATATATATATATATATATATACTGCTTAAAAATATTAAAGGAAAACTTTTTAATCCGAGTATATCGTCAAGTTAATGAAACTTGTGGGCTATTAATCTGCTTAGTTAAGTAGCAGAGGGGTGTGTTAATCAGTTTCAGCTGCTTTGGTGCACTAGAGGGGCAACAATGAGACGACCCCCAAAACAAGAATGAATGGTTTAACAGGTGGAGGGAGACCACTGACATTTTTCCCTCCTCGTCTGTTTTTTCACTAGTTTTGCATTTGGCTACGGTCAGTGTCACTACTGTTACCATGAGGCGATACATGGACCCTACAGAGGTTGCACAGGTAGTCCAACTTCTCCAGGATGGCACATCAATACGTGCCATTGCCAGAAGGTTTGCTGTGTCTCCCAGCACAGTTTCAATGGTATGGAGGAGATTCCAGGAGAAAGGCAGTTACTCTAGGAGAGCTGGACAAGGCCATAGAAAGTCCTTAACCCATCAGCAGGACAGACCGGTATCTGCTCCTTTGGGCAAGGAGGAACAAGATGATCACTGCCAGAGCCCTACAAAATGACCTCCAGCAGGCCACTGGTGTGAATGGTTCTGACCAAACAATCAGAATTAGACTTCATAAGGGTGGCCTGAGGGCCTGATGTCCTCTAGTGGGCCCTGTGCTCACTGCCTGGCACCGTGGAGCTCGATTACCATTTGCCATAAAATACCAGAATTGGCAAGTCCGTCACTGGCGCCCTGTGCTTTTCACAGATGAGAGCGGGTTCACCCTGAGCACATGTGACAGACGTGAAAGGGTCTGGAGAAGCCGTGGAGAATGTTATGCTGCCTGTAACATTGTTCCACATGACCGGTTTGGCAGTGGGTCAGTGATGGTCTGGGGAGACATATCCATGGAAGGACACACAGACCTCTACAGGCTATACAATGGCACCCTGATTGCCATTAGGTATCGGGATAAAATCCTTGGCCCCATTGTCAGACTCTGTGCTGGTGCAGTAACGAGAGTATGCTTAGTGATGCCCTGGTCCAGATCTGGAAGTAGATTCCCCAGGATACCATCCTTCTTCTTATTAGGCATACAAGCAAGGGGTTGGGGGGGGGGGGCATACAAACTACTGAGTACGGTTTGGAGTTGCTGCAATGAAATTTCTGCAAAATGGACTAGCCTGCCACATCATTTTTTCACTTTGATTTTCGGGGTGTCTTTGAATTCAGCCCTCTGTAAGTTGATAATTTTCATTTCCCTCAAACGATGTGGCATCCTTTCATTCCTAACACATTATCCAGTCCATATCACTAGAGATAGCCAGCAGGATTTATTTCCCATTGAGATCTGATGTGTTATCAAAGTGGTCCTTTTAATTTTTTTATAAATAGAACCATATTTGCAAATGTTGCCAAGTGTTGCGTTTTTTCCCTTAAGGTAATATTTAGACTATTTATTTCCAATTTTAAAACCATCCCAGAAAGAAATGCTCTTGCTTGATTCACTGTACACACAGGAATCTCATAGATTTGGTAATCAAGAGAATAGAACTTTGTTTAGGTCACTTGATAGATGGTTTTTCTAAAAAGGTTTTTAATAATGCAGTTGGCCTGTTCACATTCCTATGGCCTTTTTAAATTCATATGGTGACAGCATGTATCACCTTCTGTTCCTACGGGTTTTTTTATTGGTGGAATTGGTCTATATATGTTCTTATGGCCTTTCGAGAGTTTTGGTTTGGGGGTGTTTGTCAAGTTCCATTCCTATTACTGTTTTGAACAGACTGACTTGTTGGTCCTTTTGTCGATATTATGCAGGGTTTATTTTTAGTTAGCTGATAGTGTCTATGTTTTTAGAATTTTTTTTTTCTGGCTTTTGCATGTGTAATGTTGTTATGTTAGTCGAGTTTTATTTTCCCATACATCCTAATAGGGGTATTGCTAAGAAAATCATACCCATGACATTGGTTTTATTCTAAACTAGCAAAATACCGCAGCGGAGAAGTAGTGTGTTAAAGAGGTTATGTAAACATATATATACATATACATATATACATATATATACATATATATATATATATATATACATATCTACATATACACATATCTACATATACATATATATATATACATATACACATCCACATATATATACATATATATGTACACATATCAACATATATATACACATACATATACACACATACATAAACACACACATATATACATACATACATAGTGCGTTGTAACACAGGCTGTGATTGTTACATGGGAGGGAGACGACAAATCACAGCTTCCCGCTTTCTAATCGGGTCTGTGATTGGTGCTTTGACGGATGCCCAGATCCCACAGTATGTCCCCTTAGGAGAGGCGTTAGGCAAGTGTAATTGAATAGCGGTGCTGCAAGTTTAGCTTTACACCTGTTTTTAAGGCTTATTGACTGAAAGGGGCTTTCATGAAAAAACTTAGGGCTTTGCTACAGGATACACCCTCCACAAGTTAAGGAAGTAAAAATAAAGGTATATATTTCTGTTTTATTTAAACATTTTAAGTTTGTATGCGGGCGGCATGGTGGCACAGTGAAAGGTGCCAGTTAGGAGACCTGGGTTCGCTTCCCTGCATGGAGTTTGAATGTTCTCCCTGTGTCTGTCTGGGTTTCCTCCGGGTACTCCAGTTTCCTCCCACAGTCCAAAGACATGCAGGTTAGGTGCATTGGCGATTCTAAATTGTCCCTGGTGTGTGGGTGTGTGCGCCCTGCGGTGGGTGGCACCTTGCCCGAGGTTTGTTTCCTGCCTTGTGCCCTGTGTTGGCAGGGATTAGCTCTTGTATTTAGGATATAGCGGGTTGGATAATGGATGGATGGACATTTGTATGCATAGCCCCATTTGCCCGTTTTCGTTTTTTTTCTTTCTTCAGTAATATTTCAGCAAACCCGGAGCTTGTCAGTTCAAATCCTGGTACTGACACCACTGTGTGACCCTGAGGAAGTCACTTCACCTGCCTGTGCTGCAAAAAACCAAAGTAATGTAACAAATTGTACCTCAGATGTTGCAAGTTGCTGGAATAAAGGCATAAGTCAAATAGATAAATATGTATTATACACATAGGAAGTATTCATTTTTTTCAGTTAAGTCATCTGCAGCAAACCTTTATAAATGAGGGTTTCTCCTTTTTAGATAGTGCAAACTGTTTCTTTTTCATTGAGGTTTTCTCTTGGAGAGCTTTTTTCATTTCATTGAAAATTAAAGCAGCAGCTGCCAAAATATGTAGCTTTCTTATTAATTTTTCAACATTGTGTAAAATAACTTTATAAAGTAACATAAAAGGTTTAAATACTGGTTATCCTTTTACACTAAAATATTACTAAAGAGATACAAAAAAAGTAAAATGCATATGTTGTTTTTCTTTAAGGAGATTAAATATTACTGAAGAAAAAAAAAAAAACTAAAACAGCCAAATGGGGCTATGCATACGAACTTAAAAGTTTTAAATAAAACAGAAATATATACCTTTTATTTTTACTTCCTTAACTTGTGGAGGGTGTATCTTGTAGCAAAGCCCTAAGTTTTTTCATGAAAGCCCATTTCAGTCAATAAGTCTTAAAAAGAGGTGTAAAGATATTGACAATAAGCTATGCAAACCCACCAAGACATGCAATCGTTTAAATCAAGGCTTGAGTCGAAAAACACCATCCGATACTATTAGTTAACGATTAACACATTTCTATATGTATTGTAAGCATACAATACAACTGATAATATGTTGCGCTTATTTATCTGGTGTACCAACATTTTTGCGCGTTTAACGGCTGAAATCTAACGTGGTTTGTGCCCTTCAGAATGAAAACAGTTTGCATTTACCTTTTTAATAAAAAGCGAGCTTTTAAGCCTGAGAAATCACTCCGTAAATGCACACGTTTAATTCTTCATCACTTCAAACAACTGAACTATCCAGAACATTTCAGGCATACATCCAGCATTCAAACTATGTATAAAAAGCACAGCTGTTAAAGGAATTCAGCATTTCTTAATGAAAATGTTCCTTTAATCCTCAACATGTCTCAGTGAGTCATTCTGGTGGTTTTACTTGACGTTTTGATATTCTGGTTAATTGTGTTTGCAGTTGAGATGTTCTTTCCTGATTTATACTTGTTTTGTCGTTAATATTTGTTTCGCTGGTGTTAGTGTTCTGATTAGATGTTATTGGTCCTTTGATGTCTCGACGGTTTCTTCTTAGAACAGCTCCTATTACGCAATTCCGTCACATACTGGTCTATTGTTTCTCCGCTTTTCTGGAAACATGTAAAAAAACTTGTGCTGCTCAAACGTCACATTGCGCTTTGGGTTGCAATACGTTTCGAATTTTTCAACTATTTTGTTCAATTTCATAATGTCTCCATCTTCTTCAAACTGAAAATTGGTATACACCTCTAGCGCCTCTTCGCCAATTACATGTAGAAGCATAGACGCTTTCATTTTTTCACTTTTCCTATCTGCTTCAATTGCAGCAAGATACAACTCGAATCTCTGTTTAAATCTTTTCCAATTTTCAGCTACATTTCCCTTTAACTGGAGATTTGGTGGGGGCTGTAATCCTAACATATTTTTTTTTCTCTTTTGCTAGAACGTCTTAGCGCTTTCTGACCACGTTTTCGGGTTACTCACAGACACGAGACTCGTTCAAAACCTGAACCTCTTCTTCACATTCCTCTTCCAATCCGCCACTTCTGACACCATGTAGTGATCTTGTTAGGTTCATAGTTTAATCAATACACAGGATTGAAAGATATAATAACTTTTTAATAGACAGACTTTAGAGACATTTACTGTACAAGTTACTACTCGTTCTTTAGTTCACGCCCATTTTCCTATTTGCATCGGCATTCACAGGCATTACTAATCATTCTGTAAGTATCCCTTAATAGACCTTACTAATCAACTATCATTACAAAATCAACGTGGTTTGTGCCCTTCAGAATGAAAACAGTTAGCATTTACCTTTTTATTAAAAAGGCGAGCTTTTAAGCCTGAGAAATCACCCCGTACATGCACACGTTTAATTGCACATGTGTTAATATGTATGCTTACACAGTATTAAAAGACACTCAAAAATTAACGTCATTTACCTTTGTTCCCGCGTTTGATAAAAGGCGAGCTTTTAAGCCTGAGAAATCACCCCGTAAATGCACACGTTTAATTGCACATGTGTTAATATGTATGCTTACACAGTATTAAAAGACATTCAAAAATTAACGTCATTTACCTTCGTTCCCGCGTTTGACTAGTGCTGTAGATCTCTTCCTTGTTTTTAGTTCATGTGATTACGTAGGAGGCGTGATGACGCGATACGTGACTCCGCCTCCTCCATTAGAGTATATGGACAAAAAACAGGTTCCAGTTATGACCATTACGCGTAGAATTTCGAAATGAAACCTGCCTAACTTTTGTAAGTAAGCTGTAAGGAATGAGCCTGCCAAATTTCAGCCTTCTACCTACACGGGAAGTTGGAGAATTAGTGATGAGTGAGTGAGTGAGTGAGTGAGTCAGTCAGTCAGTCAGTCAGTCAGTCAGTCAGTGAGTCAGTCAGTGAGGGCTTTGCCTTTTATTAGTATAGATAGGGGTATTGTTGAGAAAATCATACCCAGTACATGGGTAGAAAAAACAGCGCTAGACATCAAGGTAAGTGTTTTTTGTTTTTTATTAAAGTGTGACTACTTGGAGAGAGAACTGCTCAGAGAACATAGTGAGTTACACATTTTCTTTCCTATAGAATCTTCCAAGACAATCTGGAGTAATTGACTGTGGATCTTTATGTTGATGGTAGGAACTGACATTTAAATTATATTCTATGTAAGAATTTTTTACCGAGGAGATAAAAGATTAACAAGGTTCCGTGCTCTTTATACCTGGTACTCGATCCTCAATGTGATTTCTCAAGTGTAAGTATTTATAATGTGAAGTATAGAATTCAAACAAATAAATTGTGAATGTATTCAAGCTTTTAGAAATGTATTTTTCTTAACAGCTTGACATGCCTTGTTTGCAGAAGTGGTGGTCTGTAATGCTGATTGAAAATTTTGCACTTGAAGGGTAGGATATTGTTTGTTAAGATTAATTTGAATTTAACATTATGTCTGGCGATAATAATAATAAATTATTTTATTTATGTCAGTCAGTCATTTTCCAACCCGCTATGTCCTAACACAGGGGTCTGCTGGAACCAATCCCAGCCAGCCCAGGGTGCAAGGCAGAAACAAACCCACACACCAAGCACAATTTAGGATCGCCAATACACCTAACCTGCATGTCTTTGGACTGTGGGAGGAAACCGGAGTACCCAGAGGAAACCCACACAGACACGGGGAGAACATGCAAAATCCATACAGGGAGGACCCAGGAAGCGAACCCAGGGGTCCTTACTGTGAGGCAGCAATGCTACCACTTTGCCACTGTGCCACCCATTTTATTTATGTACATTATTATATTTATCATTTTCATTTTTGTGCTGTTTTTGGCATGGAAAAGTGTTTTCCCAGTAGACTAAAGAGTCCAAGGCACCTCTAAGTGAGGATGCTGGACCTGTCATCTGTCAAAATAGAAGCCTGAAAGAAATCACCCAGGTTTGTGAAACCATATATAGAGGAAATAGACTTAGCCTGATTTTATTGCTAACTTATTTAAATTTGAAACCCAAATCTTATTTTGTTTTTCTTAAGTTGCATTTTTTTTCAGACAGCACAATATTGAAAAAGGTCAGCGACTACAACATACTGCAAAGTAGAACCAGTGGCGTAGCTAGGGGATGGGCAGAGGTGGTACATTTTTGGGGGCTCAGTACAATTTGTGTGTAAGCAGCAGGGTTTGGAAAAATATCGCTCATGAATGACAAAAGTAAAATTCTCTGATTTGTATCCACAAATGCTTCAAAAATAATTTTCAGACTGTCATTCTGTGATGGCATCAGACACAGCAGTTGAAATTTATGAGGCAGTAACAAATATAAACATAAACATTACACCGATAATAACTTCTAGGATGATAAACAATGGGGCGGCATGGTGGCACAGTGGGTAGCGCTGCTGCCTCGCAGTTAGGAGACCTGGGTTTGCTTCCCAGGTTCTCCCTGCGTGGAGTTTGCATGTTCTCCCCGTGTCTGCGTGGGTTTCCTCCGGGTACTCTGGTTTTCTTCCCACAGTCCAAAGACATGCAGGTTAGGTGGACTGGCAATTCTAAATTGTCCCTAGTGTGTGTGTGTGCATGCGCCCTGCGGTGGGCTGGCACCCTGCCCAGGGTTTGTTTCCTGCCTTGCACCCTGTGTTGGCTGGGATTGGCTCCAGCAGACCCCCATGACCCTGTAGTTAGGATATAGTGGGTTGGATATTGGATGGATGGATGATAAACAACTAATTTACAATTTATAATTTTGTTTCATTATCAATCCAAATGCGTTCTTGCTCTGTCCAGAAAAGATCCTCACTGTGCACTACACTGGTTCTGGTTTTCACAGTGTAATTATATTAAACTAATAATTAGAACACGGCTTATCAGTGTGTCTATACTATATTATTGTCTAGATAATGTTTGTAACTAATTATATGTAAAAAATTATTGCTGTTTCTCTATACAGTGGAACCTCGGTTCACGACCATAATTCGTTCCAAAACTCTGGTCGTAAACCGATTTGGTCGTGAACCAAAGCAATTTCCCCTATAGGATTGTATGTAAATACAATTAATCCGTTCCAGACCATACGAACTGTATGTAAATATATATTTTTTATAAGTTTTTAAGCACAAATATAGTTAAACTATAGAATGCACAGCGTAACAGTAAACTAAATGTAAAAACATTGAATAACATTGAGAAAACCTTGAACAACAGAGAAAACTAACACTGCAATAGTTGGCACTATAGCGCTACCAACCGCTGGCTAAAAACACTTTTTTTTAATGAGTTTTAAGCACAGGGAAAAAAATGAAGATTTGAAAAAATCCGTAATTTAATCAACCACCAAGAAAAGTAACATTGCAACAATGCACGCTACAAACCGATCGCTGTAAACAGAAGTGAAAACAAAATCAAGCCCAGTGCATTCTTTAACTGCCTTCCTACCTTATGCGTCCAACTCTCTCTCTTGCACTGCCTGTGTGTGTGCGCGGCTCTCTCTCTTTCGCCGCTGCCTGTGTGTGTGTATGTGTGTGTGTCACGCTCTCTCGCTCTCTCTTGCTCGCTGCACAGGAAATGCACAGGGAGAGACTGAACATGTACAAACCGAAAGGGAATTGGCTTGTTCGTATACCGAGTGTGTGGTCGTGAACTGAGGCAAAAGTTTGGCGAACCTTTTGGTCATAAACCGATTTGTACATGTACCGAGACATTCATGAACCGAGGTTCCACTGTATATGAATAAATCTATGCAAAATGTATCTTAATTTTTCTGTATACGTCATTTTAATTTTCTATTTAAATAAGTTAACATATTCAGATATGTTGGAGGGTGGCAAATTGAAACACCGCCCCATCCCGAGCGGCACGAACTCAAGCTACGCCACTGAGTAGGACCCAGTGGAAGAAAAGGTATGGAGCTACACTGAGAATGTGCTTACTGATTCACTGAATGCCTATGCAAAATATTTGCATCAGTGTTGAAAGAAACTCACCTTTTATAACACTCTTTTCACATACTGACATTCTCATAATGTTTCTTAGATTACTAAAAATAAAATAAATGTCAGCAAGTCTCTAATTGGGGGAAGCTGGACATGATCCAAGCTAGCATAGGGCACAAGTCAGAATGCACAAATAAACCCTGGACTGGGCATCAGGCCATCACAGGCTGAACAAACACACACCAACCACATATATATTGGGTTTTTATATGTGCCCATATAAAAAAATGTAATGTGTGCTGCATCCCAACTGACCTGAAAAACAGGACTTGTCTCCCAGATTTGGAAAGGGAATGGTGATCGCCTGGATTGTGGCAGCTACAGGGGGATAACACTGCTCTCAGTGCTGGGTAAGGTCCTTGCAAGTGTCATCCTCAATAGGATCCATGATCACTTGCTTACTTATCAGCAACCAGAGCAGTCTGGTTGTACATCGACTGCATCCTGGCACTGAGGGTTCTCATAAAATGTGAATATCTGCAGTTTTTTTGCAGCCTTTGTTGATTTTCATAAAGCGTTCAACTCAGCTGATCGAGCTGCCCTGTAGCCAGTATACTGGTATTGTGAATGCTGTGCAGAGTGGAGGCAGAACCTCTGTGTTTTTCCCAGTTGATTCTGGGGTTCGTCAGGGGTGTGTTTTGCTCCTACTCTGTTCTATGCTTGCATGGACTGGGTGTTTGGCAGGGTCGTGGGGTCCAGCGACTGTGGTGAATAAAGATTCACGAATCTTGACTTTGCTGATGATGCTGTGATCTTCGCGGAGTCAATGGAGGCTCTGACCTGGGCTCTCGAGAGACTGAGTGAGGAGTCTGAGTGTCTGGGCTTGTGAGTGTCCTGGATAAAAACCAAGATCCAGGCCTTTAATGACCTCTTGGGCACAGCCATCAGCTTTGTGTCTGTCTGAGGAGAGAGTGTCGACCTTGTAGAGAGGTTTACTTACCTCGGCAGTAACATTCATGTCTCTGGTGACTCTTCCTATGAAGTCAATAGATGGATTGGGAAAGCCTAGGGGGTCATGAGGTCGCTGGAAAGAAGGGGTGTGTGGCGCTACCGATAGAGTCCCGGTCCTTTCTGTTTTCCTATATGGTTGCGAGACATGAACACTATCTAGTGACCTGAGATGAAGACTGGACTTCTTTGGTACTGGGTCTCTTCAGAGAATCCTTGGGTTGAGCTGGTTTGACTTTATGTCGAATGAGAGATTGCTAATGGAGTCCCGAATGAAGCACATTACCTGCATTGTGTAGGAGCATCAGTTACGCCACTAAGACCATGTGGCACAATTCCCTGAGGGTGATCCAGCTCGCAGGATCCTCATTGTGGACCCGAGCAACTGGATCAGGCCATGGGGATACCCCTATAACATTTGGCAGCGGCAGATAGATGGTCATTTCCGGAAGTTGGTACTGAACTGAGCAGAAAACTGCAGGATCCCAAGCTGTTTCATCGTCTGTTGGGTGCTGAGCAAGTTTCACCCTAGTTATCATGCTGGGTTTTTAGAACATTTTGTTGCTTGAGGAATATTACAGTCTGATGCAGACCGCACCTACACACTGTATAGTCCCAGGCTAAACACATTTCAGAACAGGCTGCTGTCCTGTATCGAGAAGAAACACTGAAGAATGGCAGAAAGAATAATCCTTCATCAACCAGGAAGAAGGGCCCTACCACCAATGTTTATTATAATGCTTAATGTGACCTGGTCCAGGCAAGAACAGAAAGCCCTGAACTTGCTTGAAACAAAAACTATGCAAGTTAAGGTCAATGGAGTTGAAAAATATGCCACTCCATTACTGAGATGTCCTGGGAGTCCACACTTTCAGGCATCTCCAGAAGAACTGCTTCCCCACCACAGTTGGGTTGAAAGGTGTCTCCTGAAAGATCAAGAGATAGCCAACTTGTAAAGTATACGCAGCTCATCCAGAAGCTTGTGGATGCCGGTCATGTTAGGATTCTAACTGAGAAAGAAATAAAAGTACCTGAAGAGACTTGGTGCATACTACATCATATTGTGCAGCATAATGGCAAACATAGGCTTGTGTGCAACTGCTCATATCAGAGTGATGAACTTGCCTTGAATGATCATCTGCTCACAGGTACTACATTGGGACCTTCAATCCTGAAAGTCCTTCTCAAATTTTGCCAGCACACAGTTGCCATATCTGGTGACATTAAGGCAATGTTTCACCAGGTACGCTTGCTACCTTCTGTCAGATTACTGCTATGGTTTATATGGAGAAATATGGACCATGACAAGTCACCCAGTGTCTATGAATGGTAAGTCTTACCTTTCGGCACAGCAAGTAGCCCATGTTGCGCAACTTACACATTATAGAAGCACACCCATAACAATCAGGAAGGCTGTGAGGTGGTGTGGAATTGTGTCAATCAAATCTTTTATCTTGATAACTGTCTTCAGAGCTTACACAGTGCAGAAAGAGCCAAGCAGCTAATAGATAAACTGTGACAACAGCTTTCCACAAGGGGCTTTGAGATTAGATAGTGGGCTGGCAATTGCACATCAGTTGTTCAACATCTCCCAGGCGAGGCCAGATCAGAGAACTCAGTACTGTGGCTTTCACAGTGTGGTGGAGAGGTACAGAAGCCAACCCTGGATCTTCGCAGGAGCTGTTTCATGAACAGTCCTGATTACAGATGTAGCCCAACTGAATGAACACAGACAAATAAACGGAAAATTTATAGAGTGCTTGCCAGTCAGTATGATCAATTGGGATTACTCACTCCATTTACTGCACAAGCCAAGATGCTGGTAGAAGATCTCTGGAAGACAGAAAATGTTTGGGATGATCACATCAATCCTGAATCTAATGTGCAACACTGGTTTACCTGAGTGTACAGTATGTGATAAAGATGACAGAACAAGTCATCTTGCTTCATTGCTACACCATGCCATGTGCTGATAGACCTAGAGGTAAGAGAGACTTACAAATGTTCTGTGATGCCTCAGAGTGACTATATGGGTCCATTGCCTATCCATGTACAGAAGATCAAAAGAGGGGAATACATGTCAGTTTTGTAGTGGCTAGATCCAGGGTATCCCCCAATGGCAAATTTCCATGCCTCGTCTAGAGCTTTCTGTTTCTTTAACTGGTGCCCAACTAGCGCAATTCCGAGATTCTCTCTATATATATGTCTATCTGTTTGTCTGTATGTCTTTCTGCTTTTCACGAGAGAACTTCTAAATGGGTCTTTTTCTATAATTTGCTTGAACATTCCGGTTGATTTTGCAACCTCTCTCATCGCACTAAGTATCATAGATCGCTTGCGGTACCAATTTATTTGTGCGAATCTAAGGGAGACGCACTGGGCCGAGTGGGGGGAGACCCTCCTCACACATGCATTAGCCTCGGGGCATATCTTACATCTGTTTAGCTAGCAAATAAGATAACTACTTAATGGATTTAAATTGGATTATTTTTCTAGAATTTGCTGGAACATTCTTGTTGATTTTGCGACTTCTCTTATCGCGCTAAGAAACATAGTTCACTTGCAGTAATGATATATTTCTGCTAATCCGAGACAGAGGCTGCGGCCCAAGGGGAGGGGGAAGTATGATGTCAGGAGTGGGGAGTCAGTCTACCTCTGCGCTTTGGAGTGTACCTTGCTTCCTGTTAGCTAGCGATACCTTTTTCTTTAATGGTTTTTAAAGTTTGTCCTGTTTCACTGCTACGCAGGTGGAGTTGCAGAGAATGGTTAGTCTATTATATAGTGTCTTTCACATGTATCTATCTATTATATAGCACCTTTTGCATGTATCTATCTATTATTTAGCACCTCTCACATGTATCTATCTCTTATATAGTGCCTTTCACATCTATTTATTATACAATGTCTTTCATATCTATCTATTTATCATCTATCTACATCTATTTATTGTACAATGTCTATCTATCTATCTATCTATCTATCTATCTATCTATCTATCTATCTATCTATCTATCTATCTATCTATCTATCTATCTATCTATCTATCTATCTATCTATCTATGTGGTCATTCCACATGCTCTCATGGTCCTCAGCATAATGTCAATACACATCTTGGCCTGTCCAGTACCAGACCCAGAGAACAAATCCAGGATAAAGATATATGTATTATACCTTTTCCAACAGGTTGTCCAATCTTATGCCAGCTTTCCTATTTCTACTGTGCTCCAAAACTTCAGCCTGTGACATCCACAGTCCCCTTATTCTTCCCATAACTAGTCATATAGATGTGGAAAGTAACAGGTACCCTGCCACTCCAATTTTATACTACACCGGTCTCTAAATTGCCCAGTCCTCTACCAACTTGTCCAGTTCTCCATTCTGCCAAAACCCACACCATAATGTCCCCACCTCCATAATCTTTTAATAACGTGGACTTTCATCTGTCCTGTAACACATCCCAGCATAGTCCCATCCAAATCACATTCTGTCTCTGCTAATAGAGTGCCCAGTCCTTGACCATTCCACTGTATTCCATAAATCCACATCATACAATCACTAGTCCTCTGATTTTTTCTCAAGTCTTGTATCCCAGTTTATCATTTAGCACATTCACAGAGTCATTCCCACCCTAATTTTAATCTACATTTGCTGCCAGTCTGCCCAGTCCTATGTATGTTTGCTAGGCTTACCTCACTTGGGCACAAATTCACATTGTAAGATCCACAGACTCCCCCACATCTTAAAACATAACTCACCCCCAACCTGTCTTGTACTACACCCACAGGATAAGTCCAGCCTAAATCTTATTCTGTCTTTACGATCACGATACCTAGATTTCATTGAACATACATTTTGTCTTCTTTTCCTTTTTTCTTTTCCAAATTTCTCAATTACTTTCTATTTAAATTGAATCATTTCACTAAGCCTGCCAAAAATTGTAACCTCATGCTATTGTCTAGACGACTGCTTTTTCACTTTTGTCTGTGATAGGCCCTTTGTAAATCATTTTTTACTTACTAACTTAAAAAAAAAAACAAGAAGGTATTAATTTTGCCATAAGTACAATAAGTAAACCAAAAAAGTGTCTTTTAAATATCCTTAATGGAACTTGTGCAACTTTTCAGAATTTCAAAGCTTTTAAACGTGAGTTTTTAAGTTGGAATTGGGTTATATTAACTTTCTATTACAAACAATTTATGACACGTGACATGTGATATGAAGTAAATATGTTTAAGTTCTGTCGTGAAATTTTTAAATGGGTTTGTTTGCCACCCATTAAGAACCTTAAATCTCAAACTCTTAATCTGTTGGTGTCCTGCAGTGCAGCCTATCAAACATTGGCGATTTATGTATATTTCTACATGTTAGGAAGTTTTTCAAAGTACATAAAACCTTTCTCAGAAACACCATGACTCAGGAGAGGCTGAAATGCATTGGCCATGACTGAAATGACTCCATTTAATCAGAAAGTAATTGAGATATTTTCAGGCCTGAAGAGAAGGAGGGCAACATTTATGTTCAAGTAATGCTATTGGGCAGTGTGTAGACCACATTACAATTTGTCTGTGTGTGTGTTTTTTCTTTTATTTTCTCTTGTGCAATGAAGTATTGCTACAGTTTTTTGATATATTTAATTCTATATTATTATTTTTCATTTTGTTGTTTTCTTTTTATTAATTTTTTCTTTCTTTTAGTATTTATTATTTAAAATAATTCTTTGTTTTGGTATATTTCTTTGACATTTTTGCAAGGTGTCCTTGAGTGCCTTGAAAGGCGTCTTTAAATAAAAGTAGTAGTAGTAGTATTTTGCTTCGGATGCAGAACTGAGAGACCTCAATAGCTTTGAAGTTTAGCAAATGCTGAATACTAGTGATGGGCGGAGTGAAGCCTCACGAAGCATCAACACGTTTGAAGCAATTGTGTCGGAAATCGTATCGAAGCATTTGACACTCACCTCTCTAATGACACCTCCTGGCCATTTTCATTAACGTTACACAAACTTATGATCCACTTCAATGACGTCTGTTACAAATCGTATTGCTCTTATTTTTTCGCAACTACAGACTGACAACGAAGAGAAGGGTTCGTCAGCAGCTTCTAGTGTCTGATGTCTAAAAAATATAAATATAACTAACGCCGACAGGCAGAATGCACTATACGATAGCAAGAGTTAAACAAAATGGATTCCCGGCTCTTTCAATTAGTATTTACTTTTGCACTGTATCATTATAATCGCTCCGGTTATTAGTATTATAATTAACCCTCATCTTTTCTTGAGATCACATTTAATAGCCTTAAATGTTTTCTTTGGTCTGACTTAATTAAAACGAAGTAGACAGAAAATAAAGGTTTATCCCTGTACTTTGCCATGATATAGGTAAGCACATTTGAGAAAGAAAAGGTGAAATCCTTCAAGCACAGGTGTTATTATTCGATCAAGTATTAAAATATTTCATTTATTAATACTTTACAATATTTTTTGGAGCTCAAAAGTACAGCTCGCTATGAGAAAAGACGCTGTCAGTGGCTCAATTAACTTAGGTGGTTGCTTTTCATAATTCTGAGCGTAGTGCTAGCCTGAGTTCGACCCGAACTAAAGACTCATCATAATTAATAATCATTAAAAAAATAATCTCGAGTGAAATCTTTATAACCAATTTGAACTAAATAATTTTGAGAGATACTGTAGAAGGATCACATAAGAGATCTGTTCGGGAATCATCGCCATCAAAATGCGATGACTAATTGCGTAAGGCAGCTCACGTATTTACATTAATTCATCTTCTATTCATCGCCATTTGACGTCCATGAACCCCTCCATTGAATAAGGTGATAACAAACCCACTGTGGTAGATCAGGTTGAATTTGCTCTGCTGCACCAAACATTCAAAGCTGTCAATCCGGAGCTCGTCAGAGAGGCTGAGAGACACGGCGCAGATCAGTCACCGGCACACCGACACACACGGGACACTCCGAGGTGAGCAGTGCATGTATCAAGGTCGGCATTAAAGATCCTCTTGAGTGCTGAGGCAACAACAAAAAGCAGTGGGATAAACACATCTGGACCTGCTGCCGAAAAAGCATTTGCTTTTAACAACAGCATCCCTTCCTCGTGAACACATCTTCAAGGTCCGGACAGGCGATCAGTAAAAAGTTGTCTTAGTCACAGCACTGTGCAATAATAAAACATTTCCTAAAACATATAGTTGTCCAGTCTGTATCATTCCTAAGCAATCTTCCAGTTATAGAGGCGCAATCCCAGTTACTAACACATTTACCGTGTTGCTCTCCCCCCCCCCCCCCCCACAACACTCAAAGTAAGAACACATTCCACCTTATTAATTTAATATATAAACATTTAAACCGCTAAACCCGCCATCAACATCTACAATAACAGTTGAAATCGTCACTCAAATATCTTTTTTTGTGTTATAAACATAAAACAAGATGCCCATTTCCATTTGATATATCTTTATTAGTGTTCTCGCCTTGCTCGCTCTCAATCCACGGTGGAATTTGCTGTTAAATGAAAAAAAAAAAAAGAAAAACAGACTCTATTGGGTCACAGTTCACAATTGGTGGACGTGGGACCCGAACCCATGCAAGCCTTATTATGGAGTGGCAACGCTGCCGCTGCACCACTACTGTTTTCAGCAGGGTGGATGTAAAGTATATAATGCATGTTTTGTATGTATGTATGTAATGAAGACAAAAACAATTATATATAGATGTATACTATATGACATACATTCAGTGTTTCATGAAAACGTTGCATGAGGTGAAAAATGGATATTTATGAGAGTATTATAGTGAGAGATGTGTCGTCACCCGTATTACTAAAGCTCTTCTTTGCAGCATTATGCATTCTACATGTCGGCATTTGTATGATGTATAATTTATAATTTTATTTTTTGCCACAAAGTATTATCGGGCACAATTATTTAACATGTATGGATCATCCACACTGCGGTGGGTTGGCACCCTGCCCAGGATTGTTTCCTGCCTTGTGCCCTGTGTTGGCTGGGATTGGCTCCAGCAGACCCCCGTGACCCTGTGTTCGGATTCAGCGGGTTGGAAAATGGATGGATGGATGGATCATCCACAAACATTCATTTCAATGGGAATTCTGTCGAGTTTTTGAACTCTGTTGATGCCATATGTACTTCAAACGGGAGCTCGATGAATAATGATTCGAAGCACTAAGCAGACATGCACACTGGAATCGTCAAGCTTGGTTAAGCACTGAGCAGACATGCATACTGAGATTGCATCATGACGGGGCTCCGAAGCCTCAGACATGTGTAGTACTGAGATCATGATGGGTATCTGAAGCCTCAGTCATGCGTAGTGCTGAGATTGCGTCATGACGAGCTTCAAACGGGGCTTCGGAGCCTCAGACATGAGTAGTACTGAGATCAATGACGGGGCTCCGAAGCCTCAGACATGCGCACTGGGTTAACTGAGGCTTCGAAACCTCGAGCAGATTCGAAACCTCGGACATGCGCACTGGGTTAACTGAGGCTTCGAAGCCTCGAGCGGATTCGAAGCCTCGGACATGCGCACTGGGTTAACTGAGGCTTTGAAGCCTCGAGCAGATTCAAAGCCTCAGACATGCATAGTGCTGAGATTGCGTCATGACGGGCTTTGAACGGGCTTCGAAGCCTCAGACATACGTAGTACTGTGCTCGTGACGGGCTCCGAAGCCTCAGACATGCATAGTACTGAGCTCGTGACGGGGCTCCGAAGCCTCAGACATGTGTTGTACTGAGATCATGACGGGGCTCTGAAGCCTCAGACATGCGTAGTACTGAGATTGGATCATGATAGGGCTTCGAAGCCTCGAGCAGACATGGTCACTGGTTACTGAATCTTTGTGAAGCCTCAGCACACTCAAAGGCATTGACCTCTGTATTTTGAGAGTCTATCTGACACTTAACTCTCTAGTTATATTTTGTAATTCGCATTGACATTACACACTTCACTTAATATAGTTAAACTACAATTCAGGTAGTTGCTGAGAAGTAATTATTGTTCTTGGATTGCTGTGATTTCCTTTGTCTGATACATAGTGTCAAAGATATATTGTCAAATATCAACTTTATATATATAAAAAGATTAGGTAAATCGTGCAACCTTTTTATGGAACGCTTAATTTTGTTCAAAACTGTACGTCATATAGTATACATCTATAAATATAATTTTTTATCTTCATTAGGAGAATACAACAATGATACTCTCGTGTCAATTAAACCAATTTAACGTGTATATGTCAAACAACATATTTCCACATCCGCCGCAGTAAGAACAGTAGTATTAGTTCAGTTGTGTGAAGCGCGTTAATTATCCCGATTAGGTGGCTCAATGGTATCATAACTGTCTCTCAGTAAAAACACCAGCGGTTCGAGTCGTTGATCCTCCACTTGTGAAAGGTTTTTTTTCAATTCCTCCATTTAACAATATTTTCAGCTTGGACGGATAGCGAGCAAATTGAGCTATCAAAGGAAGGTTGGGCCGCCGTAGTCGGGCAGGGGGCACACGTCCCTAATTATATTGTGTATGTAAAGAGTTTCACTGTAAAACGTAATAAGCTTCATATTTGTGTGTTTGGAGACCCTGGTGTCGTACTGAATTTGTATTGTAGAAAAACAAACTACTGTGCAGCATGCCTAAATGTGTCTTTTCGTTTCTGATCGCTATACGGCACTACCAATTTGAGACAATTCGCTATAAACAGTTTCAGCCAATCAGCGCCTTCTAAACATGCAGAATGACAGTGTGAACCTTTATTGTAGTGGCGCAGCATCTTCGTTTCAGTCAGTCATTGTCCTGTTAGACTATTTACTGTTAAGTGCTGCTTGAGGTAGCGTTTATAGTACAACAGGTAGCCTACCTAGTTCTTAAATTGGTATTGAAATGCACACACAAGTCCTCTAAATTATTTTTTGAAATGCCTACGTTTACAGTGTCCGTTTTAGGAAATCATAGTTTTTACTTGTTCCCGTTATTAGGAATTATAATTTCTTAGTGTCACATATTATTCGTTACTACTCGCGAGTCCCGTATCATTGAGATTTTGTTTTATATTCTGTATAAGCAAACTTTTTAAAAGGAGCGTTAATTGAACTGACTATAGCAGACTTGTCATCTTCTTAAAATGACTTTATTGATTTGATATTGGCAATTAATCATAAGGTCAAAAAACAAGGAGGATATGAGTTTGCATGGACTGTGCTGTTTCTTTGTTTTCGTGACATCGCGTCAGTAGAGAGTGCGTGACGTTAACAATGCATTCTGTCCTAAATGACAGCACACACGCTTTTTGATATTTCCTAAAGGCCAACGTGTCACAGTTTGCTCATTAATATAATTTGACAGTGTATTTTAGTGAGAATGATTATAAACATATTACCCATGTTTATTTCCCATGTAGATATGTAACGTTTGGTGAGAATAAATAAAACGTAACAACACATATAATAGTTATGTTGCATTGTTTATGATTAACAAAATTCATAGTTTATCTGAAATGTTCTACTTATACAGTCGATTTATTCCACTTCTGAAGGTGTACATTGTCGGTATTCTCCATTGCATTTGCCCCCGAGTGTAACGTGTGCCAGTGCAACTGAGGGGTGGCAGACGAGCTCACGTAATGGGTGACAAGGCACATTCTCACCCTGATGCCGAGGCTCTTGTCATGAATATTCCCATCTTGTGCTTTTTCTCGTTCTTGCCAGTTTACTATTATTATTGGACACGTATGTAGAGGAAATGTGTGTCTTATTTTATGTCTATGAAAGGATGGACGGTAAAGCCTTGAAGGAAACTGAGTGTTGATGCTTTGGGTAACAAGACAGGTAAGGAGCAGGGAACGTTAAATGTGACAGTGACTGCAGGGGATTGTGTTACTGGAAGATGGTTTAAGAATATAGAAACGACAAAAGCTTAGTCTTTCAATAATTCTATTTACATCAATGATTTACTCTGTTTTGCAGTTTGGAAGATTACTTATTAAGCCCCCCACCCCCACCCCCTTCAACCGGCAGCCTTTGATAAGATGCATTCAAAAGGAAAGGATGTTACTGACAAAGTCAGGTGCTTTTTCGAAAGTTTGGCTCCAGGTGTACTTATCCAGCTGCTCCTTCTTGTCAGTACTTGAGTGATCTTTATGTTCACCTCTGGATGAATTCGCAAAGTTTCTTTACAACTTTTTTGTCTCATTAACGCAGAAATCCCGAGGCTTTCCTAAAATTGCAGAAGACATTGTTGATGGCGCTGATTCTGTTTTAAAGACAGTTGTGATTACTTATGCAGCACACGCTTTTACTCACATTGCTTTTTGGAAATCAATATTACAAATCAGCTACAGATCTGGGAATCACTGAATAGTAAATACGTTTAATGAGAGTGTCTTGCGCATATACTGGTGTAATGACCACGTCGGCTTTAGTGAAGCGTTTCTTAGCCTCTGTGATATGATCGACATGGCGTAGAGTAGATTCTGGATTGTTAAAATACTTGCTACCTTGCGCAAAATATGCTCATTAATTTGTTACAGATTCTAAGTGGACACGATTTCACACCAAGGAAAAAGGTGCCCCATGTAAATTGTTCGTAATGTCTCCAAAATGTATTTGTTAACTTTCAGACAAGTACTACTTAACTGTTTTATACAAAATCCTCATTTCAACACATGCAAGCCCCAATTAGGATTTGAACTCGGGTTAGCACACCTTAGCGATGTAGTAGAAACAACTGCTTTTACGCTTTGAGCCAAAGCACTTCAGCTGACCAGGGCAAGACCAAATCGACAGCTGACTGCACAGATATCAATGACGGTATTACGTTAGCGTGACTCAAAATCACGTGACGGGCGCATTTGAAGCAAGCCTCGAAGCAGCACTTCGATCTCCAGTGCTTCGAAAGCTCGAGTCGAAAGTGTCGAAACCTGAGTATCGAGCGGCCCACTGAATACACAGACCGCAAAACTACCGAGTCCACTGATTCGACAGCAGGAGCTAAAAGCAATTGAAATCGACACGAGAGGCGTATAATATAGGCGTGAGAACACCGGCAAAATCAGAGAAGTGGCTCCAGAAGGGGGCGGCAATTTACAGGTCTCATAGAGTCTGAAGCGCTCGGATCTGTCAGAGTCCTAAAATTGTCCTGACAGCAGCTGGAAACTTTTCTGTCATTCTCTGGGTCAATCATGGATATTGTGAACACGCTAATACTTACTGCGACCGTCCTGGGTCTACTCTTCATATTGTTCCGGAGAGACTCGGCTTGTCGTGGCAAGATGCCACCTGGTCCGATTCCGCTACCTCTGATCGGTAACCTGTTGCAGCTGAACGGCAGTGCTCCTTACGAGAGTCTCCTAAAGGCAGGGAGTGCATGAATTGAATTAAAAAAATATATATATACTGTATAAATATATTCGGCCCATCAATGCCGGGCTAATAACTTGTGAATTTCCCATTGGGATTAATAAAGTATCTATCTATCTATCTATCTATCTATCTATCCATGTCTCGTGATTTTCTTGCAGCTAAGCGAGATGTACGGACCCGTGATGACGGTGCACCTGGGCGGGCTGCGGGTCGTGGTTCTGGTCGGCTACGAGACTGTGCAAGAAGCGCTGATGCAACACGCTGGCGCGTTCGCCGGTAGACCGAAACTGCCGCTGTTTAATGCGGTATCCAACGGATTGGGTAAGTGTTTTTATTCCAATGTTGTTCAAGTGTGAGATTCGATGTGAATGAAATTATAAATGTTGCCAAGTGTAACGCCTTCTAATTAGTGCAGTTTATCGGACAGCTGTCGGCAGTCTTTGGGTGTTGTGGTGCACTTTGCAGACCTCGAGAATGAAGTGGGTAGTTTATGGGTATTTCACTGATTGATTAGAATGGAGATGCATAGTTGGGCTGGGGTCATGGCGTCGGAATGTTTTCATTTGATCTCCTCTTAGCTAAAAATGGCCAATAATATGAAACTGCAGAGCCACAGCACCATACGTCACTGCAGTTGGACTGACTTCGAATTTTTTGGTTTGATGTACTGTTTTTCCTTCTCATTCTTATCGCTTAATTTTTTAACATTTCCTTGACCCGAGACCCGCCAACACCTTCCGAAAGTAATTTTACGAAGTCAGTCCTGAGACTGCGGTGACGTTACTTCTGGGTCTACAGCCGCGGGTCTACTGACACTAATCCATAGCCTCAGTTTTTGATTATTTATTTTGTTTAATTGCTGCCTTTACCTGCTATCGGACAGACTGGAGCGTCGCGCAAATGTCATTCGAAGTGGAAGCTTCCCAGCCTGACAGTTCAAGAAACCAAAGCTTACCCGAATTCTCCGAGTTGTGACGTAACACATACCTTTCATCCATCCATCCATCCATCCATTATCCAACCCTCTATATCCTAACTACAGGGTCACGGGGGTCTGCTGGAGCCAATCCCATACCTTTTCATCTTAGACAAAAAATAAATGGTCAGGCAGATCTTGCGTTTTTTAAACAAAGTGGATTTTCAAACTGGAGACGTGATTTTTTTTTTTTTTTAATTAACTGGATTAAAAATATATGAAATATTATTGTTTAGAGTTTATTAGCCAAACTATCCATCCATCCATTCGTTATCCAACCAGCTATATCCTAACACAGGGCCACGGGGGTCTGCTGGAGCCAATCCCAGCCAACACAGGGCACAAGGCAGGAACAAACCCCAGGCCAACCCGCCACAGTTACCCAGATTAGTCTCTTAAAGTAGTTCTTTTGAATTTCTTCTTAAGATGTAATTTTGACATAAATAAACTTACAGTTAAACCATCAGATTCCATAAACAAGTGTTACTGTCATAGACTTTAATTTATAAACATAATTTCCCACCTCATTCCTACCATATGTGGAATAATAAGGATACTAAATGCAACCCCAAATCAGAAAAAGTTGGGACAATATGGAAAGTTCAAAACAAAAAAAAAATGCAATGATTCTTAAATTTATTTTGACTTGTATTTCACTGCAGACAGTACGGAGCCAAGACATTTCCTGTTTTGTCAGATCAACTTCATTTTGTTTGTTAATATACCTCCATTCCTGCATTTTAGGCCTGCACCAATTTCCAAAAAAAAGTTGGGATGATAAAGCATTCACCACTTTGTACTTTTGCAATTCCTTAAAAGACGTTTTGGCACTAAGGATACTAAGCGATGAGGCGTATCAGGTGTTGTTTTCGCCTATTCTTTCTGCAAACATGTTTTAAGGTGTGCATCAGTATTGGGTCGTCCTTGTCACATTTTTTGTTTCAAAATTCCCCACACATTCTCTGACCTGGACCCTCTTCTTCCGTAGCCATGCCTTTGTAATGTGCAGAATGTGGTTTTACATTGTCTTGTTGAAAAACACATGGTTGTCCCTGGAAAAGATGTCCTCTTGAAGGCAGCATGTGTTGCTCTAAAATCTCGATGTACCTTTCTGCATTAATGCTGCCATCACAGAAGTATAAATTACCTTTGCCAAGGGCACTGACACAACCCCATGCCATGACACACCCTGGCTTTTGGACTTGTTTTGGATAACAGTCTGGATGGTTCTTTTCATCTTTGGTCCAGAGCACATGGAGTCCATTTCTTCCAGAAAAGATCCGGAATACTGATTTGTTTGACCTCCACTGTGTGATGGTCTGGAGATGTCCCCAAGTTTTAAGTGGCATTTGTCAATGTTACTCCATTTCTTTATAGATAATAATTTTCTGCACACAGTCAAATCTTGCAAGTATGACGCTACTGTTGTTTCTGACCACACTCCTCTGATCATGGAGCTCAAATCATTATGTCCCACATACTCATCTTGCAGCTGGCATCTTAAACTTCATTTATTAGCTGATGAGAACTTCACAGAAATTACATCCAAGCAAATTGATTTTTTTCTAGATACAAATAAATCCTTAGATCAGCGTTTCTCATCCTTTTAAGTATTTGCGACCCGAGTTTTCATAATAGTTTTAATCGTGCCCCCCTAACGTTTTTTTAAAAGGAGCCCACTAATACCAATTTGTTCTTTTTTTAATTAATGATATATCATAGATGCATATTTTATTATACCTACTTTACTTTTATCTACATTTATCTAACTCTATATTTATTTTTCTAGTATCAGAATGTAGTTTAAGTTTATTTGTTTTGGTTTCAATAGATGTATTTTTCATACTTTTGATTCTTGTTTTCTTTTTTTTCACATCTTCACGCCCCCCCTTTTTGTTACTTCGCACCCCCCTAGGGGGGCCCGCCCCACAGATTGAGAACCGCTGACTTAGATGTCTCTGCAGGAATACTCTAGGAAACTCTGAAGGCATTTTTATGAGGACAGATTATTGCACATCAGTAGTTATATGCATGAACTTTCTGTCAAAATGATTTGACCTTTAAGCCCCACCCCCTTTGGAATTTGGACCGGAAGCCCCACCCTTCGAACGGTTAGACCGGAAGTCCCGCCTCCTTTGCTCTGATTGGTGGATTTGAAGGATGCGCCCCTTTACTCTGATTGGTGGATTTGATGGGTGTCTGCCCCTCCTTGAACCCGCCCCTTAACCACCTGATTGGTGGATTTGACGGTTGGGTACTCCTTCCTTGAATCCACCCCATCCACCTGTATGCCCCCGGAAACTGTCAAGAGCAGCCCCCTTCTCCCAAAGACAAGTCCAGGCCTGTTGGTGGCTCACTTCTCTCGAAGACACACACACACAAACGTTTCAAGGGGCAGAGCCGCCGGTCTCTACTGTTTTGGGTAAGATCTCCTGTATCTATGATTTAAAATAATCTATCCTTTGCTTTAATACATGTAAACCGTTTTTATTTGATCTAAGTCAAGCATAGAGAAACCGTCCACGCTGTTAGCAGGCACGAGTCTGGGTCTTGCCTGCTTCTGTGTGAAATCGAAGCTCAAAGCCGGCAAGCTCGGAAACAGGAGTTGCTGGATCTCTGTCTGTACAGAGACTGACTGAGCGCACCCATTAGATACAAACTGACAGCCCCTGTGCGTAAACAGCTGTGCCTATACCGTACCTCCTCCAATCCCAGGCGTTGGGGAGGTGCATTTTACAGCTCCTAGGTAACAGGTTAGGGGAAGGAGGGGAGCGATGCACAGCTCCTAGGCAACAGATTGCGTCCGATGTGAAAATTGACCTTACCTTGCGGAATGCCGCTTGTAAAACAGATGAGACATTAAGCGTGTCGGTTAAAATGTTTGTCAAATATTTCCTATCATAAAGCACTTCCAAAATACCGCCCAACCATCTGTTTTCTCCGGAAATTGTCAAGAACCAGTGATGGATGGGTGACCCCTCCTTGAACCTCCGCCCAGGCCCTCCTGTATCTATGACTTTAAAGATCTATCCTTTGCTTTAACACATGTAAACCGTTTTTTATTTGATCTAAGTCAAGCATAGAGAAAGCTCCCAGACATTCTCTGCTTATTTGCATGTGTGACTTTTAATGTTGTGCAGCCCATTGTATCCATTCATGAGTAATGACCGTCTTGTGAAATCTTTGCATCAGGCTGTGTCTCTTTTGGGCATTAAATGATGCATATAGAATAAATTGAGAAATGTTAACATTTCCATAAATAAACTACGGTAGGACAAATCGTCAGAACATCGGCGCTCTATCTGTACAGAGACTCACTGAGCGCACCGTTAGATCAAACGGACAACACCTGCGCGCTCACGTGTGTCAACAGATGTCAGTCAGCTCCCCTCCCACCCTTCCTCCGGAACGGGAGTGCGCATTAAGTTTGCTCGCGCGCTGCATCTCAGAGCACGAGTTAAGGGATTTCAAAATCACACCCACATTTTAAATAATCAGCGACCCTAAGGTTTCATACGGCGTTTAGATTTCTAAATGTTATTCTGATAATCCCAAAGTGAAGCCGCGGCCCGTGTCTATAGCTGCACTCTTTAGGAGCGCGCAGCTTGATTCAGCCCCTGCTCGTAAACAGCTGTGCCTAAACCACACCTCTTCCAGCCTCAGGCGTCGGGGGTGCATCTCAGAGAACAAGTTAAGGGATTTAAATAATAGGCAACAGCACCCTTTTAAATGGCGTATTAAAAAAAGCTATCCTCGGGTGTATAAAAAGTATTTCTCACACATAGATTTTTTTTTAGACGTTTAAATGTTAGATCGCCTTCAACGTGCAATCATTCTGGGAAAGGCGCTTTAAAAACACTCTTTGGCAAAGCTACGTTTTCCAAGGCTTAGCAGCTCCAGCCACCTGGGTGGTGGGGGGATGCGTTTTACAAAAGTTTTACAGCATTGAGACGGCAGGCTCAGGGTCTGAAGGTTAGGTGGGAGAAATTTTACAGCTCCTAGGCATCAGGTTGTGGCATGACCTTTAAACTCATCTCGGAGCATCCGACGTGAAAATTGGCCTTACCTTGCGGAATGCCGCTTGTAAAACAGATGAGACATTAAGCGTGTCGGTTAAAATGATTGTAAACATTTGCTATCAGAAAGCACTTCCAAATTCCGCTGTAACCATTTGTTTTCTGTACGGAACAGTCAGTCAGTTATTTTAAAAGTCTGAGGTAACGAAACATGTTTACTTTATAAATGCTCATTTGGATAGCCAGTTGGAGACAGCCTCCAAGGATGAACAGAGACCAGGAGCTTAATGCAACTGTGTTTTCATTCCTCTAAATGAAAGGTAATTATTTTAATACATCCTAGTAGCTCCAAAGCCCGGATGATTTTTTAGAAGTATCCAGTTTATTGTTGAATAAGGGGTAAATGAATAGTATAAGATGTACCGGGATGTATGAGATTATATCTTGATACACAGGAAACTTGAGACCCGGGTGTCTGTTTTATTTACGTCTTTTTTCTTTATCCGCTCCCACCCCCCCCCCCCCCCCCTAACGTCAGGTATCTTTGTAAAGCGGTCGAATAAAGTTTTACTTTTGCCTCGGAGTTCAAGTATGAATTTCATTTGTTTATTCAGTTCCATTTCGGTAGCCTTTTGTTTTCGAATCACATCTTGAGCGTGTATTCATATTTGTCCTCTCGAACCTAATAAGCTAGTAATGAAAAGAATGGCCGTGCTTATGAGGACTTTTTAATTTTTGTTTAGCTCATTTCTATAACATAGGAGCCTTTTGACAAAGGAGAACTTTGTAAATACACTAGTGCGTTTAAACGGAGCTTTATAAGAAAGCAGGTTTCTAACTTAGCCTGGTTTTGTACGAGCATTTAAAAGCACGAAATGTTGATATTTACTGTCTACTCAAAAACTAAAGACCCTTTTTAAAATGTTTTAGGCTTGCAACGTGTTTGAGTGTTTGTGTAGAAGCGTCAGAGCACGCGCTGGTGTCCGAAGCTTTCAATCATTTCGCTAAATGTATTTATTTTAATACTTTCTAGATTTCCAAAGTCCGGGTGACTTGTAAACGTATCCAGTGTATTGTTGAATAAGGGGTAAATGAATAGTATAAGATGTACCGGGATGTATGCGATTATATCTTGATACACAGGGAACCTGAGACCCGGCTGTCTGTTTTTATTTACCTCTTTAAAAAGTTTGTATACATTTTTCTGTAATATCTGTTTCTTTATCCGCTTTAAAGCGGTCGAATAAAGTTTTACTTTTGCCTCGGCGCTCAAGTCGCCGCGTTCGAGTATGAATTTCATTTGTTTTCGAAGCACATCTTGCGCGTGTATTCATATTTATCCTCTCGAACCTAATAAACTAGTAATGAAAACAATGGCCGTGCTTATGAGGACTTTTTAATTTTTTGCTTAGCTCATTTCTATAACATAGGAGCCTTTTGACAAAGGAGAACTTTGTAAATACACTTGAGCATTTAAACGGAGCTTTATAAGAAAGCAGGTTTCAAACTTAGCCTGGTTTTGTACGTGCATTTAAAAGCACAAAATGTTGATATTTTCCGTCTACTCAAAAACTAAAATTGTGTCTTTCTATTAACACAGGGGATAATTAGAAAACATTTTACTATACTATTTTTAATTAAAAACAGAAAAGCCCGATTATGATTTTTGTTTTGTCATGGGAGGATGCTAGGGTGACACTTTTCCCTTTATACTCTTTCTTACGTAGACTTGAACTATTTTGGTAAGAATATGTGTTAATTACATCCCAATTCCTGTAACTTTAGGTAATTAGACAGAGCTCCATAACAGGCAAGAGAAGAAGAAAAGTATTATAGGTCAAATACACAGTATAAAACAAAAGAAAAATAAAGTGTGAACACCACACGACATGGTATTGCTAGAGGTTTCATTTTTTCCAGGTGACCCATTTTTGCGTTGTGTGAGGTACCAGCCATAAGTCAAGATCTTTCTTTTATACTGAATTGATAAAGGTAATCTAGGTATGATGTGGTCATCCAGTCTCCAAACAACTTTTCCTTTATTACATTTAAATTTCTTGTCTCTGGAAATTCACTCATAGGTCATACACTACTGCTCTTAGAGCCAGGAGGCTATAGTGCTTGGCTCTTTTGCACAGCCGAAGTTCATTGAACTAATATCATGTTTTTAAAATCAGCATGCTTGTATACCTCACAAAATAGCAGAGCTAATCACTCTTTCTGCTTAAACACTAAAGCATTAGTGAACAAAATATATTTTCAGTAGCCAAGTAAAATGACCGGATGCTTTAACATGAAAATAAAGCATCTAAAAGCATCTTTGCAAAGGTCCAATTTTAAAACATTATAAGAAAAATCCTTGTTTCCAAAAGAGTTTTGCCCATTTTTCCAACAGGCTTCTTGACTGATCTTTGGAATCATCAGGGTCTTTCTGATCACATCCACCCAAACACTGCATATAACTTAATTTCTGTACTGTACTCCTTTTAAATGATAATAGCCAGTATAAAGTCCCTAAGGGAACTGGAGACATCTGATATCTTCTATCATATATCTTTTTTTGCAAGCTCAAGTAATTCAGAGTCAGCTCACAACACACATGTACGGTTATTTTTTCTTAAATGGCCAAGTCTTTGTCAGGCTAATCATGAAAAAATAAAAATCAGATTTTATTCTCATTAGAGTTTATTTCCATATTTTATTATACCTACTTAACTTTTATCGACATTTATCTTATCTCTGTATTTTTCTAGTATCAGAATGTAGTTTAAGTTAATTTGTTTGGGTTCAATAGAGGTATTTTTCATTTTTTCACATCTTAGCGCCCCCTAGGTGGGGTTCGCCCCAACAGTTTGAGAGCCACTGTTGTAGGGGTTATTTGTAAAACACTCCGGGGCACTTCAAGCTAAATTAGATTCCCTCGGCGTTCCATTTTTGTTGTAAATTGTATTTAGACTCTCTGTTTATTTACTAAACATTTTATACGATGATTAGAAAACAGTTATCTTGTTCACGCTTTAATTTAAATCAGCATTTTCATCGACAGGTTATAAACACTCGGGACTCAGGATGCTTTGTATAATACAAAGTTTTAGAAATTCTGTTAGCGCTTGGTAATAGCCTTCCATTTTACAACAGTTTTGAGCCCCTGAAAAATAAGAATGGTTATACACTACAGGGCTGATTAGGCTTATTTTGGATGCGTTAGGCAAATCAGAAAGGAAAATGTTTTAGTGAATAGTTACATAATATCTATTCCCAGTAACGGCGTACTGCACGATAACGTACAGTGAATACACTTGACTTGAGCATTCGTGGTATTCCTCCTCTTTCTCTGGACGTGTAGCATTCGTTTGCTCAGAGGATGATGGGCTTGCTGCTTCCTGAGCAGCTCTTTTTTTCTCCACCCTAGCGGGCCGCTGCTTCTCTGTTATCTTTTATTTAATCTGGCACTTAAATCTTCAATCTGCCTCAAGAATGATTAGCGAACGGCTCCCACACGCATGCGCAGCACGGCCACCCTGCTGTGCGGGGCCGAGAGTTGATTCAACGATAAAATAAAGAGTAATAAAATCATCACCCAAAAGCGGATAGTAGCCGTCACGTAGTATGTGTGTACCAAATTTCAACCAATAGGTGAAACGGTTTGCGAGCTACAGGTGATTTAAAATCCCGGACAAACAAACGAACAGCCACGTTAGCTTATTATAGAAGAAGATATGTGTTAGCACAAGGAATACAAGTTTACTAAAATTGTGAAGTTTATCCTTTTAGTTGGACCATCTATCCTTGAAAACTGCTTTTCCCCTCTGTTTGTGAAAAAATCATCCTCTGTTTGAGTCGCATTCGGGATGAAGGGGATTCCAAGAGTCAAGAAGTGGTTGCATTCTTCTTGATTACAAGTCAAAGGCCCAGGGTTTGTGCGGTGATCATGGTCAAGGGCAGAGTTAAGCTAGACGTTATTATTATTCCAAAATGAAACATTGACTCTCCTATATCAAGCAAGTATCACAAATATAAGACGGTAAAAAACTAAATTTACAAACACTAAGTCGCAGAGGAAACTAAAAAACATATTAAGAACGGATCAACCCCAAACTCACAGCACACTGCAACTGAACCTACGTGTTTTGCAGTATATTATTAGCCCGTTCCTCGGAGTTGCTATGAGCTGGGCAAAACATTATTTAAAATCTGAGAGTATGATGTTAATTAACATTAACCTGCTGTTGTTAGGACCTTATCCGGCACTAAAAGTCGGGCTTGTATTCCTCCAGAGTCAGGAAGAACATGAAAAAGTGTTATTACAATTTGAAAAAATGCCAAAATGTATAAAAAAACATGGATATGGACAAATCCAGCATGAAAAGAAACCTTTTTGACATGTGCAGTCTGGAATAGTCTGAACATGTCTTAAATAAAACATATTTTAAAAAAAAAAAAAATATTAAAACTGAACAAAGCACAGAAGTACCATTTAATGATATCCATTAGTGTTAATTATTATCAAGCACTGGGTTCTATTTATAAGGTTTATTTAGTTATAAGCAAAATGATCGGATGCATTTTCTTTGAAATTAATCATAGTTTGACACAGCTTTAAGAATGAGAAAGCAAGACGAACCTATACACTTAATAACAAATGTTGCCGTTTCAATTAGGGATATCTTGGATTTCCGTTTTATTTTAACCTTTGGACCAGAAACCCCTGGTCAGGGGCATATATTGAAAATGAGCCGTGCCGGCATGCTAACTAATAAATATTTTAGAATACGGACCTGGCCTCTAACCCCAAGATTCTGACAAACTAAGGGGTCTCCACTTCATTGCCAGACTTTCTGCGGGTGCTATGGATCTTGTAATGGAGAATGCAAAAGATTCTATAATCTTTAAGAGGCATGTGTCCACAGTGTTAACCAACCATAGTACGTGATGTTCAAAATTCAACTAGGGTTTTTCAGAAGAGATGGGACAAGTGCGGCATGTGTTCTGTATTCTCTTTTCACAATGAACAGACTCCCGAGAACTGAGGCCGTTTTTATGTAGAAGTAGATGGTCTACGATATCTGTGGTGGAAAGGTGTAAGCGGATGTTGTCCACTTTTTGTTTGAAGAAATTGATGTGCATATTGCATCTCTCATCAGTGACCTCGGAGTGGGTAGGTGAAGGAGGTTTGAGAAGGTGATTTATAGTTGAAAAAAGTTTTTTGGGGTTCCTGGAGCTGATGATAGTGGAATAGAACCTGGACCATGCAACCTTCAGAGCTTCTGCATAAGCCCTCTTGTGTTCCCTGTAAGCCTGTTTGTGGACCGTCAGCCCAGAGGCCTTGAGCCGCCGCTCAAGGACACGCCCAGCCCCTTCATTTTTCGCAGTTTGCAGGTGTACTAAGGTGCTGAGCACGAGAATGAGACGGACCTGGATGTTAAGGGGGCGTGGAAGTCCAGGAGACTGCTCAGGGATTGGTTGTAAAAATCCACAAGGTCAGCAACAGAGAGGGAGCTGGTAGGGTCAGAGGAGAGAAGTTTAAGGTCCAGGGCCAAGACGTCCACATTGATGTTCTTCAGATTTCTGAAATGGATCTGTCGTTTTAGTTTGGTATGGGGGAAAGAAAGGGCAGCTCCATTGACACTACTTTGTGGTCTGAAATACCAAGATCATATTCCTGTAGGTTACTGATTAAGGCAGAGTTTGAAATGACCAGGTCAAGTGTGTGACCCTTGGAATGTGTGGGGACATCAACATGTTGTTGTAGATTGAGAAAATCTAATAGCTCGAAGAAATCAGCAGTGAGATAACCGGTGGGATTGTCAACATGACTATTTATATCTCCTAGGATTATGATGTTGGCAGAGGTAGCACAGAGTGTTGTGAGAAGATCAGTCATTTCCGGGATGAAGGCAGAGTTGGGTTTTGGAGGTCGGTAGATAAGGAGAACAGTCGTGGGAAAAGGAGGCTTACATTTAAATGCAAGACACTCGCAGGAAGATGTTGCAGGTATCAAGATAGGGGACAACCCCAAATCCTGATGGTGGATGATAGCTAAGCCACCACCACGCCCAGTGCTGCAAGCTGCCTCCAAGTAACTGTAGCCAGGTGGACAGGCTTCATTTAGGGCAGAGTAAACCTCTGACTGGTGCCATGTTTCTGTCAGACACATGAAGTCAAGTCCTTTCTCCCTGATGTGTTCTTCAATCAGTGTGGCTTTATTGCAGATGGATTGCTAGTTAAACAGTTCAAATTTAACCAATAACTGTGGGGTAAATCTCTGTACAGGTCGCAAAACATTAAAATCCACTCCACGCAGCTTAGAATCCACTCCACAAAATAAATCCAGCTGGGGATGTGAGAATCTCGCGGTGCTTCTCTCAATAGCTCGAGTGTTTCCCATGCTGGAGTGCAGAGATCTCACGATACTTCCAGAATTTATAGTAGTTGGAGCATCAGTGCTCTGATGACGCGTCAAATGTGCGACAGGTGACCAGAAAGATGGAATATTGGTAGCAGTGCACTTTGGCTGGTTATGGAAGATGAACTTTCGACCGGAGCCTCTATGAGTGTAATGAGGACAGCTAAGGAGTCCAAGTTCTTTAATGATGAGGATGTTAATTTCAGGAGTGGTTGCGGGATTAAGTCAGCGGAGTTGTGAGCTGGAATAACTGAACGCCATTCTGACCGAAGAAGAAGGGAGAGATGCTATCCAGACAGTGCCGTAAAATCCATGCCAGACGGTAAAACAGTATATCCAAGCAACAAGTGAATAGTCAGCTAAAACTAATAAAACTTAATAAAACTTGGTAAAATCCGTAAAAACCCACGGCAGACGGTAAAGCAGTACAAAAAAAGTACGAAACTTTCTAACTAAAAACTATATTAAACTAAAAACTAAAAGTAAAATAATAAATTAAATTAAACTCGGAGGGAGAAGTGGCGAACATTCAACGCCAGCATCCTCTCCACCCTTCTGATTCAAGTCAATTATTAGTCATTCTCAAGGACTTATTACAATATGCATCATACATGCATTTTAACATACTTTCCAAAATTCTAGCTAGAAGGATTGAGAAAGTGCTTCCTTTAGTAAATCATTTTTTGTCATGTGATATTAGCAAAGGTTTACGCTTAGCTTCCAATCTTTGACACCTGTTTAATGTAATATATTGTGAGGGGTTCAGCCCGGACATAACCACACGGACACCAACTCTTTATAATAACACATGCTTTAATTACTGCACAAATAAACTTCCACACAGCACAGTGCTTCCCGCACCAAACACCCTTACTCAGGCCTTCACTAGTCCGTGGGCCGCCTTTCCTCTCCTCACGGGAACTTTGTCCTGCTCCCACTCCCGACTCTAGCTCCCTGATTGGTGGGAGGCAGCCCCTTTTATTCCCACCCGGATGTGCTCCAGGTGCCTGATGACGCTCTTCCGGCAGCACTTCCTGGTGTGGCGGAAGTGCAGCCCTTGCACCCGGAAGCACTCTGGGCATCCCTGGAAGGTCCTAAATCCACCCCCTCCCCCCCCTCCCCCCCCCCAGGTGTGCCGGAAGTGTCGATCTCCCGGTCTCTACAATGCTTGGGGCACCCCCTGGCAGTGACCACGGGTTCCAGTGGGCTTGAGGCTCCTTACTCCTTCCCCGTGGTCCCCTCCTTATCCAGGGCGGTTGCCCCCTTGTGGCCCAGGAGACATATAAGACACCTCCCGGTCCTTCTAGGCGTCCCGGCTGGGTCTGACCCCCAGCCTCCTGTGACAATATTCACCCATAAATCTAACACCTCGGAGATCTTATTATCTCTGGATGCAGAAAAAGCTTTCGATATAGTTGAATGGGACTATATATAAATGTAATGAATTATTATTATTATTATTATTATTATTACTACCTATTCACTACATTGGATAAATTTGGGTTTGGCCCGAACATATGTGCATGGATCAAACTACCGTATACCAGTCTAGAAGCTTCAGTTTGTATTAACAACATTATTTCGGACTACTTCAGCCAAGAACGTGTAACTAGACAAGGATGCCCCTTGTCACCAATGCTATTTGAAATCGCCATTGAGCCATTAACTTTTTAATTTCAATATGCATCAGAGATAAAAGGGATTTTCAGAGAAGGACTGGAACAGAACATATCACTGTATGCAGCAGTTTTAAAAGCACTAGCAGATTTTCAGAAGATATGTGGACTCAAAATGAATTTGAATAAAAGTGTGCTTTTTCCAGTGAACTCTCTAGCATATAATACTAGACTGGACACCTTCCCATTTATCTTAGCAGATCACTTTAAATATCTAGTGGTAACTATCACAAGTAAATATAAAGTTCTTTTTCAACAAAATGTTACTGTTTGAATGGAAAAAATTAAGATGTGAATAGATGGTCCACCATTCATCTCACATTAGCAGGGAGAATCAACACTGTTAAGATGAATATCCTTCCCAAGCTGCTGCTTCTATTTCAAACCATCCCTAATATACATTAACAAATATATATAAAAAAGAAAAATAGATTCAATCATAACCTCATTTATTTGGAATTTGAAACATCCACGCATCCAAAGGTGACTCTACAATGACCTAAATCAGAAGGGGGCATGGCATTACCTAATTTTGAATTTTACATCTGGCTGGCAAATATACAGCCCATAAAGACCTGGGGCCTCATGTATAAGGCCGTGTGTAGAACTAAAACTATAACATGGCGTAAGCACAAAAGCGGGAATGTGCATACGCACAGAAAAATCCAGATGCAGGAATCTGTACGTATGCAAACTTCCACGTCCTTCTGCTACATAAATCCGATCAGCGTGAAAAGTAACGCACGTGCACGCGCCTTCTGTCCCGCCCCAACTCCTCCCAGAATTACGCCTCTTTGAATATGCAAATCAATATAAATAGCCTTCTGTGAAAAGACAGTGGGAAAAGCACGGGAGAAAATATAAGAATTTCAGCGAATACCAATTGGAGGCAAAGGAAAAACGTACTATTTGTTGGTTTAAACAGTGGTATAATCAACAAAAGGAAGTTGATTGAGTGACAGAGTGTCGGAGAAACTCGAAAGATCAAGTTCACAAAGTCGCACAGTGCCCGAAATAAAAAAGAAGTCGCATATCAAAGTCGCCGTTAAAAGGCGACTCGTAGCGGACCGTCTGAGTGTCATATGAAAGTTTATTAGGGTACAGACAAAAAAAAAATAGGCACACAGTGGGGGAAAAAAGCACAAAATGTCAACTTTAGTCTCGAAATTTCCACTTTAATCACGTAGTTTATTTTGCCATTAAAGTAGAACATCATAAACTTCATCTTAAAATCGTTTAATTTACTAGTTTCTCAAATCCCATTGTAACTAAAGTAGCACACTAAATGCTTTGTTCTGTATTTGACCTTCTATGTGCTCTGTGTGTGTGAATCACTACTTGCTTCTTAAACGGGCTTTCTCTTTCTCCAACAGGACACATAATTCATTACATTCGTGATATTACAGCTCTCTGAATAATTAAAATACTGAGATGTATACGTGATATCTTTTTCATGATGATAGGAATGAAAGCATGTTATTAAACATGGGAACACGGTGGCGCAGTGCTTGTTCATGTCTCACGCAAGAGGCTTGCTGCGCGACCTTCGATGAAATAATTTAATTTATTACAGAAGTACTGTCTCTTTCAAACGTACTAACCTCCAATTCCTGTCCTTACTTTTCTTTCTCCAAATACCCAATCACCCCACAATCAGCTCTGTAATAGACGTGAAGCCAATTGTAAACTTAGAACGCTGATTCGTCAGCACTTTTAAGGAACATTGAAATATCTTAGTAGTACATGTTTAATTATTCTATCCATCTGTCCTTCCAGTGTCGCGTCAGCACCAGCAAGAATACAACGCAATGCAGGAACAATCCCTGAATTAGCTAGCGCTGAGGCACCGTGTCCTCACATATTTAATTATTCACAATACTGATTATTTAAATGAAGTTAAAGTTTTATCTGTATAATATAATCAACATATTTTGCTGCATTTCATCTTAAAAATGATATTGTCATCATATGTAAATACGCGCTTCTTTCCAATTAGCTGCTGCTGTGATTCCCCACTCAGATACAGTGATATAAATACTCCGAGTGATGCAGTGAGAGTAATATGGAAAAAGATGATCTGCTGTGGCAACCCTTAACAGGAGCAGCTGAAAGAAGAAGAAGATGCATTGAGAGTAACAACGCTAAAGCAGTTATGGTATTTGGAATACTATGGCTATTCCTTGGACCATTATATTTTTGCAGGTTAATTACAATCAGATGCATTACACTAATAAACAATATGCAGTTAGTTTCAGTGTATTTATAAAGCTGCGTCAGGAATGTGGATCTAAGAAAGAAAGGGTGACCACACAGGAACAGTAGCACTGCTTTGACACTGGGTGCCGCCAGTCTGCAAAACCGAGCGGAGAAATTGCGTACGCCAGGGCATGAGGTACCGTGGAAATGTGCGTGGCTTTACGGCAAGTTTAGGTTTTATACATCGCACTTTGAGTGTGGAAAACGTTCATACGCACCGTTTATACATGAGGCCCCTGGACATTGACACAAAGTGATGAACATATACAAGCGTATTGTACAACAGTATAAATACTTGCAGTACCTCTCTATATTCTCTGCTCTGTGCTTTAGTAAATACAAAATATCATCAATACACTAATAATCCATTTGCCCTTCTGTAATAAAAAGGTTTTCTCTGTAACAGGAGAAGGGATAAAATAAAGGAGTAAGAGGGGATTGGTCGCTTCAGTGCAAAACCAGCTACAAAGATTGGAATGTTTGGGATGATAGCGAAAGAATGTGCAAAAACTTGTTTCTCATAGAGGGTTTCAGAATGTTATGGGAATACAGTCAAGGCCATGTACTTGTTTTTCACTTCGAGGGGCTTCATTGCAAGCAACGCTTGTTATTGTGTGTCTTCTGATACTAGGCACCATCTCAGTGAGGGCCAAGTAGAAGAAAAACAATAAGATGTCCCGTGGGAAGAAGGTGTGCAGAAACTGATCACTTCTGTATACACTGCTTACACGTAAGCCATTTTGGGTAAGGACACTCAATTAGTATATAAGGGAAGGTTCCGCCCTCAGTTTCTTCGGAAGCTCAACCGTGGGGAACGTGCACACCGCCCGGTATTGGACCAGGCTCACGAGTTGATCCTCTGACGAGACTGACACGCGGGCTCCCTCAGTCTACTGGTCTAGGATGATGGCTCTGGGTCTTTTGATATTACTGTAAGTATAGTATAATTCACATATCTGTATTACTGTAAGTTAATAGTATAAATCATATATCTTTATATATATTACTGTAAGTCAATAGTACAATTTCTATATCTGCATGTATATTGCTATTATATTGTATGTAACTGATATTATATTTGAACAAGTAAACAATTGAAGTATTGGACCTTTCCTCTCTGATTCTTGCCTGCTTATTTTCTGTTAAAACCTTTGAACCATTTTCCCAAACTAAAACATTTTGGCGTAGTCGCTGCAGGATTTTGGGGAATTTGGTAAAATATTGAATTATTAAGTGAGGCAAAGGAAATCAGAGATGTTTAAGAAATGTCAGGTGTCTGTAAAGGAACCCATAACGGGCTTGCAGACGCGGGGGTGGGTTTTGCTAACTGCGGTTAGAAGTCTGGATAGTCTGGTAGACGAAAAAGAAAGGGAGATTAAGAAAATGCAAATGGACTTGGCGGATGCGTTAGGGCGGGCCTCAATGGCCGAATCCCAGGTAGCTGTATTATTGCCGCGGGTACAGAGAGCCGAGGGGATGGTGGAAAAGGCAGCCTTTTGCATAGCCAAGGTGAATGCGAAAAAGAAGCGTAGACCGGATGTTGCGAAGATCAAAGCGTTTGTAGCCGCAGTTAACGTCCATGAGTGGGATCCTGAAAAATGGGACGGTAACATTTGGGATGATGATTATGAGGATGATGACGGACCCGATGCAGGGTCGGTAATTGATCCTCTGCCTTTACAGGCTAAACCCGTGATGCGTCGCAGACTTTTTACTGACGCACATGGTAATGTTAGGAGGGGAGATGTTTTCGAAGATTATACTGCACAAGAAAGGGAAGGATTTAGATCACGTTATGCACAAGGGCGAAATGAGCCAGTAGACACATGGCTCGTACGCTTGCATGATGCAGGAGCCGGGCATGTGTCACTGGATAAGGGGGATGGTACTGAATTTACAGATTATGCTGTCGATTCCCGTTTTAAACAAGCAATGAGACAAGAATTGACTAAGTTAGAAGGGGACAGCACGTTGCTGGCGCTGGCGGCGAATGCAGCATATGAAATATATCCACACCCACAGAATTGGCCTGAAGTAAAATCATGGACGACTTTGCAGCAGGCGATTCGAGTGGTTAGAGAATTGGCAATGAGGGACGCCGTGGTAGCGGGCCAAGCGGATCAGTAAGATGTGTTCCCATTTACATCTGTAGCCAGGACCATCCTAATAAAAACAGCCCCTGCTAACTTGAAAGGAATAATAATGACTCTTTTACTGAATGAGGTAGGTGCAGGAGTGGGGGAAGTTGTAGCCAAATTACGGGATTTAGGTGACCTGGGGGAGTGGGGAGGAGCCCCGCCAGGGACAGCTGCAACACAACCCACTGGGGCTACATCAAGGGATAGCGCCTATAGAACAGGGGGAGTGAATAGGAAGGAGTTATGGGGAGCGTTAATTAATGCTAAAGTCCCTAAGGAAGAGATAGATGGACTGCCTACAGGAGTGCTCCTGGACAGGGCAAAGAAAAAAGGACTTATAGATAAGTCTGGTGGAATAAAGAAACGAGTAGCAAAGGCAGAAGTACATTCACTTCTTACCTTCGCTGAATGGGAAAAATTAAGTAAAAAGCATGACGAAGTTCTTACTTTTGCTGAGTGGGAAAAGTTGAGTAAGAAGCGTGATGAAATTGGCCCCTCTTCATCTTCCGAGAGCTCCTCGGAGGAGGAGGAGGAGGAAGACAGGGGGAAAAACCGGCGCAAGAGTAAACATAAGAAAGGAGGGAAAAAAGCTAAAGGGAAAGGGAAAAATAAAGGAAGGACTTTATATCCCGTTGAAGAATTAGAACGCGCAGCACGAGATTGTTAGGGATGGGGCCAAGCACAGGTGAGAGCCCTAAATTGGCATGATGCGGACATTCGACCTTTTGTACCGGTAACGATACATTGGGAAACTAAAAACAAACAAATAGTAAAGGCTCTCATCGATACGGGTGCGGAGGCCACTTTAATATATGAGAATCCATCTAAATTCAAGGGGAAACGATTGACAGTGCAGGGGATTGGGGGAACGGACATCCCTGCCACTCAGGTGACGGTGATGTTACAAATTGGTCAGTTGCCCGTGAGACCCTACCCCGTACTAATCACCCCAGTGAAAGAGTATATAATAGGGATGGATCGTCCACAGGTGGCAAATATGCTGTAATCGCATGCTGGCATACAGCCTGCAAATGTCAGCGTGCATCAACAGCATTTCTGAAGTTTTTTAGGTGTACGGTAGAATCAGCTTTTACAGCTGTGTTTTCTTCGCTAAAAATGGAGACAGCAGTAGTTGCAACAGAAACTTTAACGGCAACGTTAACCGTAGCAGTAGCGATAGAGAGAGTCGAATCGGAGGCCGTTGTGCTTTCCTCGAGGAGGGCGGAGTCAGCTGCGCTAGTCAAAGACGCAGATAAGCCGTCTCTGCATCAAGTGGAGGCAAAGGCGGTTAAAACAGAAAACCTAAACTTTTCTGCTGGTCAGACAGATTGTGTAAGGTTAATAATTATTATAAAGCAAATAGATGGGAAAGCAAGAGAGAGGAGTAATACCTGGCTAAAAAGTCACGAGCAGCTAGCAGTACACGTAGCGATGCATAAGGAGAATGCCATACGGATTAAACAACGACCGCTCAGTGTTAAAGTGTGTGCTTTGATTTCGGGGTCTTTTGACCCTGAGGAACAGCAGTAGAACTTAAGCTGGTTATTGGGAGCACTCCTTTCAAAGCCCCTGTGTTGATTGTTGCTGCAGAGAAAACAATATGTATATTGGAGACGTCAGTTTACAAGTAAAGCTGCTATAATGTGAGGGTTACTTGTATGTAGTAATGAAGGAAAGTGTAAGTGACAATATGGTGTGCATTTGTTTAAATGCAATAATTGGTATGAAAAATGGCATGTGGCAGTATAAAAACAGCCAATGCCAAATTGCAAGTTAAAACAGAGGACTGAAAGAAAAGGAAAAGAGTAAGAATGTTTTCTTCCATTTATTCTCTACTGCACTGCATTCTCTGTATAATTCTGAGGTTTAAAAATGTTATACCAATAGTTAATTCATAACTTTTGTAAAAGTAACCAGTGCTAAGATAAGATTTGATTTAGACATTGAATGTGGAGAAACTGGTGGATTTGTATAGCCATTGTAGACTGCAGGGCATGAGTTGAATAATGTGACTGAAAACTAAGTGAATTAAAGAAAGAAATCGAGGAGATGAAAGCAAAGCACGTGTTTGTATATGAAAGCTTTTGAAAGTACTGCATTTGAATTAATGGAATGGCCATTTTAGCAGTTAGTTGGAATGAAAAAACTTATTGGTGTTTCAAGCAGCACATTCATATTGGGGAATAAGTAAATGAAAGGCAGTGGCTTACCATCCAGTTTTTGGAGCTCAGCATGTAAAACAAAGGGGTGAAAATCCCGAAGGGACACTACGGGCATGTATGCCCAAGATCAAGTCTGGCGCTAAAGGGAGTCACTGTGCTAGCAGGCGTAATCGACGCAGATTACCAAGGGACCGTCAAAGTTCTGTTACAATCCTCAATGGGGGATCCGATCAAACTGACTAAGGGAGATCGAATAGCGCACTTGTTAATAATACCAGTTCACATGGGAAAAGTGCAGGAAAGTACTGCACCAGTAGTTAAGACTGGCCGGAATGTGGGGGGATTTGGATCAACAGATGCTCCTAAATTGGTTAATGGGGCGAAGGTGTGGGTTAAACAACCCCATGGACCACCCCGCCCGGCAGAAATCATCGCAATGGGACAGGATTTGATTGTAACTGTTCTATACAATGGAGAAGAAGCATGGGTAAATGTTCCTGTAAAACACTGCTATAGACGGGAGTGAGGAGTGGGTGCAACATGCTGTGTTTTTGATATTACTAATTGGGGGTGTTCTGAATGAAGTAGGAGCCACCACATTAGGAGGCGAGGCAACAGAGACGACTCAGGTCCGATGGCGGTGGAACAATTCCACTAAGCCCAGACGTCAGGAGAACACCACGTGTCCGGAGAATCAGTCTTGCAATGTCCTCACCATTACGACTGGTGACGGGTGCACCATCTACTCCTCGAACTTGAAGGTGCCGTGGGTAAAACCACAGAAGTATCTGATTGAGTGCTCTGAAAACTTAAATATTACCTGGACGTCGAAAGTAACTTGGTGTATGGGGCCCTGGAACGGCTCCAAGGTACAGTGCGAGGTCAATGCAACATCAGGCGAATACACCTCTAATAAGACTGGGCCCATTGGCTGGATTAATGCAACCGATATTATTAACAGGACTATACCAATGCTTGCTATAGCCGTGTGGGCCAGAACCCCCATAACGAGACAGTCACATGTAGAACCAATAATTGACACATGTAAACTTGTTTCTATGACAGCAAAAAGGACTAAGGTTACATGGCAAGTGACGTTTCCACTGTTGCCACAGTGTAAGCGTGCTAAACGGGCATGGTATGACACTTTCTTAGGAGGGGTTGGCACCACCCTAGGAACTTTAAACACCGTAGATAATGAAATAACTGCAAACAAGCTTGAGAATGTGGGACGACATACTCACAAAGTGGCAGACCAAATGGCTAGGTGGTTACCTCAGTCCATGGTCAAACAGTAAACTGGGAACAACGTGCTTCAGATTGGATAATCACGGCTAGCAATGACACTCGATGGCTAAATGTCTCAACTTTCATGAACTGGACTGTATGCACTTTTAACATATTACAAGCACAGATACAGAAAAATAACATGCAAATGGCTTTAAGGACTAATAATATGCAAATATGGCATGATATATGGAACATTAGCAGTAGCTTATGGTTAACGGTTAAACCTGAAGATACTAGGTGTAATGATACAATATGTAATGGGTATTGGTTTCAATATAATGTTACCACTATGATAACCTTGTGTAGATATCACGTTTTACCTGTTGTTGCACACGGACACCCTTTGGTGCTGCTTATTATTATTATTGCTTTAATGAGTATATTTAATTGCTATGTGTTTTGTGTTTTAAAACGAATTAATAATAGAGCACGACAGACAAGGTTGCTGATTTTGCGCTGAGCGAGGGACCGATTGTAATAAAAAGGTTTTCTCTGTAACAGGAGAAGGGATAAAATAAAGGAGTAAGAGGGGATTGGTCGCTTCAGTGCAAAACCAGCTACAAAGATTGGAATGTTTGGGATGATAGCGAAAGAATGTGCAAAAACTTGTTTCTCATAGAGGGTTTCAGAATGTTATGGGAATACAGTCAAGGCCATGTACTTGTTTTTCACTTCGAGGGGCTTCATTGCAAGCAACGCTTGTTATTGTGTGTCTTCTGATACTAGGCACCATCTCAGTGAGGGCCAAGTAGAAGAAAAACAATAAGATGTCCCGTGGGAAGAAGGTGTGCAGAAACTGATCACTTCTGTATACACTGCTTACACGTAAGCCATTTTGGGTAAGGACACTCAATTAGTATATAAGGGAAGGTTCCGCCCTCAGTTTCTTCGGAAGCTCAACCGTGGGGAACGTGCACACCGCCCGGTATTGGACCAGGCTCATGAGTTGATCCTCTGACGAGACTGACACGCGGGCTCCCTCAGTCTACTGGTCTAGGATGATGGCTCTGGGTCTTTTGATATTACTGTAAGTATAGTATAATTCACATATCTGTATTACTGTAAGTTAATAGTATAAATCATATATCTTTATATATATTACTGTAAGTCAATAGTACAATTTCTATATCTGCATGTATATTGCTATTATATTGTATGTAACTGATATTATATTTGAACAAGTAAACAATTGAAGTATTGGACCTTTCCTCTCTGATTCTTGCCTGCTTATTTTCTGTTAAAATCTTTGAACCATTTTCCCAAACTAAAACACCTTCATTCACTCAGAATATGGAAGCACTTTAAGACAGAGCAGCTCTTATCTGTTGCACTTCTACATGACAACCACATTTTTGTACCCTATCAAACATACACAGTATTTAATACTTGGAAAATGTCTGGGATTAAAATAGTTAGATACTTGTACATTGTGGCGGACGGCCAGGGCCCTTGCCCGGCTGCGACACCTGTATAGTGGATGGACTGGGGGAGAGAGCGTCTTCAAGGCTTTTTCTCCTCCAGGATGATAGAGGGCAGCCCCCTGGGTTGCTACAGCACCACGGATTCCCGCATGGTGTGCTGCCAGCTGGAGTTTGTTACAACCCTGTTGGGTTCCGTGGGTGCTGCCAGGGGTTGCTGCAGCGCCTGCACAGCCCTTGTACGTTGGGTTTCCGCTATGCGCGGAAGTACTGCTGGAAGAAGATTAAAGGACACCTGGAGCACTTCTGGGCATCCTATTAAAGGAGCCAGAATCGGGAGGTGGAGAACAATGCTTGTGGAAGGAGGAGTGCAGGTGGACAAATGGCAGAAGAGAGAGAGAAAAGGAGAAATTCTTTCTGGTTATTGTGCTTGCTGGACGGTGCTGTATAAGGTGGGAACCAAGGGAAAAACGATTCCCACAACTGAATAAAGGTGTGTTGTGTGCTGGACTGGGCCATATGTTTTGGGCCTGCACCAAATTAGCATCATTCTGGACCAAAATCTTTAAATGCCTTTCAGACAGCCTTAGTGTCATAATCCCTCCTAACCCACTAACAGCTGTGTTTGATGTGCTCCTTGATGGACTTAAAATGGAGAAGGACAAACAAACTGTAATTGCCTTTACCTCACTGCTAGCATGTAGCCTTATCTTGCTCAACTGGAAGAATCCCAATCCACCGCTTTTAAGTCAGTGGGTAACTGATGTCCTATATTATTTAAAATTGGGGGAAAAAATCAAATTCTCACTGTGAGTGTCTGTTCAAAACTTTTTAAAAATGTGGCAGGATCTAATCAATAACATTTTAGAATAAACTCCTATATCAGGGAAAATGATACTCCTCCTTCCGTCCTTGCTGCTTCAAAGATTTGTTTTGCTGGCTGTCTCTCCTCACTTTCTTTTGAGTGGGAGTAGAATTTTAATAATAATTAATAATTCTTTACATTTATATACTGTAGAATTTCGTTTCTGTTTGATTTAATTGTATGGATTGTTATTTGCTTTTAATAAAATAAAAAAGAAACAATTTATTTGCATTTTCCATACCATCCCAACTTTTTCTGATTTGGGAGAACAGAAAAAAAAAAATCAGGAGGGGCTACAAGGCCATGAGACCACCCAGCCCTCAGTGGGCATTATATCTAATATCAATGCTCTAAATCAGCCCTCATGGTTTACAGGTTTCATGTGACAGAATTTGATGATGATGGTCATGTGGACCTCTGGCCTTTAATCCACCAATGCAGGGACAGCATGCAGCCCTGATCAGGTGGTGGTGGCACAGATCACCACCACAGAAAACAAGGAAAAAGAACAGCAGAGAAAAGTATGAATAAGTATCGATTGCGGAGCCATGATAAAAATGATAAGTCAATGTATATACAGTAATCCCTCCTCCATCGCGGGGGTTGCATTCCAGAACCCCCAACGAAAGGTGAAAATCCGCGAAGTAGAAACCATATGTTCATATGGTTCTTTTTATATATTTTTAAGCCCTTATAAACTCTCCCACACTATTATAAACATTTCCCGCACAATTATACAGCATAAACCCTTTGTATTTTCTTAGATATTAGGTAAGATTCGTTGAAATTATGTATGTAAACACAGTTTGTATACAGTAAAACCTAAATATTATTTTAAAGATATCGAGCGTCTCCGATATCACATATGTTACAGCCATTACGACAGACAGGCCACCAGCAATAAATACGTACAATGCAAGAAAAATTGTATACAGTAAAATGTGTGTACAGTGACACTAAACTATGTACATGTAATAAGTACTGTACATAGATAATTAATTATGGTTACCAACAATGACACGACGACTTGTCCGATAACGATGAGTTTAATTTTACTGCACAATAAAGGAGAGCGTTACAGCTCTTCTAAAGGAGCCTCTTCAGGCGACTGTGTAGCACCGCTGTTGTTCTTCCAGCACTCTTCAATCCAAATCCCTAAAGCAGATTCCATCCAGACTACTGCCTTATCATGTCCACTTGCAACTCGTTTTGCGCCCTGGTTAAAGGACACTGCGGCCGTAGATCTTATATGCTTTTCCTCCTTTTTAAATAAAAAGAATCGTGGACTCATTGATGCCGTAATGGTGTCCTGCAGCGGTGTAGCTGTTTCCTTCCTTCAACATATCCAAAACTTTTACCTTTTCTACAATCATTTGCATCTTCTGTTGGCGCTTGGACACGGCCCCTGAAGCAGTAGCAGGAGCACGTTAATGCTGAATGAGTGAGATGAGACTTCCTGGTTAATGCAGCACTCCGTCGCTGAGCCAATCAGCACACAGGAACTTAACTGTGTGCTCTGATTAGGTAGCTTCTCAGTCATCCGCCAATAGCGTCCCTTGTATGAAATCAACTGGGCAAACCAACTGAGGAAGCATGTACCAGAAGTAAAAAGACCCATTGTCCGCAGAAACCCGCGAAGCAGTGAAAAATCCGCGTTATATATTTAGATATGCTTACATATAAAATCCGCGATAGAGTGAATCTGCGAAAGTCGAAGTGCGATATAACGAGGGATTACTGTACAGAATATCAGGGTTACACTAAAATGAAGCCATGAAAAAGCCATATTAAAGTAATGGGTTTTAGCAGTTTCTTAAAGTGCTCCATCGTATTAGCCTGGCGAATATTCCAGATTTTAGATGCATAACAGCAGAAGGTAACCTCACCACTTCTTTTAAGTACAGCTCTTGGAATAATAAGCAGACACTCATTTGAAGATATAAGCGTACGATTTGGAGTGTAAAGTGAAAGGCATTCCGAAATATACGATGGAGCAGATTATTTAAGGCTTTGTAAAACATAAGCAGCATTTTAAAGTCAATTCTAAATGGCACAGGTAACCAGTGTAGTGACATCAGACTGGGGAGATGTGCTAATACAAAGTTCACAAAAGATGTGAAAACTACACAGGCACTATAATATAAATGCTGTAAGATATTTAATCAGTGTTGATGAATAAATCCTTTCATAAAAGTGATATTAAATGTTTCAAAATGTACATTAAATACTGTAATTGCATCATAAATTGAATTATTGGTAAGTAACAAAGAAGAAATTAATTAATTGGAGTGCCATAGGTGTAGCTACACGAAAAGTTGGCCAAGAATAGATTTTTATTTTGGTTTAATCTCATTTTACTATATTCAGACTTCAATATAATTAATAATATTAAGATCTACTGAGAACTTTATTCATTATAAGTGTTTTTAGAATTTGTTGCTTTCTGTTTTACTTCAACTATGCTCTGCACTCTGGCCTTATACACAGAATTATGCTATATAGGAATAAATTGATTTGATATGGAAATTGTTTTCATGTTTTTATATGGTAAACTTCCTCTTTAAAAAAAAAAAAAAAAAATTAGGTTCTTAAACTGATTACAGTATATTACTCTGTACACAGTGCTGAGAAAGAACAAGCAATAGAGTTGCAGCCCCATAACAATAGCATCAATAAATGACCAGTGAAGGCTGTTAAAAGTGACCTTACCGTGGTCTGCATGTGCAATGGTGTTAGATCTTTTTTGAGACTGCAATCTGCTATGTTCTGTGACTGGTAAATCATCAGAGGAAAATTAAGATCAATATATCCTGAGAATTTTATCAAGTGTATATGTTCACCTGAAGCTGTTTGGCATATTTAACTTCTGAGAAGAACAGTAGGTGCACTTGGACTACAGGTGGAGTATGCTATAAAATATACAGTACATATTAAAGTTCTAGTTAATTTACAGTGATCACATGCATAGGTGCTGTATATTTTTAGTCACAGATTTGCAATGAGAGCAAACGGTCTTTTTTTACACAATCATTTTGTGTTTGTTAATTTCTGCTGAATCAAGCTTAGCTGACTTTTGACTGCTGCACACTTAATTTTAAAGATTATTGTCTCTCTCTTGTAGGGTTGGTCAACTCCAATGGAGACGGCTGGAGAGAAGTACGCAAGTTTTCACTTACTACTCTGCGGGATTTTGGTATGGGAAAGTGCAGCATTGAAGAATATATAAAAGAAGAGGCTCAACACCTGGTGGAAAATCTGCGAAAAACTAAAGGTACGACATGGAGAAGTTTCATTGTTAAAAAAACAGTGATTAGGAGTGAGTGTAACATGTTTAATACTGTCCTAAAATAATAATCAACTTGTGTATACTCCTTAAATTGGATTAGATAAACTTTGTTAATCTCATGGGAAAAGTTTAGATTAATAGAGCAGCAGAAACATAAAAAACAAAGATACACAGTCACAGGACAAATAATACAAGCAATCAATCGATCGATATTTCTGTTTTAATAGTAATTTCTCTTAATAGAAACTATTAAACTATATTCGCTTTGCTCGCCAACCCCTGGGCCAGCGCTACGCACTAACCACTTTGCGTTACAGCCACTCGCATATGGGGATGCGGATGTACAATTTAAGCAGATTGTTATTTTCATGGGAATTGTTAGACATACATAATAGAACTATTTTATATTACAGCGAGTAATTAACCATATTAAAAAATAGTAAAACATAATAATTTGAAAGTAACTTATGTTTCATGTTGCGTTAGAGTTATTCATTGCGTTCTACAATTTCGTTCTGTTTGGAGTTGAAATTAACACTCAAATGCTTTTTAAACTTACACTTTTGCTGTAAAACTTCAGTAAAAACAATTTTTTAAATTAAATTTTCGTAAATATCACATTGAATTTTGATTCTGTGTTTGGACTTACATCATGACAACGCAACTTATAACTGCCCGTGAGTGAATTTCGTTTCTTTCTCTCTAATAAATAAACCAACTTTTTCGAATGTCTCTGTGATTTTTTTAATTGTCTTTGCAAAAGCTATTCTAATGGAAAACGGTTAACATTTTAATACAAATGGCATATCAAGATCTCCTTTGGTGTCTAATGTTATCCACGGGAGATGTACTACATTACCTTACTTGGATACATCCTTCTTTCAACAGTAATTCGGACGGTGGAAGACTGTACGGTGTTAACGGTTGTAGATATTCTTTGGGATATTGTAAGATGATGTTTTCATCTTCCACACGATCACCACCAACTGTTTCAGAATAGTCTATTAATATGCATTTAACCTATTTGCCATGTAACCGATCGACAATTTTCGTGTTAATTCATTTGACTTCATCATTTCTAGGTCCTAGGATTGCCCGTGTACTCATTTCTTCTGTTGATAACCCTTCTGGATGAAATTCTTCAATAAGATTTGGACATAATATGTCTTCTTTTATTGGGAACTTTAAAGTGAGGAAAACATAAACATTTATAAGAGCTAAGAGAGCAGGAACTGTGTTTGTCAAAAGCATTCATACGAATGAGAGGTGAGAGGGACATGTACATGGATGAATATGGTTGAGAGGAGGGCGTGACTTGAAAGAATTTCATGGGCAAAGTCTCATTTTACGGGACTTGAAATTATCTCTTTGAAAAAATCTTGTCTTAGGATTTCCTTTTATAATAGAGAGATAATATTGGTGTCTACAGACATCCCTGCAGGTCTTTTTATTATTACAGGAGACTGCATCATCAGTGTTATGAGATAATGTTATTAGTATGAAACAACTGCCTCATATGGACTTTGGCAAATGTCTACCATCCCGAAACAATAAAGTTCCAAATGTCATCCTCTGTCGTTCTATTTCTACAATATTGTGAACAGCAGTTCATCATACACCAAAAACAATTGCATCCAGTTTCATCGTGGCTTACTATATCTCTATGACACTTCGTAAAGATATGCAGTTGTGCAATAATGTTGACTTCTTCAAAAATGTAAGGTTTATCTTTGACAAAAAATGTAGTGTCATCTGTTCATTTCAGTTATTGTCAAGTGTACACAGTGTAATGAAATTTCTGTTTGCACATTTGACCAACACGGAGCAAGCTGCTGATGTCCTAGTCCAACGGCAAGAATCTTGCTCCGTTGATTACGCAAAACATAACATCACAAAATAATAGGTAGTTGTGAGCAAAGCATACTGTTTCAAAAAATTGAAGCTAAACATCTTTCTGCTTGCAATTTGGCAAAATGCAAAACTCACCACTAAGGTGGTTTTGGAAAATGTTTTATTTGAGTATCCAAATGAAGGAACATGCCTCCTTAAGGCTTTGGCATCACTTCTGAGAATTGTACTGGTCCAAAAAATAATTCAGAACTGTCTTTTGGAAATTTGTAATGGCTCAAATACAACCTATGAGAAGATGTACTATTGGAGAAAAGCTATACTGTAATCCAGTAAGGAAATCAAATTGTTATCCAAATTAGCTTTGCAAGAAAACACTGCACCTGCAGTCTTAGATGAGATACCACTTTGGCTGGTGGAAAACTTTGTGCTCACTGATAACAGTGTCCTCCCATCAGCCTCAGAACACTCCTGCAGCATGATGGGAATTGTAGTCTCTGTCAACACTAATTTTTGGGTTGACCCCTCTCCATTACAACCCCACTCCTCGATATGCCATATACCCTGTGTTATAAGTTGTGTCAATGATCACACACATGCAACATTTGGTGAGTTCAGTCTTTTTTTGCATGATTGATGAACAAACAAATTGTTTATGATTTTATTTACATAGATAAGAAAGGCTCTTTTGCTGTCACCTAATAAAATGGAAGAAGTCAGGCATGTTTAACCTTGTCCTACAACATCCTGAATATATATTGGTGACAAATTAGTGACTTGGTTAGGGGCTCCACACACAATATTGTGGCATACTACCCTCTATTGTCACTGGCAATGACAGAACTGCTCACTTCTGCTTTTCTTTAGCAATTTGGACACAATACAAGCAAATGTCATGAAACATTCTCAAGGATTATTCTTTCATCTAGGTGAGGTCACCGATTATTTTTTGCTAAAAACTCAAATTCATTGCTTGCAGCAGCTTTGCCTATTTATGTGACAAATTATATTTTGGCATTCCTTGTTATCAAAGAACTAATGAGCTTCTCAGCGTGAGCAGGCACTAAGTATGCGCTGTACCTAGGAGGCTTTAAGGATGCAATGAATCTTTGATTATTTTTCTTCATTACATTATTGGTTGACAGATTACTTCTTGAAATATAGCTGCCAAGAAAAATAAAAATGTTTGATTTTGGCCCTAAGATGTTTACCATAATACCATAATTGTTAGTCAGACTTTTTCAAACTGAGGTAGGAATAATTCAAAGTTTTCGTCAAAAGTATTCAGTAGAGTGAATATCCAAGTGACTTTTGAAATCTAATTAGAAAGTGTTCATAGGTGCCAATAACAGAAGACAGTTTGTTGTTTGAAAACATAGATGGAAGCAAGCATTAACCATTCAGCGTACATATCAAAACGTTTCTATCCAAGTAACCACATTTTTCATTGTAACTTTAAAGCAAATTTCTAAAGTAAGCCAATTACAAATTTAAGAGTTATTTCTTAATGGTTATTTCTGACCTCTCCTACTTATATATTGCTTTATGTCACGATTTTACTAGATAAGTAATCAAGTACAACTGCATTTCCAGCACCTTCATATCAATTCAATACTAAACACATCAATTGTGGTCTCTAAAGGGTGCTATTGAACCAAACTGAAATGTTACCTGTGAGTTAAAAAATAAGAAAAATCTATTCCATTAATTGAGAGTTCTATTGGATCAGTAAGTATGTATACCTGCTACCTTCATATCAGTCACATATTCAATGTGCGAGCGTTCTAGTTTTTGGTGTGTATTATTCAGTTTGCATTTTGCCCTCTTTTTATTTGAAAATGCAACCTAATCTCAAAATTCTGAATTTGACATTATATCCTATTTGTAACATATATCATTTTTTTTCCTTTTAGTGACTTAAATATATGGCTATTTCACTTTTCTACTTTATCTACCCTAGCTTTATTTCTGTAGGTTCACCCTGCGATCCCACCGTTTTTCTGACTCCAGCTGTGTCAAATGTTATCTGCTCCATCATGTTTGGAAAACGCTTTGAATACAATGATGCAGATTTTGCTCACTTACTGGATATCGTTAACCAATTTACATATCTGTTCAGCCGCACTTTTGTGCAGGTACCGGTATAAATTTTTCACTTTTAGCCTAAAACTGTTCCATTCCTTTTGTCACATTTATTATTTTTTTTCTTTTTGTCTTAAGATGTACAACATTTTTCCAAAACTCATCAGTTTTGTGCCTGGACCCCTCAAGACTACTTTGGACCTACGTGCTGAATTTATGCAATTCCTTGCTAAAGTTGTTGAGGAACACAGAGAGACACTGTGTGCTGACAGCCCTCGAGATTATATTGACATGTTCCTCATCAAAATGAAGCAGGTGAATGATCTGAAATTTGATAAATCGATGCCATATGCATCTGAAGCACCTCTCCAGTTTTTGCAGATATTAAGTAGTTCAAATTTCCTCATTTGGTTGGGTCTGAAATGCAGAAATTGAGTAGAATATCTAGTAAATGAGTGCTGTAGACATCAGCAAAACCAAAAAGAAGAGAAGAATCGGTAATGAATAGAATGAGAGCAACTGTCTGTAGCCACCACTTGCTAAACCATTCCCTTTTTGGGGGTGTCTTGCTGTTGCCTCTCTAGTGCACCTGCTGTCACTTTCATTTACACAAAGCAGATGAAGTTGATTCACGATCGCTTACATTAACTGGACAGATTGATGCTTGAAACTGTGATGTTTAAGGATTCTCTTAATTTTTAAGGAATATACACTATATGGCCAAATATATGTGGACACCCTCAAAATTGAGTTAAGGAGTTTCTGCCAGAACCAACATTAATAGGTGCATAAAATCAAACACATAGCCATGAAATCTCTATTGACAAACATTGACAGTAGAATGGATCATAAACGTGGCAATTTCATAAAAGGCCACAAGTAAGTACGTGAAATGTCTGCCAGCTACTGTAGCTCTGTCTTGGTCAACTGTAAGTGCTATTACTGTGTAATGGAAGCATCTATGAGCAAGAGCAACTTAGCCACAAAGTGGTAGATATACCACATAAATACACAGAGCAGGTACACATACCTCAGTTCCAAACTACCTCAGCACAAGAACTATGGATTGGGAGCTTCATGAAAGCTGCACACAAGCCTAATATCACTGTGCACAATGTCAAGCTAAGATGGTTCATAAATTAAGATAGGTACACGTAATGTAAGTTGAAAACTTGTCAGGATCTTTTCTTTATTTTAGAAGATACCTGGTGTTTTAGTTTTGCTTATTTGCTGATGAAACTCAAATTTTGTGGAATAACAAATCCAAAGCAGTTAAGGTAATGTAGATGTGTATCTGAGTTTTCATCTTAGCATGAAGGTTCCACTGCTCTTCTGTGTTAAAGTTTTTCAATTGCAAAAGAGGAGCACTGCTAAGAAAAGTCCATTGGGGTTACTAATTTAATTATCATTTACAAATTTTTCAGGGTTACAGTAGGACACCTGTTTTGAAAGTTTTGAAATGCTCCTTCTTAACTAACATTTCCATTTTCTTAAGGAAATTAATAATCCTGAGACACCGTTTCACTACTCTAACCTGTTGCAGTCCCTTTTGGATCTCTTTCTGGCTGCTACAGAGACCACCAGCACCACACTGCAATTTGCATTGCTGATTTTAATTAAATATCCACACATCCAAGGTAAGTCAATTAAGTCTTCATTCATAAACTTCTAAATATTCACGTGAGTTCATTAATAATCACGTATCCTGATGTTTTATGAGTTTGCCTTTTTTATTATACCATATTATTCACGTTGCTGGTAAAGAGTTGGATCATCTGTTAGAATTTGTTTCTTGATTTAATTAGAGAAAGTTCAAAAAGAGATTGACGAGGTAATTGGCCATCAGCGTTCACCTACCATGGTGGACAGAAGGAAGATGCCTTATACGTGTGCAGTTATGCATGAAATCCAGCGGTTGGGTGATCTGGTCCCAATGTGTGTCCCACATGCGACCACTGAAGACACCCACTTCAGAGGCTATGTGATCCCAGAGGTGAGCCACTTTTTCTACTGTGAACGTTAACAAAGACTGACCTGACAGCTTTGTCTTGTCCCATGACTTCCTTAAAAAATAAGGAAATATTGGGAAAATTAAATTCTTAAAATATATATCTTCATTTCCCATTCCAACACATCCATCATAAAACAGATTAAATTTGCATCTGTGGGCATATTAATCTATGTAGTGACTTTCCGTTGAGGATAAAGCACCTAACTTGGATTGGAAGAGAGCCAGTGTTATAATCAAACAAGTTGATCATCTGAATTAACTTGACTTGATCTTGACAAGATACTCAAACGCTACCCAGCTCAACTATTTAACTTCTATATAAAGTAAATGGACTTTGATTTACATGTTTTTCCAATTAATCAGACAACAGTTATTTGCTAGCACATGAAATAAAAAGTGTTTAAAACATGGTGAGAGGAAATAGCATTGATATCAATATTAAGCTTATCTTGTGCATATTTTCCATCCTGCACATCTTTTGGAGCATACCCTGTAAATAATTGCTGGTAAAGTGTGTCAAAGCACTTTCATGGAATTCTGTTAGGTTTACAAGGTCATTATTGTCACATATACCGAGTACAGTTACTTGCATGTGCTATTTATTTATTTAACATTTTATTAATTTTATTAACATCAAATAATATTCCATACAAGCAACTCAAGTTTGACAAAACTGTTTTGAAACAAATCAACCCCTACCCATGAGATAGAGAGCTAGGTCAGTAGAGTAAAACTTTAATAATAGTAAAAATATGTAAATAAATAAATGAATAAAAGAAGAGGGGAGAGAATCTGCTTCCTCAATTGAAATGCTTATTCTAAAATGTTATTGATCAGATCATGCCAAGTTTTGAAAAAGTTTTGTACCGATCCTCTAAGTGAGAATTTGATTTTTTCAAACTTTTTCAACTAGATAGTATATAACATTGGTTACCCACTGACTTAAAAGAGGTTAGTTAGAATTATTCCAGTTGAACAAGATAAGTCTACGTGCCAATAGCGAAGTAAAGGCAATTACAGTTTGTTTGTCCTTCTCCACATTAAGCCCCTCTGTGAGCCCACCAAACACAGCTGTTAATGGGTTAGGATGGATTGTTACGCCAAGGCTGTCTGATAGGCATTTAAAGATTTTGGTCCAGAATGATGTTAATTTGGTGCAGGCCTAAAACATATGGCATAATGAGGCTGGAACTTGATTGCAGCGTTCGCAGGTTGGATCTTGCCCTGGAAACGTTTTGGACAATTTAAAAGAGACAGATACGCTTGATACAGTAATCCCTCGCCACTTCGTGGTTCACTTTTCGCGGATTCACGACTTCGCGGATTTTATATGTAAGCATATCTAAATATATAACGCAGATTTTTCGCTTCTTCGCGGGTTTCTGCGGACAATTAGTCTTTTTACTTCTGATAGTTGCTTCCTCAGTTGGTTTGCCCAGTTGATTTCATACAAGAGATGCTATTGGCGGATGGCTGAGAAGCTACCCAATCAGAGCACGCAGTTAAGTTCCTGTGTGCTGCTGATTGGCTCATCGACGCAGTGCTGCATTAACCAGGAAGTCTCATCTCATCTCACTCATTCAACATTAACGTGCTCTTTATACTGCATTCAGGGGATCATCACTTTTATCGTCATCATTTTTACTGCGCAGCATATTCATCACGTCATATATAGCTACGTGTACTTCGCTATACAGTAAGTGTAAACTTATCTACCGATTTCATATTGCTTAGCAGTTGTCCCTGTTATTAATAGAGTAAAGGGTGGGTTGTAAACAATGCAGGGAGGGTTTAAAAACGTCCAAATAAACGTTAAATAATTAAATAAATATGGTGTCTCTACTTCGCGGAAATTCAGTTATCGCGGTCGGCCTTGGAACCTATCTCCCGCGATAAGTGAGGGATTACTGTATATAATTTTAAGTTAAATAATTGTATGCTTTGCGCATATGGAGCTCGAGTGAATTCTGTGCATTGCTGCTTTCCACTCCTTTTCTGAAATGTTGAGTGAGAGATCCTTTTCTCACTGTACTCTGGGATCTTTGAAAGGGAGGGACTTCAAATTGTTTTTATATATTGCAGAAATGCTGTCTGAGTCCTCAAGATGATCAATATTTCATCAGTATTTGCATTGCATGTGCTAATTAACATGGGACAGGAAATATGAACTGACATTTTGCCAAGGTTTTCAGGGACACATCAGAAAAGAGTCAAAAACTAAACATGCATAGCCTGCTTTATGAGAAAGACATCCTTTCTATTTTTCTCTCATTCATCATCTCTCATGTTCTTTTCTAAGCAGACAAAAAACATGAAGGTTGTTTCAGAATTGCTGGGTAGGGATGAGTCCTTTTCTGTTGCTTTTGCCTGGCACATGGGTCAACATCTGCACTCAACGCTTAACTCATTAAAGCTGTCCCTAAAAAAAATGTTACATTTCTGTAGAATTTGCTTGTAATTGAGACTCCCACAGGAAAGTCCTGATTGGATTACAATTAATTATTTAACTAGGATATGCTAAGACATCTATAGATTTCAAAAAGGTCCTCATTTGTTGACTAGGTAAAGTAAAGCCTTATTTAAAAACCTAACATGCAGCCAATGTGTGTATCCATGTTTTGTCCTTGCAACACTTACATACATTGAGTAAAGCAAAGTCTTTCTTCAAAGATGAGACCTTTGTGTAAAGCCTCTGCAAAATGGAAAACAGCTTTATTAGACTTTAGCTGGACCACAGGGCATGTCCTGCTTCCACTAAGAAGCTATATTATTCAAGGTAAGCAGTTTATCTCACTGGATAATCCGATCAATGTACTATCGCATAGTCTTTGATAATGTCAACAAAAATGAAACATGAGTCAAGAAAGAGCTTTGTGTTTTGAAAGGAATGTCCAGTATGCTGCATCCATTATAGTTTTTCAATAAACCTGGATCAAAGCTGACTGCTTCATTTTATACCTTGCTCTCTGAAATCCCACAAATTTGAGAAGAACTATGTTGTGTTTGACCAGCCTGTCCTCTAACTGCCATGTTGATTCTTTGGATTTAAGTTGTTTCCCCAGTGCAATATTAATGCTAATTTATGCAAAAATGCAGTTTTGTGTTATTAAAAGAAAGAAAAACACGACTCTTCACCTGTGAATTAACATCCGACTTTAACTCCCACTGCCTTTTGGGGATTTCTGTCTTGAAAAGTTAAATGAGGAATAGTTATATTATCAGAAAATGTGTAGTGTGTAGTTCCTCCCCGAATCTGTAATTTTTATTAATGTTTGGAGATGTTGTCATGCAGGTAGATGGGCTGGATAAAGTAAACCATATCTCAAGAAGCATTTTATTCTTTTATAGCTTCTAATTCTTCCTGAAACAAAGCTTATGACAAGCCATTTTTTTTAAATGCAGGGTACCATGGTGATGCCATTGCTGCACTCAGTCCTGCATGACAAGAGACATTTTAAATCACCTTATTCCTTTGATCCTGGACACTTTCTGGATGATAATGGATGCTTTAAAATTAATCCTGCTTTCCTTCCATTTTCCACAGGTAAATTCATGTTTTGTGTGTTTTCTTTGAGGACTTCAGCTCTGTGACTTGTATGCTTTCCTTCACCAGTTTCACGTTAGTATGTTTATGAAACTGACTACAATAAATAGAGTCCTGAACAGAGGTACAATATTGTCTGGATATTTTTAAGCCCTCCTAATCATGACACACTTTGGGTGTACCAGAATTTTTGTAACAACTTGCACAATTGTATATTAATTTCTCATAACATTTTCCAACCCGCTTTATCCAGACCAGAGACATTTTTAGTTGGGTGCTGGAGCCTATCCCTGCTATCATAGGGCGCAAGACAGGAGCAAACCCTGAAGAGGATGCCAGTCCATTACAAGGTGAACACACACACACACACACACACACTAGAGCCAGTTTAGCATTGCCAGTTCACCTAACCTGCATGTCTTTGGACAGTGGGAAGAAACCCATGAGGACAAGGGGAAAATATGAAAACTCCATGCTGGCAGGACCCAGGACATGGACCTTGGTGTCCTTACTGCAAGGTAGCAGCACTACCACTGCACAACCATGCTACCCTTTATATTACAGTATATTCATTTGTTTCAAGTAAACTAAAATGCTTCGGTAAATTTTACATTAACAAGACCTGGGTGTCGTGTTTGCATTCTTTACAGACAGTAATATCAGTCTACACAGCACAGCAAAGTGTTTTGGATATTTCCTGCAGGAAGTAGGTAATTCTACCATTTATGGTGTCCTCTACTATTCATGGTGTCCTTGCCCTTTGGCCTGCCAAGCAGTCCTTTTTTAACAGGTTAAGACTTAAACTGTTTGTTTGTTTTATAGCAGGGGTCCTTGTTTAGGACTCCATTTATTTGCACACACACACACACACACACACACATTCATATATACAAACTGAACACACACACCAGAATGACTAATAAGAAAGAAAACTTCTAACATGGCAGTCACTGTTACAATGAGGCATTATGCAGGCATTTTGAAGTGGGTATGGAGAAGCCTCCAGTAGGATTTCTCAACAAACTTCTCCTAAATAATTTGTGGGCTGGAAGTCCTCAGTGTTAGTGTGTGATGAGGATGTGCAGCATTGTTCATAATGGACTTCAGTTTTGTTTTAATTCTCTCCTTTACTCCAGGGGATTAAGAGTGCATCCCATAACTAAGCCTGCCCTTTTTTTATTAGTGATGTTACTGGCCCAGAACACCACAGCATAGGAAAGCACACTGGCCATCACAGAGTTGTAGAAGATGTGAAGGATATCACTACCGAAATTAAAGGAACACAGTGTCCTAAGGAAAATGAGCCTGCTCTGGCCTTTCTTATATAGTATCCTCTCATTGTATACTACCACTATATCCACTCCTTGAATTGTGACCGGACATTGAGGCTCCTAGATGCAGCAAATTCCAATAACCAGTTCCTTGGTTTTGATGATGTTTAGTTGCAGACAATTCTTTCTGCACCAAGAAACAAACTTCTCAACCTGACTCCTATACTGTCTCATCTGTCCAAGCTCCAAATCAATAAGGATTATTAAAGAAAAATCATACCTGTGCTTTGTTACTGTGGGCTTGCCCAAATCTGAGGCAGGTAAGGTGTGTATGGAGTGTGTACCTGTGTACCTCAGAACTCTACAATGTCAAATCTTTCTTTGCTACCATTAACACAAACTGCAGTTCTGCTACATTTTGCATGTGATCTAGCAAGAGCCTTGAGTTATTAAATCATTTTTGTTTTTTTGGTTTATGCATTTTCAGGAAAGCGAGTCTGTTTGGGTGAGGGCCTGGCACAGATGGAGTTTTTCCTGTTCCTCAGCACCTTATTGCAGAATTTATCTGTGATGGCCACTGTTGATCCTGCAAATCTCAGTCTTCTTCCATGTGCAAGTTCTTTTATAAAGGTTCCCCAGCATTATAAGATACTGGTCAGTCCCCGTTAACAAAGACACTGAAGTGAACAAATCATAACTTTATATTCCCTTGTTCTATACAGCATTAAAGGTGTTTTCTTAAAATGCCAGGTCATGGTATGAAAATTGTATTTGAATCAACTAGATGAGAGGCTTAGTACAAGTGTAAAGCGAAAATCTGTTTTAACAATTAGATTCACATTCTTTAGACAAAGAAGAATTTGTTTACATTGATAATTCATCATTTTTAGTGATTGTGGTGGTGATCTGAATTGTAGGTTACTAGTGTGAGCGCTGAAGTCGAAATCAACAACGGGAGTCTAAAACCAATTTTTAATAAAAAACAATTTCTTTATTCTTTTGTTCTTTATTCTTGGTGAGTAAAAAAACTGTGAGACTGCCCTGTTGGAGAATGTGGGCAGACTGCAAAAGAAAAAAGTGTTTCCCCTTTTATCACCTAGCTTGTTCATTTAGCTAAAGAGAGAACAGAAAAAAAAACATAACAGTTCATTTTGAGGTCATCCATAGATTAGGGGACATCTTAAATTTATGACATAGGAGTACAGAAAAACAAACAGCAGTACCAGGCACCTACATTATCTAAAGAATGTGCCTGTCTTAGTACAAACCCATTTTAAGCAGTTTTCTTAAAGTTCATTGCATTAGTTATAAAGAGATTACATTCTTTTAATTTTAATATCTTCATTAGATTATATTTGTTTGATTAGATTAATAATTCTTATTTATTAATTCATAAGTAACTTGTTCTCTTATAATACAAAACAAGAGTAAAGAAAGATCACATTGAATTATAATATCACAGGGTGTTCTGTTAATATCAAGAGGTTAGCACTTTCACATAGAAAAATTAAATCAGTCTCATATTCTGTGTATAAACATAATTCATTTCCTACCTAAATGCTGATAAAATCATATAGAATTATAAAATCATATAGTTCTCTGCAGCATGATTAATACAAAATTCAGTCATTGGTATTTTGTGAGTTAAATACTTATAATCAATCATCTGTGGTGGGCTGGCTCTCTGCCCGGGGTCTGCTTCCTGCCTTGTGTTGGCTGGGATTGGCTCCAGCAGACCCCCGCAACCCTGCAGTTATGATATAGTAGGTTGGATAATGGATGGATAGATGGATACTTATAAACATTACAGTTAATAATGTTTTTTCTGTGTTCTTAGTTCCCCCCTTTGCACATAAAATGTGCACATTAAAATAATCAGATCCAGTCATCGGGTGCAGCATCATCATATTCTAAAGGAGGTGAAGGTTCCGGAAGCAAAGGGTTGTAATCGGGGTCCTGGGAATTGTGGGCATGGAGAAAATAGGCTTTTGTGAGAGAAGTGTCAATAAGTCTCTGAAGGAGGCCGCGAATACAGGGGATGAGGCAGCAGTCACACACACATATTTTTCAGGCTTAGTTCATTGTTCATGTCTGCCGGTTCCACAAGGAGCGACGACACAAAAGTCAATCTGGAATGAGGCGGTTTTCCCAACTTGGAAAGTTAGTGTGGGAAGGTCCCCATGAGTTTGTTGTCTCGTATTCGAGGGGACAGAAAAAGTTATTAATAACAGGACTAAGACTGCCATCTTTTGCAATGTGAGATGTGGATCCAAGCAGGAAGTCCTTCGACTTTAACGGCATGAGGTGTAGATAACAGCACCTGGAATGGTCCCCTCCAGCGAGGTTGATGCCAATGTTTCCTTTGGATGTCTCTGACCAGTATCCAGGTTCCAAGGGGATCTGGAACTCTGTCGGTGGGGGACCGGTCCGCCAAGCCTTGTTAACCTGTTCGTGGACTTCCTTCAGGGATGCTCGGAGACCTGTAATACTGGAGAGAAGATCATTGTCCACAGTATGCAAAGTGACATTTCCGATAACCATGCCAACGGGTATGGGACGTCCAGTTAAAATTTCAAATGGCGACAGTCCCAACTGCCGATGTGTCCTTCCTCTCAACCCCATCAAGGCCAGGGGTAGAGCGTCTGGCCAGGTTAAGTTTGTCTGCTCACAAATTTTTGCCAATTTTGACTTTAGGGTGCCATTGCACCTTTCTACAATACCTCCACTCTGGGGGTGGTATTTGCAGTAATGATGTACATGTATCTGGAGCCAAGTAGTCAGCTCATTTATTACGGAATTCACAAAATTGTACCGTTATCAGTCTGCAGTTTCTGTGGTACTCCCCATCTTGGAATAATTTCTTTTTTTAAAGCTTTAGCCACAGTTTTTGCATCAGCATGTTTAGAGGGGAAAGCCTCTACCCACTGGGAGAACACATCGACAATAACGAGGCAATATCGATATCCTTTGGACGGCGTTAGTTCAATGAAGTCCATTTGGAGATGCTCAAACGGGCCCACTGGTTTCGGGGTAACGGCGGGACTTACCTGAGTACCTTTGCCTATATTATACCTTTGACATAGGGCACACTGTCAGCAGAATTGTTCAGCATATGCAGAGAACCCTGTGGTTTCCCAATGTCGCTCGACATCCTGAGTCATAGCGTCTTTTCCTGCATGATCCAGGCCATGTGCAATTTTTGCCATTCCTGGAAAACAAGCTTTTGGAAGGAAAGGTTAGTTAGTTTGCTTATGGGTCCAAACCCCAGCAGAGAGGGATCCTTCTCTGGACCACTTTATCCTTTCTCGATCAGTGGCAGCGCTCTGTAAAGAAATAATTTGATTATCAGGGTTTTTGACCTCCTTCTGTTGCAATAAAGAGACTGGTGTGTTATTATAGGCAGCCTGTTTAGCAAAGTGATCAGCCAGTTTGTTTCCGAGACTGACTGGGTCTTGTTTCCCAGTATGGGCTTGGCATTTAACTATTGCCAGGTGTAATGGTTTTGTTACAGCTTCGAGAAGGGATTCCACTAATTTCTGATGTTGTATGGGCTTACCAGTACTGGTTCTAAATCCCCTTAATTTCCATAATGCCCCATGGTCATGGCAGACTCCAAAGGCATATCTGGAATCTGTATAAATGGTTATGACCTTCCCTTCGGACAACTGGCAAGCTCGGGTGAGAGCTATTAGCTCAGCTGCTTGTGTGCTTAAACTAGAAGAGATTCGATTTGCTTCAAGTAAGTGGTCTCCTTTGACAACTGCATAACTAGTGGAGAGTGTCCCGTCGTCCAACCGCAAGGAACAACCATCCACATAAAGTACTTCTCCTGTTTCTAGTGGAGTTTTCTACCCATGAGACTGAGTTAGTTAAAAAAAATCTATCTGCAGATGTTCAAAGGGCCCTCCGGCATTTGGTGTTACAGCCGGATTTACCTGCAAGCCTTTTCCTATATTACATTTTTGACATAGTGTACACTTCTTACAGAACTGATCAGCAAAGTTAGAAAAACCTCGGGCGTGACAGGATTGTTGCACCTATGCCATCATTGCGTCTTCTGAAGGGTGGACCAAACCATGCGCAGCCTTTGCAATACCTAGAAAGAAAACATTTGGGGGAAAAAAGGATGTTTAGTTAATGGATGGATCCAAATTCCTTTAGGATCTTTTTTCTGATCCCTCTTACTGCCACGTCTTTATTTCCTTTCCCGTTGCTACAGTTTGTGAAAATAAAACTGCATCTTCTGGTGACTCTTATTCCTCCTTCTGTTATAAAAAATAAAGAGGTTAATGGTGAAGTAGAATCCCGGGTGGCTTTCTTTGCCCACATGTCTGCTTGCGCATTTCCTTCACTCACTGGATTTGTTTTCCCCTTGTGAGCTTGATACTTCACTATCGCAAGCGCACCTGTCAAATGAGATGTTCTTGTCTGTACTAAGATGGAATGTACAGCTTGTGGTGCCTTAACAGTTAATAGACTCATGAGCACAATATTTGAGCATGCTAATATGGTCTCTATTGTTACAGCAGCTGCTTTCAAACAGGCCGGGATTGTAGCGGCCACTGGATCCAGTTTTTATTTATTTATTTTAAAATAGTATGCGACCGGTCTTTGTCTATCTCCTTGTTGTTGAGTTAATACTGCAGTCATACACCCCCCTGTCTCGTCCACGAACGGAGTGAAAGGACGAGACTAGTCCGGAAGTTTTAACACAGGCGCAGACATCCAAATTTATTTTATATCAGTTAAAACCTTCTCAGCCCACTCCCAGGCCCGGTCTTAGGTATTATGGGGCCCTAGGCGAAAGGGGGGTCCAGGGGCCCCCTGAGGAGGGCGGAGCCCCCCTGGAAGCTCTGCGAAATGCGTGAAAATTAGACCAAGGAGTCGATCTGGGGCCCCTCGGACGCCGGGGCCCTAGGCGGTCGCCTACTTCGCCTATGCCTAAGGCCGGGCCTGCCACTCCGTCCATGAAATTTTATCAGTCAAAGCCAAATTAGAAGAGGTCGCTAAATCTTGGAGTGGCTGTGCTTTTTATGCAAAAAAAAAATTTTTTTTTTTCTTTCTGTAACTCATTGCCGGCAATATCCTAACATTCCAAGAACGGACATAATCTGCCGCCTTGCAGATTGTGCACACTCATTCCCCTGCAGTCAAATCATGACTCAGGTATTTCATTTTTCTTTATTCAGTTGAAACTTTTTTTTCCGGAACACTTTGTGCCCGATTTCCGCTAGGAAGACCAACAAAGCCTTTGTGTCTTCTTCGCATTATTCCTGAGTGTCAAATTATAAAAGCAACTCAGCTACATATTGCACCAGGACACCACCCCCCTTTGTCCAATAACCTTTCAAATTTTTTTTTTTTTCTAATTCTTGTCCATACACACACGCACATGCACGCGCGCACACAGAGCCTCTGTATGTCCCTGCAGCATTACAGTACAGGTCCAACGCTTCCCTTTAAAAGTGAATGCGAACCAGAACTGGGAGTCAGAGTGATTTGCAAAATCAGTAACAGAAAACCACATAGAAGTGGACGGGACTATAGAGAGAATAGTGGAAGGATTTGAGACTATAGGAGTCATAGGGTGTATAGCAGCGTCATGAGTCATCTGCTAGAAGGATAGGAGAGTATTGGATCGGAATAATAGCACCCTGCTTAAGTAAATCAACATAAACAATTGTAATACTGGCCTCAGCCTCAAGTGAAAAAAGATATTGTGTGCAAGGTAAACGGAAGGATGACTTTAGGAAAATGACCAAGGGTTCAACATGAGCTAGTCAAACAAAATATTATTTTTCTTGTATCCAGAGAGATGAGTGGAGCGAATCTAACTAAAAGAGTTGAAGGGTAAACAGCATGGGTGTAGGTGGAGAGGTGGAAGGTAAATGACAGAGCGATTGGGTTACAGGTACAACTCGTCCTACTGCAATTTTCTTAACAGATCTATCTGGATGGACCAAATATTAGGTCCCAAATATTCCCAATCCTCTCCTTCCTGACATGCTAATACCCATTGTCTCACATTATGCCACTGAAAGCGAGCGGATTTAGCAATGGGGATATGTGGGATAGAACCACTCCAGAAGAAAAGCAGTTGTTATGACAAAAGAGAGATACTGCTCCAGCCGATTCTGCTGGGATATGACAGTCCATTATGCAAATAGTCTCTTTTTCTGACAGCAGCAGCTAAAAAGTTCAAGAGCCAGACTTCACCATAATACAGTCCAAAAAGCATGCAATACAGTAAAAAGATTTTAAATACTGTAATCCAAGAGGAACCCAGGACAGCACAGATTTTTACTGTTTTGAGAAAAACATGAACATTCAAGGCAGCATAAGATCATGTAATGGTGGTGGTCGGTCAAAGGGCGGTGTGTTGTTCTGATGTGACCTTCACTCCCTTTTCCGTAACTGAGATGCAAAGGCACAGGCGAGCCATCAAGTCTTGTCTAATAAAGTTCACTGGGCATTAGAGGGCTGATATACTTTGCATTTATTTGTGCTTGTAACTGTCCACCGAATATTGAACTGGCCACTATCAACCCCCTGTCGTCCCAGAGTCCCATTCCATTGCACTCTCACATCATTCCAGCCTGGAATTAGCTTTCATCTAAGGACCTGAATCCATTCTGCAGCAGTTGGCTTATTCATGTTATCTAACTGTTTCTCCGCTCTCATGAACTGGTTCAGTAATTCCTGCACCACCTCTTTTAATTCTTGCAGATCCCAGTTTCTTTTCACAATCAAGATGTGACGGTTTTAATCTGAGTCAGGCTGTTGTACATTATATTGCGAAATGGTCACTTGTATTAATGGTGCTTAAAATTCCATCCTTTCATATTCATGTTTGACCCTGAGGGGTCAGAATCAGGGCTTATTATGCATTCCTTTCCCCCTTCTTCATCCCTCTCTGGCTGAAACTGTTAATTTTAAAAATCATCGGGACCATCTTCTTCCTCTCCCTCATTAATTCCTCCAGCTGTCCCAAGGGGTGGTGACGGACTATTGTCCTCAAAGGGAGGGGAAACGCATGCTGTCGCTAAATCAAGGCATAATCTGTTCTTCTCCTTTTTATTTATTTTATTTTTATTTACTTATTCTTCCTTTCTTTTTCCGGACTTTTGGGACGGTTCTTGCATTATCAATAACAACTTTTCTTTTTCTGCTATAAGTTTCATTTGGTTTTGCAGTCCCTCATTGCACTTCTGCATAGCTTTCAGGGCTCTATCTTTAATTATCAATTCCCATCTTTCAAACATTTTCATTTTCTCGACTACAGCACCCTCGTGCATTTCTATGTACAATCTTCCTAACTTCCAGTATTTCACTCAAATCACCAGAGCCTTCTGGCCACCTGCCCCCGCTCTGTTTATTCCACCGTTTACACTTTCTGTTTTTTAATCTAAGCCTGTTTTCAGTTCTATGTAGCCTCTCAGAGAGATGCGTTTTTTTTTTTTTTTCCTTGGCACGTTTTCCGAAAACAATCCTCCGAACAGAGGCTCCTCATTCACACCCTGTTTTATCAATTTCTTTCTTTAGCAAATCCCCGACTGGGAGTTACTTTCCCTTTTTACTAAACTTCTACCTCTCTCTTCTAATTCCGAGACTACTTAAGACTCCGTCTCATTCCAAGAGGCGCTCTTATTGTTACTTTCCTAGTACCTCTCCCGGACGGTAAAGCAGTTGTGCTCACCGGTCACCGATCTTATTCCTGTCTGCAATTCGCACCTTCACTCGGGTTCTCCGACAGAAGGGGAACTGCTCGGGTGCCAAATAAACTATGGAAGTAACACCCGAGGAAGACAGAAATAGTTCAATTCGTCTTTATTCAGTCACAGATGAGTACGTGGATTTATGCTTTTGTTTTCCCAAAGCAGCTTTAACTACACTATTAGTTTTCCCCATGGCCAGTGAGTTTTCCACACTTTTTGCTAAACCAGCCTCAATTGTCGCTTCACTCCCAGTCCACCGGGACAATCAACCTGATTAGCGAACTGACAGTTTCACCCGAAGGCCACTAGTTACCGCTGTTTAGGTGATCGATTCCCTGAGTGACCCGTTGAGTTCAGGATATAATCAGACCATTAGAGCAAAGAGTCTCGCCCTCCCGCAACAGTGCTTTGATGACCTGCCCGTGAGGTGTTTTCCCACTTATCTATTCTTCCCACTCCCCGCCTTATTTTATTGTATTTATTTTTCCGAGCCGGTAAAAGACTCCATCCCATTCCAGGAAGCGTACTAACTAAGCATTCACAACACCTCACTTATTCGGCTCCCAGATCAAAAGTGCTCCTTTTCTACTTTCTGTTCTTCCAACCCCTTCTTTCTTTATTATTTCTTTCAATTCCTAGGGGCGTACTCACTAACATTCTGGCACCTTTATTTCCGTCTGGAGGCGCCTTAATCGGCTAAGACTGTCTTTCCCAGTCAAGAAAACCCCAGGTACTCACCAAGAATTTTCCTCCCGTCTGGAAGTTCCCAGTTCACTCGACTTTCAGGAAGAATCAGAGGAGGTCAAGAGCTCCCTACGCAGGATTCGCCCGAGGCAGGCCAGTCCTAACTTTTTCCGGATCTGGTCCTACCAACCCGGCCGGTGTCGGTCCTTTTACCGGTCCTCTGGACGATCTCGCTCAAGGAGTCGCTTGGCCGTCTCTGTCCTCACTAGTGTGGTATTGTGGTTACAGTGCTGGATTATAAACCATTAGATTGCTAGTTAATTGAACAGCTCTCTCAGGGTTAACAATGTAAAAATATAGAAATGACCATAACACAAAGTAAACATGCATTGAGGAAACTTTCATTGTCATGGCTGTCTGTTGTCCGACGTTGACACATTCATTCATTTGTCCATATGGAAGGAAGAGCATGCGCAGAGGATATACTGATGACTTCCACCTGGCTACTGGTGTGCAGTTTTCTGACCAAACTGTCAGAAACAGACTCCATGAGGGTTGCATGAGGCCCTAATGTCTTCAAGTGGGACCTGTGCTCACAGCCCATCACCGTACTGCTTGATTGGCATTCTCCACATAATACACAATTGGCAGCTCCACCCCTGGCACCCTGTTCTCGTCACAGATGAGAGGAGGTTCAATGAGCACTTGTGACACACATGACAGATGTGAAAGAGTCAGAAGACACCATGGTGAACATTATGTAGCCTGCAACATCCCGCATGACCAGGTTTGCGGTGGGATAGTGACAGTCTGAGGAGACATATCCTTGGTGTGTCCACATGTTAGCAATGGTACCCTGACTGCTGATGAAATCCTGAGAGCCATTGTCAGACCTCACACTGGTGCAGTGGGCCTAGGGTTCCTCATGACAATGCCCGGCCTCATGTGGCCAGAGTGTGTAGGTATTTCCTGGATGATGAAGGCAATGCTGCCATTGACTGGCCCACATGTTCCCCAGACTGGAATCCAATTGAGAACCTCTGGGACATTATGTATCTGTGAATTTGACGCCACCAGGTAGCACCACAGATTGTTCAGGATCTCATTGATGCCTTGATTCATATCTGAGAAGAGATTACCAAGGACACCATCTGCCATCTCATCAGGAGCATGTGCAGGCATTGTCGAGAGTGCATGCAGGCACATGGGGGCTATACACACTACTGAGTCGCAATATGAGTTGCCGTGATGAAATTCACGTAGTTTGAATTGGCCTGTGATTTCAATTTGTGATTTTGATTTTCAGTGCGATGTTGAATGCAGCCCTCAATACGTTGGTAATTTTGGTTTCTATTAACCTCTCTTACATCATTTTGTTCTCAATGCATTACACGGTATTACTCACTAAAGATTTTCCACTTGAATATTTTGTTCATGGAGCTCCAATGTGTGATTTAAGTGTTCCCTTAAGTTTTGTGAGCAGTGTATCTCTGGATTCAGCATTTGACAGCCTTTACCTAATACAGATATCTTCAGCCAAATAAATTTCCACAAGATTGCTTAATACAGCTAACTATCCTTTTGGTACCTCTGCAGATTCCACTGGTGGTAAATGGAAACTGTGTTATAGAACAAAAGCAGTGAAAGGATTTATAGTGTGGTGTAGGAATACACATCTTAGTTCTTTCTTTAATATATGGCATAAAACTTTAATAAGAAATACATTTTTTTTTTTTTATACTGCAATCCACATTTAGTTTGCATATTATTAAATTTCTTTTGTAACTCTTATTTTTGAAAATAAATACAATTTAATGAAAAATCTGGAAAAAGGTGAATGATTCCTGTGTTTCAGCCCTAACTAATAATGAAATTTCTCCTGCTTCAATCTCTGAAACTCAAACACACAATTTCTCTTATCCTATTGATCATAATATGGACCAGCAGAACTGCACCACACTTTTTAAGTCCAGGAATTGAAGAACTCAAGCTGTTCTGTGGGTAAGCTGGGAAGAAAGAAAACATTATGTAGGTTTATGTGTTATGATGTGCACAGTATTGTGGATACCAAGCTAGGTGGATTTTCAGATAACCTTAAATCCATTGTCATATTACAGAGGGATTTGGACAGCATGGAGGCTTGGGCAGATTTGTGACGGAAGTTAATGTAAGTAAATGTAAAGTGTTACATGTAGGAAGTAAAAAAAAAAGATTGAATACATAATGGGAGGTTTGAATATCAAAAGTGCACCTTATGAGAAGGATTTAGGATTCGTAGTGAACTCAACACTATCAACTTGTCGGTCAGTGTTCAGAAGCCATTAAGAAGGCAAACAGAATGTCAGGTTATCTAGCAGCCTGATGTGTGGAGTACAAGTCCAAGGAGGTTCTGCTCAACCTTTGTAACACACTGGTGAGGCCTCATCTGGAGGACTGTGTGCAGTTTTGGTCTCCAGAGTACAAAAAGAACATAGCAGCGTAAAAAAAAGTAAAGTAAAACCGTGTTTTACTTTCTCATATACATAGTATAAAGAAAGCATAGGAATTGTGAAAAAACTCAACCTCAAGATTTTAATGAATCTTGACGTTTTAGACCTTCCTGAATCCGAAAATACCGTTTTTGAAATTATGTCTGTCTGCGTGTCTCTGTGTCTGTGTGTAAACACGATAACTCAAAAACACTTTGACCTCGGTCAGTGAGATTTTGTACACCTGCTTTATATCAAAACTAAGGAAACCTTTTTTGGGCCACTTCCAGCAAATGGAAGTTAACTGAATACTTTTGCAGGCTTTCAAGTAAACTATGGTTATTACCAATTGATGATTTGAATTTGGTATAGATATTTATAATGATTAAAAGCAAACAGATATGAAATTTGAGAAAAAATTCTCAACCAGTAGTATTTTATTTAAAAAACCATCCCAAATTTTTGTATCATGGAAACATAAATGTGTACACAATATTAAAAACTGTATTCAATATAACGCGTATTCTTTCAATAACTATTATTAATTTTATTTTAATTTATACATCATCAGTTTAACAATAACGTGTAAACATTGAACATGCCATGTAAATATAAAGATGTAATGTGAACAATAAGCTGCTACGTCCCCATTGTGTTCCTGGTAATACATTTAATTTTATATTTTTTTTATTTCCGCCATCATTATCATAATTAAATGTAGCTAAATGCGGTTTTACCTATAGAAATTTATTGCAACAAATGTTATATAATACTAGCACGTCATGTTTTTAGGTGACGGTAACTCTTATTACTTTGCACATAATCTAGGTACTGCATATGTAATCATGAAAAAATTCCACCACCGTTTCTGACCTCCCTAAGTGCGAAAATATCATTTTAATATAAAGTTTAATTATAAATAGAGATAAATGATTGTGAATTGATATTTTCAATTAGTTATGATGAGAAACAAAGACATATAATATTTGAGAAATATTGTAAAACTGGAAGTGGTTCTGATGACCTTTTCCTCTATCTCAGTATACGAGAAAGTCGAGGGGAGCACACTACCAATTTTTGATAATACTGAACTATAATTCTGCCATACTTTTTGACATGTAAAGCAGAAACAGCAACAACAAAAAACCCTAAACAGTGTTATAAGTCATTAACAGTAAGTGGATTTTTCAGCTTTAGTTTCTCCGTGTGTTGTTTTAAAATCTTCTCATTGTTGTCCAGTCATCTGCATTTAAATCAGGAGGTTCCCTGAGTTCACAGATTCTCTGTCACCTCTTGGCCACAACACTGGTGACCACAACAGGGCATGGCCTCTGCCATTGACTTTAGCAGATGTCTACTCTCTTTGGTGTCCGCTGCTCATTTTCTGTCCATCATGAATAAGACTTGACTGTTTGGTTTTTCAATTCACCGGACAAACACATCTCATCTTTTGAATGCAGCTAATAACAAGCTTTGCATTCATTCTTGCCTATAACTTTAGATATTTGCTGCCACTTAACAAATGGAGAATTGATAAACCTCCCGTGTACCTCCATCCTGTTACTGGCAATTGTAAAGAGAGCACAGCAGACACAAAAGGCGCCATCAAATGTTGTGCTGTACACCAACCAAGAACCATGTTGTTCAAGCCAACTGAAGCTGAACGTCCAGTTACTTCCACCAGAAGTTATTGGAGAATATGTACATTTTGTTGGTTTTGTCATGATTTCTCAGTAAAGGGTATTTCTGACCTTCTGACGTACATTCTGCTCTTTGCTTGATCTCTTCTGGTGATTTTGTTGTCTGGACATAAAATCCAAACGCCTGACCATTTGGATAGCTGAGGTTGTGCACGTGAATGTCATCACTAGAGTTGCCTGTAAATGATGAAATGACAAGTGTTCACTTTGTAGCTTATTTGTAGTTTCTTTGATGTGTGAGATACAGAACTTGATGGCAAAATCTGGGAAGATAAGATGATGAGCATACTCTGATTAAGCAGGTAAGTATCGCTGTAGATGAGGTTTGGTGTTACTCATTATGTTTTCTCCTTCCATTACTGATAACCACATGCAAGGCGTTACTACAATATTTGTTAAAGATCTTATAGTAACATAGTGCCATAATTGTATAATGTTCTAAAATAATGCACTTCTGAAATCCTGTGAAGTACAGGACTAGTGTGGCCGGTGACGGGCCTACATTTTTGGGGCTTGAAGGTTGAACTGTAATGGGAGTGTGGCCAACATTTAAAGTATGTCACTATGATCTGTTAAGTTTATTTCATTCTGATTGTATTCATATGAACAGAAACCTGACACATTTAGGTAAGACAGCTGACAGAAAAAGACATGAATCTCTCGCATAAAACACGAGGCAAGCTGACTGACAGAGGGGGCAGATTCACTAGGGTTAGCAAAATGACAAGGAGATAAGCAACAAACAAATGTTCACTGGGAAAGATGGAGTTTGCAGAAGTTCAGTTTCTGGTTAAAAGTGGCTGTTTTATTATCTGTGAGTGATGAACCATGTTTGGAGCTTGCATGATCATGTTTCAGACTCTTGAACTGTAGGAAATGTACAGATGCTTAGACATCGCCCTGAACAGCAGAGCTCACCTACAGGCAAATTGAAGACAAGGACAACATGCAATCCCACACTCTGTCTCAATGTTGGACAAGCACAGATCACGGGGAAACCCGATCTGTATCATGCCTTGGCCAAGTAACTCTCCTTCGAGTATTATATTCTTCTGAGTGTTAAGCCTATATTAAACAGAAGCTAGTATAATTTTCCTTTAGTGTTACTGATTCTTTATTCCGTTTAGAATCACTGCCGTACCACTAGGGAAAGATATAAGATATATCTTTATGTATACTTCTGGGTTAGTAATGGCTGCAGTCTCTAACAAACCTCTTCCCAGGGTGCATGGACCCCACTTCCCTTTCGCAACCTCTGTTATCTTCTTCACTGGAATTCCTACAGATCACGTCAAATAATAACCTCTACATTTTTATTTTACCTATTTTGTATTGAATTGGCTCCAGCAGACCCCCGTGACCCTGTAGGTAGGATATAGCGGGTTGGATAATAGATGGGGGCGGCACGGTGGTGCAGTGGGTAGCGCTGCTGCCTCGCAGTTGGGGGACCTGGGTTCTCTTCCCGGTCCTCCCTGTGTGGAGTTTGCATGTTCTCCCCGTGTCTGCGTGGGTTTCCTCCGGGCCCTCCGGTTTCCTCCCACAGTCCAAAGACATGCAGGTTAGGTGGATTGGCGATTCTAAATTGGCCCTAGTGTGTGCTTGGTGTGTGGGTGTGTTTGTGTGTGTCCTGCGGTGGGTTGGCACCCTGCCCAGGATTGGTTCCTGCCTTGTGCCCTGTGTTGGCTGGGATTGGCTCCAGCAGACCCCCGTGACCCTGTGTTCAGATTCAGCGGGTTAGATAATGGATGGATGGATGTATTGAATCACACTGTATTATTAGTATTATATTTTTAAATCCCTTTCTTGTACAATACACGTTCAAAATATTTAAGCAATGCGGACTAAAGTTGCTTCTGGGACCTTTTCAGGATTAGGGGTCCTGAAGCTTAAGCTTCATTATGCAACTGATAATTGTGTTCATTCTGTCAAATCATACACTGACAGTGTTCTATAACATCATATTAATGTTGCCTTTAAGTTAAAGAGCATGAAGCATAAGACGAAAGTAATGTCATTATCCAACCTGATTAGTCCATACTGGGGTTTGGGTTTGGGTCAGAGGGTTGGGAGGGAGCCCTATGCCAGTAACGGGGTGAGCACACACACCAAGGCAAATTTAGTATTGCCAGTTCACCTAACTTGTATGTCTCTTTAAACAGAATATGAACTCTTGCTGTTAAAGTCCATTTGGAATTTTATTTAATTAGATGAGATCCCTTTATTCTCCCTTTCATCTTGTTGAAATGCATTAGATTAGGAAGTTGATAGATAGATAGATAGATAGATAGATAGATAGATAGATAGATAGATAGATAGATAGATAGATAGATAGATAGATAGATAGATAGATAGATAGATAGATAGATAGATACTTTATTAATCCCAAGGGGAAATTCACAAATTTATATATATGGGCAGTTAGGGGGAGTAGTGTGTTTTCTGAAAATCTAACATAATCAGCAATCAAATATTTTGTCACAGTTGTGAACATTACAATACCCCTGATGTTACATCTTTTCAGTTAATAATAGTAATAATAATAATAATAATAATAGTAGGCGCTACTTTGTGTCCATAAATTAAAATGTAACAAATCCTGTAAAGTGCCCCTTCTTCCTTTTGTGATACACTGCCTAGCAAAGGGTCCATGCACGTCACTGTTAGACCATTCTTCTGCAACTCAATCATTTTCTAACCTGCTTAGTCCTGGACAGGCTCATGGGGGTCTGCTGGAGCCTATAGGGTGCAAAGCAGAAATAAACCCTGTACAGGCCGCCAGTCCATCACAGGGTGAACAGACAGACCAATCACACACTAAGGCCCATTCACCCAACCTACATGTCTTTGGACTGTGGGAAGAAACCTGTGTAGACACAGGGAGAACACGCAAACTGCACATTGGGAGGACCGAGGACATGAACCCTGCATGGTGGTCTTACTAAGAGGCAGCAGCAATACCACTGCACCACCATGCCACTGTCTTCTGTATCTCTTATTTATTTATTTACTAGGGGGGCTAAGTCCCCCTGGCGCCTTTGGCGCCCAACACCCAATTGCGGCCAGAATATTAGTAAAACCTGTAAATGTACATAAGAAAAAGTATTATTTATTGGAGTCAAAAATCACGAAATTCTATAAATATGTAATAGAAAAAATAATTATTATTTAACAGAGTAAAAATCATGAAATGAGAGTAAAATATTTACTGTCTTACCGATTGGAGTATTCCCGTTAAACTGAGGTCCACTATGCTCGATGAGTATTTATAAGAGACTAAATAAATGATCCATTCGTTTAACTAACATTCTTATACATAAAAAATACTTTAAAAAAAAAATGACTCATTTAAATAACAGGAAAAATCACGTGAAAACTAAAGTGGTACGCAAATGGGTCATCGTAACTCAACCTTCTTGATAATTTACTTTATAATTTAAAAACGGAATAAGAATCTGAAAATCTAACAGCACCATATTAAAGTCTGATAAATTCTGAAAAGAATTATATCAAACATATATATGTAGGTTTTAAAATAAGCCCGATTTAAAGCGTGACAAAAAATGTCACATAAAACCTTTGCACAAAATCGTTGCACTTTTAGGCTTAGGATTTTATATACAGAGAGTAGTACTAGGGTGTTGTACCGTGTTAGCCATTATGAATGTAGAGAAAAGCCAAGCAAAATGACACCTTCTATTGGCTAACTAAAAAGATTACAATATGCAATACAATATGGCATATTGTAATCTTTTTAGTTAGCCAATAAAAGGTGTCATTTTGCTTGGCTTTTCTCTATATACAGAGAGTAGATTTACAGTATTTATAAATCATCTTATGATCTTATTGTGTGTTTATATACATACTGTACTTACCCCCGCCGTTCAAAACTGTGACACAAGTCTTTCACTGTGCTTTCACTGATCGAATCTAATTTAATTTTGTATTAAGAAGTTTAAGAGATTGGGTTCTTTTCCTCTGTGCCCATTATACCCTAACTTATTCCCATTTCATGCACACTGCAAACAATGAAATCTAAGTAAGAGAAAAGTGTTTTATATCAAGACATTAAATCTTGTTTCCCTTATTGTAAGAATTACTGACTTATCAAAAAATGTGTATTTATGATTTTTAGCTTACTTTAAGAGATCTTGTCAAATACATTTTGTTTACCCCCATACCCTTGCTCAATTTAAAGTTTTTTTTGGCCTAGTTTTTGTATATGCATTTTTTGCAGCGTAGACATTTGGTTTAATGTGATAGTGGAATGTGCAGTTTGATGGTCCCCTGTAGTAAACTGACGCCCAGTACTTGAATGATTTCCTAATCCGCTAATACTGTGGCTGTTGTTTTCGGCACCATGCGGTCCAACAACAGACAGGAAAAAAGATCATTCTCCTTTCATATGGTAGATGGCAGTAAAACAAGCATTTTTATAAATATTCCAATAAATTACGCAAGAAGAAGGAATAATTTGCAATCATGGAAGCGATCGGCACGCTGGTTCTGGCCGCGATCGTCCTTCTTCTGTTCTCCGCATTATTTCGGGTCGCTTTGCCAGAATGCTGCCCGGTCCGAGCCCGCTGCCTCTGATCGGTAACCTGTTGCAGCTGAGCGGCAAGGCACCGTATGAGAACTTCGTAAAGGTGAGACTGAGGCAATGAGTACCGTCTACAGTGCTCTGCAGTGAGCCAGCCCCAATCTGTCATAAAGAACTTTAACGGGGTCGCCCTCTTTGTGCCCTTGCAGCTCAGCGAAACTTACGGCCCCGTAATGACAGTACACCTGGGTCCGAAGCGCGTCGTGGTTCTGGTCGGCTACGAGGCGGTGCAGGAGGCGCTGGTACAGAACGCCGAAGTATTCGTGGGCAGACCGGAATTGCCACTGTTTGAGAAGACAACCAAAGGAATGGGTATGAAGTCTTAACTTTTAAACTGTCCAAGTTAGTGTAATACATAAATGGTGTGAGGCTCATAGCCAAAGTGGAATCTTTTTGGGCTCCCAAGCCGAAACTCCGCCCCTCTCAAAATTCACTTAATTCCCGTTTTAATTTAGCAATAAATATGTACTGCGAAAAAATAATAAATAAACAAAGAAGCACATATCATATGTATAAATACAAATACCTTGTTTAAAATAATCAAAAGTTAAACGTGAATGTTTCTGGGTTTCTTTAGTCTCTTCGTTGCATATCCGTCTACATTTGCTGAAGGCCAAGTCATCTATGAGGTCATCAAATGCCAGCTTCTGTGCCAGGCCTGAGCTGATACTGATGGTGGCCAAGTTAACTGCGCATACAGCACGTTCTTGTGCCCTGGGTGACATCAAGTGTGTCACAGTGAGCTGAACTTTTGAAAACTGGAGACTGGAAGAACTGGATTTGGACATCAATGGTACTGAACGGCAATGACATACCATTTGATTTGTTTCCTTTATAAATCAAGGCCTAATTAATAATAATAATAATAATAATAATGGTCGAGGGTATCAATGTGCTGCTACTCTGTTACTTGATATAGCCAGCAGTATCACGTGTGACGTGATACAACAACATCAAATACTGTTTTAATACTATTACTGCTACTACTGCTACTAATAATAATAAAGATAATATACAAGGTGTGTCTATTAAATAACTGTGATTCCACCTAGTAAACAAAGCAGTCAGAACCGGTTATAACTGCATGCGTGGTGACCTTGAACACATTTGAACCTGCATGACAAGCAGCAACACTCTACTATGATGTTTTGTTGATTGTGAGTCGCCATTTAGTTTGTTTGTGTTTTTTGTAGTGTGCCAAACAAATGCTAAGCTTAAAAGTTGTGCAAAGATGGTCCCAAGGGTTCTCACACCAGTGCAAAAAGAACTTCGCAAGGAATGTTGTGTTGACATTCTGCAGCAGCTTGACGTAGATCCAAACCTGTTTCATAAAGTAATCACTTGTGACGAAACCTGGATCTTCTAGTATGATCCTGAAACCAAAAGACAAATGCAATGGAAAACACCGTCATCACCAACGATGAAAAAAGCCTGTCAAAGTAAGTCAAAATTCAAAGCCATGCTCATTGTGTTCTTTGATATCAGTTAACCAGCATTATTATAAGGAAGTTTTGATAAAGCTGAGAGAAAAAGTCAGAAAAAAATTGCCGCTACTTTGGGAAAATGGTTTCATTCTTCACCAGGACAATGCGCCTTCTCACACAGCACTTTCTGTAAAGCCCTTTTTGACCGTCAAGCACATTACTACACTTGAACATCCTCCATATTCTCCCGATTTAGCACCATGCGACTTTTATCTTTTCCAAAAAGTTAAATCTGTGCTTAATGGGACACATTTTGAGTCAATCGATGCTGTAAAGAAGAAAACGGTGGATGTGTCAAAACAGCTGACAGAAATTGATTTGCTCCATGCCTTCGCCCAATGGAAAACAAGACTGCAGCAATGTATTAGTGCAAATGGGGAGTATATTGAAGGGGACAAGCATTAAATTTGTAATACATATAAATAAAGATGAGTTATTTAATCAGCCTCATTATTTAATAGACACACCTCGTATAATGTAGCTACTATTTATAATAATAATATATACAATACCACTGCTAATAATAATAATAAAATTAAAACAACTACTACTACTACTACTGAATGTTTTAGTAAACTTACTTAATGCAGTAAATACAGGGTGAAAATGAAGCTGAATGTTTACACAGTTAAAAAATGAACATGTGAATGTGTCACCTACACTTATAAATTATTCTAAACTTCATTTTTTCCTTCCAGTGACATCAGACCACAATAAGACATTAACGAAATCAGTAATGTTAGCTGCCAATAGAATTAACAGTTGAAGTTCCCCTAAGCTGATTGCTCTTTTGATTTGTCGAAGCTGCTTGCCTGATGTTTTCCCACAATTCCGCCAGTAACTGACTAGTAAGCCAGAGACCCGCCTATGTGCTGGTGAAATTTACAAACGTATCTCATAGATGCCAGAAGTGATTCCACTCTGTTGGGTCCTTGAATAGGGCCCTTAACCTGCAATTGCACCATCCTGGGTATGACTTTAACCTGCATCCAGCCCTCACGCTGTTCCATTCCATTCAAACTAGTGTGGTGGTGAGATGCATGAACACTCAGAGCACATCACATGTCGACTAAGCTTGGCAGCTTTTAATAACATGTGCTGGTCCTGAGGTCTGTAGGCTGGTAATAAATAATCCACAACCATTTGTCAGCTAGCTAGTGTAACATCAGATAATATACCTGTATGTCAAACAATGGATATCAAAACACTTACACATAATGCTACTCCATTACTCCAATAAAACACTGGCTTTACTGTAGTGCCCACTGATGTAATGTCAGCTAGCTTCCAGGAAGTTGGATACATTTTATATTTCTAAACACACTGCATATGTAAGTTCATTAGGCTTTCATTTTTCTTTTCTTTTCTGTGCCCCTGACTGTTGTTTACTTGAAGTCACAACAGGTGACTGTCAACGATGTTAATTTGATGATTCATAAAACTGCAATAACCCCATTAGAGTCAAGCTGTGAACCTCCAGCGCTCCGCTCCATTGAGGAAAGTCACTTTAACATTGTACTTCAGCGATTCTACACCCATTTACACTATAGTTAAGATTAGATTAGGGTTGTGGGAGGAGTTACCTGAATCAAGTCAAGTAAATTAAGCGACAAAAACGTGCAATCCAATTGGCTATGCGGCAGAGCTCCTGAATCAAGGAGGTCTGAGAATCCCCAACAGTCAACACATCAGTCGTCTGTTCATGGGTCCCACGTGCAGTGCATGATCTGTGTATAGGAAGGGACAGCTCTGTGTACTTGGTCGTTTAAATGAAATTGGAAATCTACAACTCAACTTGGAAGTGAGGACATTAAACCTGAATTCTATGGCATTCAGGGAGTGTCTGCTTTACTCCTATCTGCCTTTAACAACTTTCAAAATGCGTAACGTTGAGTCAGAAGTTTGTAGAAATGGAACGTTAAGGTCACGTGGCCGTTTTACAGCGTCATCCTGAAGTATTTTGGTAGTTTTGCTGCATTAGTGGGATCCATCTATCCATCCATTATCCAACCCGCTTTATCCTAACACAGGGTCACGGGGGTCTGCTGGACCCAGTCATTAGTGGGATGACACACCTTTCACGAAGTGCTAGCAGGGGTGTCGCACTCCAGGCCTGGTTGGCCGCAGTGGCTGCAGGTTTTCATTCTAACCCTTTTCCTAATCAGTGACCAGTTTTCACTGCTAATTAACTCCTTTTCTCTTCATTTCAATAGTCCTGTTTTTAAGGATTCAGTCCTCTGAATTGATTTGTTTCTTCATTAAATGGCAGCCAAACAGAAATGAGATGTGAAACGAGCCAACAGATGATCAGCTAAACTGGGATTTCAAACTCCAACCAATTTCACTCCAACCAGTCTCTTAACGAGAAGCCAATCCTTGCTGTTAATTAAGGCTGTTATTTAATTCAATGGCTTGTTGCTGCTCTCATTCTGCCACAGCAGACATTTCCAAATCTGTTGATTTTTCATTTTTTTCTAAGAACACCAACAAAATATTTCGATGACCTGAGAGATCAACCTTACTGAGACCTTCACCTTTATTTATTTTCAGATATTGTGTGATGGGCAAAGGTGACCTGGTCATATGGTGGCTTGTTTGATGTCTCATTATTGTTTGGCTACTAATTAAGGAAAAAGAGACAATTAAGGGGCCTGAGACAAGTTAATTAAAACTAAAGCAAAAGAAGTTAATTAGCAGTAAAAACGGCTCACTAATGAAGAAGATGGTTAGAATGAAAACATGCAGCCACTGTAGCCCTCGAGGACTGGAGTTCGACACCTGTGTGCTAGAGTGTAAGTCAGAGTGAGACTGGGGTATTGTAGGTGGTCAAGTGAAAAAGATCTCCATTTTGGATAAAGGTATCTTGGATATTTTGAGAAGAACAAATCAAGACTTGTCAACCAATAGTGAAGGTGGAGGTCATCGTAACAGTATTGGGTGCAAGGCAAAAAGTCAAACCCGGTTAGGCCACCAGCCCACAGCAAGGCTCACTAACTCCCTTATAGAACGAACTTGGACAGCCGAGTTTGTACGGAGCTGCATTTTGCCAACTACAATAGACCTAGAAGGGGGGATTTCAGGTGATATATGGCACCCTGCCCCTGATTTTCCCTGCCGTGCCTTCCCCTCCTGACAATCCAACATTCTTGTGGAACTCATGTGAATCTCCAAGATGTACTGGGGACCCCATTCAATCCGCGATCCCCCCAACCCCACCCCCCTTAAATCTCCAATAATATGTATAGCAGTTTCCTTCCATACTCCACTGTTGCTTAGGGCTGCAAAGAATAGTTCAAGCCGGCAGTGGTGTAAAAAACAGCTGAATTGTGCTACTTTCTGAAGGTGTCACAAGCTGGCACAAAAATGCCCTTCAGTTTACCTGCTTACATGATGCTTGTCCTAAACTATGTCATTCAGACATGTCAGGTATCTATTAAAATGTCAACTGAACCTTGAACAGCGTTACTTTTAAAGTGCATCACAAGATGACCTCTGAGCTGCACAGATTAACCCTGGTGCTTGTGATGGTGCCAGGGCTAGCAGATCAAATGTCACTATCTGAATATACAGTATTTCAAAAATGTAGTTAAAAAATAAAAGAATTCAAAAGCTGACATTCAAATGTAAATAAATGGCTGTTTTTCCTTGCTCTGATTTTGGCAGTGTGTTACTCGGGGCACACCATGCAATATTACAATATTTTACAGATCTGTTTTTGCTTGCCTCTTACACAAACAGTTTATTTCTGATTTTGAATGTTTTTTAATTCCAGTTCCTCCCAAATTTGCATGAGGTGTGGCCACTGAGAGAAAACTCCATACAAGTAAAATACATTTTATACAAGACATGTACAGAGCCTTCAGAAAGTATTCACTTTTTCACATTTTGTTATTTTGCAGACCTGTGCTAATACCATTTAATTGTATTTTTTCCCACATCAAATGACACTCAAAACCCCAGAATGACAAAGTGAAAACTAGATTTTTAGAAACTTTTGAAAAAAATAAATAAAATGCAGAAATATCACATTGATATCAGACCCTTTACTTAGTCCTTAGTTGAAGCCCCTTTGGCAATGATTACAGTCTGGAGTCTTCTTGGGTATGACGTGATAAGCTCCATACATCAGGGGTCTCAGTAATAAAACGTAGTGTGGATTTGAGTGAGAGAATATGCAAACACCAAAGAACAGAGAAATGCATACAGCAAAACAAAATCCAATTTATAAAACCTGCCGTCCACACATTTCTACGCAATTTGCCTTTATAAATGACAGTCATTTTGTAAATATGCATATGTGAATGTGCCTCGAACTCAGCCTGGCTGCTGCCCTGAAACAACAATCAATGGACTATGCTAATCAACCTCATAGATGTGGAATCATGATGCTGCAGAAGTGCATTGTCATCATCCTCCTAACACGTCAAGACCCACCCCACCACCTACATTCAAGAATATTTGGCTGCGCTCCACAACTCTACTGCTCCCTTCTCAGGGAATCGCAATGAATGTAATTACTCCGAACCTACACGCTGTCAAATAAACAAACTACACGCTGTCTGATGTCTGAGGTTCGATTCCCTGAGAGGGGAGCAGTAGAGTGTGTACGCCTGATGAGCCCAATTGAGGGTGAAACACGTGTTGTGTACTCTTTGCTTTATTTGACAGTAAAACTATGCAATATATATATATATATATATATATATACATTGTAACAGACCAGCCTGGACCACAGACAGACACCACTTCTTTGTCACACAAACACACCTTTATTTCCTTTTCTGCAGCAGTACATAGTGCACCAAGCACCACAGTTCTCAGTCCCTTCTTCCTTTACCCTAGCTGGCTCCACTCCTTCTCCCAGCAAGCTCAGTCTTCCTTCCACCCAACTCCAGCTCTCTGGGTTGTGGCAGCTGTCTCTTTTTATAGAGGACCTGGAAGTGCTACAGCTGTTCTGTGATCATCTTCCGGCTGCACTTACGGGTGAAACAGCAGCGCTGCACAGGAGGGCTCAGCCATTCTCCACATGCTCCCTGGTGGTGTCCATAAGTTACAGCAGGGTTGAGCTTCCTTTCTCTGTGGCAGTATAGTAGGCCAGGAGGACTGACCTCTGCCATCCAGGGGGATGTATTACCCTGTGCAAGCTCCTTTCCCCGGCTGTCCATTACAATATATATTTTATATATATAAATATATATTGAATTCAACGTCTGTCTGTTTGTCCGCTTTCACAAGAGAATTACTTAACGGATTTAGATTGAGTCTTTTTCTATAATTTGCTTCTTCTTTGTGACTTCTCTTATTGCGGTAAGTATCATAAGTACCTATTTATTTGCGTGAATCTGAGAGAGAGGCTGCAGCCCGAGGGGAGGGGGAGATGTGACATCATCTACATGCTACACTGATTCCTCTCCCACTTAGAGGCAGTGGCGCTGTAAGAATTATGTTTCTGGACTTCTCTAGTGCCTTCAACACCATCCAACACGGCTCCTTAGTGACAAGCTGACAGAGATGGGAGTAAATTCATACCTGGTGGCATGGATCGTGGACTATCTTAAAGACAGACCTCAGTATGTGCATCTTGCGAACTGCAGATCTGATATTGTGGTCAGCAGCACAGGAGCACCACAAGGGACTGTACTTTCTCCGGACCTATTCAGCCTATATACATCGGACTTCCAATACAACTCAGAGTCCTGCCATGTGCAAAACTTTGCTGATGACACTGATAACATGGGCTGCATCAGGAGTGGGCAGGAGGAGGAGTATAGGAACCTCATCAAGGACTTTGTTAAATGGTGCGACTCAAACCACCTACACCTGAACACCAGCAAAACCAAAGAGTTGGTGGTGGATTTTAGGAGGCCCAGACCCCTCCTGGACCCCGTGATCATCAGAGGTGACTGTGTGCAGAGGGTGCAGACCTATAAATACCTGAGAGTGCAGTTGGATGATAAATTGGACTGGACTGCCAATACTGATGCTCTGTGCAAGAGAGGACAGAGCCGACTATACTTCCTTAGAAGGCTGGTATCCATCAACATCTGCAATAAGATGCTGCAGATGTTCTATCAGATGGTTGTGGCGAGCGCCCTCTTCTACACGGTGGTGTGCTGGGGAGGCAGCATAAAGAAGAAGGACACCTCAAGCCTGGACAAACTGGTGAGGAAGGCAGGCTCCATTGTAGGCACGGAGCTGGACAGTTTGACATCTGTGGCAGAGCGACGGGCGCTGAGCAGGCTCCTGACAATCATGGAGAATCCACTGCATTCACTGAACAGGATCATCTCCAGACAGAGGAGCAACTTCAGTGACAGACTGCCGTCATTGTCCTGCTTCACTGACAGACTGAGGAGATCGTTCCTCCCCGAAACTATGCGACTCTTCAATTCCACCCGGGGTTGGGGTAATTATTGTAAGATTATTGTCTATTATACCTGCCTCGCACTATCCACTTTGCATTTTTTTTTAAACTTGCACTGTGTTTTTATCACTCTTTAATTAATATTGTTTTTTATCAGTATACTGCTGCTGGAGTATGTGAATTTCCCCTTGGGATTAATAAAGTATCTATCTATCTATCTATCTATCTATCTATCTATCTATCTATCTATCTATCTATCTATCTATCTATCTATCTATCTATCTATCTATCTATCTATCTATCTATCTATCTATCTATCTATCTATCTATCTATCAGGAGTGGGGAGCCAGGCAAGGACCTCCTCACTCACTTGCCAGCCTCTGTTCAAGTCAGTCTACCTCTCATGATGTGTTGGAGCGTACTTTGCCTCCACTTACCTATATATATATATATATACAGCGAAATATAAAAATGAAAGGACTCGTAAGTACAAGCAGCATTATGACAAAAATAAATAGAAAATACAGTGCCCTCCATAATGTTTGGGAAAAAGACACATTTTTCCTTGATTTACCTTTCTGCCCCACAGTTTAAAATTACAAATCAAACAATTCCAAAAATATAGACTCCAAGGTTAGAAGCAGATCTAGGTACCTTATGCCTGCACTAATAAAGCAATGAAACCCACCTGAGGAATCACAAACACCTGTGATGCCAATTGTCCCAAACATTATGATGTCCTGAAATGGGGGGGACCAGGTAGAAAAAGTGTTGTCACTTCTACATGGTGTAACCAAAATGTATGCAAACACGCTTAAATGAAAGACTGCTGTGCAAACATTTTAATCACGTCTGAAGTGTTTGTGGCACATATCTGTGCTCTTCCCATTCAACCTTTATGTGTGATGCACTGATCAGGCTGCCTTCCCTCAGGTACAGCGCACTGATGATATACAATAGCTAAACTCCTGAATCTCATGGGTCTCCTCTTGCGAACAGGAGGGCCTGACAGCATGCAAGACTGAAAAACAAACAAAAAAAACAAAGTGACAACTGCAGTTTGGTGCTTTGAAGAAATTTCTGCAAATATCGGGTGGCAATTGGTGTTGTTTTTTTTCTACATCAATGATGTGCCCTGCCAATTGAAGGATGAGATCATCGACACTGGCTCAGCTCTACCAGGAACATCACACTTCAGAAGAACTTCCAACAAAATACCATGGGGTACACAGCCATGAATATTTTCTAAACACACATAGATGTTGTAATAATAATAATAATAGTTCTTTACATTTATATTGTGCTTTTCTCCCTACTCAAAGAGCTTTACATAATTGGTGGGGAGCCACTTTAACCCACCTGGAGGATGCAAAGGCAGCCATTTTGTGCAAGCACTCTCATCACACATTAGCTGTTAGGTGGTGAAGGGGTGATAGTCAATTAGAGACAGGGGATTATTAGGGGGCCACAACAACTAGGTCTTGGTGGGCACTTTACTCAGGGCATCAGGCTACACCCTGCTCTTTATGAAGGATGCCTGTGGATCTTTTATGACTACAGAGAGTCAGCATCCATCCATTATCCAACCCGCTATATCCTATCTACAGGGTCACGGGGGTCTGCTGGAGCCAATCCCAGCCAACACAGGGTGCAAGGCAGGAAACAAACCCCAGGCAGGGCGCCAGCCCACCGCAGGTGAGAGAGTCAGCATTTTGGTTTTATATTTTATCCAAAGAACAGTGCTATTTTTACAGCGTTGTGTCATTGTCACTGCACTGGGGCATTGGAATCCACATCAACATCCACGGCCCCCCAAAGCTTTTCCCATGTAGTCTCTCACCCAAGTACTTGCCCAGGCCCAAATGTGCTTAGCTTCAAGTGGATGACCTCTTCTGAAATGCATGTGGGGAATGGTTGCTGGTAGCTGGCTGCTAGATAGGTAACACGGGCAAATTCTCTTAACTCCTCAAAGAATATTTAAAGGTAAAAAGTCTGTTCTTTGTTCCACAACCAGGACCTAATCCATTCCCCCCTGAATGTGATGTTCAGCTGTCAGACAGACTTAAAAGGTTTTCCCAGGGAGGGTGTGACATTTTATCCTCAGTAAATGGAATACCATAATTCCGAAGGCACCAAATGTGGATATCATTATCTGATTTTGACCATATAGTGAGCTCACAAAAATGTTGATGTTCATGCTCCCTTACACCTTTATAGCTGAATATATGTAATTGGGGGACCATGTTGAGTATGGGGCGGCACGGTGGCGCAGTGGGTAGCGCTGCTGCCTCGCAGTTGGAAGACCTGGGGATCTGGGTTCGCTTCCCGGGTCCTCCCTGCGTGGAGTTTGCATGTTCTCCCCGTGTCTGCATGAGTTTCCTCCGGGCGCTCCGGTTTCCTCCCACAGTCCAAAGACATGCAGGTTAGGTGGATTGGCGATTCTAAATTGGCCCTAGTGTGTGCTGGGTGTGTTTGTGTGTGTCCTGCGGTGGGTTGGCACCCTGCCCGGGATTGGTTCCCTGCCTTGTGCCCTGTGTTGGCTGGGATTGGCTCCAGCAGACCCCCATGACCCTGTGTTCGGATTCAGCGGGTTGGAAAATGGATGGATGGATGGATGTTGAGTATGTCTACAGACCTGTGTGCTATGTTGGATTAAATATTAGTTAGGGTGGTAGCATTCATTCTGGTGAAAGTCATTACTTACCAAATGGTTAATAACTAAATGATTAACATTTTTTACATTAATAAACATTCTAAAACTAAACCTGAGATGTTGTTTGCAGGCCTGGGAAGTAGTAATGGTGAATGCTTTAAACAACTGCGCTGCTTCACTCTAAGTACCCTGTGGGATTTCGGAATGGGAAAGCACAGCTTGGAGGAGTGGATTCAGGAGGAAGCTAAACTTCTTGTCATGGAATTTCAAAAGAACGAAGGCACGTTGAGTGACCTGGTAGTTTGTATCCTGTGTTAAAACATTTCATATTTAAAAGGAGCTTTTTCCTTCCTTGATATAAAAGGGCGATGCTGCTTTACTTAAGAAAAGCTAGGATGTGTGTGTTAAGGTATACAACTGTTTAAATTGGATTCATTTTTTTCCTTTCCAAGTTATCTTGTAGTTCAGAAATGTTTTGTGGCTTTGTTCTTTTTATGGGAGCTGCACTGTAGGAGATTTTGAAGTTCTTACTGTGTTGACGGTGGTTTTCCATTGGTACTCTGACATTTGTTTATAACTTTCTGGGTGTATGGGATCTATCTATCCACCTATTGGTAGATCCATCTATTAATTTATCTTTGTCTATTAAAAGTATTCATTCCTTTGGAATTTTTCACATTTTATCATTGCATAAAATATTGAATTGCTGAAGACTTCATTTGGCTTTTTTGACACTGATCCACAAAGAAAAGACTCTTTAATGTCAAAGTGAAAACAGATCTCTGCAAGCGGTCTAAACTAATTACAAATGTAAAACACAAAATAATCAGTATCATAAATATTTACAGTGCATCTGGAAAGTATTCACAGCACATCACTTTTTCCACATTTTGTTATGTTACAGCCTTATTCAAAAATGGATTAAATTCATTTTTTTCCTCAGAATTCTACACACAACTCCCCATAATGACAACGTGAAAAAAGTTTACTTGAGATTTTTGCAAATTTATTTAAAATAAAAAAATTGAGAAAGCACATGTACATAAGTATTCACAGCCTTTGCCATGAAGCTCAAAATTGAACTCAGGTCCATCCTGTTTCCCCTGATCATCCTTGAGATGTTTCTGCAGCTTAATTGGAGTCCACCTGTGGTAAATTCAGTTGACTGAAAATGATTTGGAAAGGCACACACCTGTCTATATAAGGTCCCACAGTTGACAGTTCATGTCAGAGCACAAACCAAGCATGAAGTCAAAGGAATTGTCTGTAGACCTCCGAGACAGGATTGTCTCGAGGCACAAATCTGGGGAAGGTTACAGAAAAATTTCTGCTGCTTTGAAGGTCCCAATGAGCACAGTGGCCTCCATCATCCATAAGTGGAAGAAGTTCAAAACCACCAGGAGTCTTCCTAGAGCTGGCCGGCCATCCAAACTGAGCGATCGGGGGAGAAGGGCCTTAGTCAGGGAGGTGACCAAGAACCCGATGGTCACCCTGTCAGAGCTCCAGAGGTCCTCTGTGGAGAGAGGAGAAATTTCCAGAAGGACAACCATCTCTGCAGCAATCCACCAATCAGGCCTGTATGGTAGAGTGGCCAGACGGAAGCCACTCCTTAGTAAAAGGCACATGGCAGCCCGCCTGGAGTTTGCCAAAAGGCACCTGAAGGACTCTCAGTCCATGAGAAAGAAAATTCTCTGGTCTGATGAGACAAAGATTGAACTCTTTGGTGTGAATGCCAGGCATCACTTTTGGAGAAAACCAGGCACCGCTCATCATCAGGCCAATACCATCCCTACAGTGAAGCATGGTGGTGGCAGCATCATGCTGTGGGGATGTTTTTCAGCAGCAGGAACTGGGAGACTAGTCAGGATAAAGGGAAAGATGACTGCAGCAATGTACAGAGACATCCTGGATGAAAACCTGCTCTAGAACGCTCTTGACCTCAGACTGGGGCAACGGTTCATCTTTCAGAAGGATAACGACCCTAAGTACACAGCCAAGATATCAAAGGAGTGGCTTCAGGACAACTCTGTGAATGTCCTTGAGTGGCCCAGCCAGAGCCCAGACTTGAATCCGATTGAACATCTCTGGAGAGATCTTAAAATGGTTGTGCACCGACGCTTCCCATCCAACCTGATGGAGCTTGAGAGGTGCTGCAAAGAGGAATGGGCGAAACTGGCCAAGGATAGGTGTGCCAAGCTTGTGGCATCATATTCAAAAAGACTTGAGGCTGTAATTGCTGCAAAAGGTGCATCGACAAAGTATTGAGCAAAGGCTGTGAATACTTATGTACATGGGATTTCTCAGTTTTTTTATTTTTAATAAATTTGCAAAAACCTCAAGTAAACTTTTTTCACGTTGTCATTATGGGGTGTTGTGTGTAGAATTCTGAGGAAAAAAGTGAATTTAATCCATTTTGGAATAAGGCTGTAACATAACAAAATGTGGGAAAAGTGATGCACTGTAAATACTTTCCGGATGCACTGTACCCCTTTGATATGACACCCCTAAATCACCACAGCTGCAATTCACTCAGTTTAGAAGTCACATCATTAGTTCAGTGGAGATCACCTGCCTGGGGTTTCTACTACAGACCAGTGGCCTTTATGTCTCACATCATGAAAACCTGTGAGAGACTTTTGGTTCTGGGCTATGTGAGTCTTCTTGATGTAGACCACCTGGACCCACTGCAGATGACCTTTCGAACAAAAACAGGAGTGGAGGAAGGATGAAGTTATCATTCTGCTCCACAAGGTTTATTCTCACCTGGACAAGCACTGTGAGGATAATGTTTTTCAATTTCTTCAGTGCCTTCAATACCATCCATCCATTCCTGTTAAGGGGTAAACTCAGAGATATGCAGGTGGGTGAACCTATGATGTCCTGGATAATGGACCATCTGTTGGGCAGACTGCAGTTTGTGAGACTCAAGGACTGTGTTTCTGATACGGATGTGAGCAACACTGCAGAACCACAAGGAACAGTCCTGTCTCCATTTCTGTTCACTCTGTACACCTCAGACTATAAATATAACACCAGGTCATGTAATTTGTAGAAATTCTCAGATGATTCTTCACTTGTGGAGTGCATTGATAAGTGGGGTGAGACAGAGTATAGGAGTCAGGTGGGAACTTTGCTTCTTGGTGCAAAGAAATTTGTTTGCCCCTTAACATCAGCATAACCAAGGAACTGATTATTGACTTTCACTGCACCAAAGAGCCTCTTTGTCCCATCACTAAATACCTAACTCACTGAACATTTCTTGGAGTTCTGTATGATAAACTTGTTTGTGTTCCTCTTTTTTATTTAATAAACTATAAAACTGCACCTAAATAACAGAAAGTGTTGAAACACCATGCTGCATACATTGTTGATCAATTCAGGTACTTGATAATAACTGATTAATCAGTTTCCTTTATTTGGATTAGAATTGACTTTGTACACCAATTCATTTTAATTTTTAAAATCAGAAAAAAACAAAACAAATTCTTAGTTTGGGGATGGAGCTGCAATCCCAAAGCTATCTAATGAACCAAACAGAGTTTGTGAAAAACACAGCACTTCTTGCTCAAATGCATTATTTCATAGTAAGGTGCACTTGTAGTGTCAAAATTTCGGCTGAAACCAGACAAGCAAAATTATGATATTGTGATTTGATACTGGAGAGAAATACTGAAAGCATTGTGTTCATAAGAATTACAAGGCTAAGTCAAAAAGTAAAGGTACTTTTATGCAGTAACCTCAGTAGATAGAAGCTGACGCAATACAACACATTCACGATGGCTATTGTATTAGCCATGTTGAAGGCACAGTCAAATGAATATGGACGCTCTGCCACGGGATTGCACCATTGTTGAACTGAGATTTTACTGAGATTATTTTGGGCAGAGAGAGAATCCTGCTGTAATTAACTGAAAGATGTTGACTTGTACAGATCAGTAAGCTGTTTGGGTATCCATCTTGGACAGACGTTACAGTACCCCAAGTCATCATGCACGCTGGTATGTGAAGATCCATAGCTTATATCCAAATGTGCAGCATAATTTGTTGTTCTTCTCTGATGAAGACATTCACCCTCTTGATGTGGGCTTGTGTGCACAGTCTTGATGGTTGAGCAGATTAAGCTTTGCTGGTTACACTTTTTCCCGCTTTGAACCTTTCTACCCATTCATAAACTTTTTGTTGAGTCTGCTGTTTTCACTTCGATAAATTGCAGTAGGCTTCATTCACTCTGCCCAAAGAAATGCCTCGATGTTCATCAATGGTGCAAACCCGTAGTGGAATATCCATGCTCATTTGAATTTAGCTTCAGCTAGAGTAACGGCAGAGCGCTACATTGTATGTGTTCAAACTACCCATTAGTCATTGTAAACATGTTGTATTGTGTCAGCTTCTTCATTTGTGATTGCTGCTTAATTCTTAAATTACTTTTACTTTTTGATTTACCCTCGTACTTAGGAACACTTTGAAATCAGTTTAGTTCTTTTTTTTCTGTCTGGCACCTCTTGCCTCACCAGTACTAGAAAACCCTCATATATGCTATACTGTTCAACTTGTCTTGATGTCTAGTTGTGTGAAACATCAAGCTTTTTGAGGTCCCCGCCCCACCATTTTTGGCACTTAATTTGTGGGTAATTTTTGTACCATATTTTGTGCAAGAAATTACATTCTCATAATAAGAGTAAACCACTAGCAAAAGAAATCTGAAAGACTTGAAGTTGTGTAGGCCACATCAACCAACCCCAGGAACACGAGGTGTCAGAGTTACTCCTCTTAAACAAAACTTTGATCGGTAGTATAGGCATGTGGAGTGTTATTTTATGCTAGTAATTTATGCAGTGCACTGTACTTTCTCCGGTCCTGTTCAGCCTATATACATCGGACTTCCAATACAACTCAAAGTCCTGCCAAGTGCAAAAGTTCGCTGACGACACTGCTATCATGGGCTGCATCAGGATTGGGCAGGAGGAGAAGTATAGGAACCTAATCAAGGACTTTTGTTACCAGAAGTAAATGGTAGTTTTCAAGCAGCCCATGATCAGTCACTTATTGGTACAATCAGAACTCCAAGGGGGGGCGCCTACTCCCCCCACTTTCTGAATATACTTATTACATATAGCTCATGCGTCAGACACTCCAAGTGGCAAATATCCAATAATACGCCCAGCTGCTCATATTGATGATTTACGGAGTGCCACGTACCAGAGAAGGCATGTTATTGTTTGGCAGAGAAGGGAGGTTCGTGTGTTTGTGGGCTGGGGGGAATGAAGCAGCTGTGAGATGGAGAGGGGGGAGTTATTCATTATATGCTTCAGAACCATTTTGGTACCAGTGCTGAGGTCCAAAAGCTGGTATAAATGCTGCAGTCAAAATTTTAGTGCTGATCTAACACTACCCTAAATTACATGCCCAAAAATAAATGGCTATTAATCTGCGTATGTAATAAAGTACAACACTTCAGAAAGTATTATTTGATTAAAAACCATCCATCCATTTTCCAACCCGCTGAATCCGAACACAGGGTCACAGGGGTCTGCTGGAGCCAATCCCAGCCAACACAGGGCACAAGGCAGGAACCAATCCTGGGCAGGGTGCCAACCCACCTCAGGACACACACAAACACACCCACACACCAAGCACACACTAGGGCCAATTTAGAATTGCCAATCCACCTAACCTGCATGTCTTTGGACTGTGGGAGGAAACCCACGCAGACACGGGGAGAACATGCAAACTCCACGCAGGGAGGACCCGGGAAGTGAACCCAGGTCCCCAGATCTACCCACTGCACCACCGTGCCGCCTTGATTAAAAATCTTTACTTTTTAAAATGTATTTTTCCTGCTAGTCCTTAGACAATTTCTGTTCACCACTAGACACAGAGAAACTTTACGTTTTGTACACCAAATTAGAGTTCTTATGCTGCAAATCAGACATTTCTCCTGCCTTCTGTTGCAGATGCCTCACAGAAGTTCAGACCATTTTTATTTATTTATTTTTCTTGTTGTTGCTCCTAGTACTGTGACTGAACTTGAAGAAGCTTCAGATTGTTTGCATGCTGGGAAGGCTTATGGGCCAGATGGGTTGATGCCAAACCTCCTCTCTATATTTTGGAAGCAGCTATCAACCCCACTCTATTAAAATGCTAAACACTGCCATGTCGTCCACTAGATCAATCAATTTTGCTGACACAGCCGTAATCACCTTGTTGTTAAAACATGGCAAAGAGCCCACCGATTATTTATGCTATTGCCCAATTTCCAAAGTTGTTGGCCAAGCTTCTGGCAAAATGCTTTCAACTAATGAGCCCCAAATTAATTCACTCAGGTCAGACAGGCTTCATTCATTCTTGTTAAAGGGAAGACGATGTAAGGCATCTCCAGCACATTGTTGATGCCGCTGCTAATATTCACAGACCACTGATCTGCTTTCTTTAGATGATGAAAAGGTGTTTGATTGTATATATTGGAAGTTTCTCTGGCAAGTTTTGCATCTGAAGGGTTTTGACAAACACATCAAAATGCTTTAGTCAGTGCCCTTCACAGTCATTCTCATTAATTCAGTAATTTCAGATTTGTAAAGTTGCCTGACAGGGCACGTCACTTGCTCCCCTCCTGTTTAATTTGTCTTTTGAGCCCTCTAGTATTTACCATTCGTAACTCACAGTTATTTTTTTCCCAGCATTGCAGACATTTGCACTCTAGAAAGCCCAATTATCAACATACACCGTTCATATTTGTGTATTGTCTATATATCACTCCCCGTAAATGGTTAGCTGTGGGCCTTTCTAATATTCCCCTTTGTTCTCTTTGCTCTTCTAAACCTCCAGGTACATTTTTTTACATATGTAATGGGACTGCTCTAAAGTTTCAGCCTTTTGGTGAGCTGTGTCGCTTTTCTTTCTTCTGTCCTCTCCTATAACGTCCCACTTACACCTCAAGTTTTCTCTTTCGAGCAGAGATTGTTCTGTTTGGGCATAATCACTACAAAGTTAGCCATATGTAAAAGCTGGAAATCTTATGACTGCCTATCCTTTCACTTCTGCAAATCCTTTTTAACAACCTTATGCTTCTTGATCCATCTGCTAGAGGTAATGGTGTAACCGGCTCAAATATTTCTGAGTTGCTATCATATATCTAAGTTGTTTGATCCCACCTGGATATGAGCTTTACTTAATGCTCATAAAGTTTTTCCTGCCTTACTTCCTCCATGATTAACTTGTGCTATTTGGGGCTGTTGGGTTTGTGTGCAGTTTTCTGTAATTTGTATTAGATATTTATTTAAGAAAAACCTGAAAAAAAATGAAGTAGGCTAAGTACTAAGTTAGTTTCAGTTTCGATCTCTTTTCTGCCTTTCACTTTGATTTATAGTTTGTCCCAGTGCTCTGGTTGCTCAACATATTTTGATCTCCCAGTTTTGACCATGTCTGGCACTGACTATATTTCTAGTTCACATTATTATCTCCTGGTTCATTCATCACTCACAATAAATCCAGAGATGCTTTGTTTTATCTCCCTCTTCAGACGTTAGTTCTGATTAAAGCTGATACATCATCTAACCATTCTGATGCCTTGTCACTGCAAGCCTCCTGTCTCAGTCAATGCACACACTAGTAAGACATCTATATGGCCTACAAAAAACTGTAAAGTATGGCCCATTAGACAGAGGATGACCAATTCAAAATTTTTAAATTGTGCTTTTGCAAATTATAGTACAGCTCTTAGTAACATCTCTGACTAGATGGCATTTAGTGGTCTACATATTTTGAGGTGATCTGTGTGGTAGAAATTTAATATCTTATTAAAGAAAGAAACATCCTAAACAGGACAAATCAGTAGTCAGGCAGGAGAAAGGATGTTCATTATATTTTTAATTAGGCAAAATGCTTTAGAGGGAGAATTCTTCAAAAAGCAGTCTGTTACAGCACAGTCACCATGATCAGAGAAACAAAGAATAGAGGATCATTTTATAAACTGTTGAATTTTCATACAGTGTCAATCAAAGCATACATTTTACTCTGGTTGGTTCATTGGTTTACACCCAAATGATTTATATAAAATAAAAGTCTGTTATATTCTGGTTCTTCTTATACCTTTGAGTTGTGCCACCACCCTTGAACTTTCTGTGCATATAACAATTGTTCATTCTCATTTATAGGACATCGGCTGATTTCTTAGTCATCTCTTAGTTATCCTGCAGGACATTTTGTATATTACATCAACCTTTATTCTGGTACATTATTTACTTGACCATTTCAGTATTTTTTCTAAACCAATTCTTATATTTCAGTGTGCATTTTGTGGTTCACTTGACCTTTAGATAGATAGATAGATAGATAGATAGATAGATAGATAGATAGATAGATAGATAGATAGATAGATAGATAGATAGATAGATAGATAGATAGATAGATAGATAGATAGATAGATAGATAGATAGATAGATAGATAGATAGATAGATAGATAGATAGATAGATAGATACTTTATTAATCCCAAGGGGAAATTCACATACTCCAGCAGCAGCATACTGATAAAGAACAATATTAAATTATTAAATTAAAGAGTGATAGCAATGCAGGTATACAGACAGACAATAACTTTCTATAATTTTAACGTTTACCCCCTTATCTGGTTTCCTGGTGATCCTGAACAAGTTTCTGACATTTATTAAACCTTTATGCTATTTCTTTAAGATGAATGCTATGTTACCCTAAAATTATTCTTCCACATCTGATCCTGTTTTTATTTTTATTTTTTTTTGTCATACTTATTTAATCCCTGGGGGGAAATTGTGTTTTCGCATGACATTTGGGGTTTATATCAGCTTATAGTGAAATGGAGCAACCTCTTTGATTTCAATGGCTGTGTACGGTCTTCTAGTTCTTCTAAGTCATCACGAGTGAGCAATGTTATTGCAGATGCAGTAAAAGATACAAGTATGTGTTTTAATATAAGCATTATAGCAGACAATTTGAAAATCTAAAAAATAATTAATTATAGGGTTGATTACTTATTGGGGGTGGCATGTTGGCACAGTGGTAAGGATGCCTGGGTTCGCTTCCCAGGTCCTCCCTGTGTGGAGTTTGCATGTTCTCCCCGTGTCTGCGTGGGTTTCCTCCCACAGTCCAAAGACATGCAGGTTAGGTGCATCAGTGATTCTAAATTGTCCCTAGTGTGCGCTTGGTGTGTTTGTGTGTGTCCTGCTGTGGGCTGGTGCCCTGCCCGGGATTTGTTCCTGCCTTGCGCCCTGTGTTGGCTAGGATTGGCTCCAGCAGACCACCGTGACCCTGTGTTAGGATATAGTGGGTTGGATAATGGATGGATGTATGGATTACTTATTGCACAGCAACCAAACAACAATGTCAATGTGCCTTCCTCACTTAACAGCACAACTCGCAGAATCTGTTTGTCCTGGCACAGCAGGAAACAGATAGCTAATTTTTTAATTGAACTGGGAAATGAGTGCAAAAGGCAAAACAAAACAAATAAAAAAAATAAATAAAGTGACCGAAAACCAGACGAGAGGCAAAAATCAAAGTCAAAAAATTAGGCAAGAAGTCAGAAACCAGGCAAAATGTGAATATCAATAAAAAGAGAGATTTTATTTTAAAGATTTAAAGGATTTATCCTCAGATCAGATAAACCTTGGTGCGGACGCTGACCTTTTATCCCGTTGTGCTGATGAACTCGAGGTCACGGCCCAGGAGACCATGTCCATAGAAACGCGAGATGCAACCGTAGTAATAATAGAGAAAAAGGCCATAAGACACTAAAATTCAGTCTTGACCATGACACTGTTCACCCAATCAATTTATACTGGTTTGTTTATATTTATCTTGTTTTTCTCTTTTTTGTATTTTGTTTTTTGAAGGTGTCACGCACGCGCGCATGGGGAGTCGCAGAATGACCCGGGTAAGAGCGCGAAAACCGAAAGCCATATGGGACGGGCAGGCAGCTAACCTTATTTTCTTTATCTTTCCCAGAAAGAAGGAAACGACGACACCCTGAATCACCTCCCGCTAATCCAGTTCCACAACTTACTTCCCTCTGATGACGTCAGTATCCCAGACTGCACCACTCCTTGTTACCCAGCATTCCTCTGTTCAATTCCGGTCCCCTCTATAAATGTTCCCCATCAACCCACATGGTTGTTAGCAGTTAACCCAGTGAATGTACTTGGACTGTATAACCTGAAATTGCATCTTCTTTACAGTATACGGGGCCGAAAAACCCCAAACTTTTATGCTCTTGTGTGTCTTTATTTTACAAAGGAAAGTACAAACCCGGGCAGCACGGTGGCGCAGTGGGTAGTGCTGCTGCCTCGCAGTTGGGAGACCTGGGGACCTGGGTTCACTTCCCGGGTCCTCCCTGCATGGCGTTTGCATGTTCTCCCCGTGTCTGCGTGGGTTTCCTCCGGGCACTCCGGTTTCCTCCCACAGTCCAAAGACATGCAGGTTAGGTGGATTGGCGTTTCTAAATTGGCCCTAGTGTGTGCTTGGTGAGTGAGTGTGTTTGTGTGTGTCCTGCGGTGGGTTGGCACCCTGCCCAGGATTGGTTCCTGCCTTGTGCCCTATGTTGGCTGGGATTGGCTCCAGCAGACCCCCGTGACCCTGTGTTCGGATTCAACGGGTTGGAAAATGGATGGATGAAGTACAAACCCTGACACAGAATTTTTTTATGGGAACCTACTGTATACAGTTTTAGTTCTCTTTGTGGCCGGGACTGAGACCACCAGCACTACTCTGAGATATGGACTGATGATTCTTCTGAAGTACCCCCATATCCAAGGTAAACAGTTTCAATAGAATATTTTCAGACTCTCACAGTTAAAACAGGCATCTAGACATCTTTCTTATACTATTAACATTCTGTTCAATCCTTGTTACTATTTATCCCTTTTGTAGCTGCGTTTTTCCAAAATTACCAAGGTTCAGCAGCTCTAGCTCAAAAAATGGGATTCAACAAAAGCCTGATGCCCCGAAATGATTCCACAGACAAAATATCTTCGTTTTTTGAAAGTTTTAGTTAAAATTCAAAGTAAAACCGTTCACACAAAAAAGAAATTTAAAATAACAAAAAAAAAAAAAATTTTGTTAAGAAAAGTTCTGTTCAAAGTTTAAATCTTGTTGCATTTCAAATCGTTACAAATCACTTCAAAAAATGTTTCTGCACCATTTCAAAATGACAGTCCAAAAACTGTATGCTTACCCCATTTTTAAGCTGAAAATGGGTCTTTTATGGCCCTGTGTACTAGAACCTATTCTAAACACGACTCCATTATCACTCTGTATCTCAGTTATGACAAGAAAGTTCTATTTCTTACTAACTTATAGGGGGAAAAGACTATACCATTGTCTAAGACTATGAAAGAAATTTATATTCTATTCAAATTAGGCAAACATTAATATGAGTTTAACTGAAAACTTTAACTTTCTAAGATTGACTCTTACACCTTTCTAAACAAATGAATGCCTTTTCAGTGTTTGTTTCCAGTTTTTTTAATGTTTTTTTTTGTAATAAATGCAGGATCTTTTTTGTCATAGAAAAGATTCATCAGGAGATCGACGCAGTAGTTGGCCGTGATCGCCTACCAGCCATGAAGCACAGGAAAAAGATGCCCTTTACAGATGCGGTTATCCATGAATGTCAGAGATTTCTTGATGTTGTGCCCTTGAATATTTTTCATTGCACCACAGCGATGATCAACTTCAGAGGCTATACCATTCCAAAGGTACTGCCTCATCCCAAAAAATGTAGCATTTAAACTTGGATTTACCAAGAAAATATTTAGACATAAGCTAACCTGTTGTGTGTATATTTTTCTTCGATCTGTCCCTTGCCAGGGTACAGTGGTCATCCCATTGCTTCACTCTGTGCTGTTTGACAAGACAAAGTGGGAAACTCCTCACTCCTTCAATCCTGGACACTTTCTAGATGAAAATAACTGCTTCAAAATGAACCCTGCTTTTATGCCATTTTCTGCAGGTGTGTGTATATATTTAAAAATGTATATTTTATATGGATAAGGAGATGTGTACAATATCTTTAGGAGGTATTTAAACGTATGTGTTCAATACAGCACAGGTTTGTGTGAAGGCCTGTTCAGAATTAAAGCAGGACATTGGCACTAGTAGGACATGCATGATGTTATGATTATTGGCACTGGGATGGCCCTCTGTAAAACCTCTAAGGAAGTTTATTTATTAAGAAGTAGGACTTTTGCAGCTGCTACTGTGGCTTGTAAGGGACATCCTCAAACCCAAAAAGGACCAAAGAGACCACAGTTATAGGAAAGGTTGTTTTTATTACAGTAAAATAAAACGCTCAAGGGAACGTTAGATAGTTGCATCCATTTACCGTGGTTTTCCAGACTCTCAAAGCACTTTGCAGTAGGGAGCCACTTCAGCCACCACCAATGTGAGGCATCCACTAGGATGATGTGACGGCAGCCATTTTTGAGCCAATATGCTCACCACACATTAGCACATTATGTGGTGAGTGAGATAGTAAACAATTAGAGACAAAGGATTAATTAGGAGACCAGAATGACCAGGCCATGATGGACAATTTAGCAGGAACATCAGGGTACTCTTTACTAAGGATGCTCGGGGATTTATTATGACCACAGAGAGTCAGGACCCTAATTTTACATCTCATCTGAAGAACAGCATTGTTGTTGGAGCACAGTGTCACTGCACTGGGGAATTGGGGTCCATACACGGACCACAGGTAAGCACCCCCCTTTTGGCTTCACCAACACAACCCAAACTATTCTGGATGGTCTTTCATCCAAGTACTGGCCGGGCACAAGCATTCTTAGTTTCAGGTGGATTATATATTTTGAAGTGTGTGGGGGGGTTAAGTAGGTGTTATAATAAAGAGTTAACACAAAATACAATACAATACCCATGGCCTTCCTAAACAGGTTAACATTGCTGAGTAGCCTGCAGGGTGTCTACTCACCCCAAACACCCCTAACACTTTCCATACCTCTTTTAACTCCTCTGACCTTTGCCCTCCCGCCAGCTCAGCTTATCCCAGTCCTCATTCACATTAGAGACACCCCAGCTAGAACGTCTTTTAATTAACCTCTAGTCCTGCTAGAACTTTCAGGTTCACTTCTGTTCTCCACAGATTTACTTTTAGGTGAAAGGCTGGTCTCCATTTGACCCCAGCTAGAGCTGCCCCAAGTGATCTTTTTATCTCTGTAGCGCCAACTCTGATTTGGCTTTAAAGAGCCCAAATAACATGGCTGTCCCTTGGCAACATCCTCTTGAAGGACAAGCCTTTTCACACTTGTGTCAGCCTAACTTCTGCATTTGTGAAACTTAATTTGTGGGTATCTACCTCTGGCTAAACTGCATGGTGGGAAATGTGAGAATCATCTTACTGTATTCTCCTTTAATTTCTGTCTTCATTAGTTTGACGTTGTCTATCCACATAATCCATTTCCAAAGGTTTTCCAAAAAACATGGAAAAGTTAGAAACACATCTCTAAGGAGAAGTGAGCAGTAATGAAGCAGCCAAAGGAAAACAAATAGGAAAGTTTATTATTCAATAATTGTAGATGAAATGAGAAATATAAGAAAAGAAATAAGCCATTATATATTGGTCAAACTGAGTTGGCCAAATTTCACCCCAAATCCCATTACTTCACTCTCTACTGTTTGCTGTTGCTGATCAATACATTTTTTTAGATTGAAAAAGGTAAACAGAACTGCAGTATGGCGTCAGCTTCCTGGGGATTCAAGCCAGTGGAGGACACTGCATATAAAATAGGCCCCTGTCTTTACTGGTCAAAGATCACCTAACCACCAGACAAAAAAAAATGGTATGGAATGGTCCATACAGTACTTACATGTAAATTACACTTTAGTGATACTGCTGGAAATCACTCAACAGAAGATTTAAGTAGAATCATAGCTGAATCAGAATTTACTCTCTGTAACTTATGGGTGGATCACGTGTGTGTTTGTGTGTGAGTGCGTCTTCACCCTGTGATGTACTGCTTTTCCATGCAATACACATACACCGTTAGGCCTAGTTTACACTCAGAACGTCAACTCGAAAGCACCATGGCTGCCACTCGTTCCCAGCGCTCTTTTGACACGTCTTCTGAGCACGTCGTCAGAAATTAATGCAACGCATGTATGAGTTGCAGTATGAGCAAATATTTGGATGCTGTGTGTGTTCACGTGTTGGTATGTGACGTCAGCATTGTTGTTTACTATCGAAGTCTCTATAATGACATACATGCCTGTCAGAACAGCTGGCACCAAATCGCCAGCTCTTTGAAAGTGGATGTGGAAACGTGTAAGACAAAATGGAAGCAAATTCAAAACAGATACATCTGTGCAAAGAGGAAAATGTCCCTGAAAAGACGTACGGATTTGTCCATTGTAAGATAAAGAAGTTTGATGACAAGCTGCATTGCAGCTCCAACAGGATCAGTGTGCATGCTTTGATGTTTGATGACTGGTACAATGCAATGACATCAAACTTACATTCTGACATATAGAAGTATTCATGGTGCTTTAATTCATGCATTTCTCGCTTAAACAATACAAGTGTCGTATATTCCCCATTGTAATGATGCGATACATTTAAAGGTCTCACTTACCATCTTCTGTGTTGCTGTTGCAGTCTTGTTTTTTTTTTTTTGGAACCAGAATGCAAAAAATGTTTTCCCTCAACAACTACTTTCTTCCCTCACCTTACGTGACAGCAAAACCAGACATTGTTTTCTCACTGTGATGATTTCTCACACTGCCACCTGGTGGAATCCCCCAGATTTACATAAAGTACATGCGCAAGTATGGACAGTATACTGCTTGTATAGCAGCAGCATCCTTAGGCATATGTGTTGCATAGCGTTAAGTATGTCCTGGCCCTTACTTGTACATTATATCACCCCACCTCAATGTAATGTGTAATTTGACCGTGTGCTCAGATCGCTGAGGGGGACCAGCACTCATTTTACAGTCATATGAAAAAGTTTGGGAACCCCTCTTAATTCTTTGGATTTTTGTTTATCATTGGCTGAGCTTTCAAAGTAGCAACTTCCTTTTAATATATGACATGCCTTATGGAAACAGTAGAATGTCAGCAGTGACATTAAGTTTATTGGATTAGCAGAAAATATGCAATATGCATCATAGCAAAATTAGACAGGTGCATAAATTTGGGCACCCCAACAGAGATATTACATCAATAATTAGTTGAGCCTCCTTCTGCAAATATAATAGCCTCTAGACGCCTCCTTATAGCCTTTGATGAGTGTCTGGATTCTGGATGGAGGTATTTTTGACCATTCTTCCATACAAAATCTCTCCAGTTTAGTTCAATTTGATGGCTGCCGAGCATGGACATCCTGCTTCAAATCATTGCATAGATTTTCGATGATATTCAAGTCAGTGGACTGTGACGGCCATTCCAGAACATTGTACTTCTCCCTCTGCATGAATGCCTTTGTAGATTTCCAACTGTGTTTTGGGTCATTGTCTTGTTGGAATATCCAACCCCTGCATAACTTCAACTTTGTGACTGATGCTTGAACATTATCCTGAAGAATTTGTTGATATTGGGTTGAATTCATCCGACCCTCGACTTTAGCAAAGGCCCCAGTCCCTGAACTAGCCACACAGCCCCACAGCATGATGGAACCTCCACCAAATTTGACAGTAGGTAGCAGGTGTATTTCTTGGAATGCTGTGTTCTTCTTCCATCCATGCGAAGCGCTTTTTGTTATGACCAAATAACTCAATTTTTGTCTCATCAGTCCAAAGCACTTTGTTCCAAAATGAATCTGGCTTGTCTAAATGAGCATTTGCATACAACAAGCGACTGTTTGTGACGAGGGTGCAGAAAGGGCTTCTTTCTCATCACCCTGCCATACAGATGTTCTTCTGTATTGTAGAACGATGTACAGATACCATTCTCACAATCCTGCGCATATGCCACTCCTGTATTTTTCTTGGCTTGCCAGACCTGCTGGGTTTAACAGCAACTGTGCCTGTGGCCTTTCATTTCCTGATGACATTCCTTACAGTTGAAACTGACAGTTTAAACTTCTGAGATAGCTTTTTGTAGCCTTCCCCTAAACCATGAGACTGAACAATCTTTGTTTTCAGATCTTTTGAGAGTTGCTTTGATGATCCCATGCTGTCACTCTTCAGAGGAGAGTCAAAGGGAAGCACAAATTGCAATTGACCACCTTAAATACCTTTATATCTCATGATTGGACACACCTGTCTATGAAGTTCAAGGCTTAATGAGCTCATCCAACCAATTTGGTGTTGCTAGTAATCAGCATTGAGCAGTTACATGCATTCAAATCAGCAAAATTACAAGGGGACCAACATTTTTGCACATCCAGTTTTTCACATTTGATTTAATTTCATACAACTAAATACTGCTTCACTAAAAATCTTTGTTCAGAAAACACCCCAGTACTCAGATGTTCCTAGGAAATGAAAGACAGACCACTGTCATCTTTTTTGATGAAAGTCGAGTAAATTATTATGAAGGCTGAGAGGGGTTCCCAAACTTTTTCATATGACTGTATGCATATATGTAATGTCCATAAGATGGTGAAAAATGCCTGTAGGGGTCTTAATCTGGTCTTGCTGTAACACACTTCCCAATTACATAGATAATACAGAAGAGCTATCTTTACTTATAAACTTCTTTGAGTGTGTGTACCTTTTTGCATTCATGCATTTCCATGTGCTTGCATGCACGTCAGTGTGCCTCCAATTGTGCGTACATTATGTAATGAGATACAAGAACAATGCAAGAAGAGCTGGGACACCTTGGTGACTGTCGTATATTATTATGGCCAAAACAAATGAAAAAAATTGGAAAATAGTAAACATTTGTGTAGTTCAGACTGGACCCTTGGCTTCAAGATGGCATTGATGCCGATTATCATGTCATCAAGCAGGAAGGGGTGGGTTCAGGAGAACAAAAAGCAGAAGTGATGTCAGAGACAGACAAATTATTGGTCTTCCTTTCTGCAGTGGGAGGAAGTGAACAGACATAAGGCAAGAGCGCCACCCTCTGGTTCGGAGTATAACAACTATCAAATGAGCCCTGAGGTGGTCTCCCAGACACATGTATGATAATGTACTGTATATTTAATTAAATTATATATCTCAAAAACTATTCATGTAAAAAGTTTGCAAATCCTCATCCCATGACTGAATGGAGCAGACTGCAAAAAAGTTAAAGTAAACAGTTTCTACAGCAGTTATCATTAGACATAGATCAAGCCATTTTTGGAGGATATGGCGATAAGTACTGGACCAAACTGGGCCAAAAAAGCAGGTCTGGAGATTCTATCAAGACAAACACAATGCAACTTGTTTGAAGAAGACGGGCCAATCTCTTCAGAACTTATCATTGCATGTAAATCTTTGTGTATCATTTCCTGAAAAAAAATTGTAATTTTAAGATGTCAAAATCAATTCTGATTTTCCACACACACACACACACACACACACACACACACACACAAATGCCATGTTAAAATCAACGTTTTTGAATGTTTTGAAGATCAAAGAAGCAGAATGTGAACTTAATTCGATAGCATGATCCCATCACGAAACTATAAATAGAAATGGATTTCTATTTTCTCTCTCACACAGGCGGAAGCACGAGCGTAGCAGCGAGCAGAAGCACCGAGCAGAAGCGTCTCCCACAGGCACGTAACCCTTCGCAAACACCCGAGCAAGTTCATCGGAAGTAAAGCCGGTAGCTGACCAGAAGAAATAACCGGCAGTGAGAAACTTGAAGCCGACGGTCTCTGAAGCAGAAAGCACTTAAGTAAACTTCAGAAAACGGAGAAGATGACATCAATACTAAACGTAAGTTCTATCTGCTCTCTGCCCGTTGAGGGCACGTTTATATGTTGTGTGTCCTGCAGCATGTACAGTTCAGGTTTTCCAGCCGACATTGTAGACAGCTTCACCTGCCAAAAGTGTTTAGTTAATTTAGAGTTGGTCGGGAAAATACGCGAATTGGAGGACCGCGTTAGGAATCTGATAGCGATTAGGCAAACCGAAAATTGGATCGACTCGGTTTGTTTAGACAATTCGGCTACTTCTGATTCGGCTTCAGTCTCTCCTGGCCCCACTGTAGTCAGTGCACGGCCAAAGTCAGCAGCACCAATTCAGCCACAGGGCGAGTGGGTAACAGTAAGACGGGGGTCTAAGAATCCAAAATGTAGTCCCCCGGCACCTAGGTCACCAATTCGGACCCAGAACAGATTCTCAGCACTCTGCAGCGCGCCTGTGGAAACTGAGAATAAGAAAGTGCTCATAATTGGCGATTCCATAGTGCGGAATGTTAGAATTCCAAACTATGTTAAACCAGCAGTTAATGTTAAGTGCCTCGCAGGGGCCAAGATTTCTGGCATAGAGGCCGCATTGGACCGTGTCGCCGACGATGAAGTATCTACCTTATTGCTGCGTGTCGGCACTAATGATATTTATTCACAGCAATCTGAGGTATTAAAGAGGAACTTCATCTCTCTAAGCATCAAAGCTAAAAGAAAATGTCGGAATTTAGTTGTATCTGGCCCCTTACCAAGATTATATAGAGGGGATGTGATTTATAGCAGATTGCATTCCCTTCACTGCTGGCTAGAAACCTGGTGTGCAAACAAAAGCATAGCGTTTGTGAACAATTGGGATGATTTTTGGGAAAGGCCTGGATTTTTCAGAAGAGATGGTCTTCATCCTAACTGGAGGGGATCTTATGTATTATCCAAAATATGGCAGCAAAACTGCCTGGTTGACTGATTAGAGCACCATCCAGGCCGCAGTCATGTGATCTTAAATCACAGGCTGTTGTTTATCCCACCTGTTACTTTCCTGAAGCTGTTACCCATAATCCTTGTCTTGGGGCATCCAGTAAATTTAGTCTTGATACAAACCTTAAATTAATTGATAACCAAAAAATAAGGTGTATAATTAGACCAAGGGATAAAACCAGACCCTCCACCAGGGGCATCTGTAATAGAAATTTACATGAAATTAAAACAAAAATTATATCACCAGTTCAGGAAGAAGCATACAGTTTTAAATGCTGCTTATTGAACATTCGCTCTCTTGGCACTAAAGCTGTTTTGGTAAATGATATTATATTAAGTACAAAATCTGATCTGTGTCTTCTCACCGAAACCTGGCTTAGTAAATGTGACACTGTCCCCCTAGCTGAGGCGTCACCAGATGGCTACTCGTTCCTTCATAAGTCTAGAGATTCTGGTCGAGGAGGAGGACTTAGAATAATTCATTGTAACAAAATGCAAATCACTTCTAAAAATTTAGGCAACTTTACATCCTTTGAAGCATTCATTTTAAATATTAAAACAGATTCCAACACAATTATAGTGCTAGTCTACAGACCATCAGGGCCGTATTCATTGTTCTTGTCTGAATTTAGCAACCTTCTATCTGATTTGGCTATAAATTATGATCACGTAGTACTGATGGGAGATTTTAATGTACACATTGATGTGGAAACTGACACTTTTAGCAAATGTTTTACTTATTTGTTAAATTCAGTAGGATTTTGTCAGAATGTCAAAGGTCCAACTCATAATCATAACCACACATTAGATTTAATTATAACTTACAAAGTTGAAATTCAAAATTTAATTATTACTCCATTAAATGAAGTTATTTCCAATCACTACTTAATTACATTTGATTTAGTCCTGCCCTTGCCAACACACTCCCAGATTAAAACAAAGACAGTGCGACATCTAGATTGTAATTCTGCTTCAAAATTTATAGATACTTTGAGTAAGTCGAGTGTAATTGTGGAAAACCATTTAGATCAGTTAACATCAAATGTAAACGTGGAAAACAATTTAGATCAGCTAACATCACATTATAATGTGACCTTGAGAGATGCTCTGGACACAGTGGCTCCCCTTAAAACAAAAGTGTTCAAAGCACATAGAAACTCTCCCTGGTTTAATGAAAAAACTCGAGCTCTTAAATTAGAGTGTCGAAAACTGGAGCGCAGATGGAGAACAACAAAGCTACATGTCTTTCAAATTGCATGGACAGAGAGTGTTAATAAATATAAAAAAGCCCTCTTTAAAGCTCGGTCAGAATATTATTCTACATTAATAGATAGCAATAATAAAAATCCTCGGGTACTGTTTAGAACAGTGGCTAAATTAACAAATGGAAATTCAGATCAACAGTGCAAAATACCAACAGACATTAGCAGTACAGACTTTATGAACTTCTTCAATGAGAAAATTAAAAATATAAGATCCCAGATCTCTGCATCACAGTACAAACCAAATACTAGCTTAGCAGACCCTGTCTCACATTGCACTCAGCACTTTAGTAATTTTAATCCTGTAACTGAGCAGGAAGTCTTAAATTTAATTTCTAAAATGAAGCCCACTACTTGTTCCCTAGATCCAGTGCCAACAAAACTAGTAAAAAGTGCAATGGATGTTCTTGCAGCGCCTATTCTAAACATTATCAGTAGTTCATTATTGCATGGCACAGTACCTGATACACTAAAAGTGTCAGTCATTAAACCATTACTTAAAAAGTCAGACCTTGACCCACATATACTAAATAATTATAGGCCTATTTCACATTTACCGTTTCTCTCTAAAATACTAGAAAAAGTAGTCGCCAGTCAGCTTCAGACACACCTTATGCATTACAATTATTTGAGAAATTCCAGTCTGGTTTTCGCACTGGTCATAGTACAGAAACGGCACTAACACGGGTTGTAATGACATTCTGATATCCTCTGATGAAGGAAACTCCACTATAATTATGTTGTTGGACTTAAGTGCAGCATTTGACACATCGACCATTCTATTTTACTGCACAGGCTAGAAAATGATGTTGGGCTTACAGGCACCGTGCTCGCTTGGTTTAGTTCTTACTTATCAAATCGATTCCAATATGTACAGAAATGTGCTGACAGTACTCCATCATTATACACAGAAGTTCAATATGATGTCCCGCAGGGCTCAGTACTGGCACCTTTACTGTTTTTCACTGTACATGCTTCCACTGGGATCTATCATTAGGAAACATAATGTTAATTTTCACTTCGTATGCAGATGACACCCAGTTATACCTTTCATTTAAATCAAATGAAGTTTCTCCAATGTTGTCTTTAATTAGTTGTGTTAGTGAATTAAAGGAGTGGATGAATAAGAACTACTTGTCTTTAAATACAGATAAAACAGATGTTAATTGTTGGAGGGAATGATGCTGATCACAACAATATTTTGTCATCATTTAACTCAGTGGGAATCCCAGTCAATTTTTACTGAATCAGCCCGCAATCTAGGAGTTATCTTTGACTCTAGCATGTCATTTAAAGCGCATATTACAAAGTTGTCCAAAACATGTTTCTTCCATCTTAAAAATGTTAGGAAATTAAGGCGCTTTTTAAATAAACAGGATTCTGAGAAACTAATTCATGCATTTATCTCTAGTAGGATTGACTACTGCAATGCGGTGTTCACTGGATGTTCAAACTGTTCTTTATACAGCCTCCAGTTAATCCAAAAATGCGGCTGCGAGAATTATTACAAGAACAAGAAAATACGAACACATAACTCCAGTTCTTAAAGCCTTACACTGGCTCCCGGTTAAGTTTAGGGCATTTTCAAAATCCTTCTTTTAACATATAAAGCATTAAATGGTCGAGGTCCGGCTTACTTGTCTGAACTTATCATGCTTACAAACCAGAGCGCACATTAAGATCTCAAGATGCCGGTCTGCTTATGATTCCAAGATTAATAAAATAACAGTGGGAGGTCGAGCTTTTAGTTACAGTGCCCCTAAACTGTGGAATGGTCTGCCTGCTACTATAAGAGATGCCCCTTCGGTCTCAGCTTTTAATCCCGGCTGAAGACTCACTACTTCAGTTTAAGCATTATCCTGACTAGAGCTGCTGATTAACTGTACAGACTGCATCTCTGTTGTTAGTCATTAGCACTTAAACATAAGTAACCATGACAGTTATAATTGGATACTAACCCTCACTTATTCTGTTTTTCTTCTCGGTACTCAAATGTGGCACTTGGTGCCACGGCCCACCTGCCAAGTTGTTTTGCCTGCCTAAGGAAAAGTCATCCCAGATGGAGGATCGCGGGAATCATGGGAAAGAGGGGTCCTTTCATCGATTGGCTGGCCCAGCACTGTTTCAGCCGTGGAATGGCCAAATGGGGAGGCAGCTTGAAGGATGAGGTCTCCAGGACTCTATACAAATCCAAATCTTATTATTGGATATATCATCTACTGTTAAATTCTGCTCTGTACTTCTAAAATTTATATTTTTTATTTCTTACTATATTGAGAAATTGTTCTGTTCTGTGTATTGTATTGTATTGACCCCCTTCTTTTGACACCCACTGCACACCCAATCTTCCTGGAAAGGGGTCTCTCTTTGAACTGCCTTTCCCAAGGTTTCTTCCATTTTTCCCTACTAGGTTTTTTTTGGGAGTTTTTCCTTGTCCTCTTAGAGAGTCAAGGCTGGGGGGGCCGTCAAGAGGCAGGGCCTGTTAAAGCCCATTGCGGCACTTCCTGTGTGATTTTTGGGCTATACAAAAATAAACTGTATTGTATTGTATTGTATTGTTTACATACTAACTTTATAAAATCCATTCCAGATAATTAATTGGTATTTATATATTAATATTTAAAGGATAACTTGCCTGGTAGTAACTAATTTGCAGTCTTTGCAGAGATAATGTGTTTATATTGCTCTTCTGATTTGGCAGGAAAGAGATCCTGTGTGGGGGGAGAACCTGGCGCGAATGAAGCTGTTCCTGTTTTTTTCGACTCTTCTTCAAAATTTCACGTTTTCCTCCACTGATGATCCTGCAAACATTCATATATCACCAGTTGCTGGCTCCTTTATAAAACTTCCACGACTTTACAAACTTCTCGTCAAATCCCGCGCATAAAGATTTTTTTTTTCCAGTGAGTTGCTTGATAATGAGTCTGCTTCATCTCCATTTATATTTTCTTTCAAGAGCTTTAGCCTTGAGTCTCATCCTTATCAGTACATATCAGTGTTGAGAGCTGCGATGTCTTTTGTAGTGCTTTTCTTTTTGTTTAAAATGTTCATGGGTTTGAAATGAGTTTTGCCGTTAAAAATCCTGGAAACACCTTTTCTTTCTAACTTATACTATTTGTACACGATTTAGTTGGTGTTGCTTTTCTGTTTGTATTTACAGAATGCAGCTCAGAAATATTGATGGCATTTTCCAATGTCAGTCTTCTGGTGCCTTTACCCGAGGCCGGGTGATTGCTGTTTTGTGGTGTTGAACAAAATCCCAGCAGCAATTTCTGGGAAAGAAATGGAGGCTGCTCTCAGGCAACTCACAGGGACAGCCTTTTTAATACGCATTGAAAAGGTGCATCCAGAAAAATGAGAGGAAGAAAGAGAAAGAAAGAGGATTGGGGGAAGGAGCCAAAAACACAGGAAGGTAAGAAAGTTCAGGCACTGCACTTTAGGAAGCGGAAAGTCAAAGGTGTGCATTGTGATCTCCGCCAGAGGGACTGCTTGTGTAGAAATGTAAATTCTGAACACTACATGCACTTGGACATTTTACTCACACTAAATTAACTGCCAAGCTGTTTTCACATATGCAGTAGTAATAGCAGAAAAAATCTCTTCAGAGACGACTACGTCAACATTTTACCTACAGGTATACACACGCACATTTCAATGCAAACTGGACATTTTTGTATATAGTGTGGCCTGCCGAGGGCACTCCTGCCACCCAAACCCAACACAGATAGATACAGGACACAAGTTCAGCACACGTTTTTTATTTTTTTCCCCTGGAAAATGCCTTCCCGTTTCCCACTTGCACAACACAGTTCACAAGTACCAAAGCACAATAAACACAGTACTTTCTTTTCTCTCTTCTTCTTCCTTTCTCTTCTTTCTCATTCTCTCTCTTTGCCTCCACTCCTCCACCAGCAAGCTTTGTTCACCTCCTCCCAACTTTGGTTCCTGGAGAAGTGGCAGCTGGCTCCTTTTATAGAGCACCTGGAAGTTCTCCAGGTGTTCCACAACCTTCTTCCAGTAGCACATCAGGGTGTGATGGAAGTGCTGCAACCAAGGGCTCAGCAGTACCCACAGCACCCCCTGGCAGCACCCATAAAACCCAACAGGGCTGTGCCAAACTCCATCTGTCATGGAGTCCCGTGGGAGTCTGAGGGACCGCTGCAACCCAGGGGGGGCTCCGGCTGTCAGTCACAACAGGTAGATAGTAAGAACGTTTCAGACTTGAAAACTGAATAAACTTTTGCTAAGAACAGAATGATCGATCCATTTCAAGAATATGTATCGTTTTAGTTCTGTCTAAATGCAGCATACAATAGATAGACAGATAACATTAAAGGCACGATAGATAGATAGATAGATAGATAGATAGATAGATAGATAGATAGATAGATAGATAGATAGATAGATAGATAGATAGATAGATAGATAGATAGATACTATCTATCTATCTATCTATCTATCTATCTATCTATCTAACAGATAGATAGATGTACTTTTTTTGTAAAAATTGGAGGGGTGGCATTTTATAAAAGCTTAATAATAAATAAATATTATATTATGACAAACAACAATCCCCTCTCAAATACACACCTGAGTAACTAAAAAGAAAGAAAACATCTGACTTGGCTAAAGATAAAAAGAGCAGTCATTGTCACAGTGGGGCACTATACAGGCAATGGTTTTGTGTGTACTGTATACGTATTTATAGTACGTTTTAAAACACTGTTTGTCATTTCCAGACAGACAATAATGCTGACTTACTTCAGTTATTCTGCATGCTGTCGGTGTCCTTAGGCACGTTTACTGCTTTGGGTGTACCAGTGACTTAAAATGGCATCTCCTGTGGCTCTTCTTTAACAACTCAGCAGTTCTTTTCACTGTCTCTTTACTGGGTGTGATAAAAGACCATTTAGTAAATATAAAAGGCACTTTATTAGATAAGGTGTGAAAGGCACCATATAATACTGTATACAGATATGAAAGGCAGTGCATGACAGATCAATACACAGACAGATAAATATAAAAGACACTTTATTTAAGATACAGTGGGTGCTGAAGCCACTTTATGAGAGTAGATAGAAAATGCACTATGATAGACAGATATGAAAGGCACTATATAATAGATACAGAGATGTATGGATGTGAAAGGTGCAATATTAGGCAGATAAGAAAGTGTATAAAGGACACTGTATGATAGATACACAGATAAATATAAGATATACTTTATTATACAGAAGTGAAGGTAATACACTAGATGGATGTAAAAGACTATGTGTATATGAAAGGCACTATATAATAGATAGATATAAAACGCACATTTTTAGACAGGGTAGGCATGAAAGAAAACATATTAGAAACATATAATGGACATAAGGGTTAATACATAATTAGTAGACACATAGACGAAGTCATGTAGAAGGCATGAGATGTAAACAGGAAAGGCACTATATAATAGATATAAAAGGCACTATTTCAAAATAGATATGAAAAATACTATATTAGAGACAGCTTGATAGAAGCAAATATTTTGAATATAATGATACCAGGAACAAAACACTCAAAAATTAAACATTCAGACTTGTTTTTCTTTTAAATGTTTTACTTTCATGGTTAACTGTGGAACATTTTTACAAAGAGGTTTAAACGGCTAAGCAGAAATGTTCCCATTTACAGAAAAAAACTATTTAAATAACAAGACAGCTGCCAAAACCAGAATGTCTAGTGTAACACACATTGGACATTGAGGGCCACCAAGGACACACACTCATCTTCACGAAAGCATCTCCCCTCAGTGTTAAGACAACATTACAGATGTGCTGATGTCACATCAGGTGAGCAGGCAGGTCACGATTATGAAGTGACACAGCCATAAGCACGCCTAAGGGTGCTGGAACACGGTGTGGAGCGATACAGAAGAGTATCTTGTCAGCTAAAATCCTTTCCTATTGGTATGCTGCCCTTTGCTTTAAACTTATCCAGTATGGCAGATTAACACTAATTCTTATACTTTTCTTATGGGGATGACTGTTCAGGCATTACATGGAGTGGTTTTCAAACACTGTTATTTGTAAAAAAAAAAAAAAATGATTAAATAAGAAAGGACTCCTAAGCTGAAATGCACCTACCACAATTTCAGATCACATAAGCATTGGTGTGTTGGGTGGGATGGGGCGTCTTCATGTTAGTGATGCTGAATAATATTCTTTACAGCAGGTACACAGATTTTCAAAATGGGAGATACTGTATAACCTTTTTTTTCTCCTCGTTTTTCTCCCCGTTCACTTCAGTCTGCCAAGTGTACTTTATAAACGGGGACAGGGGTCAGCTAACTTAATGAGAGGTCAGTGGGAATGAGGACTTTGTGGGCTTTTGGTCAGATTGTGTGATTTGAAGTGTATTGGTTTGCAAGTCCATTGTATTTGCAGTTGTCCCTTTTTATATCATAAGCCATTAAGGGAACGAGGTCCACCCTATGTTATATTTCGGTCCACTTCAGCACTGCCAGGAGCTTGGATTCTTCCAGCTGTTCCGTACGCAGAGAGTGAAGGCTTGTGACCACAACCATTAAATGTTAGGGAGGTGATGGTCAAACTTGTTTTTGACCTGCTTCTTCAAATCTGGAAGTGGAGACACATTGCTGCCTGCCAGCTGGGGCAGGTGCTGCATCTGTGGAGTGAAGCAAGACATTTCAAAATGTGAATAACCTCTTGAAAAAAATAATTGGAACAATTTAGACAATGATATACCCTGGTTTTTAAAGCACCTTTATGTAAATTCTGAAACTAGAAGCTATAGGCATCAGAAGTAACCTATGACACTGGATCTCCAGTTGGCTAACCGACAGGAGACAAAGAGAACAGATAAGAGGAGAATGGAGTGAGGTTGTTTGTGGAGTCTCTCAGGGGTCTGTCCTTGGACCATAACTTTTCTGATTTTACACAGTGAACACAATCCCAGCAAATAAAAAGTTGTGGTAAAGCTGTTAATGTGCCGAGGAACTACAAACAGAGCTGAGGAGCAGTGACAGTGCCCTACAGATCCAGCATCCTAGGTTTGAATCCCACGCACACTCGACTGCATGTTCTCCCTGTGTTTGTACAAGTTTTCTCCGAGTACTCAGGCTTTCCTCCCACATCCCCAATAATTAGGTTAACTGGTGATTGTAATGGAGAATAAAAATGTAAGTTTTTTAGTTTATTAAGTAAGATTTGTGTGTTTTACTTTTAGGATAGTTAAGATGGCTTTTAAATGAATAAAGTATGAGACCAACACTATAACTATATTAGAGAGCTCATAATGGAAAAAACTAGCATAACTTGTAATCCTGTATGTTTAAACAGGAGTCTAGCAGAAGCAAAATGCAAACAATGAACCAAGGGCTAGGAGAAGGGTGACTGGAGGGGAGTCATGTAGGAAGTCACAGCAATGTGTCACAGAGGATGGGCTTACAAGGCTACAGAGGAAAAAAGTTTTAGAAAACATTGTGGACCAAGTTTAAGAACACTTTGATAAAGGGGTCCATTTGTCTTCTGAACCATCAGCTAAACAAGTTGAGAGTGTCACACAAGCAGGAGTCTTGAGCCTCCGACATGGACCCTTCATAAGGTAATATGTTGGTAAACCCAATGTGTGAAACAATTTTCCTCACGTTACTTGTTTCACACCTTAGAGTGGAAGAAGACCGGACCGAAGACACCCAACTCTTCCACTTGACCAGGATAAAAAAAAATGTGATGCCGCTAAGCAGGGCGTCATTGGACCAGAAGAGCCTAGGCCAAGGGTGGCCAGCACCGATCCTGGACAACCATACTGGCTACAGGTTTTATTCTAACTATTTTCTTAATTAGTGACTAGTTTTTGCCACTAATTAATTTTATTTAATGTATTTACTATTTAAGACTCAGACCCTTTAAATCAGGGATAACCAACGTCAGTCCTGGAGGGCTGCAGTGGCTTCAGGTTTTTTGTTAAAACCCAATTGCTTCATGAGAAATCATTCATTGCTGATGAAGCACTTATTTCTCAAGTGATACTTTTCTGCTTCATTTTAGTTGTCTCGCTTGTTTAGATTTTGAACCCTTAATTGCTTATTTTAATCTTAAATTCATTGTTTTATCTGCTTCTTGTTAGCAATACGATACAAATGATAAAAGAAGCAGCAGTTCTAAATCTTGTCTTCATTTTCACCTGTGTGCATTCATCATTCACTATATGGTTTAATTAAGAACTCAGAAGGAAACTGAAGAGAAAGTGAAGAACTGAAAATTGCTCATCTGTTTTAGGCTTCAGGTCAAATCTATGATTTAAGAATGAACTGGCATGGTAAAGTTAAAACATTAACAAGCTATAAAATTAAATAAGATCTGTTATTGGTGAGGACTAGTTTCTAATTAAGCAACTGGGTTTGAACAAAACCCTGCAGCCACTGTGGCTCTCCAGGATCAGAGTTGGCCACCCCTGGCCTAGGCAGACAACTTATTCTCATAATTCTTAATAGACCCACAAGAGGGCGCTAACACTCTACCCTTAACATTAATAGAGCAGAAAGTGCCATTTGATTTATGTTCTATGTTGTAAACCTAATATTTTTTTGTGGTTTCTCTCATTAAGAATGTTCGTACAAACATTAGGAAGTTTTTCTTCACACAGAGAACCATAGATACATGGAATAAGCTACCAAGTAGTGTAGTAGACAGTAGAACTTCAGGGACTTTCAAAACTTGACTTGTTAATATTTTGTAAGAATTAAGTGGAGAGGACCTGCAAACTTTTTTGAGCTGAATGGACTGTATTTATGTAGATTGTTCTAATGTTCTGATGTGCTCCCGGACTCAGCCACAAACCTTCATCTGCCTATCCTATTTTTTTATCCACAACAGGAATAACAATGTGTTTAAAAAAAAGTGTTGAATTCTTGAATACAAATAAGACAAGATTCTGGTAAGGATATGTAAATATAAACCAAATGGTTAAAAAAAGTGTTTTTAATTTGAATGTATATGTTTTAAGTTTCAGATAAACTAACCAGTGTGTACATGAAGATGTGAAATAGGGGTCTTGAGGAACTTTGTTGTCTAACTTATATCTCATTATTAACTTAAAATAAGTTAAGGTTATCAGGTAGTAAGACCAAGGGAAATTCTCAGTCTTCCGTTTATTTTGACTAATATCAATTACTAAAAAGTTATGAAGTCACTGTATAAAAGAAAGTACCATTATAAGTGTGATGCAGATGCCATACAGCTTTTGAAAGAGGCAGATAACATATGGCTTTTAAGACAGAGAGGTGATACACAGCTTTTCTATGAGAAGTGTCGAAACTTCACACTGTCAGAGGACAAAAGTACAGCATTACCTAAAATGCACCCCGATGACCAAGGCTTGGTCGTGAAGGTGGCGCATACTTTTAAAGAACACCTTAGTTGGATTAAGACGAATGGACTCTTAAAACTATACTGACATCTCTCTCTCGGTTATACTGAAGCAAAGTTTGCTATATGGCCACTGATTGAATCATTCAGGTTGTATGTTTTCATAAAAATTTCCATCTTGAACAATAAAATTGATTTGAAACAGTTATTCCAAATGGTCTCTATCTGGGTGTGTTCACAGGTGGGTTCTTCAATATGCTTGGCACCTTGTCTGGGGTGGTTTGATGCCTTGTGCCCAGTCCTGCCAGTATCTTTTTCAGCACCTGTGACCTTGACTTGGATTAAGCGATAAAATTACTTCTTGTCTGGCTGGAGGTATATAAAGGATGGACTAGCGGAAGCCAGAGGCCAGTAGCAGTTCCATCCTCCATATGACAGTTGGCAGTGGTCCTCCTGAGGTAACCCAGTTTGGACACCTGCAGGAGTATGCGGGAGTTGGGCAGTCCAGAAGTTCAGTCCTGTCGGGGTCCCTGGGTGCCGTTAGAGGGGGCTGTCAGGGGAGGTCCTCCCTCTGCTTGCAAAAGGACACACTATGTCACTGAAGGCATTTCCAGATCTAGCTTAAATGAAGCCTGGCACCTCACCTGGACAATTCAGAGTTGGGAGGCAGCAGGCAATATTCAAAATAAGGAATGGAAGGAGAGAAAGAAAAGACACTTGATTGTATTTGTGGTTGGTTGTTACTGCACATTTGGGGATTCATATTTTGTGAAATAAAATCCTTTATTTGAACCCAAGACTATGTTCAGTACTATTGTGTCTTAGGTTTGAGGCTCAGGGGAACCCCTTTGTGGTCATAAGGTCAATTTTTTCTGTGAATTCACATTCAAAGGTGTCATAATAAAATGCCATCCCATGAGTTCTTTTGAGATTTTACAAAAGCATCTACAAAAAGTCGAATATGTGTTGCCTATCTTTACTATGATGTCTTAACTCCTGGTTGGGATGCCATCTTTGCATAAGTTTTTAATAAGATGGTGTGGGTTTTCTCAAGGATTTCCACTCTCACCCTGTTAGCAGTATTTCCTACACACGTACTCATTGTGAAAGTAGCAGTGCTTTCAGAAGGTGTCTAGCACCTTGAACCTGCTGTTGACAGGATAGGCACTAACTCCTTGTACTGGAAAAATGGATTAAAAAAACTGATCCATGTTAATTGTGGCCTGTGCTTAGGAATTCACTAGGGAGGATATGCAACCACAGACAGCAGTCGCAAAAAGGAACTCTAGCCACTGGATTCACTAGCAGCTTGATATGCCACTTTGCTAAAAGAGAGCTGTGTCACCTTAATGGCCAGTTGCACTGCTAACTGTGAAAGCATTTCTCACATAGCTGTGGGCTCTCCTCTATGTGACAGCAATGCTCATGTCAGCTCAGTGTGTTTGGGTTACATAGCAGCCACCCTACCTCTATGAGATGTTCTTTCAGTTAAATGTCATGACAGGCTGCTATTGAGTCCTGAGTTCAAGCTCTTCTGTCATCTCAGGATGATTGTGTGGCTGATGGTGGGTGTCTCCCTGAGCAGAAACACAAGCACACCTTACACCTTTATCAAAACAGACATGTTACACTATCCCCACAAACAGCAAGGCAAAGCAGCCATTAAAGGAAGGATCCTGAAGAATATTCTAAATTATAAGAAAGACTATCAACTTGACTAAACAAGCAGTGCAATTACAATAAAGGCAGTGGGAAGCTCTCTCTTGGCAGCACCAGGGTCAACTGTGAACAGCACAGAAACATGCGGATGACAAACAGTTTATACGATCTTTATTGTCACATGTGCAGATTACAGTGAAGTTCTTACTTGCATGTGCTAATCAACATGCCACACTCCATGGTGCCTCAAAACATCTGCCTTCCAAATCTGTAAAACATCAGTGACCATGTCATTGGACTATGGGCATGAACATTAGAGGACCTCTTAGCTTATAAAAAGTCAGGCTCAACTATACCAGATGCTGCCTGATTAGCCAGTACCAAACCTTATGTCCCACCAAGCAATGCTGCTGAGTTACTGTACATGTATAGCATCTTATAGCAGCAACATTATGTGCTTTGATATGTACAATGGATTGAGAAATACTCAGACCTGTTCAGTTTCTACACACTTTATTGAAGACTTAACTTTAAATTAATACATACAGTCACATAAAAAAGTTTGGGAACCCCTCTCAGCCTGCATAATAATTGACTCTACTTTCAACAAAAAAGATAACAGTGGTATGTCTTTTTTCATTTCCTAGCAACATCTGAGTACTGGGGTGTTTTCTGAACAAAGATTTTTAGTGAAGCAGTATTTAGTTGTATGAAATTAAATCAAATGTGAAAAACTGGCTGTGCAAAAATGTGGGTCCCCTTGTAATTTTGCTGATTTGAATGCATATAACTGCTCAATGCTGATTACTTGCAACACCAAATTGGTGGGATTAGCTCGTTAAGCCTTGAACTTCATAGACAGGTGTGTCCAATTGTGAGATATAAAGGTATTTAAGGTGGTCAATTGCAAGTTGTGCTTCCCTTTGACTCTCCTCTCAAGAGTGACAGCATGGGATCCTCAAAGCAACTCTCAAAAGATCTGAAAACAAAGATTGTTCAGTCTCAGGGTTTAGGGGAAGGCTACAAAAAGCTATCTCAGAGGTTTAAACTGTCAGTTTCAACTGTAAGGAATGTAATCAGGAAATGGAAGGCCACAGGCACAGTTACTGTTAAACCCAGCAGGTCTGGCAGGTCAAGAAAAATACAGGAGCGGCATATGAGCAGGATTGTGAGAATGGTTACAGACAACCCACAGATCAACTCCAAAGACCTGCAAGAACATCTTGCTGCAGATGGTGTATCTGTACATCGTTCTACAATACAAAAGAACATCTATATGGCAGGGTGATGAGAAAGAAGCCCTTTCTGCACTCAAGCCACAAACAGAGTCGCTTGTTGTATGCAAATGCTAATTTAGACAAGCCAGATTCATTTAGGAGCAAAGTGCTTGGACTGATGAGACAAAAATTGACTTATTTGGTCAGAACAAAAAGTGCTTTGCATGGCAGAAGAAGAACACCGCATTTCAAGAAAAGCACCTGCTATCTACTGTCAAATTTGGTGGAGGTTCCATCATGCTGTAGGGCTGTGTGGCTAGTTCAGGGACTGGGGCCCTTGTTAAAGTCAAGGGTCAGATGAATTGAACCCAATATCAACAAATTCTTCAGGGTAATGTTCAAGCATCAGTCACAAAGTTGAAGTTACGCAGGTGTTGGATATTCCAACAAGACAATGACCCAAAACACAGTTTGAAATCTACAAAGGCATTCATGCAGACGGAGAAGTACAATGTTCTGGAATGGCCGTCACAGTCCCCTGACTTGAATATCATCGAAAATCTATGGGATGATTTGAAGCAGGCTGTCCATGCTCGGCAGCCATCAAATTTAACTGAACTTGAGAGATTTTGTATGGAAGAATGGTCAGAAATACCTCCATCCAGAATCTAGACACTCATCAAAGGCTATAAGAGGCGTCTAGAGGCTGTTATATTTGCAAAAGGAAGCTCAACTAAGTATTGATGTAATATCTCTGTTGGGGTGCCCAAATTTATGCACCTGTCTAATTTTGTTATGATGCATATTGCATGTTTTCTGTTAATCCAATAAACTTTATGTCACCGCGGAAATACTACTGTTTCCATAAGGCATGTCATATATTAAAAGGAAGTTGCTACTTTGAAAGCTCAGCCAATGATAAACAAAAACCCAAAGAATTAAGAGGGGTTCCCAAACTTTTTCATATGACTGTATGTCAATATTTCTCACAAATCTACACTCAAAATCCCATAATGACAAAGTGAGAACTTCTTTTCAGAAGGCTTTGCAAATTTATAAAAAAAATCTAAAACTGAAATCTGTTATTCTTGTAAGTATTCAGACCTTTAATTCAGTACTTTTTAGAAGCCCCTTTGGAAGCAATTCCAGCTTTGCACCTTCATTGTTAAGTCTCTACAAGTTTTTTACAGCTCCATTTGGGCATTCCCATTTTTCCTGGCAGATCTTCTCGAACTCCATTAGTTTGGGTAGGAAGCATCTGTAAGCTGCCATCCTCAGGGCTCTCTACAGATGTTCTATGGTGTTTAAGTCTGAGCTTGGGCTGTGTCACTCAAGGACAGTAAGAGACTTGCTTGCCACAAAGCTATTCCAGTGTTGCCTTGGCTGTACACTCCAAGTCATTGTTGTGGTGAAAGGTGAGCTATTACTCTAATCAGAGGTTGCTTCCATCTAGCCACTGTACCATTAACACCTGATTGATGGAGTGCTGCTGCGATGGTTTTCCTTTTAACAAGTTCTCCCATCTCAGCATAGAGCTTCTTAAGCTCTGTTGAAGTTACCACTGGGTTCTCCATGATCAAGGACCTTCTTGTCCAGTTACTCAGTTTGACCAGACAGCCAACTCTAGGAAGAGTCACGGAGGTTCTAAAATTCTTTGATTTCACAACTATTGAGGCCACTGTGTTCCTGGGAATACTGAGAGCTTTAGAAATGATTTCATCTCCTTGAACTAATCTACGCCACAAAAGCTTTAGAAATGATTTTATCTCCTTGACCTTATCTACACCACAAATTGATCACAAAGGTCTACACAGAGGTCCTTGGGTCTGATGGCTTTGTTTTTATCCTGACATACAGTGTGAATTGTGGGCTCTTCTACACACAGGTGTGTGCCTTTCTAAATGATGTTCAGTCAATTCATTTTGCCACAGATGGACCTGACCTTAACTTTGAGTACCATAGAAAAGGGTCATTTACCTACAGTAAATGAATGAAGGATTTCAGTTTTAGGTTTTGAATAAATTTGCAAATGTTTCTGAACATGTTTTTACTTATGGGTCATTATGGGTTATTGAGTGTAGATCGGTGGGTAAAAATTGCAAATGTATCCATTTAAATTAAATCTACAACACAATAATGTGTGCAGAAAATGAAGGGACTCAAATACTTTCTGAATGCACTGTACATGGTGTTCTGTGGGTCAAGTTAGAGTAACATATCCAGTAACAGGGTCCATCCTTAGAATTGTCCTACTCCACAGTGCCTGATGGAAATATCTTCAGTAGGCAACTGGCCAAAAGTTACAAGACGGTGATCAGGAGTTTCAGACATGTCTACCCAGGTGGAGCTTGCCAGGAAAGCTGCCATTTGGCCTTGAGTCTTCTCAGCTTCTTGCTGGACTCAAAAGGTTTTTATTTTTCCACCGCTATCACGTCACTAAGGCTCCCTAAATAATTCACACTTCAACTTAGCTAAAATGTTCATCAAGCTTCTCTTTTTAGCTCGGACACCATCTTAGCAGGCACCTTAGGTCATGTGAGGGCCAAACCATCAGCGAAGGGTTATAAAGTCGTCTGGGTTTCAGTCCAACTTGTAACTCTGCACACCCATAGCACTTTCAATTCATGTCTTTTACAGCAGCTAAGAAACTTAATGGAGTGCTTTGTTAAAAAAAGGTTTTGGACTGAAAGCAGCAACCATGAAGGAGACAACTGATTAATGGAAAAATATGGTGAATGCCTTCGATTAAAATCTGTACTCTTTAATCCAAAGAAAATCATGACATGCCTTTTGTAAAATCATTGTGACTGAACACACTAAAAGCTTTTTGTAAAATCACAATATGGCCATGTCATGTCATTTTTTAACCCACTTCTAATCTAGACCAGGTTTGTGGGGTGTGCTGGAGATCATCCCAGCTAGTATAGTGTGCAAGGCCAGAATAAACCCTGGACAAGACGGTATTCCATCGCAGGGCGACACCACACACAAACACCCACACACCAAACACACGCTAGTGTCACCAATTCACCTAACCTGCATGTCTTTGGATAGTTGGAGGATACTGGAGCACCCAGAGGAAACCCACGCAGACATGGGGAGAACATGTAAACTGCACACAGGGAGGACCCGAGACGTGAACTCTGGTTGACTTACTGCAAGGCACCAGTTCCACAACTGCCCCATCATGCTGCCCCCTTCAGTAAAAATACATTACACCTTAAACTGTGATTAAACATACTGTAAACCTTCTGTAAAATCACTTTATTTAAAATATGATAAAACACGTTAACTGCGGTTTGTAAAAATCACCAATGGCTTTTGTATTGTAATTGCTTGAATTCTGATTCACCACAATTTTCATGCCAAAATTCTACTGAAAACCACAAATTATAAAAAGTGATGAAGTATATTAAAAGCGTTCCTGGTAACATTGCTTATTTTAAATTGTGGCTAAACACATTAAGTGTCCTAAGCTGGGATGATACATATTAAACACCCTTTGTCAAACACATTAAAATTGGCTGATTCATGAGTTATTATATCTACATCGAATACACTGAAACAGCTATAACATTGCAATTTGAAGTCAGTCATCAATAGCCCCCACATTTTAGTCACATCTTGTAACTTACAGGTCATTGTATAAAGGGTGGTGTTAAAGTGTGATGCACATGACTGTTGTTCAGTGACGCTCAAATGATACATCTTCAGAAGACTTGACTTGGATATTGTAGAAAGAAGATCTCTAAAAGCATGTGCTTTACCAAGTGAAATTAAGCAAACGTCAGCCCTACCCTCATTACAGACTGCCAGACAATGGAGTGCTTCATGGGTTCTGAATCAGTTGAAACTGACGGAGGGGTGAGGGTGCAACACAGTCCTTAAAGTCCTTTTCTTTCTTGCTTATAGAATGTAGGAGGACACCCCCAGAAATATACTGACATCACTTCTGCCCTACTACCAGAAGTCCTGTTTCTTTTAGTCTTCTGGTTCTATATATAATGAAGACAGACACCAGAAATCCAAATTCAAATCGGAACCAGCTTTAGATAAGGACAGACCCCTCCTACAAAAAATTACTCTCTGACTCTGGCAATAGCTATTTTTCAGCCAGAAGTCTCAGTCTGCTGAGATTACTCACATATTTTTGGTTATTGTGCATTGAGCTGGACTGCAGTTCTCTTTTGACTCTTTCTCCTTTAACCAGTAAACCCCTGATTCTCTAAAGAATCGCAAATCCAAGAATGGCAATTACTTTCTGTTCCCTCCAATCTTTGTAGGGATGTAAGATCATGGAGGGTGGGAGCGTCCTGGGAAAGTTTTCATTTAATGAAATAAATATATTTGTAGTAAAGCTGTTTCTTTTTGGAGTCATGACTCGTTTGGTTCTGGTGTTTCAGAAGCGCGTTGTAGGCACCTTCATTCATTGTTTTTATCCATGCAGTCTCGTGTTTGTTTTTCTATGGATGTGTTGTTAGCTAGAAGTCGTTTGCTGTTAGGAATCATAATTGAACCCCTGACTGCAGGCACTGTGGAGTAGCTGACTGCCGGCACTGTCAGTAGTCACCACTACCTCTAGTTTAAATACATACACATATATAGATAGACGCCGCATTCACTGTGTTTCCCAGTAGACACGATACGTCAGCCTTATTGCGAGTGGCAAAAGTGCCATTTAAACTAATACAGGTAGACGTGGAAACCGGGTTTTGTGATGAAAAAACAATAACATTTAAAACAGTATCGTTTACATACAACAGATTTTGTATCTGTTCGTTTAAATGCAATTATTTATATCCATTTATACACTAAAAATGGCAATTATTAAATAATAATAATTATAATTATTATTATTATTAACCATTCCTCCCATATAAGTAACATTTCGGGGACTGCCTTCTTCTATCTTCGAAACATTTCCAGACTTTGTCCTGTTTTTCGCAACACAGTACTGAAGTATTGTTTAATGCCCGAGTCACGTCACGTATGGATTACTGTAATAGTATTCTATCTGGCATCCCACAAAAACTTATCAGTCGCTTAGAACTTCTTCAAAATTTTGCTGCCAGGATAATATCCTGCTGTTCTAAATCCACTGAACATATTACACCTGTTCTCTCTCAACTTCACTGGCTCCCTATTAACTACAGAATACAATACTAAATACCGCTCTTAACATTTAAAGCTCTCCACAACCTCACTGATCTCCTCCAGACTTACACTCCTCTCGCTCACTCAGATCTTGTAATTTGGGAGTATTCAGTCTGGCAATATGGTGCAGCCTTAGTTTGTGGAAGACAGACACAACTAAAGACATGAGCATAAAATGATGGTTGTCAATTTCAAACTGTGTTTCCTCAATGTGCTCCTTGAGAAAAAACATCATCAAGTTTGAGAAATGTTAACAGCTAACAACAATCTACATAGTTAGTGACTAAATACGTTTAGCCAAAACGTTGTTTGGAGGCTCACTTGAGCACATAAATGCATAGCTTTGCTAGCTTAGCCTGGCTTAGCTAAAGTAAAGATCATAAAACGGGATTTTCTAACGGCCAAATATAACCAAAACAATTGTTCAGCCTTACCTATGAAATGTAATCCCCCGGGATCTGGTTTGGAGCGTACAGCGGTTTGTACAATCCCAAGCAGCACATTATTCATTACTTCACTCCACAGCAGTGCCACTCACAATATGGCGGCGACGTTGACGTACGATTCTGCTAGTCATGAGGCGTCTAGTTATTCTATGTCTATGTTTAAACATGTCACCATGGCAACTTGTTGGCATGCACGCTTTACGTCAAGTTTAGTTTACAGGTAGTGTTGTGTTGTTTGGGCGCCACTTACTGACTTTGGGAAGCCGCTGGGTTTGACTGTTGGGCGCTGTGCGAGTGCGCGTGCGCTTTTGGCATGGGTTGCGCTCGGCATCAGTGCATATATACAACCTTCGTAAACATTACTAAACGAAGGTTTTATATGCGGTGGTGTGCGCGTTCGGGTGGCGGTTGTGTTGTGACCTGAAGTTTAGTTTACAGGTTGTGTTGTGTTGTTTGGGCGCTACCTACTGAGTCTGGGAAGCCACTGGGTTTGACTCTGGGGCGCTGAGTCGCAGTGCGCGTGCGCTTCGATGCGTCCTGCATCCGTCGTCCTGCGTCCGTGCATATATACAACCTTCGTTTAGTAATATAGATTAGAAGGCTCACCCCGTCTTTATCATCAGACATGAAAGTGGTCAAATTGGGCAGCAATATGAAACTAATGGGACTGAAAAAAGATAAGGCTATAGGGGTCTACAAGGTGCAACATGGAAACATCCAGGCCAAATATTATCACACCGACATTGCCAGCGATGCAGGGGTATATTTTTGAGAAATGCAAAAAAATGCAGCCACATTTGATGAAATGTGATCTTAACATTTTTCCAATGAACATCGAAAGCTTAGAAGGGAACAGTCAGCAACACACAATCAGGTCATCAGAGCTTCTCACTCAGAAGTAGTAGATGGTCCTCTTCTAAACTGACAATACACTGCCTCCTTTAAGAAGTTTAAGGATATAGAAATTAACTAAAGTTTAACCATTTCAGAAGACAGATGGCTGCAGATCTCTTGATTCTATGTTTTACATGACGCATGTATATTAAGAAAATCTTTCTTTGGTGGGCCTTCCTGGATTTGGCCTTCCACTCAAGTTAAACAATAATTGCAAAAAGGAAGAATAAGACAGATGTCTGCCAAATCTTACCAGAGCCCTCCGCCGTATGGCCTTTTCATGTTTGCCTTTAATGCGGTCAGTATCCCGAGCTCCATTATCTGCTTCATCAATTCGCTGGCTTTCAAAGTAGGGCAGGTCCAGCAACGCCTCACAAGACATGCGGCCAGCTGGATCCATTACTAAGCAGGCCTGCAAAGACAGACAGAACATTAGAGTTCATGCTATGTTTAACTTGCATCCCATTTCCTACTCCAGATAAGAATTTTGAACATCTTGTGAGGGGCTATAAAATTAGAACGTGTGTGTGAATACCAGGGGGTGCAGAGCTCCCCAAACACCCAGCACAACAGTTGCAGACACAAGTTTTAGCACACAGGTTTTATTTTTTCTTTGTGGAAAACACCTTGCCCCCGCTTCCCACCTTTACAGCACAGTTCACAAGCACCTTACACAGTACAAAGCACGGTTTTCTCCTTCTTCCTTTTCTCTTCCCCCCTCTCTTATTTTTTCCGTCTCCAATCCTCCTGGCAAGCTTTGTCAACCTCCTCCTGACTCTGGCTCTTTGAGTAGTGCCAGCTGGCTCCTTTTATAGGGCACCCGAAGGTGCTCCAAGTGTTCCACGACCTTCTTCCGGCATCACTTCTGGGTGAGGTGGAAGCGCTACCACAAAGTGCTCAGTCGTACCTGTAGCACCCCCTAGCAGTGCCCACAGAACCCAAAAGGGTCGCTCCAAAGATCAACTCCCAGCGTGCCCTGTAGAAATCCGTGATGCTGCAGCAACCCAGTGGGGATGCCCTCTAGTATCCCAGGGAAGATAATGCCCCAAACATGCTCTCTCCCTCAGTACTTCAACCCAGCTGGTGTCCCAGCTGGGTAATGGCCCTGGCCATCCATCACATGTGAAAGACAATTCATTTTACACTTCAAGTTCAAGTTTATTGTAATGTGCACCTAGAACAATGAAGTGTAATTTGCATGTCTCCTCAAAATACTGACAGTGGTACATGGTTTTGTCTCACCCTGGACGCTAGATGGTAGTCCCCCCAGATTACAACATTGCCACGGATTCCTATAGGGTATCTTTGGAAATAGAGTTTCCCAACTTAGCCCTGTTGGGTTCCGTGGGAGCCACCAGAGAGTGCTGAGGGGTTTGGCAAGCCCTATATTTTTGGGCTCCAGCAACACCCAGAAGTGCTTCTGAGCCACAGCTTCAGGACTCTGGAAGTGCTTCCGGGTGTTACACAGTCTGGAGGAGGCAGATGAAGCTTGCCAGAGGAGCAGAGAAGGCAGAGAGAGAGAGAGAGAGATAAGACAATGGAGAGATGACAGACAATTACAGAGCATTGCTGTGTGCTATATTGAAACTGCAATTGTGGTTGTGGTGTGGGAAATGCTTGCTTTGGAAGTGTTTCCACAATAAAAGCTTTTTGTGCTTAGTACTAATGTCCAAGCCTTTCCCAACTTAGCTCTGTTGGGTTCCGTGGGAGCCACCAGGGAGTGCTGAGGGGTTTGGCAAGCCCTATATTTTTGGGCTCCAACAACACCCAGAAGTGCTTCTGAGCCACAGCTTCAGGACTCTGGAAGTGCTTCCGGGTGTTACACAGTCTGGAGGAGGCAGATGAAGCTTGCCGGAGGAGCAGAGAAGGCAGAGAGAGAGAGAGAAGACAATGGAGAGATGACAGACAATTACAGAGTATTGCTATGTGCTATATTGAAACTGCAATTGTGGTTGTGGTGTGGGAAATGCTCGCTTTGGAAGAGTTTCCACAATAAAAACTCTTTGTGCTTAGTACTTGTGCCGAAGCCTGTTTGTGTTGGGTGTTTGGGGAGCCATAGCGCCCCCTGTAGTTTACTATATATAAGTGCAGCTCTGTGATATGACTTGCATATTAGTAGCTAGAAATCCGTAAAGGGTGAAAATAAGTCATGTATCTTAAAATAGTTTTTTATTCCTAAACTTTCAACAATTTACCTGGTGTCATGATCAGAGGAAAAATTATTAGACATTCATGAATCAAAGCTCACAGTTATGAACAACTGTTCTTCCTTCATAGTTAATCCACCCCCCAACATCATTTGCTATATGTTGACTGATTCCTGTATGAGCAGTCAGAGAAGGAAGGAGAGTGGATGAGACTACGTGGGACGTGTGAAAGGAGACAAAGAGAACATATTGTAATATACTGATGTGGAAAAGAATTTGGAGGTCTGTGAAGATATTGTAAAATAAAAACATCTTCCATTTGAACCCAGGACAGTGCCGTGTAGTTGTGTCTCAGGGTTTAGGGGCTCAGTAGCATCCTCTGCTGGTCACAATACACACAGACTGAAACAGTCTACTTGGGGTGGGTTCTTTTTTATAAAATGACACATTGACTAGCACTGTCAACAATAAATTCTTATTTTAATGTATTTGTTTCAATATTTTATCTATAGCAACGTACATATTGAGATACAGAATACCAGCTTGGATGTTTATCTTTTTTTAATCAAGAGTACAAGAAGATGAAGTGGCTCTCTCAGGATCAAACAGGGCAGGAACTGAATTGGCAAATGTATGGTTTAAAGCTTAACATTGTTAGCCCTGATTTGTCAAGTTAAATTTTATCTACACAATGTGACTTCTTAAAAATGTTAGTTTTGTACTCTGTGACCTCCAATTTCTGCATTTATATACAACCACCTGTGACTGTTCTGGCCAATGAATCTTGAATGGGATCCCAACCCCTACAACTTTCTTTGGTTAAGAATACATTTTAGTGGAATAAACAGACATTTGATTTGCCAATTGATTGTTTTTGGGAAAAATCAAAGAAAATGGATTACTAATAGCTAGTGTTGAGCTCATCTCCATGGCCACTATTCATTTAATGATTTCTCAGTTCACCGTGCTGTTGTTCATTCACAGTACTGTTCTTAATTTTGCTGTAACATGCTTTATCATAATGCACCATAAAGACTAACTGAATATTACCTTCATCACACAAAGAGCCTGTGGGGAGGCATTATGGAAACGTTTCTCTAGGGGCTCCTGGGGATGAAAAAAAATGTTTAGTTGTAAACAAGACAGAAAGACTGAGAATTTAATTTTAGTAAACTTAATCTGAAAGGTACGAGGTTTAGTAATCACAATGTCAAAGAGCCAGACTCTCACCAGTGTGCCAAACCTAATCTAATCTAATCTAATCTAATCTAATCTAATCTAATCTAATCTAATCTAATCTAATCTAATCTAATCTAATCACCCAGTGGTGGGTGAACAGTGAAATCTCACTCTGGTACTGAGTAATATACAATTAGCTCCATACAAAGTTGTCACATAGAATAGGTCATGTAATTTTCTAACTTTCTTAATTCAGACCAGTGGCACGGGGGTTGCTGGAGCCTATTCCTGCTAGCATCGGGCACAAGGCAGGAATAAACCCTGGATGTGGTGGCAGTCCATCACAGCCCATTGAATATCTTAAACTGACAAATCACATCATACATAGGCACATAGTCCCCAAACAAAAGCCACAGTTCTTATCAGCATCATGCAGAACAGCAACATTTTGCTACACACAAGTACTTTTGTGTAGGAGAGAAGAAGCTGCCAACTCTGGTCATGCTCACTTCAACAACTAGAAAACATTTGGTTGAAATTTCATCATTTAAGAAATGTTCACGGTTCTGTCTGAATATTTTAGAAATAAATCCAGAATTTATTTAGTTTTCTTTTCTTCATTTTGGAGTAAAACATCATAAATGCCACCCTGCCAAGACTAGCATTGCGGCTCTAGTTAGTTAACAGCATGGATGGCACAAGCACATCATTTCGAGGGTAAGGCTGGCTAAATCAAAAGGAAACCCCCATAACAACAACCTTCTTCTGAATTCGTATTTGAGTCTGTTCTCTCAGAAACCCAGGAATGAGCTCCGAGTGATTTTAATATTGTATATTTTCAGGGAACTTCAACAATTTTGATTATAAGGTTTCCAGGACTTCTGAAGGATTAATTATCGAGTCTCAATCTATATTTCACATCCTGGATGTTATCCTACTATGTCTCACACTATTCATGTCATTTGTCAATTTCTAACCTGCTTAATCCAGGCCAGGGTCACAGGAAGTGCTAGAGTCCATCCCAGCTAGCATAGGGCACAAGACAGGAACAAACCTTGGACAGGGCTTCAGTCCATCACAGGGCAAAAACACACACACATCAAACACACCAAACACACACTAGGGCCAATTTAACATTGCCAATGTAGGACAAAGTACCCATTCTGCTAGGATTTAGTGGCACACCAGGCCTGTTAAGAAGGCAGATTTAATGGGGATGCAGGCATTCAGCTGCACAAAAGCCCCACTTGCATTCTAAACTAAGCTGAAGCTTAGCTTGTACCAGCATCTACTCGAACTTCAACTGATAACAAAGGTGTCAATCAGTAGTTGCAGTGACATCTCTCCAGAGGCCCCTGTGCAGACCTCTTGAGCCAGGAGGCACAACATGGATTCAAGCAAGGACACAGATCTATAATTCATGGGATGACAACTAGGATGGACAGAAGAACCCACCTATTAGAAGACACTTATTTTGTAACTGGATGTGAATTTATTTAAAATCAGGAGAAGGTTCAACCTTCCTTTAAAACCACATGCACCCCATCACTCAGAGTAGTGAGATGTGACAAGAGAATGGCAAGTTGAGAGAAGTTCATTGATTCTCTCTGGGAGAGGGAAATCCTTAGAATGACTAAAAACTTCTGAATTCTGAACTCTGACCTGAAAAGCTATGAGCCTCTTGCTTGAAGAGCCAAATTTGAACTCTTAACCTTACAGACCAGAAGCGGAGACCCAGTCTGTCAAGCCAAAGCTGTTTGCCGGTAGTCTGCTGAGGCTGAGAAGCTATGATTTCAAGAAGGGAACTTCCGCATCTAAAGTTTTGTGCCTTTTCCCCATGAAGTGGCAAAAGACAGCAGAAGGCAAGCTGAGGAATCAGCAGCAAGGATAACACAACAAAGAGAAAGAGTGGACTCCCAACATATGAAGAATCTTTCACTTGAACCCAGAGCAGCAACAAAGCACAAAACTCCACACAACATCGGACATCATCTTTAAGGACTGGGTATCGTAAAACTATTCACCTGTGCCAAGTTAAATTGGAACTCTAAACACCAGTAACCAACCAGCCTATATGTTATATGTTTGTCAGTCTAATCTGTCTGTGTCCAGTCTTACATGTCTATATATATATATATATATATATATATATATATATATATATATATATATATATATATATATATATATATATATATATATATATATATATATATATATATATATATAGCTGTGCAAAAGTTTTAGGCAGGTGTGAAAAGATGCTGTAAACAAAGAATGCGTTCAGAAATATAAATAATGATTGTTTATTGTTATCAATTTACAAAATGCAAAGTGAGTGAACAAAAGAATAATCTAAATCAAATCAATATTTGGTGTTACTACCTTTTGCCTTCAAACCAGCATCAATTCTTATAGGTACACTTGCACAAAGTCAGGGATTTTGTAGGATTCTAGTCAGGTGTATGATCAACCAATTATACCAAACAGGTGCTAATGATCATCAATGTCATACGTAGGTTGAAACACAGTCATTAACTGAAACAGAAACAGCTGTGTAGGAGGCTTAAAACTGGGTGAGGAACAGCCAAACTCTGCTACCAAGGTGAGGTTGTGGAAGACAGTTTCATGTCATGGCAAGATTGAGCACAGCAACAAGACACAAGGTAGTTCTACTGCATCAGCAAGGTCTCTCCCAGACAAAGATTTTCAAAGCAGACTTGGGTTTCAAGATGTGCTGTTCAAGCTCTTTTGAAGAAGCACAAAGAAATGGGCAACGTTGAGGATCATAGATGCAGTGGTCGGCCAAAGAAACTTAGTGCAGCAGATTAAAGACACATCAAGCTTATTACCCTTCGAAATCAGAAGATGTCCAGCAGTGCCATCAGCTCAGAACTGGCAGAAACCAGTGGGACCCAGGTACACCCATCTACTGTCCGGAGAAGTCTTGCCAGAAGTGGTCTTCATGGAAGAGTTGCAGCCAAAAAGCCATACCTCCGACGTGGAAACAAGGCCAAGCGACTCAAGTGTGCACGAAAACATAGGAACTGGGGTGCAGAAAAATGGCAGCAGGTGCTCTGGACTGATGAGTCAAAATTTGGCTGTAGCAGAAGGCAGTTTGTTCGTCGAAGTGCTGGAGAGCGGTACAATAATGTGTGTCTGCAGGCAACAATGAAGCATGGTGGAGGTTTCTTGAACGTTTGGGGCTGCATTTCACACCAAATATTGATTTGATTTAGATTTCTCTTTTGTTCATTCACTGCATTTTGTTCATTGATGAAAATAAATGATTAACACTTCCATTTCTGAAAGCATTCTTTGTTTACAGCATTTTTTCACATCTGCCTAAAACTTTTGCACAGTACTGTATGTGTGTGCATTTATCATACTTCTCTAATCCAATAAATTGTATTATTCTGTTCTTATATTGTTCTGTTCTTAAAATGAGTGTGCTTCAATTACCTTGGTATAAAATCTAAAGCCTGAAGACCACCTCCTACAACAGAGAAAATTATGCTAAATACAGTAGGAGCCACTAATTTGTCTAACCATCATGTCTTTGAGCAGTGGGGGGGGGTGGGGAACAGAGCACCCTGTGGAATCCAATGCAAGAACAGGGAGAATATGCAAACTTCATGCAAGGAGGATCCGGGACACTAAACATGGGACTTATAATTTTACATACACGGTATACTCAATGGCCATATTACTAGCTACTCCTGCTTTTTAATGCAAACAGACAGCTCCTCTAAACCATCTGTCATGTGGCTGCAACTCCATACATGCAGCACACAGCAAAGGTAAGCAGGTTAAGTTGCCGGAATATGCAAGACTTGTGTAGGATGCCATCAAGTCGACGTGGATCAAAATATTTTAAGGAGTTTTCCACCACTTTTTTGAATGCATGGCTTGAGTAAAGTTACCAGCGAGAGTACATGTATACTGTATACAATCAGTGGAGCTTCATAGTGGCAAGCTAACACGCATGTCTTCGGGGGAAAATTGGAGCCCCATGATAATAAAAGACCACCAGAAAATAAATAAATAAGTGAAGAGTGAAAATTCCCAAATGTTTCTTTCATTTGTGTTTCAAAAACACCATTCTGACCACATACATTCACATGAGCTTTGTCACGTTTTTTTGGGTTTTTTTTTTTGCTCCTTTCGTCGGGACACATTTCCTAACCCTTACTCCACCTCAGCCACAATAAAATAAGACACCCCTGGAATACCAGCATCAATTGACCGAGGACAGTGCTGAAGAGTGGAGCTCTAACAAAGCAACACTTTGTTATCCTCCTTTCTACCTGAAACTTTGCACTTTTTTTTGCAAAATATCATGGTTTAGCAGGCCTTTCCAATTTGGGACCTCAACCTTCCTTATATTTCTTATTACAGTACATACACAGACACACACATACAGTAATTAACAATGTCCACTTCATTAGGTATGCCCATCTCACAGATCACAGACTCCACACGGTGTTGAAGATGCAGACCAGGAATGCTGGTCCATCTTGACCCAAAGCATCCCACACAAGTTGGGGAACTCTATTCCGAAAAGGTTATTTCATCAAATCTTAGTCGATCGACTGGACTGGACAGGAAACTGACAGCAATAGTTATTCTTTAAAGATGCATTCATTGCCACATTCGTTGCACCTTTCCTGAACTGTCCCAACTATGTAATGGAGAACGTACCTGCTGAAAAAGACCATTTGCTGCTGCCAAGGAAAAGAACATCTGATCAACAGATGTGATCAGATACCTTGTCCCATTAAATCTTGCCTCTGCTTTTACCAAGGAGACAAGTAAGTCCCCCAAACCAAATCCTGCAAGATGGATCCATGGACTCCTAGTGTTTATTTGCTATAGCCTGTCCCAGTCATTAAAGAGTATCAGCGGGAATTAAGATTAATTAAAAAGAGGGGCGTTTTTCCATTTCTTCATGGTAGTTGTGGACTACTGTATGCAAAACTAGGAAACTCCTGGAATTGAAAGCAATGCTCTAGTGAATTCATCTTATTGCAGTCACTAGATCACAAAGTAGATCTGTGAGATGACATGCTATGTATAACTATGGAACCAAATCAGATTCAAGATGAGCCAGCACTGTTGTGCTACATATTGATTCTATAATTTAACAAATTGAGGCTGAGCTGTGGGAAAACAGGAAGGGTGCTTAAATAAAGGGTATGCCAAGAAGGTTCACTGAATGTAGAAGCAAAAACAGCATGCTTAGAATATCTTTGAAAGTATTCCCCACCACTCTGTCCTGTTTTACAAAATGGCAGGATATTTAATTTTAGGGAAGAGCTAGATAGTAAACCATCATTTTCCTATTGGCAAACGTTACATATGAGAGGAAAAATGGATCTATCAAATAACCGCATTCAGTGTACCGTTGTGTCCGGATCAGGGATATTCACTCCACTGAAGAACATATTGGATCGGAACACCTGCTGATGCCGTGGGATCAGGTCACCTGAAGAAAAGAAGAAACAGATTAATGAGGCCTTATGCTGCTTAACACACAAGTGAATATGATACTATAGTGCCTGTTCCCCTTTAATTTCTGTCCTGTTCTTCACTAATTGCCAGTATTTGGATACAATTAAGAAAGTATACTCTACAGAAAAAGTTAAATTAAAAAGATGAAAGGAAGATAACCAAAAAGTCAGATATACATAAACATTTCTGTATTTCTTGAAAATTTAAATGTTATACTTGAGGCACTTTGTGAGTGCAAACTAACAGAAGAAAAAATGGCTAGCTAAATAAACAATCAGAACAATTGAAAGTAAGAGTGACCCACTGATTTAAGGAAGTGCTTGGAATAAAAATCTGCAACCACAGGGGTACCATAGGATAGAATGCAAGCCTGTCAGCAGCAGAATAAATAAGGGCCTAAGTATAGAAATAACAGGACAATGTGGCAAAAGTATACTGTCATATACTGCTGAAGGTATATATTTTTATTTATCACTAGATGTGTTACATAGCTTTGTCCAGGAAATTTCCTTAGAAAATGGGCCAAGGGTTAATCAGATGTACCAGAAGTACTATGTAAGTAAGTGAGTCCTTTCTATACACCCCTGGATGGTAATATTATTAGTTCACTGGATCTCCCATTCTGACATGCTACATACAATTGCATATGAGAACATTCCTGCCATAGATCAATTCCTGGCTTTTTCTGATCATCATTATAAAAATCATGTTAGAGGAAACTGTATTCTTTTGAATCCAAATAGATGATTAGGAAGAATAATGAAATTTGTAGGTATACAGTGCATCCGGAAAGTATTCACAGCACATCACTTTTTCCACATTTTGTTATGTTACAGCCTTATTCCAAAATGGATTAAATTCATTTTTTACTCAGAATTCTATACATAACACCCCATAATGACAACGTGAAAAAAGTTTACTTGAGATTTTTGCAAATTTATTAAAAATAAAAAAATTGAGAAAGCACATGTACATAAGTATTCACAGCCTTTGCCGTGAAGCTCAAAATTCAGCTCAGGTGCATCCTGTTTCCCCTGATCATCCTTGAGATGTTTCTGCAGCTTAATTGGAGTCCACCTGTGGTAAATTCAGTTGACTGGACATGATTTGGAAAGGCACACACCTGTCTATATAAGGTCCCACAGTTGACAGTTCATGTCAGAGCAAAAACCAAGCATGAAGTCAAAGGAATTGTCTGTAGACCTCTGAGACAGGATTGTCTCAAGGCACAAATCTGGGGAAGGTTACAGAAACATTTCTGCTGCTTTGAAGGTCCCAGTGAGCACAGTGGCCTCCATCATCCGTAAGTGGAAGAAGTTCGAAACCACCAGGATTCTTCTTAGAGCTGGCCGGCCATCTAAACTGAGCGATCGGGGGAGAAGGGCCTTAGTCAGGGAGGTGACCAAGAACCCAATGGTCACTCTGTCAGAGCTCCAGAGGTCCTCTGTGGAGAGAGGAGAACCTTCCAGAAGGACAACCATCTCTGCAGCAATCCACCAATCAGGCCTGTATGGTAGAGTGGCCAGATGGAAGCCACTCCTTAGTAAAAAGCACATGGCAGTCCATCTGGAGTTTGCCAAAAGGCACCTGAAGGACTCTCATATCACGAGAAAGAAAATTCTCTGGTCTGATGAGACAAAGATTGAACTCTTTAGTGTGAATACCAGGCATCACGTTTGGAGGAAACCAGGCACCGCTCATCACCAGGCCAATACCATCCCTACAGTGAAGCATGGTGGTGGCAGCATCATGCTGTGGGGATATTTTTCAGTGGCAGGAACTGGGAGACTAGTCAGGATAAAGGGAAAGATGACTGCAGCAATGAACAGAGACATCCTGGATGAAAACCTGCTCCAGAGCGCTCTTGACCTCAGACTGGGGCAACGGTTCATTTTTCAGCAGGACAACGACCCTAAGCACAGAGCCAAGATATCAAAGGAGTGACTTCAGGACAACTCTGTGAATGTCCGTGAGTGGCCCAGCCAGAACCCAGACTTGAATCCGATTGAACATCTCTGGAGAGATCTTAAAATGGCTGTGCACCGACGCTTCCCATCCAACCTGATGGAGCCTGATAGGTGCTGCAAAGAGGAATGGGCGAAACTGGCCAAGGATAGGTGTGCCAAGCTTGTGGCATCATATTCAAAAAGACTTGAGGCTGTAATTGCTGCCAAAGGTGCATCAACAAAGTATTGAGCAAAGGCTGTGAATACTTATGTACATGGGATTTCTCAGTTTTTTTATTTTTAATAAGTTTGCAAAAACCTCAAGTAAACTTTTTTCATGTTGTCATTATGGGGTGTTGTGTGTAGAATTCTGAGGAAAAAAATGAATTTAATCCATTTCGGAATAAGGCTGTAACATAACAAAATGTGGATAAAGTGATGTGCTGTGAATACTTTCCGGATGCACTGTAAATATAATTTCATCCTGTAGCAGATCCTGCAAAAGTGGCAGCTCCATTCTGATTTGAATGTAACACTTTGATCTGTAATCTTGTACCATTATAAAGTTTTTGAGGCTTTAGATCAAAGGCAAAATACTGGTAACCTTGTAGGGGAAAAATGGAAGAAATCTTTGGAAAGATAATTCAGAGAGAGACCCCCTTCCAGGTAGGTTGGTTGTGCAATGAGTATCAATAAAACACACAAAATAGACCTCAAGTGATGCTCTTCAAAGAGCTACTTGGCCAATGTATCATTGCCAACTCAGAAATACAAGACAACAGTACAAAGTACTTTGTTCTTGCACAGTACGCTTCATCAACTGCAGGCGTTGACCACCGCAACAACTCTCAAAATGTTTATAAGTAATTTTTCCAAACACAAAAAAAAAAAACACTAAAAAGTTAATATGATATTAGCAGTTGTGGGTTGTTGGCCTTAGCACTAGCACTACTGGGATAGGCTATGGACTCTCGATTGGATGAGACAGGTTAAGTAATGGATGCATGGATATACAATTTCATTTTCTTGAGGGTTAAAGGTAGGGCTATGAAAATAAAATATCAAAACTTAAGCATTTTTAACTCCTTGTCATTAACTTTCTCTGATGTGTAGGTGAAACTTTAATACTGTATATTCATTATGAAGCTTTAAAATATTCTTCACATTTTTATTTATTAATAAGGCTTTTGTTATTGTTTTTTCAATGCCATTTGGTTTTCTTTTTTATTGGCTATGAAAGAAGTTAACAGCTGCATTTACATTGAATGGGAATGCAATAATTTCTGGAGTTTCCTTATTGTGGATCCCAGAATATCATGCAAGTGCATTACTGTATCTTTATAAAGATTTTGAAAATCATATTCACACTTTAATTAATTTCCCAAAATTCTGGAACATGTACTCTAATATAAGGAAGCACTGTCTGCCTTGTGATATGTTGGCACAGATTCTAGTACTGTATTTTCTAATGTGAATGAACAGAACAACAAATCACTGGAATATGAGGACTTTGTGACCATAGTGAAGACTGAACTGAAGTGAAAATACAAGATGATTCATAAATAAGTTTTCTGAACCAATATCAATCTCACCGAGGGTTCTACGGATGAGGTACAACTGGTCCACATCTGACCGGCCAGGCCATAGAGGATTTCCCGAGAGAAGTTCAGCGAAAACACAACCAATGGCCCAGACATCTACAGGAGGACCATATTGGGTGTCCCCTACAAGCAGCTCGGGGGCACGGTACCAGCGGGTTGCCACATAGTCTGTATAGTCATCACTTGGACCAGCTGTAGAGAAATGGATAAAAAAAAAAAACATTTTAGAGTAAGACTTTGCAACTCTGGCCAAGACGAGCATATAGCAGCTGCGCACTTCCTTACACCATGCCACTTCAATGCTGGATGCTTTTTTGAACTCATATTAAAGTTATAGAGCAACATGTTTAGCCTTTTTAAAGGCATAAAGTAAATAAACCATACTTTAACCTTAAAGTTGATTGAAAATATAGGATACTGGTAACACTGATTAAAAGGCCTTCTGTTGCTTGAATGTGTAACTTCATTATAATAGTGAGGTAACACCTTTGTACAACATTTTTGATGAACTCTGCCTAAGCACTCATCTCATTAGACTTTCAACTGACATAAAAAGACAAAGGTGCAAAGAGACAGCTCGCTCATTCTCATTCCTGAACCGTGAGTTTTAGCTGTGTACCAAAAATATATGAACAAAGCATCTAGAGGCCAGTCTCCTACTAGAATGAAGGAAGGCCCAGTACTGGCTTCATGTGGCTTTACTACTAACACCAGCACCTAGAATGCGCCTGTCAGTCAGTACATAGGGTGATCCTCCATCACAAGTGACATGTCTAACTGAGACTGGACTTGACTTACCCTTCTACAAACATTTCCTGGAATTGATAAAAGAAAAAACGTTATTATAAAACTTTCAGAAATTCCTTTATGGTAACCTTGAAAATGCTCTTCTTGAGATGTGATATACACGTTTCCAGGAACGGGAGAAGCGCTGGGACATTTCCTGTGCTCATCTTTTGCTACTGTGTCTAGATCCTTCCAGAGTTTTTTTCTGTATTTTTTGCACAGTAACAAATCTTCTTTCCTTCATTCTCAATTTTAATTTCAGAAGCAAAAGAAGTCATAGGGGCAGAGATCTGGTGAATATAAGGAGGCAAAGCAACATCCACATTGTTTGTGCAGGTGTGTTGTCATGGTGCAAAATTCAGTTTTGTGTGCACCACTGCTCTGGACATCTTTTTTCCTAATTGGTTTTTGTAGACACCTCAGCCCTTCAGTATAATGTAACTGAATAATAGTCTGCTCATGGGAAACAAACTCTTTATGTTCAGAGCTTTCAATGTCAAAACATGCAATCATCATTGTTTATTGAAAATCTGCCTTGATGGCTTGAACAAAAAATATGTTGTTTACCTAAATAACGTGTTTCAAAAATATGGTATTCCCTGACAATAGCACCACTGCCACTATTCTGATATGTTGCCATTTGTGTCCGAAAATGGAGAGATGTCAAGGAAGCATTAGGCAAGCATAGATATGCTCCAGGGATCGCTACCGGGCCCACTTCTCTCTATACACCCCTTCACTGGGCACTATCATCAGGTTCAATGGCTTTCCTTATCAGTCCTACTGTATGCTGCTGTACCTGTCGTTGCCCCCAGAGGACCACACAGTTATCAACTAGAATCTTAGTATGTTTCATTGCTGTTGAATAACCTTCTCTATTTCAACCGGGCAAAGACAAATCTTCTTGTTACCCCAGCTTGTCCGTCTATTCAGCATGCCATCATAGCTAATTATTGCTAACCCCCACCAAGTCTGTTCATAGCTTTGAGGTGATAATCAATAACCAGCTGTCCTTTACTAACCATGTTGCTACAGTTTTGCAGATTCATTATATACAGTACAACATCCACAAGATCACACCATACCTGACAGAGTTTGCAGCACAACTCCTGGTCCAGGCTTTGTTCTTGTCACATATGGACTACTGCAGTACCAGGATGTGTCACCAAGTCACTGCAGATGATTCAAAGTGGTGTTCAGCCAGCAGAGGAAGACACATGTCATTCCTCTTTTCAGATTGCTACACTGGCTTCCTGTTGAGGTACATATTAAGTTCAAATCCTTAATGCCTGCCTACAGAGTAATCAATGGGTTAGCATCTATATATATAAAGAGGCACTTGTGACATCTTATGCTAGTTCTTGACCACTCAGATCTGATGAACTATGCATGGCATCAAATCTCAGTTCAGACTCTTTTCATGTGTAGCTCCTAGCTGCTGGGATGAGTTGCCCACCTCCATTTGACATTTTGACTCCCTCAATGTGTTTAAGAAGCATGTGAAGACTCTCTTCTTTGGTGAATTTCTGTCTAACTGTCAAGTTTTTGTAAATCTGGGAATTGTAACTCATTTGCATTTTGTTCTGATCTCTTCACTTGTGTTGATCAATTTTGTAACCTTGTCCTTTAATACTTGCAGGCTAAAATTCATTCAATTATATATACTTCTTTTGTTAGTAGCTTTGGATAAAAGCATCTGCTAAGAAAATACAAGTAAATGTAAAAATATAATAACAGCAGTATTAAAGGGATTTTGATGCTAATTAGAGCCCACATTACATTTCTAAAAATATCAGTTTCCATTTCATGTGCTCCTTGTCAAGCCTACAATATCTTGCTCTGTAGTTATTTCGCAATACGGAATAAAGCGATATATTGTGATAATGAGCCTAAAGGTTAAAAAAATGAACTTCCTCCTTGAATGATCAAGAAACATTTTGTGTCTTTAAATTGTGTGGCAGGTGGCTGATCGCGAGCCGCACCCAGCTACCTATTTAAGGAGCCGCCGCCCTGCAATCAAGGCTGGAGTCGGGTAGGAGGTGGACAAGGCCGGTGCAGAGGGGGCGAGGAGAGGCCCTGTGTGACGTGAGAGAGAAGAGAGAGAAAGAGAGACAGCTCAGAGAGGAGCCTGGACTTTGGGAGACTGCGGGAGGGTTTGGTGTGGTGCACATAGAGACTGTTGTATATAGTAGAATTGTGTAAATAAACGTGTGGTGATGGACTGGAACGTGTCTGCCTGTCTGTGTCCGGGACGCACCCTTTCACAGTGGCGTAGTCAGCAGGATGCTGCACCTGGTTCAAGGTGTGGACCTGCATATCAGAAAAAGTTTGTGAAAGGCCCGGCACAGCAGGCGAACTCACCCACGTGCCGCAGGGGCGGCGTGCACCCAACCCCACAGCAACATAGTGTGTCATGGACCGTTGGTGGTCCACTGGTGGACTTTGTATTTCAGGGGTGGCTCACCGACGCGGCAGCAACAAGAGGCGCTGCCGGGAACGAGCTGCTGCAGCTGGGGAAGCCGCAGCAGCAGCGGAGCTGCCCGGAGAGACGCTCTCCTGTGAGAGAGGAGAGCGAGATGGCCGGCAGGAAGTCCCTCCTCCTAACAGGCACGGGATTGGACAGCGTGTCCTGTTCTCTCGCCAGTGAGTGGTTGGAAGCGAGAGCAGGGAATGTCCGTCCCGTGCTTCAAAGAAACCCGAATGGGCTGCAGGGAAGCGCCCATAGAGAGCAGTCGGTAAGTGGAACTACTGGCAAGGTAAGCCCATCGCCGGCTGCTTCGCTCTCCTTGGCGGCGATTTTACAGGAGCTGCAAAAACAGCTGCGCCTTGTTCTGTCGCCGCCGGCCGAGCGATGTGCCCTCCAGGCGGAGATGCTGGAGTCAGGAGGGATGGCAGTGGCGTCGGATCGAGAGCCGCAGGCAAGAGAGGATCGGCGCGCTGCAGGAGCTCCTGGACGGAGAGGCACAGCGGGGAAGGTAAGGATAGACCGACCCCGTGAAGCTCCGGATGCCAGCGGGGCTGGGTCTGCCCTCTTACAATGGGCACATCCGAACCGTCGCGGCGTCCCAAAGTAAATGGAGGAAGCGGCTTGGGGAAGCCAGTTCCTCCGATAAAGGAGTACGTGCTGCTGAGTGCGCGCGTACTTCAAAGGGCTGTCCTCTGCGGAGGCAGAGGAAATACCCGTTGGCTGACAGGTGGAAACGGAGCGTGATCCCACTGGTGGTCCCGTGGCGGGGAGCACGGACTGCTCAGGCTGGGAGGCTGGAAAAGAGAGCATCGGGGTGCCGATCGGGGCCAAAAGCGTTGGCCCAACTGAAGATGAGCCGTGGGGCTGCGTCAGGGCAATGCCTCCGCCCTTGTTTTTCAATTTCTTTTCTAGGATCGGGCCCTAGGCTACGGAGTGTCGGCTTGCCGCCGAGTGGTTCACGTCCTCGTAGAACGGTCCGCTGGTCCTGGGAGGTATCAGCTAGCGGGGGAGTCATGTGGCAGGTGGCTGATCGCGAGCCACACCCAGCTACCCATTTAAGGAGCCGCCGCCCTTCAATCAAGGCTAGAGTCGGGTAGGAGGTGGACAAGGCCAGTACAGAGGGGGCGAGGAGAGGCCCTGTGTGACGTGAGAGAGAAGAGAGAGAAAGAGAGACGGCTCAGAGAGGAGCCTGGACTTTGGGAGACTGCGGGAGGGTTTGGTGTGGTGCACATAGAGACTGTTGTATATAGTAGAATTGTGTAAATAAACGTGTGGTGATGGACTGGAACGTGTCTGCCTGTCTGTGTCCGGGACGCACCCTTTCACAATTGATAAGGTTGCAAAGGAAAGGGCTCTCTTTCTGACATAATAACTCACTAGAATGACTTTAATTTTTCCTTCAAGTTTTATATTTCCAAAGTGACCAAAAATGTATTAGAAATGTAATTGATTTATGATTCTTTTAACAGCGTATGAAATATAGACCACCTACTACTTACATTTTTTAATGATATGTATCATCACTCCAGATGGATAATTTTCAAAGAGACCTAAAATGGACTAATATTAAATCAACAAAGAATTCTACATACAGGATAAGATAGATAGATAGATACTTTATTAATTCCAAGGGGAAATTCACATACTCCAGCAGCAGTATACTGATAAAGAACAATATTAAATTATTAAATTAAAGAGTGATAACAATGCAGGTAGATAGATTCCTGGGGGGAAATTAGTCTTTTTACAGGAGCTCTTTAAAAATTAAATACATAAATAGATAAAAATACACGCACACACACACACAGAGTATTGTCTGAACACAGATCCGAATGGTTACAAAGGACTTGGCTGTGCCAGTCCCAGTGAGGCTTTAGGCGGGTGTAATGCTGTAATAAAGGAGCCCCCAGTCGCATTTCTTGATACAGTTCTGCTGAATAATTTGTTGCATGAAAAGTCTTAAGTGTTGTTGTGTCAGAGACAGGATGTGCAGTATTGTTCATAATGACACTCAGTTTTGCCTACATTCTCTTCTCCTCTACTACCTCCAGGGGGTCCAGAGTGCATCCCATAACTGTGCCCTTTAAATTAGCTTAATTTGGTGGGCCTCTCTAAGGCTTCGTAATAATTTAATTTTTTTCTTTAAAATTTATTAGTTTGGAAGTGACCTAAATTTGTGTCCAGAAATGTATCAGTTTAGAGAGTTATTAAAGGTCTTTTGAATTTTGTCCATTTTTAATTTCTGCTGCTTAGGTTTTTAATTATATCTATTTTTCCTCCAAAACTGATAATTTACATAGTTAGCTAAAATGCATTACCGTAGATACTCATGTATAAGTCGAAAAATTTATGCTTTAAAATTCATTCAAAAAAACAGGGTTGACTTATCCACGGGGCAACACAATTGTCCATTGAATTTGGGTAATGACATTGTACACTCAATGCTTCACGGTGTTAAGTCACCAGTCATCTGCCGTTTCCCATGGTCTTTGAAATAATTATAAGCCAGCAATACTATTGCTAATTAGCTAGTTTTTTTCTAATTTCATTAAATAATTCTTTAAACTGTGAAATACTTGAATTTGAGCATTGCAGGTTTTGGATAACAAACATACCATTAGCTGCCACATGCAACCAGATTTGGAATCAAAAGAACCAAGGCAACGCACGCTATCAATGCGATGCAAGCGCAGCCCGTGATTCAAAAAATTTCTCTGCCTACCTGTTTGTCTCGTCTGACAGTAGCTGAAAAGCAGCATCAGGAGAGAGCAGCCTGAAGTAGTCCAGCAGCGGGTGATCTGTCGTGTCCAACAGCAAGCCATGCTGTCTTGTGAAGTCCGGTAGCCAGTTCGGCTCCCACGGATCAATGTTTGGCTATTCCTCCCATGCGAACCTTGCCGTAGGTGCATCGGTTGCGCGAATGCGTTCAGCTGGCAGCCGATCAGCTGGCACGGCATCGGCTGGTGTCCGATCAGCTGATGCCGGCTTCTCACTCTCTTGCTCGATTCCTGATCATGGTCAATAAAATCCGATTCTGAAAAATCAGAGTCCGACTCCGCGATAATGTGCAAAACATCGTCTGCCAAGTGTTTTCTTTTCTGCACTCGCTTCTCTCCCTTGTGACATGTTGATGCCATCTTGCCTTTGTTTACATTTCGCAACTCACGCACATGCAAGGATTAGTTGCCGAGTCAACGAGTCTAGCATTTCTCCAAGCACAGAGGGAATGCCTGTGACGTGACAGTGAGTTTTGTCGCCATTAACAGCTGATTGTCGCCCTCTATCTCTGATAGCTGTCAAGTTTTTCCCTCGACTTATATGCAGGTCATAACAAATTTCATAATTTTCGGCTTAAAAATACACTCGACTTATCTGCGAGATCGACTAATACGCGAGTATCTACGGTAATTCATTTATGATGCTGTTAAAATTGAGTCAAATGTTGATAACTTTTTTATATAGCTCGACCTTTTAAAAATTCATAATTTTCCTCTAAAATTCAAATATTTGAAGTGACCTAATGTACATTATAAGTTAATTATATTAATTTGTGGTGCTATTAATAGTGCAACAAAACGTTTTTCTACCGATTGTTCAGATTTCCAATAACATCTTAAATTTTGAACTTCCAATGCATCCTAAAATGTGTTAAAAACCATGCTGATTTATGTTTTTTAAGGTCCTTGCCGTGGTTCAATCCCTGCCTATCTTTTTGTTTGTTGTCATTTATTCATTTCTTTTTTCCCATGTAAATCGTTTTGTTATTTTTGTCAATTATATTGTGCTGATTTTTTTTCTTCTAGTACAGTATTTCATTTTTTTTTCAGAAATTATTTTCCTTTTTTGTTAACAGTTGCGTAAGGATATTTTTTTCCCTTAATTATTTTGTTTTCATGTGCCTGTTGCCTTCTACCCAAAGGGGGTGATATCCTTTTAATATTGTAGGTGGGCTGTTAATAGGACTGCCACATGAGCCCCTATTTAAGGTGCTCACAAGCTCCAGTCTAATTGCTGAGGTTTTGGGTTTCACATTCTCCCTGTTTAACTCCCTTCTCTAAATATAATAATAATAATAATAATAAAAATAATAATTCTTTGCATTTATATAGCGCTTTTCTCATTACTCAAAGCGCTCAACAATTGCAGGTTAAGGGCCTTGCTCAAGGGCCCAACAGAGCAGAATCCCTATTGGCATTTACAGGATTCGAAGCGACAACCTTCCGATAGGCAGTGCAGATCCCTAGCCTCAGAGCCACCACTCCACCCAAAGATTTAAAGATAAAATCAAGACTATTGTTCACCAATGCCAAATCATTAATCAAGAATGAAAGTCATTAAGCTAGAAGTATAATTAGTTCAACCAAAGATAGAAAAACTAAAGAATTTCTAACTCTGGATACTCTGTGTTTATCCAAATCAGATATACTTAAGAGATGTGCACCTTTATATAGTCACTCTGGTGATGTCAGATACTGCAGACCTTCCAAACCCCCAACCCCTAACTGAATGCCTTCTGGATAAATTTACCATGGGAACAACAACACTAAATTGTGTTGCAAAATAAGGATGTAAAAAGTATAACATTTCCAAGGAAACTTCTGAATGCAAAAAAATGAATCCTTTGGATAGAAAATAAACCCAATCAGATGCATATATTGTAAAAAAAGGAACTGAAAAAAGCCATAAAAATGAAGGAAAATACCAATTTATAACAAGTTAATTTCAGTAAAATTAACTTTTGAGAGTATTCTTTGTTTAGGATATTTGTTTAAGGATTTTTCCAAGTTTTAGAGAGGCCTTTTTAATTTTTATATTTTTTTAATTGGCCTTTTATTCTGATTGTTCATTTGAAACTTAGTTTTGAGAATTCTTCCCTTTTTTGTAACCATGTATATTATTAAATTAAATTGATATTCTTATGTTTATGAGATGTATTTTTTTTTCATTGAATTCTAAATACATAATTCCTGTTTTTGTGTGAATTGATTTATTAAGCTTTTTTCCAATTAAGCCTTTATTTATTTTATTAAGCCCTTACTTCCAATAAACTGATTTTAATGTATGATTTAGTTTTTTGGAATTACTGTCTTTTCCTTTCACCTTGAGAACAAATCATAACTGCCATTAACACTGTATTCTTTTACATAATACAATTTACAATACAATACAATACAATTTATTTCTGTATAGCCCAAAATCACACAATAATTGCCACAATGGGCTTTAACAGGTCCTGCCTTATGACAGCCCCCCAGCCTTGACTCTCTAAGAAGACAAGGAAAAACTCCCCCAAAAAAATCTTTGTAGAGAAAAAAATAGAAGAAACCTTGAGAAAGTCAGTTCAAAGAGAGACCCCTTTCCAGGTAGCTTGGGCATGCAGTGCCCAATACAATACAATACAAAGAACATGACACAAGTAATCCTCAATACAATATAATGCAATAGAAATATTTCAAGTGCAGAGCAGAATTTAACAGTAGATGATATCACATATGGGTGGTGCAGTGGTAGCGCTGCTGCCTCGCATTTAGGAGACCCGGGTTCACTTCCCAGGTCCTCCCTGCATGGAGTTTGCATGTTCTCCCCGTGTCTGCGTGGGTTTCCTCCGGGTGCTCCAGTTTCCTCCCACAGTCCAAAGACATGCAGGTTAGGTGCATTGGCGATTCTAAATTGTCCCTAGTGTGTGGTTCTGTGTGCGGCCTGCGCTAGGCTGGCGTCCTGCCCGGGGTTTGTTTCCTGCCTTGTGCCCTGTGTTGGCTGGGATTGGATCCATTCTTTATCCTAACTATCTTTGTAGTTAGGATATAGCGGGTTGGATGATGGATGGATAATATCACATAATAGGATTTGGATTTGTTCAGAGTCCTGGAGACCTTGGCCATCAACCTGGCTCCCATTTCAATATTTTTTAAATAACTTAAGCTAAAAACTCCTCAATTCATGGTGCTATAAGAAGTGTAGCTATCATGTGTCTATTTTTCCAAACAAATGGTTATTATATGTCAATGGTTTAAAAAAAGAAAACACTTCCTACTTACTAATGATAGTCTTTAGTCATTCTCTTTTGTATTCAGAGAAGGTGGGATGAAACATCTTTTCCGACTGTCATTTTAAGATTACTTGCCTACAGTCAAAGTTATCAATGGATATGTCATTTGCTTTCTACATTTCAAAATACAACAACTTATTTCTTCAAAATATGACAAAATTTTGAACTGTTGAAAAAACTGAGCTGACACTCATGGAGTGAGTTTTATAAGAAATATGTGGCGAATTTTAACATTACTCATGTTTTTTAGAGCAAAACTAAAGCCGTTGGCAAGTCTATAAAAGTATATACACTCACTGAGCAAATTATTACCAACATCTGTCCACCTGCTTATCCATGCAATTATCTAGTCAACCAATCAAGTGGCAGCAGTGTAATGCATAAAATCCCACGGATACTGATAAGGAGTTTCAGTTAATGTTCATATCACCAGAATGTAATCTCAGTGATTTCAACCATGGCATGATTGTTGGAGCTATACAGCCTGGACTGAGTAGTTCTGTAACTGCTGATTTCCACGCAGAACAGTCTCACAGTTACACAAAATAATATGAAATGTTGATACGAAATTGAAATGATATGAAATGTTGGGCTCAGAATTTGGTGGTAACACAATCAATCCTCGCATGATTTTAAAACTACAGTACTAGTGAACGCCCTAGCTAGAAGAATTGACAAAGTGCTTTCCTTGGTAATATCTCAAGGTCAAACTGGATTTATTAAGGACAGACAATCAACCTAAAACCTTCAGTGCCTGTGTAATGTAATGTATATTCGCCAACAAAATCTGACTCACTAGAGGTCCTATTATCTTTGGATGCAGACTTAATGGTGTTGAAAGAGATTATCTGTTTACTAGACTGCACAAATTCAGGTTTGGCCCAATATATCTGCATGGATTAAATTTCTCTATACTGGTTTAGAAGCCTCAGTCTGCATTAATAACACAAACTCTGAATACTTCAGACTAGAAATACAGAGGTACTAGACAACAGTGTCTACTTTCACCAATGCTTTTGTGTTAGCCATTGAGCCACTGGCTTTTTATCTTTGGAAGAAAATAGAGATTAAGGGGATCATTAAAGAATGACTTAAGAAAATAACACTATATGCAGGCGCTATGATGCTTTATATAATAGACCTACAATCATCTTTGCTATTAATTTTAAGCACATATGAAGAATTCCACAGGATCTCTGGATTTAAAATTAATCTGAATAAAAGTATAGTATTCTCAGTGAGCTCTCTAGCATATCAAATATTGGATAGTTCTCTGTTCATAATATCAAAACATTTTAAATATCTGGGGATAACCCTCACAAGTAAATACTGTACAGTGGAACCTCAGGTCACAAACGTCTCAGACAACGTACAAATCGAGTTACGACCAAAAAATTTGCCAAACTTTTGTATCTGTTCATGCACTCGGGTGATGAACAAGCCTGTTTCCCTTCCAGTTCGTACTCGGCAATGATTTCCGCACATGTTCAGAGAGCGAGAGCACGAACGAGAGAGAGCGAGAGCGCGAGTGAGCGAGCGAGAGAGCCCAAGCAGAAGAAGTAAACATTACAGAAGAAGTAAGTAAACATTTACTTGTACGGTCCGGAACGGATTAATTGTATTTACATACAGTACAATCCTATGGGGGAAATTACTTCGGGTCACAACCAAATCGGGTTGCGACCAGAGTTTTGGCACAAATTACAGTCGTGACCCGAGGTTCCACTATATAAAGATTTTTTCCAATACAGTTTTGTAAATACCAGTCATCAAATCAAACAAGATGTTAACAGATGGTCTACCTTTAATACTCTAGCATTTCAACACTGTCAAAATGCACATCCTCCCTAAGCTGCTCTATCTATTCCAGAGAATTCCTACTGTATATTCATTCTTTAAGAAATCAGACTCAATTATAACAACATTCATTTGTAATTTAAAATGGCAACGGATTCAAAAGTCGACACTACAAAGATCTAAAGAAGAAGGTGGCATGGCACTACCTAACTTTCTATTTTTCTACTGGGCAGCAAATATACACAAAAAAACCTTGGAAATCAGCAGATACTTATACATTCACACCACCCTGGCTTGCAATGGAAAACAAATCCAGTTCTAAATCTTCCTTGTATTCTCTGCTTTGTACTCCACTCAGTACTAACTATCATCAGTACATCAGTATTTCAGTGATCCACCAATTACTTAAAATATGGAACTAATGCGGGACACATTTCAAGATAGAGGAGCTCAGCCTTTTTAGACATTCACAGTTGTAACACATGGAAACTGCTAGAGATTAAGATCTTAAGGTAGACAATGTATTAGCATCTTATGAACAATTATGCTCCAAATTCAACCTCTCAGCTACACAATTTTTCATATTTGCAAATAAGAAATTTAGTTAAAAGAAATCTTCCCAACTTTCCACATTTCACTCCCATATCAGTCCCAGAGGCCATAATGACTAGGCTTGATGAAGACTCAAAAAGTATCTAAACAAGATATAAAAACATTTTTGAAATTTGAGAAAGGGATCTCTCAATCAGCATCTCAGAAAAGGAGTGTAACTCAGTCATACATACAATATACTCCAGCTCTATCTGTGCTAAGCATTTCATAATTCAACTAAAGTTCATTCATTGATCACATTTATCTCATTATAAATTGTCCAAAATATACCCAGGGCAAGACCAAACCTGTGAGCACTGCCATCTAGCTACAGCATCACAGGGTAATATGTGCTGGGAATGCACTAAATTAACTATCATTTTTAATCAAAATCTATACATACTTCTCAAACAGCCTTAGTGTTACAATCCCACCAAATTCATTAATGCAAATATTTGGTGTACTCCCTGATGTCATTAAAGTACATAGGGAGAAATCGATTGTAATAGCCTACACCACACTACCAGAATGCAGACTTATCTTGCTTAACAGGAAGAATCCCAGCCCACCTTCAATAATTCAATGGGAAAGCAATGTCCCATAATAGATAGATAGATAGATAGATAGATAGATAGATAGATAGATAGATAGATAGATAGATAGATAGATAGATAGATAGATAGATAGATAGATAGATAGATAGATAGATAGATAGATAGATAGATAGATAGATAGATAGATAGATAGATAGATAGATAGATAGATAGATACTTTATTAATCCCAAGGGGAAATTCACACACTCCAGCAGCAGCATACTGATAAAGACAATATTAAATTAAAGAGTGATAACAATGCAGGCATACAGACAGACAATAACTTTGTATAATTTTAACGTTTAAAATAATATCTCAATAATATAATAATATCTAATATCTCAAATTAGAAAAAAATCTAATTTTCTCTTAGAGAATATGTCCAAAACATTTTAAAAAAAAATAACTGTTTGATCATCTCTTTTAAAAAAAAACACAGAGGGGTTTTTGTTTCTTTTTCTCTATTTTGCCTGAGTCTTTCTTCTTTTTCTTTTTTTTTTGCATGGGGATTGAATCTTTTTGTTTTGTTTTCTGTCTTTTCTCCCGCTTTTATTGTAATCAATTTGAGATAAATTGTTGTATCTGGTACGTTATTATTACATGTTTGATCTGTTGAATGCCACTGTCATGTTTTGTTTTTGAAAATAGAATAAAAAGAATAGATTTCATATTTTTTAAATATGAGTGTTGTATCATATTTTAGTTACATGATAGGTTTTCTTGTCTCACTGGTTACAAGTTTTGGCATGGTTTCTCGATTTACACCTTGTGACTGGCAGCCATGAACATTACCCGGCCAGGGCAGCAGTTTGATGGTAGGACCAGGGAAGAGAGCATCCACAAGACACTACTTTCCTCAAAACGCTAGAGGGGAGCCCTCCTGGGTGGCTGTGGCACCACGAATTCCCGTAGGGCATGGTGGGAGTTGGAGTTTGGCACAGACCTGTTGGGTTCCATGGGGGCCGCCAGGGGGAGCTGTAGAACCCTGCTTTGGGTTTCCATCACACGTGGGAGCAGTTCCAGTTAATCTTGTGTGAGAGGTTCAGCCCGGAAACAACCAGACAGTCACCGGCAGTTCTTAAAATACACATTATTCATGTGTCCCCAAGACACAAGTCCCGCACACACGCAGTGCTTCCAGCACCAAACACCCTTACATGGGCCTTTTAACGTCCGTAGGCCACCTTTATTCGTCTCGCTGGAGCTTCGTCCTCCTCCAGCTCCCGACTCTCACTCCCCGATTGTAGGAAGGCAGCCCCCTTTATAGTCACCCGGAAGTGCTCCAGGTGCTCGCTGACGTTCTTTCGGCGGCATTTCCTGGTGTGGCGGAAGTGCCACATGAGCACCCGGAAGTACTCCAGGCGTCCCTGGAAGGTCCTTCCTCCACCTTCCCTGGTGTGGCAGAAGTGTAGATCTCCCGGGCTCCACGATGCTCGAGGAGCTCCCTGGCAGCGGCTACAGGACCCAATGGGTTTGAGCCTCCTTGCTCCGTCCCCATGGTCCCCTCATTATCCAGGGTGGTTGCCTCCTCGCGGCCCGGGGGACATTCAAACTGTCTCCCGGTGCTTCCAGGTGTCCCAGCCTCCTGCCACACCTGATTAAAAGGAGCCACCTCACTCCATTCGAGGAGCCAGAGTCAGGAGGAAGGGAGATGAAGCTTGTTGGAGGAGGAGTGGAGGTGAAGAAGAGAAGGATGGTGCTGTGTGCTGTAGACTGTGTTGCTGGGTGCTTTGTACTGTGCTGTAGTGGGCTCTGTGGCTGTTGTGTCTGGGGTTTATGGAGCTGTACGCACCCTGGTATCCATAACCTATTTTGTGGATCCTTTTCTAATTCATTCTTGTGGCTTTCCATTTCTCTGTTTCAGTGACAGAACACCAACCTTATCTGTTTCAGGTCACAAATGGTGAATTAAACTGAAGAAATACATATTATCAGATAGCATATGACCGCATGAGACATGCCAACAAATACTAAGAAAAGAATTTTCCAGGATTTGCATGGATCAGTAATTAAAACTTCAAAAAAATCCAGTAAAGGGCACAGTAACTAGTACTTCTGCTTTACAGCTCCAAGCACCTGGGTTTGATTCTAAACCCAAGAATGTCTATGTGGAATTTACAAGTTCAAAGATGTGCATGTTAGGTTTATTCATGACTCTAAATTGCCCCTATCAGAGTGAGTATAGGTGTGTGTATGACATGACCCCTCTAGGTTTGGCTCTTGCTTTTCTCTCATATCAGCTGCAATAATTTTTGGCTCCCTATGAAGCACCAAGTAGGCATGCAGTAAAGGTGAATGGGAAGAAATGGAAGGGCCTGAGGGAAACAATCTCTTCTAAATAAGGAAATTAAATAGGAGTCTGTCACTGATTTATGCCCTGCACACAATCAGTTCAATAACAACAATACATGTGTTTCTTCCTGCTAACACGTAACCACATATCTTCTAAGAGCCAAGGTTCAGAATACTCACTAAGAATGCGGGCAAAGCCAAAGTCACAAAGCTTGATGACTCCATTCTTGGTGATGAGAATATTCTCAGGTTTAACATCTCTATGGATACACTGGAAGGGTAAGAAAAAGAGAGACACAAAAGCAGAATTAGTAGAAATGTAACCTAATAGGTCTTGACACAGTTCCAATGACAATTATAACCGGTTTAATGAGGTTAACCAGAAAGTCCACTACAGTCAGTTTGGCAGCATAGCCCGCCTTATGACTGAAACTTTTGAATCAATAGCTCAGATCACTTAGGGCACCTGCTGTCATACTAAAGAAGGATTAAACAGTCTACAAATAATAAACAAATTGTGAAAATTTCCAAATCCATATATAGTCATTCTTGAATGATACTAAGAATCTTAAATAGCATAAAACTAACAAGAATTCATTAGGTTCATGTATTAATACTTTGCAGAATTAGCAAAATTGAAGAAACAGGGAAAAAAGCTCCATATTTAGGTTAATGGATAGAGGGAGTTTTTAAAGTTTGTTCATCAGTGTATCCGACTCTGCTGTTATGTTTTATTCATACAACACAAATAGGTTACTTTTCATCTAACTTTTCACTAGAAAAGATGAAAATATAGACTACTAAGTTTGAGATGACTGGTCATTCAGGTTCATTCCCCCCTTCACCATGGTTAAATTCTTTTGTGTGCTCCTTTTAATTTTTGTACACTGTCCTCCAAATTGTTTTGAGACAAAGACATATTTTTCCTTGATTTACCCCTGAGCTCCACAGTTTAAAATTATAAATAATACAATTCAGATGACATTAAAATGCACACTTTTTAAAGGGTAGAAGCAAGCCAAGGTGTCTGCACTAATGAAACAATGAAACACACCTGAGAAATTGCATACGCCAGTGATGCCAATTGTCCCAAACATTATGATGTCCTGAATATATGAAGTGCAATTTCTACATGATGTGACCAAAATGTACGCAAATACCCTTAAATGAAAGTCTCCAATGTGCACTTTAATCATGTCTCAATTGTTTGAATTATAATTTTAAACTGTGGAGCAGAGGTGTAAATCATGGAAAAATGTATCTTTATCCCAAACATAAAGGAGGGCACTGCATGTTTTGGCTCTTTTATCTTTACGTTTGTTGGATTTCCTGCTAGTTCAGATTCTCATAATGACTGAATAATGTATAACTCTGTCGAGATAAGATGATAACTATTTTAACAATTGTCTTTAGCACAAGATAAAATAATATGAAACATATTCCAGAATCTCCAAAAAGACACAAGGAAAATTAAATAAATGAAAAGTAAATCCATATAATATTAAAGGAAAAAACAAAATCATAACATGCAGTTTTTAGTTCCCTGAATATTTTTCATATTTTGTCATTTAGTTTTAGTTTGAGTCACTTCTAATGGTCAGCCATTGCCCCATTAATGTAATTATAATTACCGGTATATGTGAGTTTTATACAATGTCTTACTTGATTTTCATTTAATATTAATATTTCTGTTTACTGTACATTTCATGTATAACCCGGTGCTGTTGAAACAACTTAAATGTCCAGTTTTGGCTAATTTACAACTTACACAGTTTGGCTTATATTAAATGTGATTTGCGAAATCCTGGCTTTTTTAGCAGTATGTCTTCAAAGACACAGCATATGTTTTGTGATTCTTTTTGTAAATATATCTGATGTTTTAAAAACAATTTTTCAGCATTCCATGCCTTGCTGCTACTTTGTTATCATTTCATCTGACAACCTGTTGTGACTTGATCTGCCCATTTGCAAACTGACAGTTAATTTCTATTTGTGCATTTCCATGTAAACCAGCAGTTTTTATGGAGTTACATTCTTTTTTTAAATAGAAACAAGCATGTTTAGAATTTTATCTCCCTTTTTAAAGGTGCCTACCCCAAAACAGTAAGCTACAAAAGGCAGCACTTAAGATGCCATGCAGCAAAAAAAATTACTATCAACAACTTTCTTTATTAGTTCATTACTAATGTTTGGTTGTATAGATGACTCATTTTGTAATACTCTAGGATGCCCTAAACTAACATTTTTCTGAGTTCTGCACAAGTGAGGAAGTGGATAACCTCTCAGAGGTAACAGGGACAACTAGGAGGTAATGAAGGATTTGGAAATTGTAGAGGGAGAAGTACTGCTCAGATTAAACTTGCCTGAAATTAAACAAATCTCCAGGATCAGATCATTTTTACCTTCAAGTTATATTATATTACAACTAAACATGAGACAAACATTCATCTTGTTGCGCTATATTATAATGTAATACTGGTTCATATGACCATAGCAGAGGCAGTGTAATGCTCTGAGAAATGCTCCGCTGGGAAACCTTGAGTTGTTGCATTCATGTGGATGTTACTTTGACACATACCACCTACCTAAAAATTGTTGCAGAACAAGTACACCCCTTCATGAAATGGATTACCACAGTGGATTGAGACTGTGATTTTAGAATGAGTTCATCAAGAACACGGGGACACAGTTGGAAACTTGTTAAAGGTAAATTTCAAACAAACATTAGGAAGATTTTTGTTACACAGAGAATAACAGACAATTTTAAAACAAGATTTTTTTGGAAGAATTTAATGGATGGGACTGGTGAGCTTTGTTGGACCGACTGGACTTTTCATGTCTAGATTGTTCTGATGTTCTAATGTTCATGAGAATGGTGTTCCCTGATGGCAGTGGCCTCTTTCAAAAGGATAATGCTCCCTGCCACATTGCAAAAATTCTTCTGGAGTGGTCTGAGGAACATGATCAAGAGTTCAAGGTGTTGACCTGGCCTCCAAATTCCTCATCTCTCAAAACATTTGAACATCTGTGGGAAGTGTTAGAAAAACAAGTCCAATCCATGAAAGCCCCAGCTCACAACTTGTACAACCTAAAGAATCCACTGTTAACACTTTGGTGCCAGATACTACAGGACACCTTTAAAGGTCTTGGGAAGTCAATGCCATCAGTCAGAGCCATTTTGGTGCCATGAGACCTACACAACATTAGGCATATAGTTTTATAAATATACAGTGGTGTGAAAAACTATTTGCCCCCTTCCTGATTTCTTATTCTTTTGCATGTTTGTCACACAAAATGTTTCTGATCATCAAACACATTTAACCATTAGTCAAATATAACACAAGTAAACACAAAATGCAGCTTTTAAATGATGGTTTTTATTATTTAGGGAGAAAAAAAATCCAAACCTACATGGCCCTGTGTGAAAAAGTAATTGCCCCCTTGTTAAAAAATAACCTAACTGTGGTGTATCACACCTGAGTTCAATTTCCGTAGCCACCCCCAGGCCTGATTACTGCCACACCTGTTTCAATCAAGAAATCACTTAAATAGGAGCTGCCTGACACAGAGAAGTAGACCAAAAGCACCTCAAAAGCTAGACATCATGCCAAGATCCAAAGAAATTCAGGAACAAATGAGAACAGAAGTAATTCAGATCTATCAGTCTAGTAAAGGTTATAAAGCCATTTCTAAAGCTTTGGGACTCCAGCGAACCACAGTGAGAGCCATTATCCACAAATGGCAAAAACATGGAACAGTGGTGAACCTTCCCAGGAGTGGCCGGCCGACCAAAATTACCCCAAGAGCGCAGAGACGACTCATCCGAAAGGTCACAAAAGACCCCAGGACAACGTCTAAAGAACTGCAGGCCTCACTTGCCTCAATTAAGGTCAGTGTTCACGACTCCACCATAAGAAAGAGACTGGGCAAAAACGGCCTGCATGGCAGATTTCCAAGACGCAAACCACTGTTAAGCAAAAAGAACATTAGGGCTCGTCTCAATTTTGCTAAGAAACATCTCAGTGATTGCCAAGACTTTTGGGAAAATACCTTGTGGACTGATGAGACAAAAGTTGAACTTTTTGGAAGGCAAATGTCCCGTTACATCTGGCGTAAAAGGAACACAGCATTTCAGAAAAAGAACATCATACCAACAGTAAAATATGGTGGTGGTAGTGTGATGGTCTGGAGTTGTTTTGCTGCTTCAGGACTTGGAAGGTTTGCTGTGATAGATGGAACCATGAATTCTACTGTCTACCAAAAAATCCTGAAGGAGAACGTCCGGCCATCTGTTCGTCAACTCAAGCTGAAGCGATCTTGGGTGCTGCAACAGGACAATGACCCAAAACACACCAGCAAATCCACCTCTGAATGGCTGAAGAAAAACAAAATGAAGACTTTGGAGTGGCCTAGTCAAAGTCCTGACCTGAATCCAATTGAGATGCTATGGCATGACCTTAAAAAGGCGGTTCATGCTAGAAAACCCTCAAATAAAGCTGAATTACAACAATTTTGCAAAGATGAGTGGGCCAAAATTCCTCCAGAGCGCTGTCAAAGACTCATTGCAAGTTATTGCAAACGCTTGATTGCAGTTATTGCTGCTAAGGGTGGCCCAACCAGTTATTAGGTTCAGGGGGCAATTACTTTTTCACACAGGGCCATGTAGGTTTGGATTTTCTTTTCTCCCTAAATAATAAAAACCACCATTTACAAACTGCATTTTGTGTTTACTTGTGTTATATTTGACTAATGGTTAAATGTGTTTGATGATCAGAAACATTTTGTGTGACAAACATGCAAAAGAATAAGAAATAGTTTTTCACACCACTGTATATACACACACACACACAGTATATATACTATATATATATATATATATATATATATATATATATATATATACTGTCATGCACGTGCACCTACGGACCACCTTGTGAGCTCTGTTGAGGTAAGCACTACCACTCAAGGACAAGAGGGGGAGCTGTCGCTAATCATCTTCTTCAGTTTGGAGAAAAAGACAGGTGATGAGATCTATAGTTTCGCCTACTGTGTCTTGAGTTGGCCATACCCCTTTGGTCCTATATGCCATAAAAGCGGGTGTCAGGAGAAGCTGGACGTTCTTTCAGACCAGAGCTCCTACTGAAGTGGAGCCATGAATTAAAAATAATGGCAAATATTTCTGTTTTGTTGTGCCTGCGTCACAAATTTTCTGTTTTATTTTATAAATATATTAAAAGAGGTGACCAAGCTGGTGCCCCAACGATCTCTTTTTGTCACCCTGTCTGTTCCATAGTCACAATATAAAATATCGACATATAAAACATTAAGTAGTGTATGACTAGCAGAAATAATCCCACACATCCAAGCTATAGTTGCATAAAGCGAACAATCATGTGTTTTCTAAATAAATATTTAATAAATAGTAACCAAGGACCCTTTTGTCATTGTTGACTGTCCTATCCATCACCTCCATTACCTCCTTATCAACATCTTTGCTTTCATAAGTTGAGAATTTTACCTTTATGTGTATGATTGGATTCTACAATTGTCACAACACCTTGCTGGATTGGAACCATGAATGTTACTTCTTTGTATTTCCTTGTTTAGTGTGATTTTACCAATAGATGTTTATAGTCTCACATTCATAAATATGATAGCTTGTTAAATAATTCAATCCATGTACTGCAAGAAGCATCTACAGCAAGGGGACCGAGGTGGGATTTTAGTTCACATTCACAGACATCACTGCAGGTCTCCGTATTATTACAGGAGACAGCACCAGTGGTAGTACAGTATTTGATAAAGATATGAAGATAATTCAGACCTGATTGATGCAGTGTTCATTCAAAGTTGCTGCAAATCACAACACTGTATTGGCAATAAAGACTATAAAGTATCTATCTATCTATCTATCTATCTAAAATTATAAGTGCGTCATCAAAAAATGGACATAAATGTTTAACATTAGGAAACAGTAAAAGCTGCTAATACCTTCCTCTGTCCTTCTCTTTCTATTATATTCTAAGCAGCTGAAAAAACACTTCATTCTGTTTCATTGTGGCTTATCTCTATCGCATTTTTTGTAACGCTATGTACACTACATGTACAATAGCATTGACTTTCTCAAAAATATAAACTTTTGCTTCGATAAAAAATGCAGTGTCCCCAGTTCAGTTGAGTGTTATTGTCATGTGTACACAGTGCGGTGAAATTCCTGTCTGCATGATTGACCAACATGGAGCAGGCTGAAAATTATGTAAATTATGCAAAATATACAATATAAGATAATAGGTAGTGGTGAATAAATTAGCAATTTTTCTTTTTACAAACAATTTTGCAAAATTGATTCTAAATTTCACTTAGAAAAGTGTCTTTTGGAGTTTTAAAAGTTTTCTGAGGGGTGAAAAGCAAGGAATATTGCTCATCAAGGGTATGACAACACCGTACAACCCTTTTGGACTCATATATTTTTCAAAAGAGGGTCCAGATGAAAATAAGCAAGCAAAAATGGTCTTTTGGAAATTCAACATGGCTAAACACAATTCATGATGAGACAAAGTGATGCAAAAATCAGTAATCCAGCAATACAATTAAATTATTATCCTGATTATCTTAGAAGAAAACGCAAAACCTGTGTTCTTAAATGAGATCCCACTTTGCCTGGTACAAACTTTGTGCATGCTGATAAAGCCATCCTCCTATTAGCCCCAGTACACTCTTGCTGCCCAACAGGAGTTGTAGTCCACACATTGGCACTGAGTTTACGGTTTCCCATTATTTGCAAATTCTCACCCCAATACGCCACATAACCTATATTTGAAGTTGGACTAACAGCAACATTCATGAAAATTTTGTAAAAATCCATTCAGCCATTTTTCTCTTATCGGTGAACAAACAAGAAAACATTGCAATTTTGTTTACATATCTAGGTAAGAGTGGTGACATGTTTAATGTTGATTATCACATGCAAGTAGGAATTTCACTGTGATAAGAATAACCCTATGAACCTTGTAATGGACAGCCGGGTACCATGCCCGGCAGGGACGCCCCTACTGCATCTGTTACGGGGGAGCTACCATGGACAGCTCAATACATCCCCCGGGATGCTTGGTGGAAGCCTCCCTGGCAGACGATGATTCCCCAACTTGGCGCATGGCTCCATGGGAGATGGAGTCCTCCACAGCCTGGTTGGGGGCTAGGATGGCTGCCAGGGGGAGCTGCATGGAGCCTGCAGCCCGGCTGGTCAAATCTTCAGCCCCACCCGGAAATGCAATTAGGGCCAGGTGATCAAGCACCTGGAATGCTTCTGGGTGGGGTATAAAAAAGGCCAGCCACCACCACTCGAGAGCCAGAATCGGGAGGAAGAGGACGAGGTTGCCTGGGAGGAGTGGTGGTGCCAAAGTGGAAGGAAAGTGTTGTTTGGTGTGCTATATTTAAGTGCTTTTGGGACTGTGTTGGGCCTGTGGGACACGGGGAAGGCGTGCCCCACGGCTGAAGAAAAATAAAAGTGTGTTTTATTTAAGCACATGCCTCTGCCTTAGTCTGTGCCGGGTCAGACGCTATATAGTGCCTTTCACAGCCTATACAGTATATTGCTTTTCTTTGCCTTCTAGCACTATTCTATAGTGAACACTATCGAGTGGCTCTTTATAAGTAACAGATACACAGAATCACTCCTAACATATTTTTTCTAGTTGGACGACGGGCAGTATGATCACTCAGTAGATCAGAGGAGGGAAAAATATTTTACAAGGCCCAACATTCTGTATTTCAATAACCAAGTTCAATAAGTGACAGAGAGAATGAATCAATGAATAAACACATTTATCTATGAATACATGTATCTGCTTACTAATCTTGTGACTTGTATTTACACCCTTACTATGGATTTTCCCCATACACACTTGTGAATGATAAGAGGGTCCAATGCTCATGTCTTTTAGTTATCCCATAACCCTACATTCCACAATAGTTTGTTTCTGGGCGCTCATACCACAAAGCGTCTGGTAGAGCTGTAGGTATTAAAGGACTAGAACATTATTGGCTGATGTAGCAAATCACTAATATGACTGACCTTTCCATCAGCAAATGGGCATACACTTGGCACCTTGGGAGCACCAGAAGAAGCAGCCCAACTAGCAACTGATAAGGTGTAAGTGTTAAACCAAGCAAAGCTGTGTGTGCTCTTCTGCATATTGCCTTGAATTGTCCTCAACACACACATATGCACTCACTCTCTCTCCCACTCTCTTTTTCAAACAGCCGTCAAGTACACCTTTTGTTGTATAACTGAATCTCCAGAGTGGATTACTTACATTGTGTTTATGGCAAAAGTTGACAGCCTGCAAAGTCTGCCACACAATGCTCTTAAGAAGACCTTCTGGAACCCTAAAACAGGAAGAAACATATCAAAAGTTATCACTCAGTTTTGAATAAGTAAATGCCAAGTCTGTTTAGTGTATAGGTATCTCAATGAACCATCATTATTCAGAAAAGAGGCTTTTGTCCTGGTGACAAAGCAGCTCTTATTATCGTCACCTGCATGAACAGCATACAAAGGTGTCACCACTCTCCTTGACCTCCCACTGAACTGCTGCCAACGTCACTCCCTTGTAACTGAGCAGGGAAGATGATCAGCGGATGGTGGCTAACTATCACTTTCGCCAAAGGGTCATTAATGGGTGGCAGTTTTCTCCACATGCCTGTGGACTAGCAGAGTTGGGATGTATTGATGGCTGAACAATGAACAGTTTTTAAACTATTGAGCTGCCATGTTGATTACATTAAACAGATGCAAGCATGGAGTCCCCTGCTAATTACAATTCATATTAATGAATTAAACATAAAGTAGCAAGGTGAGGGTGGCACGGTGAAAAGGTGATTAGCCTTGCTGCCACAATGCTCCAGAGTAATCCATCCATCCATTTTCTAAACCTGCTCTTATACACAGCAGGGTCACAGAGAAACCCTATCCAAGTAAGCTCAGAGTGAAAGGCAGGAAGAATCTATGAACAAGTTGCCAACCCATCGCTGGATAAACACACACACATATACAGTACATACGCATATCCCAGGTACAAAGGTACAATCTAGCATTCGCAGAGACTTCATTTGTGAAGGTCTTCTTCTACATCTTAAAAATAGACGTTAGGTGACCAGGCATCTCTAGTTTGGTCCTGTATGAGTAACTAATGTTGTGTGAGTGGCATCCCATTCAGGTTTTCTCCCAGTCTGGCACCCTGTACTTTCCAGAAAGGGTCCAGCCTTTGTTAACTTAATGCTGTATTAAGTAGGTAAAGGAATGAATAGATTCATATAATGGCATGGTGGCAAATCAGTTGAAGCTGATGCCACACAGCTACATGGTTCAAATCCCAGCCCAGTGATTTCCTGTGATGGGTTTGCATGTTTTTGTTCAGTTTTCTTCCAAATCCCAAGGATTGGATCATTTGTTTGACAATGGTGTATTGTCCCGATATGAATGAACGTTATTTGTTCCTGCAATGGACCAGTGCTCTGTCCAGAGCTGCTTCCTACTGAGATGAGGTCTAACTGCAGGTGAAGCAAGTTCAGAAAATGAATAGATTAATTGATTTTTTTATTTGGACTTCAGCTTGGTAGAGTAGCTGATTGACTTTTTAACAAAGGAGATTCAAAGAGTGATAGTAAATGGTTGTCCATCTGATATGGTGCCCTCATCAACAGGTCACATTCAGGATGTGTTCGTTCATCTCTTTGGTACATTCCCTACACTAATTGTTGCCATAGCGAATTTGCTAACAGGCTTATTTCAAAATGCTGATAACTCAGTGATTATAAGCCATCTTAATGAGAGTGAAACCAGTCCTGTTCAAGTAGAAGATGATTTTGTTTTAACTGGCATGGTGATTCTTTTCTACAACTAAGTTACAAAAACTAAAGAACTAATCATCACAGTGCAGTGGAGACTGTTGGCTGTTATAAATATCTGGGGACAAGCATAGGCTCAAAATTCACTCAAAATTAAGTTTTAATGAAAATACAGAAGCCATCTGCAAAAGGGGACAGCAGCACCTCTATTGTCTATGGAAGCTGAGCTTTTTTAATGCATGTCCTACCATTATATTAATCAATAAATCTTGTATTGCATTTGTCTTTACTTATATTCTGCTGGCTTGGTTTGGATATCTTAATATCAGCGACACAAAGAGAATAAATCAAATTATAAACTGGAGCAGTAAAATAACAAGGTCTCAACAGTTCATTCTCACAGACCAAGTATTACGGAAAGCAGAGTACCCACTGCACCTCAATATCAGTTGTTGCCATTAAGTTACAGGTTCAATGTTCCAAGGATAACAAGCGATTGGTCCAAATACTCTTGCATTCCAACTGCTAAAAATCTTCTAAATAAATTCAACTTTAATAAACTTCCTCAGGCTTAAATCGTGGGCTGAACAGCTATCATCTGCATCAATCATTAGTCAAGTCTTAATGTTGGTGTTAATGTTTTATATGCAATATACAGAATAAATATTATATTTACTGCTATATGTATTTATTTACAAGTTTGATGGTCTCTCTCTAAAACCTGCTGACAAAGCAAATTTCCCAGATGAGACAATAAAATTGAATTGAATACTCAGACATCTGTACTTGATATGAATGGTCATTAGTCATATAAGCACTTGACATAATGGTCATATGTAGTCATCACATAGTATTGGTTCTGAAATCAGGTTTACATTTCCATATTGCTATAATGGTTTAAATGGATGAAATTACAATGGGGAAAGACTTTTCCCTTATTTTGTTGACTGTCTAGGCATCTAAAATGACAATATGACCGGCGCCAATGTATGCCTGCAACCCCCCCCCCCCCCCCCCTTTCAAAACAATGTGTTAACTGTCACTTTAACATTGAAGGCTCCTTTGTGCTGCTGTCAGACTTCAGATCTGCTGAGCTTCTCTGGTTGCCACAGAGACCACGGCAAAAGTTTATCCAAGCAACACAGGCTTTGTTTGACAGAGGTGCACCGGGCAGCTCGAGTTACAGCAGCCCTGCATGCTGGGCCAGTAAGGGCCTTGCAACTATGCAGGTTGTTAAGGAAATAGGGATGTTTGTATGGCACGGGAGTTGCTCTTCATTCTAGCTGACCTTCTACACAGCTTAGAGCTGCTAAATTATATATACAGCCACTCTGTTCAGACAAACCTCCTCCTCCTTCAGAGGGCCTCCTGAAGAATTTACATGTACAGCCCAGGCCTTTCTCAAAATGCTGGATAACTTCCAAAGTATTTCCTAGCCATTGCCTGGTAGCCAGGTCCCATCTATACAAACACTTGATTTCTTTTTAATTTTGAGCCAGATAAGGAGAGAAACTCAACTCAAGAAATTTAACTCTTATTGCCTCATGGAAGCTTCTCTGCTTTGGGGAAGAGGCTCATCATCTTGCTCTCCTTATGGAGTGCATATACTCCTTACTTCATGTCTCTAAATGGACCTCCTGAGTATAGATTCAACATAGTGATGCAGCACTTTCCATTCCCCATCATCTAAGTTGGGGGTTTCACAAAAATGCCAGCTCCTGTGATAATTTAACTGTTTACAATTTCTCCTATAACCCTTAGCAAGTTGGACTCAAGATGGTTCCATGCCAATCACTGAAATGCCTGCTCCCATGCTAAATTAACCCAATACAATTTCTCTATTAATCCTTAGTAACCTGGACATAAGGTTGCCCCATGACAGTTCCTACGCCTGCTTTCTTTCCTGAAGGGCCGCTGCATCCTGATTCATCAAATCTGTTGCTTACTGCAAGTGTTTTCCAGTATATGAGCTTACATCATGCTTATCTCAGCCATCTCAATAACAACCAACCCAGGTCTCTGCTCTTGAAACTGCAAGTGGGACTTGCACTTCAATCAACAATGAGTGTGTTGCGCCATGTCATTCCATGCTGTCTTGAGCATATGATATTGGCACTTGTGTATATCCACTTCCAACACAGACCTAATTATTTAGCCTAATTTTATTCATCCAACCATTCATTTTTAGACTGAGATACAAGGGAAAGAAAATGATGCAAATTAGGAGCCAGCCCTGGGGAGATGGCCAGTCCACTACAAGGAACACACACCCTGAATTGTCAGTTACAATGGGTGTAAACTAGAAATCCATGATAGACACTGACAGAAACAAAGGGACAACATGTAAACTTTATAGAAGTGGCAATCAAACTGCGATCCAAGTACTGTAGAGAATTGACACTTGTAGTGGTTTTGTTGTGACGCTCTGAGTTTAATTTCAGTTTCAATCCATCCATTTTTTTTGTCTAAAAGATGGTCACTAGAGAACTGGAGTTTATCCCAGCATTATCTGGTTCAAAGCAGAAATGAACCATGGATGATGTACAAATCCACGTCAGGTCAGCATTCAATCGTCCAACCACAATCCCTTATATTAGGAAAGTCTCAAATTAACCCAATACACACATTATTAGGATTTAGGAGGAACCAAGAGGAACAGAGATAGACCCATGTGGACACTGGGAAAGCAGATAAACTCCATACAATATATATAGTTAACAGCAGCACCAACCACTGTGCCACAGTTTTACCTTCATTTTATACATTATCTAAATTTTGTCTTGTTTTTTACAAACCATAATCACTCACAAGGAGCACACTTAAAAACATATATAATCATGCTGGTTCAGTGTAAAGCAGATTACTTTTATATTGTGGGAGAATTTGTACACTGATTTTCTTTCTCTTTTTTGTATCATAATCAGTTTATTCAAAGACTACCGATTCTAAGCAAGTCTGACTTTGTAAAAGTCGACATATGGGGGAATCATATGCACAAGTGATGGATAGATACTAACCCACGGGGATGCCGGTCCAGCTCATGCAGGACCGTCTGCTCACAGTATTCAAAGACAAGGTGCAGCTTTCTCTTCCGGCGGAACACCTCCAGCAAGTTCACCAGGTTGACATGTTTCAATTGCTGCCAAAAGAAGACATAAATAAACAGAGGATCAAGGATTCTGTTTAGCATATTTACCCAAGAAAACATTAAATTTGCCTTCTCAGTTGCATCCAATAAAAGACAGAGATACAATTAAAAACAATGAAAAACAGATGAGACAGGTTAAAACTTACCACATAAATTCTAAAATCTTTACATCATTTGAAAAGAGATTCTTAACTTACTACTAGCAGTTTAATAATACAGTTTTACCTAAAATGGTTACATGATGCATATGAAAAACTCTACATTTTTGTAAATGTTTTATTTTCTCCAATACAAGGGGGCTTCGCCCCCTGCTCGCTTCGCTCGCCTACCCCCGGCATTTTGAACCCGTGCCCACTGGGCAGCCGTAGTTTCAGACGCACGTTGTAGGAGCTTGCGTTGTTTTGAATCCGTGCTTGCCCTGCTTCTGCGGTTTGAGACGCGCGTTGTAGGCGTATATCCGTCAGTCGAGCTCGTTCGGTTTGAACCCGTGCCTGCTTTGCCTCCGCAGTTTCAGACGGTGGGTCGCGTTTGGCGTTTTGTACGATCCCAAGCAGCACATTATTCATAACTTCACTCCGCAGTAGTGCCACGCACAATATGGCGGTGAGGCCTGCGCCTTCACTACGCATTAGTGCCACTCACAATATGGCGGGAACGCCTGCGCCTTCCGTATTATGTCGGGTTTTACCATGCTGTGTAGGCGCCTTTGCCTTTCGTACTTTCCCGCGCCTCCCGACGCACGATGTAGGCGCCTGCACCTTCCGGGTCTGCCTCCGCTGTGAGGTGTGGACGTTTAACTGTCGTTTTTTCTGCCTTTATATTCTGTATCTCGCTGTGCATGTGTTTCGTGCCTAGGTTTTTTTGAAGCTGTTGCATTCCAGTTTTCATCATCTGTAACCTGCTCTCCATGTGTTTGGCCCCGTTCTTTAACCTCTTTATGACGTTTTACTTTGTTTCCTACTCTGTCTTTTATTTCTGACCTCGCTTTATCCTGCTTGCGGCATGTCAGACGGTTCGTAGTCTCTCCCGTTTCACTCTGGGGAGGGGGGCTTGGTGTGGCGCCTGCGCACTATGTCTCCTGCGTCCACGAGCAGGTCCCTGCGTCCATATCCAGTTTACCATTCTCGGTTAGTAATATGGATTTCTTATTAAGAAGACATACTGCACGAGAAGAATGACTCTTTAAATGACCGATTTACTGAAGTTAAGTTCTGTGTGTAATAGGTGTCTGTCAACAACTGAGATGATATCCACTTTCTTTACCATTGCCTTCTCACACACTCAAGTCAGCCCAATGACTCAGGTGCATGTTTGGTATTCTGCTGGAGCATATTTTAAAATTTCATTTGCCAGACCACAAACCAGGCAATGAAGCTGAAAGTGATGACAGACTGCATCCCAGTGCAATAAAAGGACACTTTTCTCCACTTTAGAGTATACTGCATTCATGTTTCAGTTAAGATTATTACCTAGGATAATTCCTAATAACTTTTATTTAGGCAGTTGGTGGTTTAGTATTTTGATCATCTGGCAACTTGTGGATGCCAGTGTAAACAGTCATGGTGTTGCATTCCAGCATATTTGAAATCGGAGGCCTGAAGGGCACTCACAAGTCACCTGTTTTACCCACATTCTTAATATTCACACATGTCTTTATCATTCCCTTTTTCTGGCTCATTACTCATCAGCATTCTCTGCTTCTTTTGGCCAGGAAAGCGTTATTTACAGGCAGGAATAAAAAAAGAAACATCAGCCACATTCTCACTGTTCTTTAGCTAGACAAATACAAGCCATGGACATGCACTCCTGATACAAGTAACTACAGCTCAGTGATTAAAGACTTTCATCAGTATATCACAAAGCTGCCAGTTCAATACACTGACCCGACTATTATAAAATTGTATAAAAATAATCACTTTGCAGATTGGTGGGCAACATGGTAGAAAGCTTATTAGCTGTGCTCTCATAGCTACAAATAACTTGTTTTTTTGCAGCCTAGATACCAACTGTAGAGTTTCCATTCCCTTTCCTTGTAGAGTATGTATGTTTTTTTTCTAAAGCATTTTAATAACATGCATGCTAGGTTAGTTATACAATAAATTATTCTGATGTTTTAAAAGTGTTTGGGTGTGTAAATGGTGATTAGCATTAGCATCCTTTCTAGGGTTGGTTTCTGCTTTGTATCTAATGCTATGGGACAGTGTTAGCAGCAATGAAGTTTAACCAATACTCATTATGTCACTGTGGTCTTTGTATTTAATAAACGTTGCTTATGAAATATTTTTTGTATACAATACATATATGTTTTTCTAATATTTTTATTACATCACATTACTCGCCTTTTCTGCTTACATGTTATATTTTATATTATACATTCTTGCTTTTTGCTTTCAGTATTATGCCGCATCGATCTGTGAGAAAGCTATATCTTGGACTCTGCTAGGAGAAACACCAAGAGAGGGGGTGAAACTTCTAGGCAAGTACCAATATAATATTATCTTAAAAATTATAAAAGGCACTACAAAACTCCACAACCATTGAACAGGATGGAGCACTATTGCTGCTGAAACTGCCTGACCATGGGAGTTTTGAATTGCGGTCCTTCTTAACACTGCACTGATCAAAGGTAAATCTGGTCCATTCAGGGAGCTAATTGTTCCCGGCTGGATACTGAAAGGCATTGGCACTCCACAACTCTGAATTCATTAAAAGGGTCAGAAAAATGGATGGATAGAGATTGCTATTTAAGTTGTCCACCTGTTGTTCCACTCCCATTCTCACATTCATAGACACCCTCATTCATTCTTTTGGCAAGTAATGCTAGACTCCACCATTTTGTTGGATCTGGTATTGCTTGTCCTCTGGAAGACTATTTAATAACATTTTATTGTTTAATGTTCTTTTCAATCTCATCTCTGTCTACCTCCAGCACAAGATCGGTAGCATGTACAGCCAAGCCCATGTGCCTTTCGTAATGTAGATTAATATTTAATATTTTGACAACTCTTTGTAAATTGTCATTTAAGATATTTAAACGAAAGAAGCAGCTTTCTAAAAGTAAGCTATTGTAATCCCCACTCCCAAAGGAATGTGATTTTTGATAAGAATTTCTTGTTCTAGCCATCTGTAATGAGGAGGGGCCAGAATTGACTACAGTGAGCCAGTTTACAACTTAATTACCTATATATCCTTTCTTTCTTGTAAGTCTGAAACTACATTAGTGTATCTTATGAGACTGGTGAAAATGCTGAGCAATAGGGACCTGAAATGTTTCATTGGTATGTCAGGGGCTATAGAGAAGACAATAAATGGAGGCTGGAAGTCCTCTCTATCCCATTTTCCACCCTGAGGAGACCATCTTCAATCACTCCATCTGAGGACCATGCCAGACCACGTTGAACCAGAGGCCAAACAACATACCAAGAAAGAAAGTCACCTGGTTGCTTAAGCAAGATAAACTGATTATTACGGAGGTCATATTACTATTATTTTGCCCACACTCATATTTTGCTCTGCTTGTTATTTTTAGTGTGCATTACCTACAATACATGAATAAATACCTAGCTTTTTCTTCTGCATGTTCTGTTACTCTAATTGCTTACGTAAATAGATATAAAAGAAAGGGATAGGTATTTAAATACAGTGACCGGGCATAGAAAAAACAAACATACAAAGGCTATGGATGGAATTTGGGGCATTCTGTTAAGAGTATAAAGGAGAATAGGGTCACCCTAGGACCCTACCATGACAAAAGAGCGACACAGTCATCATTTTTTAGCAATCCCCTCTTTACTTCAAAATTATCACTGTGAGCTACGGACTAATGTCTCCTACCCCATTCCATAACTGTTGTTAGCCAAACTCCTTGACCATACTTTCCATCACCGCTATTTCTCTGTCGTCACTTGAGGCTTAGTTGGTCTTAATATTTAAGTAGCCTCTGTGGTCTGAGTCACAGCTCCTTCATTTGAGTCATCTGGTTTAGCTTTCATAGTTCTCTCTAGTTTCTTGCTTGATTTTTTTTTGTTACCTTTTTCTATCATTTCTTGAATTTTTGCCAGGGTCTCTTCTGTGCATTCTTTTTTTCTTTATTTTTTTTTTAACTTGGGCTTAACTTGCACATACTTATTGTTTTTTTTTTTTTTTTTGTTTGTTTAGCATTTATGATTTGCCTCCACATTTTCCACTTGGCTTTTGTTGAACCAACTATTCATGGTACACTTGAGGCAAACCTCATCAATTCTTGAACATTCACTTTTCTGACAAAAAAACAAAAACAATGATGCCAATGTGTGCGATCTGAAATAATTCTTTCACAACCACTGCTGTACCCTTGTCCATCACCATGTACAATCCATGTCCAACCTTTTCTTCAGGACCATAGCAAAGCTAGCAGATTGTTGGCTTTATATAGGTGTTGCCCCATTCCTGACATACTTGCACATGGAAGCCCAGGTTCTTGATGCAGGTGCACACAGCTACGCCATATTCAGTGCCTCTCAAATCCATAGCCTTATCCACTGTACTTTTCAACTCCACACATGTGATCTGCTGGTAGTTGCCTACTTGCTTTAAGTCACACTTTCACTACAGAGGACAATGTCACTAACTGAGTGGTCACTTATCTGGTGGATCTATAAGTAATCAATGAGTATCTCCTGCAGTTGTGTTAATATATTTTACCTTTTTCCATAAATGGTAATACACTATTTGTGTGCACACTCATTTTTAGTGTGTGTATCTCACTACATACCCATGTCTTTCTTTTATTTGTCTTTGGTCCACTAGTAACTTACACTATTTGGACCGCTATTTGACAATTTGCACATTTTTTCCATTCCGTTCAGCCATTAATACACTGATCCCACACACTTGTCATACCTTGAGCATGCGGATCTCTCGCAGGGCAATCTTCTTGATAACAGGGTCATCTTCTGACTCCACAAACTTCTTGATAGCTACTATCTGCCCTGTGTCTCGGTTGCGGCACTTGAAGACAACACCATATGACCCCTCCCCAATTTTGCCAAGTTTCTCATATTTCTCCATGGCATTGGGGAAGGGGTGGAGGGGGCTACAAAAACAAATAAATAAATAATGAATGATAATGATGGTATAGTGGACCATTTGTTAGAACTGCTGCTTCATAAATCCAAAGATCAGAGCTCAGCTCCTAGCCAGGTCCCTACTGGGCACAAGGCACGAACCAGACCTGGATAGGGTGCCATTCTAAAGCATAGCAAACTGCAATCACACACATGAGGTTAGGTTAGAACTGTACAATACAAGAAGCAGTTGGTATATTTAATGAAAACAAAATCATACAACCATTAACAAAAATGTTTTTATTGGCTCAGTAAAGTGCCAGGATCATCTGGATATCGGGCAAGTTCATCATCTTTTTTAAGGTTAGAATAGTCGCATCTTTGAGATGTAAAAGGAAAACCAAGGGAAATAAAAAAACAAAAACAAAAACCACAGTGGCAAGCATACGCTAGTTGGGGACATTTTCAAGGCTTGCACAAGGTAAACATCACCACCCCATGTAGAGAGGGGATGCTCCTTTCTTCTCCACAGTTTAGACAGACGCTAGTCAAAAAGACCACTGACAGCCCAGGAAACACCACCCTTCTCTGGGAGTGCACTGGAAAACCGAGAAGACAACCAGAAGGGGGCATTCGTTTTGGAATTGCACTTGGTAGTCAGTTTATGGCCAAAAGAGTTCTTTTTAGAGAATTTTTGTGTATTTGGCAACTGCCAGTACTTTTCAGTGCCTTATTTTTGCATCTTTCTTTTTTTCTCCGTAATTAAATGAGGTTTTGCCAAGGTGGCATCTCAAATCTTGTTTCTGTTTAATGTCCCTTAATTTCACAACTGGAAGATTGTACAATTTCTGAACAGGCAGTGATCAGAGTAAGATTTGAACCCATGTCTCTAGAGCTTTGAAGCAGCTGTGGTAACAACTTTACAACCCAATACAATGCCAGGTGATATTAACTCCTTAGTTTTAATTCCTCCATAGTGAACAGTTTGTAATGAACAGTTTCTGGGTCTAATTATACAGAGCTCTTATAGATATTTTTTGCACCTCTGTTTTGACATACATAATTTCATTTAATTTTTTCCTTTAATTGTATGTCTATAATGCAATAAACTTAATTACCATATATTTAAACATAATTGTACAGTACCTTACTTAGCATCTGTATTGCTGCCCTTGTATTTGTCTTCATGCACTGCGATTTGTTAAGTCACTTTGGATAAATGTGTCTGCTAAATAAATAAATTTAAACATAAATGTAAACAAAAAAATTATTTAAGCAAAAAAGGAAGTCAATCACTGATGAAAGGTAATAATTCCACTATAAAAGGAATATAAGAAAACATGCTAAATTGTAGGCTGGAAGAATTTGTGCTTCAGTCTATAATAGTTGAACTATGTTTTGTCTCAGGGGTGACATGGTGGCAGAGTACTGTTTGCTTTTGCTTCTCAGCGCCAGAAATTTGGGTTCAAATCTAAACTCAGTTTATGTCTGTGTGAAAATCACATTTTTTCCCAGACTTTGTGTGGATTTTCTCCTGGCATCTCAAAGATGCTCATCTTAGATCAATTGTTCACTCCAGCCTGGCCTGATATCAGTGAATGAGCACTTGTTGCTGTCCTAGTTCATATAAGCAGGCCACACAATGAATTTTCAGGGAAATATTCAGTGAAGAAGGTCACTGGGAAACACTCTGGTGAATTTCAATGATCATTACTATTCACTACTAGTAGAACTTTTTCTTGATTAACTTTTCAGACAATATTCACCTCATTTCTACATCACCTTACACAGAAGCCTATCCTAGCTGGCAACAGTGCAGCGCCAGACCGGATGCCAGTCCACCACAACAGGGCAGTTTACAGTTGACATTCATTTTAACCAGAGCCTCAAGTGGAAAAAAAAACAAAAAAAAAACCCAAACAAACTCTGTTTAATGGCACACCAGGATTCAACTGCTATTAGCTGCCAGCAAGTCCATTCAAAGTAAATGTTCTTGCAAGTCCTTGATCCTTATCTATTAATCCTTATGAGCAACTTACAGCATTTCTTATCAGCTGTAATTATTTGTAGTAAATATATGAAGAACTGGTAATGCAATTTAGTAAGTGTATGAAAGGAGAGATAACATATTTTTTTAATGTATACAATAATTTGTTTTGTTAGTAAATACCTGCTGATATACAAAAATCTAACTGCAGATAAGCATCACATTTCATGAAGAATGTTGTTTACTTTTCTTATTAAATTCTCATCAGATTTTTTTAACCTAATTTTCTCATCACTTAATCGCTATGTAGCCAGAACCTATTCCACTTATCAAGTGTACCGTAAAAAAAACAACCCTGGATGTGATGCTAGCCTGTCATAAGGCACCGTCCAGTACACCCTCATTCCAGGCTGTGCTTTAAAGTGCTACGTAACTAAGAATGCATGTCCTTTTGATACAGAAGGAAACCGGTGTATCTGGACAAGACAGAGAGAATGTGTGCAAGCCACACAGGCCGCAACTGGATGGAGAATCAAACCTAGGTACTTGGCACTAACCACTGCACCCCATTAAAAAAATCAGGTGTACAGTAGATGGAGCAAAGGGCTGGTCAAATAGAGTATCTTCTCTATTATAATACATTTAATAATTTTCTAACCTGTGTATCCATATCAAGATTGCTTTGAGCTGATGCCCACTTAAGCAGTAATGGGCACAAGGTAGGGAACAACCCTTGGCCATCACAGGGCACATTCAACTCCAAACTCACTCACTCTAGGTAAAGTTAAAGTTTCCAATTATAATAATGTGCATGTCTTTGATATGTACAAAAAAACAAAAGCTCATGATATGAGGAAGAAACACCTTAATTAGGATTCAAAGCCGGGAGTCTAACCACTACCACCATGCCACCCAGAAAAATGTCATTTGTTATTTAATAATTTAATAAACACATCTACCAACTATCACAAGTCAGATAGTCACAACAATTGCCAAGTACTATACAAAGTAGCAAATGCAGAATGAGAACAGGCAGAATAATGAAAAACACACAATCACTTAATACAGTAGGCAAAAGGGGAGTCATTGGTCTTGTTAAACATTACTTGCCTAAAATGTCCATATGTAAAATTCAGCAACATAACACAAAAATTACTTCATCTCAAACAGGAAAACATTTTAATTACTTGAACATAAAATAAAATTAGTAATACCAATTATGAGAAACACAAAAAGTAATGGTAACAGTAGTAATTACAAGATGACAATTCAGCAATGCACAATTATGGCTACAGGAATGAATAGCATCCAAACAATGCATGGAAGACATTAAATAATATTTAGAGTATATAAATAGTCAAAAACGCACCACTGTGAATACACCAACTCATCATATGTACTCACTAGCCTCTTTATTGTTACCACAACCAAAATAAATCAAAATAACATGAAATAATGGTATGCATGTGAAATGACTTTGTCCATCCATTGCCATACATGGTAGTCATTCACACAAGACACATTTTAGTCACCAATTCATCCATTAAACACATCTTTTAGGATATGAGAACATAAGAAATTTAACAACCAACAGAAAACCATTCAGTCCATCAGGCTTGTTTGTTTACCTAATAGCTGTGCTGGCCCAAGTATCTCATCCAGATACTTCTTAAAGGTTGTCAAGATTTCTGCTTCACCTACTGCACACGACTCAGTAGTTTCTTTCTGTCTTCCACAACTCTCTGAGTAAAGAAGTGCTTCCTGGCTTCAATCTTAAATGCCCCTCCTCGGGACCAAATAAAGCTTGCCTCATTTATTTTCTAAGCCTGCTTATTCAATCACAAGTTCAAGGGGGACCTGAGCCAACACTGGCTCTCTTTCTTGAGGTACAATTTCACACACACACATGCTTAAACATACAGTGCCACTTTAGAGCTGCCAGTTAAGCTTACCAGTTAAGCTTGAGTTGTATTTGAAAGGTACAAGACCTATGGAGAGAACATGCAAATTCTGCAGAGACAGTGACTGGCCTAGGCCCTCAGGCAGACTACTGTGCCCATTTACAAATTCATACTGGGAAGAAGAGTGCAGTGATTGTAGTCGCTGGACTTTAAATCACCTGTTCATGTTCCACTTCTGTCTAACTTGTGCGACCTTAAGCAAGCTACTTCAAATACCTGTGTTTTCACTGTGAGCAATATACTGTATGTATGCAGTTGTAATGCACTTTATAAACTTCTTTGTGGATTTTAAAAACTGGAGTGGAAACCTAATCCACAGGCTCAGAATTTTCAAAACTATTTAAAAGGTTGATCCTGCTGTATCACATACTTGAGGACAACAGTGGAAACTAAGAGAAGGTCGATGGATTGCCACCCTGTCCAGGTGTTGTTCCTGCCTTATGCCCAATGATTTTTATGATAGGCTCCAGTTTCCCCATGACCCTGCCCTGGATAAGCTGGTTAGGAAAATGGACTGATGAAGTGATTAACACCAGGAAGCACTTCTTCACACAAAAACATATGAGAATCCAGAACAAACTATAGAGTCATGTAGTGAAGAAGAAGCATTGACAGTTTAAACAAAAAGTATGGGATATTGGGACAGCTGAAACCACTAGCTAACCTAATTAACCAAACTGGACTCTAACTACTTATGTTGTCAAACTCCTTATGTCCTTCTGTTCGTGGTTCTTGTAAGTCACCTTGGATAAAAGTGTCAGCTAAAATATAAAAATACTGATTTTGTTTTTTAATATTAAAAAAAAAGTGTTAATTGCAACTTAAATTTTTAAGAAAAAAATAGCAAGAAGCAGACATTGCCATTTTCAAAGTACTGGGTTCAAATTCTGACCTATACTCTTAAACATAATGTCTCTTTAATGACATTTTATGGTTGTTTACCATGATGTGTGGTTCCTATTAGAAATATTGTTTTACAAAAATCATTTAATTCTGTGGTTTTTTTGAATATGAAGTTGGTTCTTTATGCTGTGAAAGACTTTGTAATGTGCAGAAAAAATAAACAGAATTATTTAATGTATAATAGAGTACCTAGTAGAACATCTACAGATTAAGAAAATCTGGACTTAGCCTGTAATATCGCATGCAGCATCAAACTTTTTAAGATCTGGACCCATTGGGATTTCACGGACATGGTACCATCTACATCCAGCCACTCATCATTTGCAGGGCCAGTGTGGAGAGGGTCTCAGTGTTCAGGTTTCTGGGCATTGAGTTGGAGGATGACCTGACCTGGACCGCCAACACCAAGAAGCTGCTGAAGAAGGTGCAGCAGAGTCTGTATTTTCTGAGAATCCTCAGAAAGAACCATCTCCCCAAAAATCTGCTCCTTGCCTTTTATCACTGTTCCATCGAGAGTGTGCTTACGTACGGACTGTGTGTGTGATACGGCAGCTGCACTTCCTCAGAAAGGAAAGTGCTCCACAGGGTCGTCAGGACAGTGGAGAGAACAATTGGCTGTAATCCTTCCCATTCTGGAACAAATCTACACCTCCCAACGCCGCAAAAAAGCAATAGACATTTCACAGGATTCATCACATTCCGGTCATTGCCTCTTCCAGCTTTTGCCATCAGGCAAGAGATACAGAGCAATGAAAACCAGGAAAAACCGCCTTAAAAACAGCTTTTATTTAAAAGCAATCATGGCCCTGAAATCAGAATAAAACTACTCCGTATCATTCTCCCAATATGCAATATAGACCTTAAGTGCAATTTATACATTTAACCAGTGCAATTTGTATATATAACAAGTGCAATTTGTATATTTTGTAAAGTACTTTTATTACTATTCGGTTTGTTATTATTTTCTCTCTTCTTGTCTTTTTAACTCTTATGCCTCACTCTGAGTCGACTGCACCTTCAATTTCGTTGTTCCTTTGTAAAAGTGACAATGACAATAGGAATCTATCTATCTATTTTGTTATTTACTGCATATTGCCTGTTATGGATCTAGATAAATAAAAGGTACTTTCAGGAACCATCATGTTTATAGGTCTTTTGGGAACAAAAAATTGTTCCTCTATGGCATCACCCTGAAGAACCATTCTGACATCTTTAATTTTAAAAATGTAGACACTATCTTTGTACAGTTTACATGTTCTGTGGTCTTCCATTTCCCACTGCATTTGTCAGTAAAGTAGATTATAGTGATCAACAACTCTGGATTATCCCAAAGCATTGCTGTGTGACAATAAGTTATTATATTGTGCCCTTCATTCTTAAAAAATAATGTTTCTGTAATGGCACTTTACTGGGTGGTGTGGTACCCCAAAGACCCTTTACTTGACAGAGGACTGTTTCATTCTGGGAAGAGTTCTTTACATATGAAATTGGCTCTTTAGGCTTTGAAAAGGTTCCTAACATGCAGACAAAACAGAAATCTTTAGGGCAGCGTTTCTCAACCTTTACGTATTTGCGACCCGAGTTTTCATAACAGTTTTAATTGCGCCCCCCTAACGTTTTTTTTGAAAGGAGCCCACTAATACCAATTTGTTCTTTTTTAATTAATGATATATCATAGATGCATATTTTATTATACCTACTTAACTTTTATCGACATTTATCTAACTCTATATTTATTTTTCTAGTATCAGAATGCAGTTTAAGTTAATTTGTTTTGGTTTCAATAGATGTATTTTTCATATTTTTGATTCTTGTTTTCTTTTTTTCACATTTTCGCACCCCCCTTTTGTTACTTCGCGCCCCACCTAGGGGGGGTCAACCCCACAGTTTGAGAAGCACTGCTTTAGGGTATAGTGGGTCTACCTGGCAGGTTGCTAAATATAAAAAAACAGGAACTAAGTCTGTGTTACTGAGTGCTTTGAAATCTGGAACACACTGGTATTTCACAAATCTGCTATCATCTGTTCTTGGCTATTTATGAAACCTGTTACAGATTTAAATAAATCAAGGTTCTTTCTAGAATGACCATGAAGTCAAAACCTGTTGCCCCTGGCATCATTCTGAAGAACCACATCAGCAATTTTATTTTTAAGAGTATTGGCTGCAACTCCCAAAAACACTCTTATTGGAATTAAAGGTTTCAGAAAAAAAGATGTACACAAACTTTTATGTTTACAGAATCTTTCCATAGCACAGTTATTTCCTTATTTCTATAGTGTGTTGATTAACACTTATTATTTGGGTGATGCCTTAATCCAAGGAGATTTGTAACATTTGAGATACAATTGCTTACACTTCTTTGGTGTGTTTGAATTGTATTACAGGCAGGTGAAGTGACTTGCTCATGGTCACACAGTGTTAGTAGCAGGATTTGAATCCACAATTTTGGAGTTTGATGTTTAAAGTCCAAAGCCTTAACCACTACACCACAATGACATGATATATGTTTTGCTGAGAAATTAAGTGTCAGGAACTAAACCAACAACTTTTTTACTTTTACTGTCCAATAAGTTTGCCACTGGCAAGGTCAACACTGCCTTTGAAGTTATTCAAAATTAAATACTGCGCACAATACAAGCCTTAATTTACACGCCACCTTTCCCTATCATTTTGCAGGTGTTATTAAACTTCTTCTTTGTACATGTGTAATTCCAACGCCCTAACCTTTAGGCCAGGTCACTGCATTTGTGACAATTAAGTTGTGACGTTGTTTTAAGTTGCCATGAGGGACTACATACAGAAAAGAAATGTACAAATGTATTGAGTGGGAGCTCTGTTAATGGGTCCCGACAACAGAGAAGCTAAGTGGTTTTAGCTGTAAGGGTGTAGTTTTCGTCTCTTTTTTTATTTCAGTACAGAAAAGACACATTTTGCTTTTTCGCACATTGTGACACAAGTGGGTAATATAAAGAAATTTGGTGATAACCATTAAGCAAAATGTGTAATTATTTATCACTTCTGGAATATTCCTTTATTTCGGATAAGAGTAGCCAACGACTGCTGCACTGTGCGGAACGCTTGGTTACCAAGGCCCGATTTGGAGACGCACCGCTCGCTTACTAACATGAAAGCGGCATTCGGTTATTTTTACGGTACACTTTTGAAGAGTTTTATTTCATCACGTGTAGAATATTTAACCTTTCTCTTTTCGTTTTACTTTAAGTCTTTCTGGAAGGCAAACATTCAGTTGTAGCTCACCGTTAATATTAAAATTCCAGAAACCGAATATTTTACTTTTAATTAAAAACATATCTTTCCCTAATTTCAGGGTCCTGGCTGCTCATTCGTTTTTATCTCACACCCCAACGTTAACACATAATAAGATCTACAGTTACTAGAAACTAATTCTACCCACCTTCTTGGAGCCGATTTCCTTTTCATATGCATTAAAGGTACCTCCGAGAACAGAGGTGGACGCCCCAGATGGAATCAGACGATCTACTCCGCCACCTTCTGTACGCTAAGTGCCCAGGTGACAGTTGTCGCGTATTTCTTTCCTTAGGTATGCAAGGGGATTTCTTGCTTCCTCCTCGTCTCCCTCTTTCAGGTGCCGGGACTCCCCCTTTACCCTCCAGTGCACAGAATAATTATCGATTCCACTGTTCTACATGTATTCGTACTCCACTTTTACTAGTGGGTACTCTGAATATCCGCTACACCTCCGCTCTGCAGCCCGACATCCCTGGTGGATTGGTGGTCACGGGTAGGCTGTTTACCTAGCCAAACTGGCCGTATCCTTGTCGCCTTCCCCCACCCCTTGCTTGTCACATGTGCTCGTTAGCTTTACCGCACGCCTCCAGCAAAATAGCACAGTTGCTCTCTCTCTCTCTGTTTCTTTCTTTCTTTCTTTCTTTCTTTCTTTCTTTCTTTCTTTCTTTCTTTCTTTCTTTCTTTCTTTCTTTCTTTCTTTCTTTCTGCCAATAACAGAACAACAATAGATTCTCTCTTTCTCACTCTTGTACTCTATACCTGCAGCCAGCATTCCAGTTCTGCCCCTGTGGCTAGTCTGTGTGGAGCTGCGCATTACCCCTGTTCCTTTGTTTATTTCAAATTAACGGTGCTCATACATTTTTATTAAAGAACCTGTTTGCCTAATTAGCGGTTCTGAATTGGTCTCGTGTTGGATTTGGTTCCTTGCCCAGGGTTGGCTCCTCCTGTCAGAAAATGTTACATACTCCTACAACCTTGGGGTACTGAATTGTAATTTCTGAAGGAGTTTGATCCTGTCTGCATTCTCCAAGCCAAAGACATCCAGCGATCACACACCACTTCTTTCTTTCTTTCTTTCTTTCTTTCTTTCTTTCTTTCTTTCTTTCTTTCTTTCTTTCTTTCTTTCTTTCTTTCGTGCCTGATATTTCTTCACTCAAACAAATACAGAATGTTTTACAGAAATATTCAAGTTGGACAAATAGACAGTTAACAGTGGATTCGGAAAAGTATTTAGACACCTTCACTTTTTTCACAGTTTTCTATGTTTCAGCCTTGTGCTAAAATAATTTAAATTAATTTTCCCCCAATGTCAAAAACACTCAAATACCCCAGAGTATCCAAATTTTCCCAATTTAAAAAAAAAATATCACACTGACACAATCATTTGGCCATTTTACTCAGTCAGGTATTCGAGCACAGCAGCCAGATAGATGGGTGCAACAGCGCCCACACGTTCGGCACAGTTGCCTTTTCTCAGAAGCCTGTGAACGCAAGACCGACGGGGAACTGCAAACCGGACCGTGACGAGCAAGTTTTGGCCTTAGCGCGAGCCTTACCAGCGGTCTTTCCTCGTCCAGACATCTCAATATAATACTACAACTCCGTGCTGTAGAATGCTCAATTTTCTCAAACTAAATAAGGAGAAATCGGAAATCTTAGTGATTGGCAAAAATGGATATAATGAGGGTATTACAAATAAACTTGATCCATTAGGCTTGAAAGTTAAGACAGAGGTAAAGAATTTAGGGGTAATTGTTGACTCCGACCTAAATTTTAAATCACATATTAGTCAGTTTCCAACCCACTATATCCTAACACAGGGCACAGGGTGCAAGGCAGGAACAAATCCAGGGCAGGGCGCCAGCCCACTGCTGGGCACACACACACACCCACCACACACTAGGGACGATTTAGGATCACCAATGCACCTAACCTGCATGTCTTTGGACTGTGGGAGGAAACAGGAGCACCCTGAGGAAACCCACACAGACACGGGGAGAACATGCAAACTCCACGCAGGGAGGACCTGGGAAGCGAACCCAGGTCTCCTTACCGTGAGGCAGCAGCGTTACCACTGCGCCACCGTGCTGCCCTTAATCAAATTACTAGGACGGTATTTTTTCACTTAAGAAATATAGCAAAAATTAGACCACTTATAATTTTGTAAGATGCTGAAAAATTAGTTCACACTTTTGTTTTTACCCGGCTAGATTACTGCAACACACTCCTCTCAGGACTACCCGAAAAAGACATCAATTGATTGTAACAAGTGCAGAGTGCAGCTGCCAGAATCTTAGCAAGATAAAGAAAATCTGAGCACATCTCTCCAGTTTTGATGTCACTACATTGGTTATCCATGTCATTTAGAATTGACTTTAAAATACTGCTTATGGTTTACACAGCCTTAAATAATCTCGCTCCATCTTATATCTCAGAATTCTTTTCACCTTACACTCCAAATCATAACATTAGATCTTCAAATGAGTGTCTGCTTATAATTCCAAGAGCTAAACTTTAAAAAGTGGTGAGGCAGCCTTCTGCTGTTATGTACCTAAAATGTGGAAAAGCTTACCGATAGAAATTTGCCAGGCTAATACAGTGGAGCACTTTAAAAAACTGCTGAAAACCCATTACTTTAACATAGCTTTCTCATAGCTTCATTTTAGTGTAACTCTGATATTCTGTATATGCATTTAATTATGTTTTTTTTTTCATGGCTCCAAAAATCTGTACTAACCCCTACTTTCTCTGCTGTTCTCTTTCCGGTTTTATTTGCCACCTGATCAAAGCACCATGCAGTCCCTACATTTTTGGCTTGAAGGCCAGAAGTACAAATGACCATCATCGTCTAATTCTTCCACATGAAGCCTGAAAACCATGAGGACTGATTGAGATCATTTATGTCAGGTAGAATGCCTAGCGGGAGTTGGGTGGTCTCATGGCCTTGGAACCCCTGCAGATTTCGTTTTTTTTTTTTTTTGTTGTTTTTTTCTGTCCTCCCTGGCCATCAGACCTTACTTTATTCTTTGTTAATTAGTATTGTCTAATTTTTATATATATTTTTTCTTTCTTCATCTTGTAAAGCACTTTGAGCTACATATATGAAAATGTGCTGCATATGTTGTTGTTGTTTATTCAGTACCTTTGACAGCAATTCCATCTTGGGATCTTCTTGGATATGACGTAATCAGCTTCTTCTTACATGTGGATATAGGGATGTTCTGTCATTCTTCTCCGCAGATCATCTCAAGCTGTGTCTCTCCAGAGGTGATCTATTGATGTAAATTCTGGCTGGGTGACTCAAGGACACTCCCAGGGTTGTCCCTAAGTCACTCCTGTGTTGTCTTTGCTTTGTGCTTTAGGTCACTGTCTCATTGGAAGGTAAACCTTTGGCCCTGTCTGAAGTCCAGAGTGGCCTGGTGTAGGTTTTTATTAAGGATATCACTGTATTTTCTCTGTTCAGCTTTCCCTAAACCTTTACTATCCTCCCTGTCCCTGTCACTGGAAAACAACACACAGCATGATTCTGGCACTACCATGATTTAACATTGGGATATTATTGTAAAAAGTGATGAGTGGTGCCAACTTTCCTTAGAACATGATGTGAATATTCGTTTCATCAGACCAGAGAATTTTGAGCCCTTTAGGTACTTTTAGCAAACTCCCAGTGTGCTTTCATATGTCTTTCACTGAGGAGGGGCTTCTGTCTGGCCCCTCTGTCTTAAAACCCAGATCGATGGAGTGAAGCAGTGATGGTTGTCCTCGTGGAAGTTTCTCCCAACTCCACACAGGTTCCATGTAGCTCAGCCAGAGTGACCATTAGGTTGTTAGTCACCTCTTTTACTATGGCCCTTTCCTTGGAACTGCTAACTTTGGCTTGGAGGCCAGTTCTAGGGAGAGTCATGGCTTCTCCAAACTTTTTTCATTTAAGAATTATGGAGGCCACTGTGCTTTTGGGAACTTTTAATGCTGCAGGAATTTTTTGAAGCCTTATCCAGATCTATGCCTTGACACAATCCTGCTTCTAAGCTCTTCAGACACTTCCTTCAATCTCATAGTTTACTTTTTGCTCAATTGTGAGACCTTATATAGACAGGTGTGTGTTTTTCTGGATTACGTCCAATCAATTGAATTGACCACTGGTGGATTCCAAACAAGGTGTGGAAACATCACAGTGGTGATTTTCTCAATGATGTGCCAGAACCAGATTTCAAGTGTCATAGCAAAAGATTTGAATACTTATGACAATGAGATATTTCATTTTTTTATTTCTAAAAATCCATTTCCTACACTCTTATTTGGACTCCCCGAGAACTTTGAGGCATTCTCTAATTAAAATGAAAAGAATTTTTACCAGGACATTCTTCAAACTGAGAGATGTTAAAATGGAAAGTGAAGTGAGCCTATGTTAGCAAACTTGTGTTGAACATTGAAACATGAAACCCCTTCAGAGGATTATAAGAGGGACAAAAATACCAAGTGACTACTTTTTGTAAGTAATAATTATATTTAAAACAATTATATGTGCAATGTATACCTTTTAAAAGTGAAAATAATTAATTTTTAAGATATATCAATTAGTTCTCTAAAAATTGTTTTATATTTATTTTAACTTCATCTCTCAAAAACTGAATGGGATAGAGCAATTTTGTTGCCAGACTTGGATTCAGCATCCCCTGATCTATAAAGAACACCTAAAAATTTTTGACAGAAGCAAGAAAAAAATATTTTTCTTGCAGTCCACTGTTACTGAAGACAAGCATGACCAAAGTCACCTTCATAGCCACACAAATCTTTGTCTTTCTCTAACATTAGACAAATGGTTGGAAATTGCTAAAACTCTGTGATATTTTTTACTAAAAGGGTGGTGCTATTAAGGCATTTTTGTCACCAAAAATAACCCTACACTCAGACATTCTCAAAAATATCCCAAAGAATAGCACTTTGTCCAATCCTGTACCCCACTGGAAATGTAAAAAAAAATAAAATAAATTACCTAATTTGACAACATTGCTCTATGGCATCCTAACATGATTGATGAGTCTATGCCAATGTTTATTTAATGTTTTTTATAAATATAAAGTAACCTAATTGTTATGACAGCCAAACATATGATGTTGGAAGAATGGAGAAGGACTTTGGAAAATAGGGAACAGAAGGTAAATAGGAAGAAGACAAAGTGTTTGAGGTTTAATGATAATCAGGATTCAGAAGTTAGCCTGCAGAGAGAGCTAATGAATAAGGTGAATAAGTTTAAGTATCTAGGGTCTGTGATAGCTCAAAAATGGATGCAGAGACAACCCACAAGTGCAGTCTGAGCGGAACAATTGGAAGAAGATACCAGGATTATTTTATGATTGAAGAATTAAGGCAAAGGCTAATGGTAAGGTTTGTAAGAATGTGGTAAGATGAAGCATGATGAGAAGTGTAGTAAAGGGAGTGCAGGAGAAGAGGTTGGATGTGACAGAAATGAAAATGTTGAGATGGATGTTTGGAGTTACAAAATAGGACACAGTAAAACATTGAGACAATTAGAGATACAATAAATATGGGAGAGATGTCAAAGGAGTTGCAGAAAAGTAGGTTGAAGTGGCATGGGCATGTGAAGAGAACAAACAATAAATATGTGGGAAAAAGAATAACGGGAATGGAAGTAAAGGGGGAGAGGAAGTGGTGGAGCCTGAAGCAAAGGGGGATGGGTAAAGTAAAAGGAAGGAAAACTGTGGAGGTACAGGGCCGAATTGTATGAAGAATGTTGATCCATTACATCAACCCCACTCCATTACATCAACCCCACATTGAGGTGGGAAAACGATAAAGAGGAAGAAGAAGATTATGACATCTGGACAAATTATGTTTTCTGTAGTAAAAACTGATATGCGAAGCCTACAAACATGCTAATTTTCATCTGAATCTAAATAAAGTAGCTGCAAAATGAAAAATATTAATTTTGAGTAAACTCAGCTAAATTAGGCAATTTTATATACCCTAGAAGTCATTTCTTTGGTGTTGTTTATTAAAGCAATAAAATCAATCTAATTAAAAATATAAATTTTGAGTAAACTCAGCTAAATTAGGCAATTTTTATATACCCTAGAAGTCATTTCTGTGGTGTTATTTATTAAAGCAATTAAATCAGTCTATATTGTTTCTACATAAGTGATACTTCTTAATGTGGCAATCAAGACATTCGAGTCAGATGTAATAGAAATGGCTTTATAAAGCCTTACAACCGAGTCATTTTGACAGTTCTTCTTAGCTGAGTAATAGCGATGTACACCAATAACTTCTTTCAGTGTATAGTGTCGCTTGATGTATTTAGCGACCCTTTCATATTTCACTTTGGACATTGCCCATATCAGTCTCTTTCTATCTCTCTCTTAAACACCCACCCACAGTTTTGTATTTGCCTCAGTTGTCTGAATGTCATTGACTGAGCAGTCAAATAAGAATGACATCCAGATTTACTATTAAAGTGGCCACTTACTATATACGCCCTCATTCCATTGGTACCGTCTGTCAGTCCTTAACGGACAAAATTGCCTGTTTTGACAAACGTTTTTTTTATATCCACCAATCACGTGCAGGATAAACCTGTCAATCTTCTTGTACAGTCCCACCCTTCCGCGGACTCGCCACGCTTGTGACGTGATGTCGGTGGGCGGGAAATAGTGGCGTCTGGCAAGTTGCTACGGAAACGGCGCTCCCAGCAATCTGGAACGCTACAGAAAAAGCCAAGGAAAGGCTTGGTGTTTTGTTTTTATTACAGTGTTTGTTTTTTATGTTCAGTCATCATTTTCTTTTACTTTATAATCAAAAAGAAGTCTGTGAAGGTAAGGAATTACTGCTGTCTGTTTCTGTTCTGATTAAAGTCCAACATTCAAAAGTGTACATGTAGGCCCAAAACAAAGAAGGCGGAGATCGGCATGGATCTGTTTGCAACTGCGCGCTTAAAAAAAACTCACGGAACATTTGCTATTTTCTGAGTAGTTCGCATTTTTCAGGTAGCCAAGATGCGCACCCTTTGTGTTGTCTATGAGCTTTTTAAATGCCAGCTATTATTGAAGTTTACTTCCTTCGCTTACTGTAGCGGAGGGCCAGGGCGTGTCGTAGCAGTCCCTGGCACAACTCAGTAATCAAGCCTGGACATGGAGTCTGCCAGCTGCATGGTACGATAAGATGCTTACATACAGTTTTACACTGCCAGGCAAGGCGTGTTTTTAAGCGTTTTTGGATGAAACAAAAAAATCTGTAGCCTTCATAAATAAGGGACCCCGAGAGTAAATCGAACTGGCGGAGGCAAAACTGATCGCTGTCTTTGTAGGAGCAATTATTCTACCGTGTTTTAGTTGGTTTTTTTATTGTAAAATGCAGGTTCAAAAACTTTAAATCATTATGAAATTTTAAGATGAAAGTGAATGAGTGGTGTGTGCATAGGAAGGCACAATTAAAACATGTCCTTTATCACCGGGTTTCTAAGGTAGTGCAGTTGTTGTTTGAAGATGTGGTTTAAGGTAGTGTGTAGGATTTTTGTAGCATTATAATGGTATTGTGGAAACACCTGCCGTTTAGAACCAAAACACCCGGAATTAATACATTAGGTTGGTATTTTTGATTAAGACCACATCTTTATTCTGAGGGATGTTACAAGTTTTTCTTATCCTCTCAACTTGAAGCAATTGTCGTTTTTCAAAGAGTGTCTATGTGCATTTTTTTTATCCATTGACTAAATTATCAGTTTTCTCACTCTCTTAAAAATAACCATAAATAATATTATTTGTCTGTGCAGGTCGCAGCATTTGGCACACACAAGCTACCATACCCTACATAAATGTCCATCCATCGTAGGCACACTCACACAGTTTGTGATGGAGTCTTGGATAAATCTCACATAAACCTATTAAATTTACACTGCTGTAGAGCAGAACAATGCCATGAGGTTGTAACCCCATTCTGTTCACTTTTGGAATTGTCAAAATGTTTTTTGTTTTTTTTTCAGATTTGATTCTTTTTTTGTTTTAAGCTTTGTATGTTATTGACCTCACTAAGTTGACAGTTTTCACAGGCAACTAATTTCAATTATAAATTGTATTTGGTTAAGAAAATCATCAAGACTATGCATTATTTGTATTTAAAATAAATATAGGGAATAAAATAAACTTGGGAATTTAAAAACTGGGCAAAGGTAGTATGCATATGCAATAGGATGGATGCAATAGTTTTCTAAGTTGCACAAAATAATGTTGGATTGAGATTGGAAAGTCACTAAATCTGTCAATTACAGTACACCAATGGACAGCTTGTTCCAGGTACTGTATGTACAGTTCTGTTTGTTAGGCAGATATTTTGTAGTTCTGTAGCTGTGTCCTTGTCAAAGTAAGAATGTAAAATAATAACTAGTGTCTAGCTGTCCATCCATTTTCAAACCTGTCTTCACTTTTGACTCTCCATGGTCATAAAATGAATATGTTGGGAAAAACTCCACTCACACAGTGTCTCCTTGTAACACGTATCTCACTTTTCTGGAATGTAATGTTTGACTTTTTCAGATCTTGCATTTTTCAGATATTGAGACCAAAGCTACATATTTCTGATTTGGCTTTACCACTATATGTAGCAACATATTTTCATCTACTACAGAGTGGTAAACAACTCAGTATCCTATTAGTCTTCTTGTTTACTTCTGTACACTTCTAGGTTGCAGACACTGATGGACTCACTAGAATTCTCAAGTGTTATTTATTAGGTGTTTGTAGAGCCTGACATCCCTTCTGTAATTCTGTCTAATTATTCCCTTCATTATATATATTTTTTATATTTCATTTTCCAAATTTCTCCCCAAATCAAAATGTTCTCAGGTTAGTCTTCTTTTGAGTTTAATGGCTCTTAGTATCTGGTAATCTGTTTATTTTAGTGTCTGCTGCTATTTTAACCAACTTCATTCATTCATTCATTTTTTTCCCAAGCCCCACCTGTTTCAACATGGGGTCTGAGCAAGTTATAATGCATCATCACTTTATTGCTCCACGATCAGTACAGATATTCCACAAATGTAATTGTCTAGGAGAGCAAGAAAATACTACAAGTCAGGGGTAGGGTTGCACCAAATTGTTTTGCAGAAGCTCTTAAGGAATTACTGATAATAAGAAACACTTGTCAAAACCTAGCAATTCCATATAAAATGTGAATAGCTATGGAAGAAGGGAAACTGCATATGACAACAATTGTTTGGGTGCTTTACAAACTGAGTGTAAGGTTAGTGCCTTTTACTCCTTATATGCAGGTGTGGGCTATCCCTGTGATGAGATACACCAGTCCATCACAGCCTCAGGTCATGGTCATATACACCAGACGATTTAGTGATGCTATTTAACACTACAAGCTCACCCTTGGGAATGCAATTGCATAGTCATACACTCCAGACCAATTTAGTGATATAAATGCATGGTCATACAGACCAGACCAATTTATAGATGCTATTTAATGTTACAAGCTCATTTTTGGGATGTGGGTGTTATTTGGACTGTAGTATGTTTAAATTGACCAATGTAGGTATGGGGAGAATGTGCAAACGTCATACAGTCAGGAACTGTGCCAAGATATGCACTTAGGTTTATTGGTCACAATTTGTTACTCCATTATCACATTTGCGTAGTTGTGGTTACTGGTACATGGCAAGCATTTTTTTTTTCTGCAGATCATTTCTGTGGGTTAAACATATCAGAGGTACCTCATTTTTGATAGTCTTTTTTTTTTTTTTTTTTTTAATTATCGTGTTTAACATTTTTTCTGTGTGTTTAATCTAATTTTGTAGTGGAGGTTTAATTAGTGTTTTGTTCATTTTGATTTTTTTTCTTTTCATATTTATAAATTAAATTTGAGGATTTAGACAACTATATGGCCAAATGCATGAACAAAGAGTATTAGTTAATTTTTTCATCATGTGATTGTGCTTTAAAATCATTACAAATTTCCAAACATTTTTTAGATCATGCTAAATTGAGAAAATATGAATTGGAGATCAGCTTTTTCCAAAGTTCGTTCCTCCTTTGTGCTGATGATGCCTCTAAAGTCCCCGGCCCTTGTGACCCTATAGTTAAATTAAATGAGTCGAGAGTATGGTGGGGGTGTCCAAGCCTTGCCAAGCAGATTGCAATGGCTATACACAGATTTCATGAAATTTTCCTAAATTGACAATTAAAACTGACCTTACATTTAAGTGAATGGCTTGAACTGTTTTTCATATATCTAATGCATTTAATAGCTTTTATTTGTCTTACAATTTTTCAAAGACATTTATTGCTTTTATAGCTTTCAGTCCAAATGATTCTGTTTAGTAGTTTTTTTTCAGTAAACATTTCATTTTTTATCACATTTTTAAAGTTTTAGTTTTGTCTTTATTCTTCATTATCAGTTTTACCATTGTTTAAGTGGTGTCTATGCCTGGTCTTTCAGCCAGTTTTCTTTAGTTATCAGACTGGATTCAAATGCCAAACACAAAGCAAAGTACATTTATATTATTATACATTGTACAGTGCTTTAAAACAATGTGCTTCATAAATACTACATACAATAAACTTTAAATAAGTTATATCTGTAATTATGTTCCAGGTACTGCATTTTACCTTGTACACAAATTGACACATGGTTTAATGCACCCAATTCATTGTATCATAGAAGAATGGCCGAAGTACACATCATTGGACAGATCGTAGGAGCAAGTGGCTTTCCGCAGCATAGTCTGTTTTGCAAATGGGGAATCAATGCAGGTAAAGTGATTTAATAATTATGTAATATTAAGTAATAGGAAAAATTAGTGTTATGTGCACTGCAAGCATATTTTAAATCCTGTCCTTTATCATTGCATCATAAGGTAGTGTAGTGGATAGATGAAGGTGTTGTTTAAAATAAATGTTTAGGATTTTAGTCACATTACATTGCTTTTGGGAAATGCACCCCTGCTTAGGAAAAAATGTCTTCCATTAATACATTTTGTTGCTATTTTTGATTAAAACAACATCTTTATTCTGAAGAACATATTACATGTTTTTCTTTTCCTTTCAATACAATTTCCATCTCTGACAGTCTTTCAATGAGTATCTGTGTTCATTTATTTTTACCCAATTCAGAAAGTTCTCAGTTGTTGTTGTTGTTATTATTATTATTATACATTTTACATATATAGCACATTTTCTACGCTCAAGGCACTTGTCTCATTGTCTTAAAAGATTAATCAAAATTTTATTTATAAAGTGTTTTTAACATGTTTAAAATATTTTATACTAATAACCAAAAAGACTGCCAAGGTATCCAAAACAATTTTAAATTGGTTAATTTTGTGTAAAGTGAGGCTTACTTCAGATGACAGAACTGTAACAATAATATGAAGAGCATTTTTAATCAATTCAAGCAGTATTCTGTATAAAGCAATGCTTGCCTTTTATTTTTGGATTTCTCTTTTCCTGAAACGTGCTTTCCTCTACTAGCACGGAACTTCTTGTATGTAATGAAAGATTCCATGAACATTTACCCAGGTGGTGTGCTGCATAATTTTCAAAAAATGTAGAAATCTGCTAATCTTTTTCATGGCCAAAAAAAAAAAAAATCCCTATCCTGCTCCCCACTAATTCCAAAAAAAAGTATATATTTTTTTTCTTAGCATAAATTGAGGATTTTTTGGCCAATTACACTGTAGAAACCTTAATTTTTGAAAAACATAAGAATAACATAAAACGTTTTAAGAAAAAACAATACTTTGTGGAAGCTCCTTTTTTTTGGTTTGTAAGTCTGGATTGGTCACTACCAACTTAGCACACCAGAATTTCAAATTGTGAGAAGCTATCCTGTGTACATCAGATGGGGTACAGACACAGAATCAGGACCTTTAATCTTCCTTTTTATTTTTAAGACCAGTGTCTAACTTGCACTGCTACTGTGCTTGCAGCGTATGTTGAATTACATCATTCTTTACCTTCAAAGGGCAGCAGCACAGTTTACACCAGTATGTTTAAAGGGGTTATAAGTTTTCCTCCTCTGTCCTAACTAGAACTTCAGTCCCATCTGAAGATAAGTCAACCCAAAGCATGATGTTGCACCCACTATGCTTGACAGTAGATACTGTGTTCTTTTAAGTGATGAACTGTGCTGGCTTTGCATCAAAAATATTTTTTGGAATTTCAGCTAAAACCTTCCACCTTGTTCTAATCACCCCATGTAAAGTTTTTCTGTGTGTTTCTTGAGCTATTAAATATGCCTTGTTGTACCTATAACAAACTACATTCAAAAAATAAGGGAAAATGTTAATCACACATCAGATCTTGATGAATGAAATATTCAAGTGGAAAATCTTTACTGAGTAATATTGTGTAATTCATTTCAGAAGAAAATAATGTAAGAACAGTCAATGGAAAACAAAATCACCAACCCATTGAGGACTACATTGAACATCACAGTGAAAATCAAAAATTTAAATCACAGGCTGATCCAACTTGCATGAGTTTCATCACAGCAACTTATAATGTCACTCAGTAGTGTGTCTGGCCCCCACAAGCCTGTAGACATTCACAGCAAAGTCGGTGCATTCTCCTGATGAAAAGGCACATGGTGTCCTGGAGGATCTCTTCCCAAATCTGGGTCAGGGCATAAGTGAGCTCCTGGGTAGTCTGTGGTACTAGTTGGTGTTGTTGGATTCACCAAATGTATATACAACATCCCAGTGGTTGTTAATTGGATTCAGGTCTGGGGAACATGTGGGCCAGTCAGTGGCATTAATGCCTTTGTCATCCAGTAACTGTGTACACGCCCTGGCCACATGAGATCGGGCATTGTCCTTCACCAGTAAGAACCACAGGCCTACTGCTCCAGTGTGCTGTAAGGTCTGACACTTGTTCTGAGGATTTCATCCTGGTACCTAGCAAGAGTCAGGGTAGTGTTGCCTAGCACATGGATGTCTGTGCTATCCTCTCCAAGGATATGCCTCCTGAAGACCATCAGTGACCCGCTGCCAAACCAGCCATGTTGGATGATGTTGTAGGCCGCACCACATCCACCACAGTGTCTCCAGACTCTTTTGCATCTGTCACATGTGCTCAGTGTGAACCTGCAACTTCCATCTTTGAGGAGAATGGAGAGCCAGTGGCGGAGCTGCCAAGTGTGGTATTCTCTAGCGAATGCTAATCGATCTGCATGGTGATGAGCTGTGAGCACAGATCCCACTAAAGGACACTGTGCCCTCATGCCATCCTCATGGAGTCTGTTTCTGACAGTTTGGTCAGAAACATGTACACCAGTTCCCAGCTGCAACTCATTTTGTAGGGCTCTGGCAGTGCTCCTCCTATTCCTCTTTGCACAGAGGAGCAGTTACTAGTCGTGCTACTGGGTTGATGTCCTTCTATGGCATTGTCCAACTCTCTCTGTGTAACAGCCTGTCTCCTGTCTTCCATGCTCATGAGACTGTGCTGGAAGATAGAAAAGTAGCCAAGCAAACCTTCTTGCGACAGCACATACTGTATATATATATATATATATATATATATATATATATATATATAATGTGTGTCATCCTGGAGTAGCTTGACTACTAGTGTAACCTGAATTGGCTGCAGGTACCACCTCATGCTACCAGTAGTGAGAAGGACACTAGCAAAACTAGAGAAGAATCAGTCAAGAGAGAGCAATTGCCTTTGGCCACCACCTCCAAAACCATTCCCTTTTTGAGCAGTGTCTTACTGTAGCCTCTCTAGTGCACCTGCTGTCACGTTAATTTTCACCAAAGCAGGAAAAGTTGATTCACAATTGCTTATGCTTCCCAACTGGACAGATTGATATCCATGAAGGTTAACTGACTTGGAGTTAGACTGTGTTGATTACATGTTCCCTTAATTTTTGAGCAGTATATAGTAAGTGTAATGTATAGTAAAAGTACTGTGTATTTATGCTTTGTTCATCTGGGAAACCAGAAAACTTGAATATAATGTAATAGAATACACTTGGTCTTAAAAAATAACAAGCAAGGTTGTGGACAGCTGGCAGTATACATGAATGAAAATTTATAAATAAGCATGCTTCAAATAAGATACGAGACGCATCTCTTGGCAGTTATTTAGGTTAGAATAGAAAGCTTTGAGGATAGAGGCATGAGTTTGCATCTCTGTAAGAGGGTTGCACATCTTTTTGCATTTGCTTTCAGTGACACTCTGGACTCTCTTGGCTAAAACACGGTACTGGCACAATTTTCTATATTGAAAATATAACTTGCTTAACTTTATGACCAGCCTTCCTTCTAGAGTGAACAAAAGGCAGTGGCTGCTAGGAAGTAACCATGTTCTAGAGACCAGTCCAATGACTTCGTCCTACACGTGCTTGATGATGGAAAGGAATAACCTTGCCCACAAGTTTAATGATGACCCCTTCCTAATGAAACTTGCACATTTCAGTAGTATGATCCATAAACACCTTGAGCTAAATGTAAAGTTGTTGGGCAGCAACCGAAAAAGTAGACTTATTTGAGAGGTTGAAATCATTCATTGAGGTAAAAACAATGCATAATGCAGTGATCCAGTATGTACAAGGTTATATTTTAGTCCTTCAAAAAGATTTTGGGAGGTGTTACTCAGTGGAGGATCCTGCAAAATATGGATTGATCAGATATCCTTTCAGTGCAACACTAGCACTGATTTCAGCACTACAGAACAGGAACAGCTTTTGATATGACCTCTGATTCAACAAACAGACTCCAACTCAAGTCCAAGACCTTGGCTGCATTTTGGATTGTAATGGAGAATGAGCACACACTAATAGCCTTGCTATACTCCTGTCTTTTGCCATATCCTACCTGTGCCGGTTAGGCCTTTCTGCAGTTACACCAATCAAGACAAAACACAGGTAAAAGGTAGACATTGAAAATTAACTGAGAGTGAGACACACACAACATAGAGCTGCCCTGTTTTCAGAGAATTTAAGACATCCAGCAATCTCATCTCAGTCATTGAAAAGTTTGTAGGACTAGAACTGCGGTTCTTCAAAGAAATTTTCTGGTTTGGTTTTTTATTATTTTTAGAGAGTTGTATTCTTGTACTACTTTTAATACCACTCCTTGTTACTCTCCCTTGTTTGTCCTTTGTAAGTGAAGTCGAGGATCGTCTAGTATCCCATCTAGAGGGAATGGGGGCGCCTTGCCAAAAGGGGAGGCTTGAGTGGAAGGACATCAATGATCTCTTGCCAGGGTGGGAGGCCAGAATAATGAAGGGACCAGGGTAGTTAGCCTTCCCAGAACATATATTTCATTGATACTTTACAGGGAAACATTCTTGTGTTGCTGCTTCCTTTTTTCAGCCCATAGCCATGCTGGGAGATGCTGTCCAGTGGTGCAGCCCCATTGCATGCCATGAGTGCCGCCAGGGGGAGCTACAGGAAGGAGCCATCCCAGCATTATAGAAAATTCTGCCTGACCAGAAGTGCTTTAATTGGACTTTGGGTGGACACCAGAAGTACTTCTGGGATCTGGTTTAAAGGAAACTGCTCTGCCTTGCCTCAGTGAGTCAGAGTCAGCAGGCAGAAGACAACACTTGTGCAAGGAAGAGGAACAGGGAGAGAGAAGGAAAAAAGGAATCACTGTCCATATACATACTGTATTATATATAAGGTACTTGGAAGAATTATAATTGAAGCTGTGACTTTGAGAGTGTCAGTTGTGTCTGGGGTTTGGGCCTACAAAGGGGGCCTGACAAGAAAAGTTTAGGAACCACTATCTTAAGATATCAGTCGTGACCTTGAACTGACCTATTTGCAAATTCTGATGAGTATACTTGCACTTCAGTTACTGTCAGAGAGGTGAGTATTGACCAACCTGGAAGATAACTATTATCTATTTGGGATAAATTATAGGTTGAGTATCCCTAATCCAACACAACTGGTATCAGAAGTAATTTGGATTTTGGAATATTTGCGTGTGTGTGTGTGTATATATATATATATATATATATATATATATATATATATATATATATATATATATATATATATATATATATATATATATATAAAATATACACTGTTATGAGATATGTTGGGGACACCCTTAATAAAGCAGGGAAATGCAGCCAATATGCATTGACATGACAAGCATACATTAAACCTCAAATATGATGAATATGATTTACAGATTTTATCTTTGAAGAGGGCCAATGCTACATTTTTTAGTTTGTCAGTTTATATTGGCTACCTGTTGTCATTTCTTAGAACTGGCCAAAAGTCCATAATATCTCTGTCAACCTTCACTTCATCTCTCCTGCTGCACTGGAAGTCATTAACTGCTATATCCAGTTTTAGTTCTTAAAATATAACTTGTTTTTGTCAGCATAAAAAAGGCAATTTGCAGTAGTGTCAGATTTTCATAACATATTCAGAGCAATTGACTGCTCTTGCTATAAGGGCACCTAGCATGATTGGACCATTTTGGTACAGGTATTAAGGTTCAAGACCTGTTCTTGATACTGAAGTCAAAATATTAGTACAGATCCAACACTAGCGTGGAATTTTCCACTTGTTGCATCATGTAAGTGCTCAAAAAGATTTTGATTTTGTAGTATTTCAGATTTTGGAATTTTGGATTTGGAATACTCAATCTGTATTTTAAAACTGAACTCAAGGCCTGGTTCTGTTAGAAACAAACTTAAAAAGGTAGTGCAGTAAAGATAGCCTTGCCCCAAAAGTAGAATTATATTGTAGGACTTCTAAAATGTGAACGGGTATACCACATGTTACCTATGTGCCATAGGACAACCTTTTTTTTTTTTTTTTTTTTTTTTTTTTTTATTTTTTGGATACAAAAATACAAACTAAATAAAAATGACAAATAAGACTACCCACCATATCAGACTTGTTTTAAGACTAAATACCACAGATCAAGGAACAATTTCATGTTTGTGTAATCCATTACATCAATCAGACTCTCTACCTTAATTGCAGATAAGAAAGAGTGGCTTCGGTCTTCACAACAAGAGATTGGGAAATTATACTTTTGACTTTGCCAAAATAACTTTATATCACTGTGTATTTTATCAGCAAGCCATAGTATGTGTATGTTAAATGATACCTTAAAGAAAAGATCAATAATTACTATGGATAAGGTTTTTAAGTTTTCAAAATCAAAATTGCATAAGTAGGACCCCTAGAGATAATGTTTCATGCCATAATTACTTTGTTATTGTCTTTCTCAAAGCTTTACATTAGAGTCTAAGGGATGATATAGCTGCTTTTTATCTGCAGTGTCATGTTGAAGTCACTGCTTGAAAGAATTGATCTTAATTGTAGATGTTGATATAGGCCCTGAAAAACACTTTTAAAATCATCTACAGACTAAACAATTTTCATTTTGGAAAACCTGTAAAATAACATGAAATGGCCAATTCTGTTGTGTTTTATCTGTCTTCCTTCTGTGTTTTTATTCACTATCTATGCAATTCTATTTGTATAATCCTTATGTTTATAATATATTGTGTTCTGTCTGCTTAAAATGAAGGAATTAGTGGATTCAGAAAGTAGATGGATAGGTATAGTATTTCAGCTCAGTTGATTTGACTAAAGTGTAATGCCCAGAAAGATGAAGGATAATGGCCTTCTCACACCTGTGTTATTTAATGACAGTTTTTTTTTCATTTTATGTGGCATAGAGTATTATGAGTCATCATCTTAACAGTAAAAAAGCATGTTTATGAGCATTGCCACATTCCAACAAATAGATAGATACTTTATTAATAGTGACATACTTAAATTGGAATACATTTAATTATTTTGCAAGCTTTGTTTTAGATAGATAGATACTTTTAATGTGAATTTCCCATTGGGATTAATAAAGTATCTATCTATCTATCTATCTATCTATCTATCTATCTATCTATCTATCTATCTATCTATCTATCTATCTATCTATCTATCTATCTATCTATCTATCTATCTATCTATCTATCTATCTATCTATCTATCTATCTATCTATCTATCTATCTATCTTTATTAATAGTGACATACTTAAATTGGAATACATTTAATTATTTTGTAAGCTTTGTTTTGTGTGTATATTCCGTAACTTTTTCAAACTTGTGTTCATTAGAGGTTTAGAATTAAAAGTCTTTGACCTTTAGAAGTAATTCAAAAGTAATCTTCGGCACCAACGATTCTAAAATAACATCACTGACAGTGGCTATACAGTGGTGTGAAAAACTATTTGCCCCCTTCCTGATTTCTTATTCTTTTGCATGTTTGTCACACAAAATGTTTCTGATCATCAAACACATTTAACCATTAGTCAAATATAACACAAGTAAACACAAAATGCAGTTTTTAAATGATGGTTTTTATTATTTAGGGAGAAAAAAAATCCAAACCTACATGGCCCTGTGTGAAAAAGTAATTGCCCCCTTGTTAAAAAATAACCTAACTGTGGTGTATCACACCTGAGTTCAATTTCCGTAGCCACCCCCAGGCCTGATTACTGCCACACCTGTTTCAATCAAGAAATCACTTAAATAGGAGCTGCCTGACACAGAGAAGTAGACCAAAAGCACCTCAAAAGCTAGACATCATGCCAAGATCCAAAGAAATTCAGGAACAAATGAGAACAGAAGTAATTGAGATCTATCAGTCTGGTAAAGGTTATAAAGCCATTTCTAAAGCTTTGGGACTCCAGCGAAACACAGTGAGAGCCATTATCCACAAATGGCAAAAACATGGAACAGTGGTGAACCTTCCCAGGAGTGGCCGGCCGACCAAAATTACCCCAAGAGCGCAGAGACGACTCATCCGAGAGGTCACAAAAGACACCAGGACAACGTCTAAAGAACTGCAGGCCTCACTTGCCTCAATTAAGGTCAGTGTTCACGACTCCACCATAAGAAAGAGACTGGGCAAAAACGGCCTGCATGGCAGATTTCCAAGATGCAAACCACTGTTAAGCAAAAAGAACATTAGGGCTCGTCTCAATTTTGCTAAGAAACATCTCAATGATTGCCAAGACTTTTGGGAAAATACCTTGTGGACTGATGAGTCAAAAGTTGAACTTTTTGGAAGGCAAATGTCCCGTTACATCTGGCGTAAAAGGAACACAGCATTTCAGAAAAAGAACATCATACCAACAGTAAAATATGGTGGTGGTAGTGTGATGGTCTGGGGTTGTTTTGCTGCTTCAGGACCTGGAAGGCTTGCTGTGATAGATGGAACCATGAATTCTACTGTCTACCAAAAAATCCTGAAGGAGAATGTCCGGCCATCTGTTCGTCAACTCAAGCTGAAGCGATCTTGGGTGCTGCAACAGGACAATGACCCAAAACACACCAGCAAATCCACCTCTGAATGGCTGAAGAAAAACAAACTGAAGACTTTGGAGTGGCCTAGTCAAAGTCCTGACCTGAATCCAATTGAGATGCTATGGCATGACCTTAAAAAGGCGGTTCATGCTAGAAAACCCTCAAATAAAGCTGAATTACAACAATTTTGCAAAGATGAGTGGGCCAAAATTCCTCCAGAGTGCTGTAAAAGACTCATTGCAAGTTATTGCAAACGCTTGATTGCAGTTTTTGCTGCTAAGGGTGGCCCAACCAGTTATTAGGTTCAGGGGGCAATCACTTTTTCACACAGGGCCATGTAGGTTTGGATTTTTTTTTCTCCCTAAATAATAAAAACCACCATTTACAAACTGCATTTTGTGTTTACTTGTGTTATATTTGACTAATGGTTAAATGTGTTTGATGATCAGAAACATTTTGTGTGACAAACATGCAAAAGAATAAGAAATCAGGAAGGGGGCAAATAGTTTTTCACACCACTGTATGTTTTGATTTTTACATATGAAGCTTTTAGTGATAGGTTTTTCCACTGATAAGAAGGAAAGTGAGGCAAAAGGAAGGGCTAGGGCCAGCCAAGGCTTTCAGAAAAAGAAGGGGCGGGGTGGGGAGTCTTGGAAATATTCTTGATGTCCTTAAAGAGGCACAATTATGAGTGCCAGCACATAGACAGGAAAGAGAGGGTGAGGACTCTAACCAGAGAAAAAAAATATGTAATGCTGTACAATAGAGTCCACAGAGGTTTGAAAATGGGCCAAAGTATGTATGTTTGTTCCAGGTAGCTAGAGGTGGCATCATGTATCCATTTTAAAAATGAGATCCATGGGAATTGGCAGGAAGCAAGTTTTAACCCTCCGATAGTGTCTGACTTGGAGCAGTTGGACTGTGTTGCCATTGTAAAGTAAGAAGCCCAGAAGCTACTTAAGAGATTTAAGGGCTTGGGAGATCTAAGGAGTGAAATGAAGATGTGATGATCATGAGTTATTTTAACCTCCGTTGGAAAGACTAAGGCCGGGATTATACTTCACACAACACATGCACCTATGGACACTGCTGCTATGTGTACTGTTTATACTTGCACGCATATTTATGTAAATCTGGAGGATTCCACCAGGTGACAGAGATATCATCATGATGAGAAAACAACATTCAGCTTTAGTGTGTTGTAAATTGCCCAAAACATCCATTAAAGTCCCACGATGCCTTTCCACAATATCTCTGAAAAGGATGGATATTTAATGATTACATCCATCAATCCAGGGATGCACCCTACTGCGAGGCAGAAGCGCTACCGCTCTGACACAATGCCGCCCCACATGTGTAATTGTTAACTTCATTTAAATAATTAATACTGTTGATGATTTTTCTGTAAAATTCAGCTTTAACACATTTCATCATGGAAGTGATATCAAGTATAAATCTTAAGGATTCTAAATATGCAGAGAGCTGGAATATCATAAATTTATTATAAATTTAATGTGTTCTGTGTGGCCATCACTGCCTGCCGCTGATGTCAGCACAGGAGGAAGCCCCAGAAGCACGTAGCGGTTAACATCTGGGTCCGTTTTAAGATGACATTTACGATGTTCTACTTTAATGACAAAATTTCCACTTTAATCACAAAATAGGCCTTTTTTTATCTTCTCTCTGTCCATAATCTTTTTTTCTCTGTGGCTCAAATACACTCTGATGCTGTTGCAAAGGTGCAAAAAAAAAAAAAAAAAAACCAAAAAGGTGGTATGTGGGACCTTTAAATGTATTGTGTCATTAGGATGGGGAGTATGCGATGCTTGTATTGCCTGTGTGAGAAATTGATGAAGAAAAGCACCACAGATACATTTGCATGTCAGCATTTAAGTTTGATATTTTGATTCACCACTTCGAACCATTCGTCAAACATCGAAGCACTCACATTGATCCTATAGGATCTGCAAAGTGGCTTGCTGTCACATGTTGATAGTAAACAAAGTTTGTGATGTCACTTTCCAACTTGAACACACTACGCCAACCAATTTTTTGCTGCTACTGCAACACATAAACGTGTTGCATTAATTTATAAGGACGTGCTCAGAAGATGCATTAAATGAACGCTGAAACATGTCGCAGCCATGATGCGTACGTATATGCATTCTGAGTGTGAAGTATAAACCGGACCTTAAGAAGAAATTGAAATGGAGCAAATATTATACGACTGTGTACTCGCCTAGTTCATTTCAAGCTCAACTTGGGTTAGGACCTGTTTAGATATCATCATATCATCATTTAGAATAATAATGACAGAAAAAATATATTAAAAACAAGTTATAAATCCTTTAAACAACAGTGATCACAACTTGGTTAGGTTTGAAATTGTCTTTGAAAACATAAATGCACACAAAGAACAACTTTTAAATTCATGAAAGGCAGACTTTATGGGAATGAGTAAACATCTAGAAAAACTGTAACTATAAATAATAAATGGAGTTGCTACAGAGACAACCTGGTTCATGCCCAAAATAAATATATTCCAAAAATATATACAATGAAAATACTAAAGAAATTGCCAAAAATGGATGAATAAGGGCATCATTAAAAGTTTAACTGAAAAGACCCCTCTAAGATTATTAAAAAAAACAGGCAAAAATGCAGTCTTAGTGGAATACTGGACACTACAGTAAGGGACCCAAAAAGGCATTCACAAATTTAAAAGAGAAACTGTAGAAAGAATTGCTAATGAAGACAAAACAACTTAACATATTCTGATAGTCATGTTAGATGGGAGAAATAGCTTAACTGTGAAGCTGTAAAGATGTCATCAATCGAAAAGAAGGAGGACAAAATAGATCATAGTAATTAAAGACTAATTAGCCTTACTTCTGTGTTGTGCAAAATTATGGAAACTGTAATAAGAAATTAATTAGAACGCTCTTGATATAAAATAATAAATAGCCAACATTGTTTTATGAGTGGAAGATCCTCACAAACCAATTTGTTAAACTTTTTTTTTATTTAAATCATTCAAATGGAGTACTGGCCAAAAGCAAAGCAAATAACTCGGTGAATTGATACACCAAACATTAACTCTGAATCTCTAAACCATTGCTATGCAAGGTAACTTGCCAAACTGGATTTCAGGGTGGTTGATCAAGTTTAGAAAAAGCACAGATAATAGGTCATTTGGGATGAGGTTATCTTAGAAATCACTGTGGGATTTGTTCTTGGAGCATTACTTTTTGTAATTAATATTAGTGACATTCATTCTTATGTAGTAAATAATCACAGATGGCAAATTCAAACCAACAAAGTCTTGAAAGCTGGAAAAACTCTTGAAAAGTGCAATTTAATATATGTGTTAACTGCTACATTCGGGCAAAGGGAACAGAAAATTCTAAATACCAGAAGTGTGATATGTTCTTACAGTAACCAACCTCTGAAAAGGGGATTGCCAGCTTTACTACTGAGTTGCAAATAGCCATAAATTAAAACCATGAAAGGAAGTAGAAAATGATGAAAATACACCTGCTTGATTGTTTCTAGGAGGAAAATCTTGTGAGAGGTCCTCCTCGTATGCCTGTTATGTGCTCTAATCATCAGTAATTATCACAAATTTTTTTTTATAATCAAATCCTCACTCATCCAAAATATGTGACCAATGTAAGAAATGCTTCATGGCAGAGACCCTTGGTACATTTAGTTGTGTTTCAGTAACCCAGTTACTGTATTCACAGAAACCATCCATTATCCAACCCACTATATCCTAACTACAGGGTCAGGTGGGTATGTTGGAGCCAATCCCAGCCAACACAGGGTGCAAGCCATGTGAACACAGTGGTAAAATCTTGCTTTTTCCAGTTGAGGTGGCTGTCAAAAATCAAGCCTGTTTTGTCTAAACGCAAACTTGTAACGGTAATCCGATTTTGGCTTCCCTTCACTGGCTTCCGGTTCGTTTTCGAATCCATTTTAAGATTCTTGCATTTGATTTTAAATCCTTTAATGGTTGTACCCCATTTTATTTGTCGGAACTGCTGCACCCTTATGTACCGTCTCGCTGTCTCAGGTCAGCAGACCACATGCTTTTACGTGTTCCTAAGGCATGATGCAAACTCCGAGGTGATCGGGCTTTTTCAGTTGCAGCTCCAAAACACTGGAATAATTTGCCGTTGCATGTTAGACAGGCTCCTTCACTTGCTGTCTTTAAATCTTATTTAAAAACGCACTTTTACTCCCTGGCCTTTAACCCAGTATGATATGTTGACTGCCTGTGTACTTTTTATTATGAATCTCTTCAGCTCTTATGTGTTTATGTGTTTCTGTTACTTTTCCCTTTGGTTACTGGCTGTCTGATATGTTGGGTTTTTATTGTAGAGCACTTTGGTCAGCCTTCATGTTGTTTTTAAAGTGCTTTATAAATAAATAAATAAAAATTATTATGCACATAACATTTTTCTTAGTTTTTCCTGAACAGTCTGTACTATAAAATCCTTAATCATACTATCTATTATAACGTGGATGTTCTTACAAGCAAAAAATACTGATAATGATAACTGTTTTTGTTATTTTAAAAGATCATCAAATGCATTATTCCAAATTATTGTGCAAAATTCTGTTTGAAAACATTCAATAGAATTTTGTCAGTCAGTCATCATCCAACCCACTGTATCTTAACAGAAGATCATGGGGGTCTGCTGGAGCCAATCCCAGCCAGCACAGGGCGCAAGGCAGGAACAAATCCTGGGCAGGGCGCCAGCCCACCGCAGGGCACACACACACCAAGCACACTAGAGACTATTTAGGATCGCCAATGCACCTAACCTACATGTGTTTGGACTGTGGGAGGAAACCCACGCACACAGGAAGAACATGCAAACTCCACACTGGGAGGACCCGGGAAGCGAACCCAGGTCTCCTTACTGCGAAGCAGCAGCACTACCACTGTGCCACCATGCTGCCCCCAATAGAATTTAATGAAATTGAAATCAAATTCTGTTGTAATTGCTCCACGAACAAAATTTTCCAGAAAATAAAGTGCAATTTAAAACATATGTACATATCAAGTTACATATTAATATATGAGCCCTTCTTTGATATGACTTTAACAACTCTCTTATCCATTGAACTTGGAAGTCGATTTTTAGTTTCCCCATGTGTTTCACTTGAGTTTGCCAGTATTGCCACCCAGAGCTGCTGCTTCAAAGTATACTGCTGCCCACCATCATAGATCTTTTAACACTAGAGTTTACGAAAAACATGTAGATCCGGCCCACCTTAAAACCGTTCTCACCTCTCTTTTGTCTTCTAAATGTGCCGATTAAGACAAGCAGCAAAAAGCCGGCTATTCCATCCTCCACCATCGCAAAACATTCACTAAGTTTTCCCAGCTCATTCCTTGTCTGATTATCTGGGAGTGACTGAACTGGAGTTTTAGAGTGGAAATAATAGGTCGTTATTTGGAATACACGCATTTCATGTGTGTTCCGTTTCTACAGTAATCTGTGTAAACACATTGTTAAAACAGAAACTTTTTCATATTTTAGTAACAAATGTTACAAAATGTAGGCATAAACTATAGAATGTGTGAAGCCTGACGGCCAAACATCAAGTAAACACTTTCACAAAAGGTTCAAGGCTGTAACAACACCTTCCGTGGCGTAACGCTGAGATTGGCTGACTCGGAGCACAGCAGCCCTGCTGCGCTGTAGAGACCTGAGTTCGATTCCCCGCTGGGGAGGATGTGTTTTTTTTTTCTTTGTAGCCTCAAACGGCATAAAATTTATAAATTGGTATGCACTGTAAATCGTTAAGTTTAAAATGTCGATCGCGGTTATTTCTGTTGATTAATTCATGCTTTTTTACTTAGTCAGAACAGGAGCTTATTCAGCTTCTGATCTGACTCAAAGTAACAGCGCCAGTATAAATCACACCCAATCACAATTACACAAGTACACATGTCGTAAATGTAGGAAGGGCGCTTCTTAGGTGAGCTATAGCGCGTCTTTATGTGAAAACAGCAGTGTCAGATGTGGAGTGTCTGATGATTGCATATAGTGCTGAAGTTACTGCTCTTTACTATGCTTTCCTCTGCATGTCCTGGAGTACAAAATAAACAGCATACAGCAACATGTGGGGACTGGCAAGATTGGGGGATAAAAAACACGCGGTCGTATGTATCGTGATACATTGCAGAGCTGTAGTGCGTCTTTATGTGAAAACAGCAGTGTCAGATGGGGTAGGGAAGGATCCTGAACACGACTGAGAGAAAAGTGAATTTAAAAAAAAAACAAAAACAAAGCTAACCTTTACAAATATCATAAATTACACCGGCTGTTACAGACTGAAATCAAATGTATCTTTATTCTAAAATAGTAAAAATAAGAGCAGTTCACTTCTCAAAAGAGAATCGAGCAGGATCGAACTCGTGACCTTTTGATTCCCAGTCAGCAACTGATACTGTTGCGCCACGGAACCGTCGTAGTAAATGAATGTCAATGTCGCACACTAAGGCAGCTTTTTTTTTCTGTAGTTATATTTTTGAATAAAAGCGCACTTGTTCTGTTATATTTGTACCTTTCGTGAACGTGTTTCTTTGATATTTGGACTTCAAGCTTCATACATTATATAGTTTATGCCTACATTTTGTCATGTACTGCTAGAATATGAAAAACGTTTCTGTTTTAAAAATGTGTTTACACAGATTACTGTACAAAACGGAACACACATGAACTGCATGTGTTCCAAATAACGATCTATTATTTCCACTCTAAAACTCCACTTCACTCCCAGATAATCAATCAAGGCATGAGCTGGGAGAAGTTTGTGCATGTTCTAAGTCGGTGGGGGCATGGAACAGTCGGCTGTTTGCAGCTTGTCTTTATCTGCACATTTAGAGGACAAAGGACGCTGGCGGAGAGGTGCGAGCGGATTTAAGAAGCGATTTAAGGTGGGACGGATCTACGAGTTTTTTTCGTAGGCTCTGGTAATTCTAGTGTTAAGGATGCTCCCTAGGTTATCAGTAGGGTTGAGGTCAGAGAATGATGATGGCCACACCATGATTTTTTTTTCCCTCCATTTTATGCCCAAAGCAACCAATGAGTCATGGTTTTCTGTGCAGCATTAGTTTGTGTTTTGTCCTGCATGAAAATCATTTTAATCAGCAAGGAAAAATTCTTCTTTTTAGACAAAACAGTCAGTTTCTACGTAAAACTAGAAAAACTCAGATTGTCCTTGGATGGGAGTCTTATAAAAATTTAATAAAGTTATTCTAAAACAAGTCTGCTGAGCTTCGGCAAACTTTTCTGCTCAACTTCTCTTGTTTAATATAAGAAGTATCATATATTCTGCTGTTATTACTAGTTAGTGTTGTTTAAGATTAACAAATCTCTCTTATCTGTGTTTTACTGGATTGTTTTTTACATTTTGATTATGAGAAAATATTGTCTGATTGTTATAACTTTTTTTTGTTATGCATGTACTACCTTGCTGTGTATATTTTTCTTTCACTAAGAAATAATTTAATTTTTATGTGGAATGCTTTTTGTGCAGTCAGCACAGGGGCCACAAGTGGAATTTTTGAACTAGCCTTTGTAACAGCCTTTATTTAAATTATTTATTTTCTTTTATTCAAGGTGGTGCATGGAGACTTCTGTCTGGGTTAAAGGAAGGGCAGACTCAAGTGGATAATCCACAGAATGAGGAGATGGCATACTGGTCCCACCCTGTAGATGTCCACTTTGCTACTAAGGGTTTGCAGGGTAAGTGAAAACCATTAATGGTGCTCATTTGTGGTCTTTTAAAATATTTGCTTGTGAGTATCTGCTGTATGTATAGCTATTATTTCAAATACTGTATGTGTGTGAAAAATGGAAAATATGATTTATCTGTATTTCACATTGATTTTTCGAGGAAATAATACTGTAATTGACAAATGCAAAGTTCTTATTGAGATCATTTACATGTATCTTAGTAACTCGAGAATTCCCAGAAACCTGGATTCTAAAATTCCATGCAAACCCTTATTATGATTAGAGAAAACCTAGTTAATTGTCTCTGAAAAACCTGGTTAACACAGTTAGATTTCTATGTGGCCATGTAAACCCTTAACCGGGTTTCAGTTAAGGATTTTATCGTCTGTACATGTCTGTTATGTTCTGCTTACTTGCTTAGCTTCACATAAACATTCAGCAACAAGAGGTGGGACCATACACAAAGTTAAATTTCCTGAGATAACTGCTTAGGTGATCACACTATTCCTTCTCTTAACACTAGAATTACCAGTCTACGAAAAAACTTGTACATCCGACCCACCTTAAAGCCATTCGCACCTCTCCGCCAGTGTCCTTTGTCCTCTAAATGTGCGGATAAAAACAAGCTACAAGCAGCCGGCTATTCCATCCCCCAACTGACTTAGAACGTGCACGAGCTTCTCCCAGCTCATCCCTTGATTGATTATCTGGGAGTGAAGTGGAGTTTTAGAGTGGAAATAATAGATCGTTATTTGGAACACACGCATTTCATGTGTGTTCCGTTTCTACAGTAATATGTGTAAACACATTGTTAAAACAGAAACTTTTTCATATTTTAGTAATAAATGTTACAAAATTTAGGCATAAACTATAGAATGTGTGAAGCAGCATGAAGTCCAAACATCAAATAAACACTTTCACAAAAGATTCAAAAACAGTGCAACAGCTTCTGTGGCATAGCGGTAAGATTTGCTGTCTCAGAGCGCAGCAGGCTTACTATCCATCAGAGACCTGAGTTTGATTCCCATTTGAGGAGAAAGTGTTCTTTTTTTTTTTTTTCTTTTTAACCTCAAACGGACATAAAATTTATAAATTGGTATGTACTGTCAGTTAATGAGATCATTATATTTTCATGTGGGATGCTCCTTTTAAAATATTTTTTAACAATTGAGACTGCAATTAACATGAACAAGTGTCCTTATAACTGTTATTTTTAAGATCCATAACACACAGACAGACAGAGCACTGCATAATAGAGAGACAGACGGGCAGAAAAGTCACTAGATATATAAATAAACAGAGAAGGCACATGTACTGAAAGAAAAAAAAAATCAACATGTGCATTGATCCTGCTGCACTGAATAAGCTCACGCGTTCTAACATTTCCCCCCCCCGCCCCCCGATCTGACTCTAAGTAACAGTGCAAGTACAGACGCAAACCAAGCCAAGTGTATGTGTGTACTGTATAGTATTAACAAAAAGCACAGCTTACTACTGAAAACAGCAAATATAGGAGTGAGTGGGGATCGAACCGGTGACTCTTGATTACACTTGGTTTGCGTCTGTACTTGCACTGTTTCTTAGAGTCAGATTGGGGGAGGGGGATGTTAGAGCGCGTGAGCTTATTCAGCACTGCAGGATCAACACACATGTTGATCTTTTTTTTTTCTTTCAGTAATAGCACCAACATAAATCCACACCCGATCTGATGCGGTTCGTTTTCAAATAATATTGCATTAGTGCGATGATGTTTTCACATATATTGTCTCTTTCTTTCAAGGGGGGGAAATAGGAACCACAGCATAGAGAGAAGCGTGTACATTGTAACAGGTACACACATTGTAAATGTAGGAAAGACGATCCTTGCGTGTGTGTGAACAGTTAACATTTGAATCTGATGATTGCATATAGCGCTGAACTTTCTGCTCTGTACTATTCTATCCTCTGCATGTCCTGGAGTACAAAAGAAACAGCATACAGCAACATGTGGGGACTGGCAAGATTGGGGAAAAAAAACACGCCGTCACTGATTACAAACTGCAAGATGTTATGCGAATGAATATGAATAATATGAATAATGTTGCATCCGTGCCACAAAGTTTTCCGAAATGTACTATACAGGTCATAAAACGAATAATTCCAAATATCACATATACCTACGTCTGTTGTTTTTTTTTTTTTTTGACAACATCATACACCATAAAGTGCACACTAATTCAGCATGAGCAGGAACACTCAATAAAACTGAATAAAACAAAATCAAGTGACAGTGAGATACAAAGAAGGCAGATTTGCCAGTGTTTGTGTGTCAGCTTTTATCCCTCCAGATGAGAGAATGTCTAGTTCTATTATCTCAAAACTCCACTCACATCTCCAGTTATTCCGTTTCAAATGAAAAATAACCGCGTCAGATCCCTATGGGGGCAGGGCGGTAGTATGTATCGTGATCGTGATTTAGAGAGAATAAAAGTTAAAAAAACGATAACTTTTATAAGTCTTATAAATGCACACCGTGTGTTACAGACGCAAACCAAATGTATGTGTGTACTGTATAATATTAACAAAAGGAGCAGCGCACTACTGAAAACGGCAAATATAGGAGTGAGTGGGGATCAAACCGGGGACTCTTGGTTACAAGTCAGCAAATCTTACCGCTATGCCACTGAAGCTGTTGTGTATTCCTTGAATCTTTTGTGAAAGTGTTTACTTGATCTTTGGACTTCAGGCTTCATACATTATATAGTTTATGCTTACATTTTGTCATTTACTACTAAAATATGAAAAACATTTCTGTTTTAAAAATGAGTTTACACAGATTACTGTAGAAACGGAACACACATGAAATGCTGGGAAAGCTGGGGAAAGTTAGTGAACATTCTGCGGCGGTGGGGGATGGAATAGTCGGCTGCTTGCTGCTCGTCTTAATCGGCACATTTAGAAGAGAAAAGAGAGGTGAGAACGGTTTTAAGGTGGGCCGGATCTACGAGTTTTTTCGTAGACTCTGGTAATTCTAGTGTTATCTGAAACAGTCTCTGTCAGTATTTCAGAAATTGGTAAATTTATGTTTATATGGTTATTTTTATATTGTCATGCTTGGGTCACAGATTTGCACAGAAACACAGGAGGTTGTAGAGAGACAGGAACTTAATTCAAACACTGCAAATAAACATTTGCCTCTTTTTCAAAAGTTTAAACTGTGCTCCATGACAAGACAGAGATGACAGTTCCATCTCACAATTAAAAGAATGCAAACATATCGTCCTCTTCAAAGAAGTGCGCGTCAGGTGCAGAGAATGTCAGAGAGAGACAGAGAAAAAAGCAAACAAAAATCAATAGGGCTGTTTGGCTTTTAAATATGCGAAGCACCGCTGGACAAAGCAGCTGCAGGGATGTACAATGTAAAGGTAGTCTTTCAGCATTTTTTAGAGGAGCGTCCATATCCTCTAGGCCAGTGTGCGAACAGCCCCTCTGCTCACACCCACTCTGTCAAGAGCAGAGAATGTAAGAGAGAGAGAGAGAGACAGAAAAAAACAAACAATCAAAAATCAATACGTGCCCTTTGAGCTTTTAAGTATGCGAAGAACCGTGCGGGAAGCATGTCGCTTGATAAAGCAGCTGCACAGATGGGAGCAATGTGAAGGTAATCTTTCAGCATTTTTAGATGAGCATTCGTATCGTCTCGGGGTGCGAACAGCCCCCCTGCTCACACCCCCTCCGTCAAGAGCAGAGAATGTCAGAGAGAGAGAGAAAAGCAAACAATCAAAAATCAATATGTGCTGTTTGATCTTTTAAGTATGCAAAGCACAGTGCGGGAAGCATATCGCTTGATAAAGCAGCCATATGTAAGCCCAGCAAGGAGGAGAGCAATGTGAAGGTAATCTTTCAGCGTTTTTTGAGGAGCTGCCGTATCCTCTAGGGGTGCGAACAGCCCCCGTGCTCACAATATAGTTGAGGAGTTTTATTTAATACGTAATACGCGCTCTGGTTGGGTAGCTTCTCAGCCATCTGCCAATAGTGTCCCTTGTATGAAATCAACTGGGCAAACTAACTGAGGAAGCATGTACCAGAAATTAAAAGACCCATTGTCCGCAGAAATCCGCGAACCAGCAAAAAATCCGCGATATATATTTAAATATGCTTACATATAAAATCCGCAATAGAGTGAAGCCGCGAAAGTCGAAGCGCGATATAGCGAGGGATTACTGTACTTATTTTACTGAAGTAAAAATATTTGCATTATTATTATCATAGAAGCACTGGGTGTAAGTCAAGAAACACATGTACCAGCATGCCAGTCCTTTGCACAGCTCAGTTGCACAGCCAAGCAGAAAACCGTGTGCTGCATGCAATCTGGTAACAGAAACATATTAATAAAAGTATTAGTTTTTGTACAGCTATTTGCTATAGATACAGTATGTTGAAATAGTGTGATGGGCTTTTTAGTGGCCAGTGTTCATATACCGTAAATTATCAGGTCTGAGATGTAAAAAGGGCATGAATGTTATGTACTTCACATCAAATGAAGGTCTGAAGTTATTTATAAAACACAAGAAATTTTTAACAGGCTTTATGTTTGTTTTAGGATTCACAGTGTCCAATGACGATTTCTTACTATATCTGCACAGTTTAATGACATTGAAGCATTTTGGCAAAGGAAAACTCCAGATTACTTGTACATGGAAACTCAGATTTTTGGAAAGCAATTTTCTGCCTTAACCGAGTTACTTGCTTTATCCCAGTTATGTTTGTTCATATAAATGCTTAGCTTTTTCTTGCATGCTGTAAAAATTGGTTATGAAGCTATCATTTTATGTTAATATCCGCATATCACCTTGTAAAAAAAAAAAAAAAAAAAATACATTCTATGGTTATATTCTATGGTTTTTCATATTCAGTCATAAGTGATTACAATTGAGTTTTCACTGGGTTCTGTTTTAGACCAAACAAAGTATTTTTTTCATGTAATCATATCCCCAGACGAACTTTTCATTAGATGGGGCAATTCAAACCAATGTCAATTTCTAATGTGTCACAAATATCCATCCATCCATAATCCAACCCGCTATATCCTAACAACAGGGTCATGGTGGTCTGCTGGAACCAATTGTCACAAATATTTTTTTTTTAAGGAGGGTGGAGTTTGTCATTGTTACCTTTCTTATTTCCTTTCTAATTTTTATACTTCCTCCTTGTAACAGGCTGGCCAAAGCTTCATTTGCAAGTATGGCATCAGGATTCATATGGTCGTTGTGAACTTTATGGCTATGGCTTTTGCCATATACCATCCAGTCCAGGTTTCCATGAGTTGAAATGTGTGACATGGCGGCCAGTGGGCACTTGGCAAGACCAACTTGCGCAGCTGTTTGTGGGAGGTGGTCCTCAGCTGAAGACAAGTGATTTGATCTACATTGGAGCTGACCGCTATCGCCTCCAGACAACTTCCATGGGTTGTGTACACTTGCAACTTGCAGTTATACTCCGGCACTTTGACCGATATGGAGTAGAGTGCTAAACTGCTGTTCACTAGCAGAGACAATATAAAAATCAGTCTGGAAGTAAAACAAATCATTCACATTTTAAAGACTAATGGAGGAATAAACATAAGTTTTTATTTTGTTTCTTCTCTTTTCCGACTTTTTATCATGCCTTGCAGGCAAAGAAAAAAGGATACTTGGTGGAGAAGTAGCTTGATCTTTGCAGTATCTACATTTTCCACAAGATGTCAGGCTGGAACAACTTTTAACAATGTGAATGTGGACATTAATTTAAAAAACAGTGTAATTTTGAAGAAATATGCAATGATTTTTTAATAAGTTTATTTTCTTTGATTATGCTTGTTTTAGTAGGACTATATTTTGGCAAAAACATTTCCATTATTGATATAAAAAACACTTTCAGCATTAAACAGAATGGAATGCTCGGTTATTAATAGTGTGCCTGGTGGTTATTTAATTTTGTAAAAATTAATGAAGTTTAAAGTTTTGTTTTTCAGTATTAAATTGTTTTTATACTTTTCATAATGTATTTCTTCCCAGCTGCCTCTATAACACAGTAATTCAAGCCAGCAGTCTTTAGCATGTATAACATTTCTAGTAAAACATTAACAATTACAAACAGAATTGTAATGAGAAAACTTCTCAACTGTCAGATTTTTTTTCTTTTTTTGTAAATGAAAATAAAATTATTTATATATTGTGAGTAAAAGAAAAGCAGTGATGTGTGTATGTGTTCTCCTCTGCACTGATTATTTTGGAGTCTTTTAAATATGATAAGACATATACAACACTTTACCTTAAAAAATTAATCATTAAAAATGGTGGTTATGCACACTTGTTGAGCCTACAGTTTTGCTGGATAAAGAATGCATTGTATCCCCCCTGTATTTAAGAAATGTATTTGCTAACTGGAGGTGCATTGTAATACTGGAGCAGTGGTTTATGGTTCTGCCTCATAGCTTCAGGCACTTGATTGTAATTCTAAGACTGGTGTTTATAGTTGCATAGTTTTCCAGTGGGTGTGCCACTTTTTTCTTCATATTCCAAAACAGTGTATGTTTGTGAATATGTGCCCTCCATTTTCTGTATATTACAACTAGGTGGCACTAAAGTATTTGAATATTAAAAGACAACGTTTAGGGCAAATCTCTACCTCATGTAAGTAGTAAGAGATATTAAATGATATACAGTATAAAAGCAGAATTACAATTATCATGCCTTGTTTTATTTTTCAGTAGTAACTTGGCCTTAATTTTGTTATTGTATTTAAATTAATCATCAAAGTAAAACTTAATGCAGCTTTTTACTACTTTGACTAATACAGCAATGTCTGGGACTATTTCGCTATTGCTATTTTTGCTTGAATTTCTCTCTCTTTTTTATTTTTATTTATCTGACATGTACTATTAACTGTCCTATAACATGTCATAATTTAAAGTTTCACTCAAGAATTTTAGTTCTTAGACGTGTATTCTGTTTATTTGATGTGCTTGCCAGCTGTTCTCTGTCAACATTTATCTTCAAAGATTGTTTCTTTTTGTTAAGCAGTCATGTAGTTTGTTAATCCTTCAGAGGTACATTGTTAGTTCACACCTGTGCCTGCTTTTGCAAAAAGTGATTATTAGAAAAAGAAAGAATGTTAGTTTGAGTGTACGCAAGTGTGAGAAGTGTGCTCAGTGCTACCATCTCACTGTTCAGACATCTGAGATCAGTCTGATCACTGGATGGACTTTGCACATTTTTCTTGTGTTCTATACATTTTCTGGTTTAATTCATCCCAAAGATGCCCATGGTAAGTTATTTGACATGATTGAGAGAATAGGTAATAGTTAGATAAGTTTTGCATTCACATTTCACTACCATTATGAACAAGACTCTGCTTTCGCCTGCTGTTGTGTTCTCCAGTACCAAGGTTGGAGAATCCCAGTCATATGCAGTTTTTTAATTAAATCAGAAACATGTTAAATATTGTGCAGTAATTGAATATCCAGTATTTATAGCTTTTTTAGCTCTTCCCGTTTAAATAACATACTGTTTTATTATCTAATTATAGTCATGCAAACAACTGAAAAAACTAACATTATATATGTTTGTGTATTAATTTTACATATAAAATTGTACAAGAATTTGAATAAAACTTTTATTTTTAAAGTGTGGATCCTTTGAAATATTTGTACCCTGCGATAGACAGGGGCCCTGTCTAAGGATTGTTCCTGCCTTGTGCCCGATGCTTGCTGAGACAGACTCCAGCTTCTCCACGACAATGCTCCGTATAAGTGAATACTGAAGATAGGTGGATTGATGGATGAATGAAACATCTGGTCCTTTGCCATTTTCGTAAAATCACCAAAAATCACTTGATGATTTAATCCTAATAATGTTGTAGAAGTTCAGATGATCCAGTTGGCTTCATGAAGCTGTTTTGCCATTGGTGCCCAGCTTGTGACCATGGTACATACATACAAAAGTGCTGGAACTTTCCATGCATCTTTTTGTTTGTAAAAGAGTAAGTGAATTGGCTGCTCATAATTAATCATAACCTATTTTTCCCATGTATGATATAATGCAAGTATATTGCATTTATAATCTTTTTTAAAAGGGCCACACTGTGTGACCTATCTGCAGTTTGTGTTATTGCCTTGTCTCCTCATGGGTCTTTCCCTTTATATTCCAGTGCTCCTCCTAAATCTTAAAATAAATGCTCATTAGGTTAATTGGTAACTTTAAATTAGCCAATTATGAGTGATTGGTTGCTGTCTGCTGCTCAGTGCTTCTAGCATAGTCTGGCCATCTGGAGTCCTAAATTACCTTAAATGTAGTTAAAGATATGATTAGATTGATCTCTTAAACAGATACAAAATCATGAAGAAAAACTTGGTGCCTGTAGAAGGCCCATGTGACTACTGGAAGAATTTGTATACACTGAAGTTAGACATAAATGTATCCAGGATTATTTAACAGTACCCCAGCATATAATAAATTATATACAAGTATTTATTTAAGTATTTTATATTGTGTGGCTTTGTTGGGGATAAAAAAAGCTGTAAGTTATGATAAATACAGTGATTTAATAGATAAAACTTAAAATGGTTAGGGGGACAGGGGAAGTACACAAAGTAATAAAAATTTAATAATAAAATTAATGTGAGATTTTATTCCTTTTAATTTAATGGTTTTCCAGACTCTCGGGTCTTCCAGACCTTTTTCTCTTCCAGCCTTCATCCTTTTTTTTTTTTCTAAGTCCCAGTGAGACTTTGCTTCCAGTTTGCTCCTTTAAACCCCAATGAAGTGTAAACTCCTTGTTTAGGATGTTCTTTAAAACCGAAGTGTCAACAGTTACTACCTTTACTAACTTCTGGAGTTACATCAGTCCCCTTAAAGCTACATGCCCCCTTTTTAGGCCATTCTCCTTAGTTATCTTTTGAAGTTGCCCGCTGCCCCTGTTGTCTGGGGAAGACCATACCTTCCAAGACAGATCACTCTGGAGTGTGCAGTTTTGGGGACACCTTTCTTTTTCTAAAAACCTGCCTCCTTATAAAGGCCTCTTTATGCCCTTACTAGTTTCTAGTTCTTTCTTGGATCATTCAGCTCAGTGCCTTTTCTAAAGGAGACATGAATAATCTTTCAGAAAAAAACTAGTTTCTATAAATAATTTTGTTTTAGCAACATCTACTCTATTTCGAAAGTTTTACCAAAAGCTGTAAAAGTGAATCCAACTTTGTGTTTGTTTTTTTCTGGAATAACAGAGAAGTGAGGTCAGGATGAGAAATGGCTCCTGTGGAGATGGGAGAGAGAACTGCAATAATGTAGCATTTGATCCCATGGTTACCTCTTGTATTTGGTAGAAGCATAATGCAGTAATAATAGTAAAGCCTAATGGCTGTTTATAAAAAAAAAAAATGTAAAGCTCAGCTTTTTGGCTGAACTTGTTTGTATATGTATACTATATGTATGATGTGTTTAAATTATCAATACACTGAGTTTCCTATAAATACAAAATTGAAAATTCAGACACACATTATTATTTGACATGCTTCCCCTTTTCTGCACGCTGTCACATGATGCAAATATTTTAAATGGTGCTAGCTTTGGCCTTACTATCTCACAGTGCAGACCTGTTATTACTTGATAATGTTGATGGAGCATAGGCTCACCTTAAATGAAATAAACAAGCAATTGGTATTTTAGTTTACCACCTGTAAAGACTGATGAATTAGTGAATTACCAAAACTTATTCTGAATGCATCCCATGTATATAGTATATAATTTCTCACATGAAAGCTACGAGAGTGTTTCATAGGTGATGGCATAAGGAAAAATAAAGTGACGATACTGTCTATGACACTGCCACTAACTCAGTTTCTGTTTTCTTTAATGTGCAGAAGTCCCCAGTGGACAGCTGACTCACTTCTGCTTCCGCTCTCATTAACTCCACCTTTACTTCTTTTTTAAACACCATTAACACCAGAAATCAGCGTTCCTTGATTGAACAGCCTCAGGAGAAAACTGCAGGTTTGTGATCTGAAGCTTTTTTCACCACACTTATTCACAAGAAAATTCGAGATGTTATATGTAATTATTACACTATTTCATGTTTGACATTAAATGTAGCCTCCCCTGGAACCCCTGACCATTTACTCTCTTATCTGTATGTGTGTGTATATATATGTAAAATATATGTATGATATGTATGAGATTATGCTTTGCTTGTTTGAAGTAGCCACTAATGCAAAAACTAAAACAAACTGATAACTGCTGTCACTGTCCTGCTCCACTGACAGACTGAGGAGATCGTTCCTCCCCCCAAACTATGCGACTCTTCAATTCCACCCGGGGGGGGTAAACGTTAACATTTAACATTATACAAAGTTATTGTCTGTTTTTCACCTGCATTATTATCCTTCTTTAATTTAATATTATTTATTGTATCAGTATGCTGCTGCTGGAGAATGTGAATGTGAATTTCCCATTGGGATTAATAAAGTATCTATCTATCTATCTATCTATCTATCTATCTATCTATCTATCTATCTATCTATCTATCTATCACTGATAATGATACTGCCTGCATTATGTGTATTCAGGTTATTTATTTTTCTCCAATTTACAAATCCAGAATCCTGTATATTTTTACAGATATTGTTTTTATTACTTGGCTGACTTACAACATTTGAGGTACAATTGTTTTTTTGTTGTTGCTTTCTCCAATTGGAGCACAGACAGTCAAAGTGGTATGCTCTTGGTCACACAGTGTCAGTAGCAGGATTTGATCCCACTACATTGGGATTTGAAGTCTAAAGCCTTAACCACTGCATCACACTTCCTTGCTTTTGTTAAAATCCATACATCAACTATCAAACTTACTTAACTCAATCCAAGTGCCATGGTACAAGTCAATTAGATTAATTAAATAATTAACTATTCGTACAATGATCATGCATGCATTCCTACAAGTACTTGGGGGTTTACATCAATGACTGGCTGTACTAGTCTTGTAACACAGGGGAGCTACATAACAAAGGTCAAAACAAATGGATTTTTTTTTTTTTTTTGCAGACTCTGTTCCTTTAATCTGGATGGTGAAATCCTTTACATGTTCTACATACCTGTGATGGCCAGTGCAGTTTTCTACACTGTGGTGTGATGTAACATCACTTCATGAGGGGCCCACCAAATCAACAAGTTGATATAAAAGGCAGCTATAGTTATGGGACACACTCACAAGGTATTAGTGGAGAAGAGTACGAAGGTAAAGTTAATGGCATTATGAACAATGCTGCACATCCTCTCTCTATTTAATGACCTTCTGTAAGTTCCCCTTGGGGACAAATAAAGTTATCACATATGCCAAGTTGTTGGTTGCTGTCTGGCGCTTCTTGGTTAAATCAAATCAAGAACATGTCATAAACAGATAATTTATATTGGTACATGTACACTAGGGGGCTAACCCCCTGCTCACTTCACTCTCCAACCCCCCCCCCCGGCCTGTGCTACGCGCCTGACACTTCGCATCTCTGCCGCTCTTGTTGTGAAGAGGGGGACTGAGCGCACCCCAAGGAGACGCAGTCGCTCCTACGAAATCCCCTCTCAAACAGTGATACAATGGGAAACAAGTACATTTTTGTTTTTTTACCTCCTCTTTGCTCGATCAGCTGCTGGCTTGCTGCTGCTGCCATGCTGTGTGATCTGCATCTCGCATGGCACTTTGAACTTTTGAAAGCCTGTACAGCAGCTGTCTTTGTCATCTACTCTGTCTTTTATTTCCGGTCCCTGGCATGGTTAAATCTGTTGGCACAAAGTCTTGTCTCGCGGGACGTGAGTTCTTGATATTTTAGTTTATAATTTAAAAATGGGATAAGAATCTGGAAATCTAATAACAAAACTTGATAAATTCTGAAAACAATGATACCAAATATATATATGTAGGTTTAAAAATAAGCCCAATTTAAAGCATGACAAAAAATGTGACACAAAATCATTGCTCTTTTAGGCTTAGGATTTTATATATATATAGAGTAGATAGATATATGTGACTATGTATTTTAAGTATAAATTATTTAAAGTTTTCATTCTAGTATGCCTAAATCCGTTCCACCTATGCCTGTTACCCAAATGCCATTGAATCTCTTACCTTGCACTTAGTGGTACAACAGGGCAGGTCTGACTTTTAAGTTACTGCCACCTACAAGCTTGTTTTTAACAACAACAGCTATCTTACTATCCAAGACAGATGTTCCTATGTGTTTTTGGGGGAATTGTTGTTTATTTATAATATTTATAATTTTCTTGAACTTCTGTAAAGTTTTAATTTCATCTTGGGGACAAATAAAGTATTATCACTTTATCAGAATTTCTGTCACGGCATTTCCATATGGCCATGTAAGAGCTTGCTGCATCTCTTGATCATGAAGGTGATTTGGGCATGTAGTGAGGAGACCCTCTTGGTTCCTACCCACACTGGGAGAAGACCCAGCAGGCACTGGAGAGATGACTCTCTTGTGTAGCTGGAATTGTCTGAGAATTCGCCCAACAGGAACTGGAGACTGTTATGAGGGTGCTGGGTGGCCCGGTCTGTTTAGCTCACTGAGATGTTACAGCACCCGTAACTGGGAAAAGCAAATGGGAGGAAAAAGTAAATGGTTTCCTGCTTTACTAATAAAGGTAACCTTTGTGCATTTTTGCTGCAGGCTTTGGAATGTATTGCTGAAGGAACTGACCACAAGCTTTGTGATTGTAAACTCATAAAAAGGTAAAAGAATTTCTCTCACAACTTTAAACAAACATGTTGTCTGCTTGTTTCTATGTAATTGCAGCTTATCTTGGTAGAAGCTCACCTGCTAACAGCTGTTCCCAGAGGGGAAAAGAAAAAAAAGACCCACAAATACCTGTAGGCAGAAGAGGGAATGAGAGGTATGGAAGCCCACAGCTGTCCAGGAGGATGGATGTCCCAGAATGGCTTGAGCTTGACACCAAATGCAAGTAAAAGGGGTACAATTTAAAGATGGCTTTCGTTTTGCTTTGTTACCCTTCCACTTGGGCTGTTTCTTTCCCTTGATTTCCATTTCTTGTTTTACTTTGCTTCTCTCTTTCTTGTAACAATTGCTCAGTATTGAAACCTGTGTTGCTTAAACCCAATGGTCTGTACTTTTTGACATTTCCTTGTTTGTCAGTTTTATGGCTAAGCGTTTCTTTTCCAACTCAGTTACCAGTCTAAATTGATTTATTTATTTTGAGGTGGTGGTGGTGGGTGTGTGTGTTTTGAGGGGGCGGAGGTCGCCACACTATATTAATCACCCTTAACACTGGGAGCAAGCTGCAGAGAAGCTGTAACTTGCAAAGACAGAAACGGCCCTTTCATTTCCTGGGCGGGCACTCGAAAAAGAGAAAGAGAAAAGCGCAAACCTGAGGCCTGGGAGAGGAAGAAAAAAAAAGTGCTATCTTATGCCGTTGTGTTGCAAGCTGAAACCGGCAGAGAGAGAGAGAGAGAGAGAGAGAGTAAGGAAGTTCAGCATGCAGCTCGTGTCTTACTGACACAAAACGGGGAACCTGGTGTCGAGCTCTGGGGCCGTCTTACCATCTTGGAGGCTTGTCTATCTTTTATTGTAGTGGAATCTGCTGAACATACAAGGAAAGTGTCTTCTCCTTTTTTTTAACAAGTAATTTTAAACTATCAGCAAAGAAAATTGAGAAGGTGGATGGAAACTGAACTGTTTAGCCTTGCAAGTAACACATATCTGGACTGAAGGCTCCAGTTTAACTCAGAAAAGGTTCATTTTGCTTTTGCTGTATTTTGAAATGATTTAAAGGAAGACAAGCTGAAAAAATAGGGTATGATGAGGTCTTAAAAGGTAAAAGTTATGTTTTTATCTGCATCAGAAGGAACAAAACCTACATGCTTTTTGATTGACTTTTGAGGAACTTTCAGTCATCTGATTAGTACTTTCTTTACATTAAAGAAAGGCACAAAAGTCAGACAATTGGCAGAAAGACGATTAAAAGGAAGAATCATCCTTTATGCCAGGACAACTGAGTGCAGACACCTGGCTCACCTTTTAGAATCATTCTTCAGAACCGCGTTTGCATGTTAGTGTTCCTACGTGGAGTGACTCTCTTGTGAAACCATGAAGTTGCTAGGATTGTTACAGCTGACGGCTCTCTTGTTGGACTCCTGGTCTTGGACACAAGGCATGTCTACCTGCAAGACCCTGGACATGGAGCTTGTCCGTAAAAAGCGCATAGAAGCTATTCGTGGCCAAATTCTGAGTAAGCTTAAAATGTCTCAGGAGCCGACCACTGAGAGCGATGGGGTCACTGTACCCCTGGAGGTGATGTCCCTCTACAACAGCACCCGTGATATGGTACAGGACATGTCAAATCAGGTTGTCGAAGGCCCCTACTGGGAGACTGCAGAGGAAGATTACTTCGCTAAGGAAGTGCACAAGTTCAAAATGATTAAAAGTAAGTGAACAAGGGGACTGATTGGAAAAGTAAATGGGCTGGCTGGGTTGTGAGCTAGGAATGTTAAATTCATTTTGATCGAGGTATGATACAATGGGGCTTCTGTCATCCTTACTCTGAATGTTAGGCAGCAAGCTGGCATCTTGGCCACCATGACAATTTCACAATGCCGTGTTCACTTTTGAAAGACTATGCAGTTATGCCATAGTTGGGGGATTTATCTTGGCTTGTATTTGGGTATGGCATCCCTGCAGTGACCTGCACGTTTTAAACGGTAGGTAATGAATTAGCTTTCGAGCGCTATCATCTTGGCTAATATTTCAGAATATCTACACAGCAGTGGCCTTAAATTAGTACGTGGTAAGCCTTGAGCTAGAAGTTGATGGGGATGGGGGGGATTAACTTCAGGCTAACATTTGCCTATGGCTATGCAACACTGGCCGACATTTAATAAATGTTAGTTAAATTGTGGGTGAAGGGTATCATCTCCTCCTAGTATCTCACAATAGCTACACTAGATGTTTTGGACAATCTCTTTGCTAACATACTAACACCACATGCAGTTTTGAAAAAGTAGCCCTGTGTGGAATACAATTTTAGATAGACTGCACATTGGTGTCTCTCACTTTTTTTGTTAGGCAAAAAGTCAGAAATTGGTGAATTTATCTTAACCTATGTGTACCACAGCTAGGCTCCTGTCATCTACACTTTTTAAAAGCTAACCAGTGAGCTAGCGGTTGTGGGACTACTCTCAGCTAACACTTCATTAAGGCTACAGTGACCTGCACATTTTAGATGGAAGGGGATAAACTAGGTGCTGGGAGTGTTGTCATCCCTAACAACAGGGTAAGGTTAGTCACGATCCCTACTTTTTAAATGGTAACCACTTGTCAGAAGGTAATTTATGGTTGTATCTGTGTGTGTGTGTGTGTGTGTGTGTGTGAAGAAATGGGGGTCTTGAGTTCCAGCAATTTCAAGCACACTTTCAGTTAGGAGAAAGTAGTTGATAATTGAATACATGTGACTCACAAATGTGAGTTTCGGGGCCATGTTTATTGTAAAATATGCAGCTGTTGCATTTAACAGTGTAGATCAGGTACTTTGAATTGGTCTTTGGACACTGTGCGCAATCAGTGTAGCCTACTCTAAAGAGATGATGGGGGCATCAGAGATACAGGAGCACAAATGGCCACTAGTGGGAACTCTAGCCTGGTGTCCCTGTTATAATAGTAGGGCATCCAAAGACCATGCTAGCAAAACTGAGACTTCTCTGAACCCCAAGAACAAGTTTAAAGCTGCTGAAAGCCCATAGACTGACCAAGCTTGGAGTCAGGAGATGAGTCGGGGAAAAGGCTTGACTGATGGGAAGAAGAAAAAGGCCAGTTTATAGACTGACAGAGAAAAAAAGAGAGAGAGAGTTGAGAGATGTGATCAGGGGTGTTTGTGGCACACTGTGGTGGGTAAGTTGAGCTAACTCATTTGGTAGACATAGTTATATACCCATAAATGTAAGAAGAGGGAAGCTGCAGGTTTTGTCATTTTATACTTTATATGCTACTTCATGTTCTCCTGAATGGTTAAGTTATTTAACTAACTGTGCAGACAGGCAGGCAGTATGGTGCAGATGTTTAGGTTTTAGATGTCAAACCCTGCGCTTGTGGGTTCAAATCCCAACACTTACACTGTGTGACCCTGAGCAAGTCCCTTCACTCACCTGTGATCCAATTGGAAAAAGAAAAGAAACATAACCAATTGTATCTCAAATGTTTCAAATCGGTTTGGATAAAGGCATTGATCAAATTTAAGAAATGTAAATATTGCTGGGTGTTGCCCCAGTGTTAATTCAAAATGTTACTACGTTAATTCTACATTCCCACAAATATTCTGGGGCCATGCCAATAATAGTGAGGGAAATCCACGACTAAAGAAAAAGTAGTCTGACTGGGAATTGATCTTGTGACAAATATTTGAAAGACAACTACATTTACCATTTCACCACCATTACAACTTTTGTGGCTTTGTTTCTCTGGCCTGTTTGATACTGTACTATTTCACGACCATTTTTCTAACCCCCCAACCACTCAAACTGCTCCTTGATCTTGCTTCAAGGCACTGTATAGCCTATATTCTAAATTGGACTATCACCTAATTACCCTTACAATTTTCATGAAAATCTATCACTTTTGCATAATGTTGGAACATACATGCAATCAGGTACATACTCAATTTTGACAAATTTACGTACTCTATATATTTATGCAGTATACAGTATGTATATACATTTTCTCTCTTTGTGTATCTTCACCTCATTGGTTCCTTCAGAAGCAAACAAGCATTCAATTGAAAGTGGCAGGACATAACGTGCCAGACTTCTGCCAAGCATTCTTTCCTCCGGATATATGTGCATGTGTATCCAAATGATATTCTTTCCGCTTTGAATTCTGTTTTCCCTAGAAATATTAGCAATTGTTTTGGATCACCATTAAGTAAGGCAGCATTTTATTCCCATGTGTTTCATTATTGTGCTCCTCCCTCCAGCTGAAGCCAAGGTTTTCATGCAGCATCAGTAGTTACGCCTGCAATGCTGAAATTCGCCAACCCCAATCCCCCCTAAACTCCCTGATTTATTTAATAACAGACTTTTTTTTTATAAAGCTACAACACAAGTCAATCAAGGTCTTTCCTTCAGTGTTTAAATCAAAGCATAAATGGAAAGGAAAGCAGTCAAGGCCACGGTCTAAAAAACTGGTGGTGGGAATAAAATTAATCTTTATGGTAAATATCAACAGTAACCATAATGAGAAAACTTCTGCTGGAGTCAAAAGTAAAAAGGGGAAATGCTACTGGGGAACATTAATTTATTTTTAGATGGTATTTAGGGGAAAGTCCGCCAGATCTCTGTTTTGCAGGGAACATTAAGAAATGCTTTCTTGAGAAAGGTATGATTGTCAGATACAAAAAAATTGTGGGTTTCCGCTAATTTCTATCCACACATTGTTTGGTCATATAAGCCATGACCATGTTAACAAGTTAATATTTACAACCAGAATATGATTTATCATTCTTAAAATATCATATATTTTATATACAGTATATATCTTGAAAATAAATAAACAAACTAAGGTTCCTGGTCAAAACTGAATTACGTTTCTTACAAAGTCAAATACTGAAACGTTCCCTCACATAAAATTATAAGTAACTGAAGGTCTTTGCTCAAAAATAACAAACTTCATTAAGAAAGACATCGCTATTTATTGCTAACATTATTCCTTCCGTTTTCTGAATCTGCTTTTCATAGTACAGGGCATTGGGGAATAAGAACCAAAGTAAGACCAATCCCAAGGAGGAATGTCGCTCCATTACAGGACCTGCTCATACTAGCCTTTTTGGTGCTGTCAGTTAAATAGACAGGCAGTACATCTGTCTTGGAAGTAGAGAAGAGAGGACTGAGTGCATATCCCTCGGACTGAAAGGTGGCAGTGCTAACCACTACACCATTTTTTAGTTGAGTTGAAGGGCTCAGGGTCACAGTAGTCTTGAGGGGTATGGGTGTGCCAGAGCAATAATAATGTGTGCCAGACACTCATTTTGAGAACCCACTTATTACATTATAGAGTTTCAGTGGCCAGAGTGTATTACATTAACATTGGATGAAAGATATGAACCAACCCTGGATGGAAAAACTGCCAATCATAGGGGGACACTGATGCACAAACTGTGAATGTCAGATCAGAATGTGGGATATGTATAGAAACTGCATGTGTAGAAACAAGTACTCTGGGAGAGTGAACAAACTCCACATAAACACCGAACAGATGGGATTTTAGCAAAGAACTGATTCTTGCGCTACCATGCCACCCATTTCCCTTCAAAGACCTCAGATTCAAAATTAGAGTTTACTTTGACCTCATTTTGGGGAAAAACTTTGTTAATTTATTGTACACTCTATTTATATTCAATGTTTTTGTAATTAAAAAGAATAAATAATGAATAGATAATTTACTTGCTCCTATACCAATTTAAAGCTGGGTTATGTGAAAAACATTTAATTTACTCTTATAATATGCCCCTTCATTTACAACACAAAAAATCACCACACAGTATGTATACAGAATATAAAATTGTCTGGACCAAAAATGGAAACTGTGTTATCTCTATACATCATATTTTATTACAATAATCATGAACCACACAAGTGCCAGTTAACTAGTTTTTTCTCTGGGTACACTGGTTTTCCACCAAGGTGCCCATTATGAAGCTAGTTCAAGTTCAGATTTATTGTCATGTTTACCTAGAACAGTGAAATTCTACATTCGTGTCTCACCAGTTTGCAACATGTCGCCACTCTCCAGTATCATGTTTGTGTGACCTCTGCTAAACTGACATCTTCTAGCAAAGGATGTGGATACCCAAGACACTGAACTGGATCAAACAGGTTCAGAAAATGGATGGGCAGAATGTTGCTTTAGAACCATTACTCAATGTAAAGTTTAATTTGAGTCAATGTTTATTGTAAAGTTACTTCTTTACTGATCACTGCCAGAACTGAGCAATCAAAAATCTTCTTATATAATACGCTACCATGGCTGTCCATTTGTCTGTCCAGGATTGTAAATCACCTGTAGCTCACAAACTGTTTCACCTATTGACCTGAAATTTGGTACACATATACTACACGATGTCTACTATCCACTTTCAGGGTGACGATTAACCTCCAAGGTTGACCTTCGCTGTCACTTCCCCTACCTCTTCATATATTAAATCATTTTTGAGGCAGATTGAAGAATTCTTGCCAGCTTAAGTGGAAAATTAAAGAAAACGTACCAAGTAACGCAACACAAAAACTGACTTAATCAGTTTTAACGTGAAAAGATGCCGATGGAAGAAGAGAAGAAGCGGGCCATTAGGATGGAGAAAAGAAGAGCTGCTTAGGAAGCAACAAGCACATCAACCTCTGAGCAAATGAATGCTAAAGTTACAGAGAAAGAGTATGAAAACTGTAAGTCAATTGTATTCACTGCACGTTATCTTGAAGTCTGCCTTTACTGGTGGTATATAAAGAAAGAGGAATGTTTTAAATTGATTTGAATTGGTAGTTTCAGAGCAAGGAAGGACCACCTCCCACCACCACTAGCACCAAATCCAGTTAAATCTACCAACAGTGTGCTGGTTTACAAGCACCAATTCACTGAACAGCATTCCTTTGGACTTTGTAGGGGCTGGAACTCCATAGAGTAGACAATCCTGCCAAGTAATAGAACTAAGTTACAGGCCCAAGGTGGTGAAAATGTGTCCTTCTGTGCTGGTTTCAAGCCCTGTTTAAAAGTAAGAAAATGTATATGGGGTGATGTGATGGCTACTGCCTCACAATTCCAGCATCCTAGGTTCAAATGATATACCCAGTTACTGTTTGTATAGAGTTTGAACGTTGTCCTCATGTCTGCCTAAGTTTTTTTCTTGCAGCTCTCCAGTTTCTTTTACACATCCCAAACACAAGTGTGTTTGGTTAATGAGCCACTTTGAAATCGTACAGTATGAATGATGGTCTCTATGTGTCCTGCAATGAAATAGCACCATATAGGGATGGATGGATGAAATAAATATACAAATATATAAAAAGAGTCAAAATTCCATCCATCCATCCATTTTCCAACCCGCTGAATCCGAATACAGGGTCACGGGGGTCTGCTGTAGCCAATCCCAGCCAACACAGGGCACAAGACAGGGAACCAATCCCGGGCAGGGTGCCAACCCACCACAGGACACACACAAACACACCAAGCACACACTAGGGCCAATTTAGAATCGCAAATCCACCTAACCTGCATGTCTTTGGACTGTAGGAGGAAACCCACGCAGACACGGGGAGAACATGTAAACTCCACGCAGGGAGGACCCGGGAAGCAAACCTAGGTCTCCTAACTGCGAGGCAGCAGCGCTACCACTGCGCCACCGTGCCGCCCAGAGTCAAAATTGAGTTAAAGTATTTAATGTGTTTTAATGTTTTAAATAATCTCACATATGTAAAAAGTCTGCAGGAATGTTTGGGTGAAGAGGAGAATAAAGAATTACAGGTGAGACTGTTATGTGTTGTCAGCAATGGACAAGAGTTGGCCCTTTTAACTTGAAAGGCACAATATGATAGTTGATAGCTGTTGAAGGCACAGACTATCATTGTTTGTAGGAGCAAGTCAACATAGCAAGCAGCACTCTGACATCCATTTGGGAATAAAAAGATTAAACTGATGTAATGACAGACAAGGAACATTGTTTTTATTCATAGTGCCTATCACATTTTATTGCTACACAACTCTGAATCACAGTGGATTTAATTTGGATTTTTTTTTAACACTGATCAACAGAAAAATAATCTTAAATGTCAAAGTGAAGTCTGCAAAGTGGTCTGAAGTAATTACAAATATGAAACAGAAAATAATAGATCACTTAAGTATTCACACCCTGAAAGTCAGTATTTAGTAAATGACACCCTTAAATCTGTGTGGTCAGGACAGCTGGACAATGCGATTTTTTTCCAATTGTTCTTTGCAAAAAATTACCCAGTTGCATGCCCAATCATAAATTCTTAATTAGATTGAGATCTGGACTCTGACTCTGTCACACCAAGAAATTCACAATGTTGTTTTTTAAGTCATTCCTGCATAGCTTTGGCTTTATGTTTGGGGGTCATTGTCTTGCTGGAAAACAAATCTTCTCCTAACGTGAAGGTTTCTTGCAAAGTACATCAGGTTTGTTTCCAGAATTTCCCTTATTTTGTTGCATCTCCACAGCATAACGCTACAATCACCATGTTTTTTGTTTTTGTCAGTTTGGCTTATGCCAAACTTGGCATTTAGTCTACAGTGATCCCTCGCTATATCGCGCTTCGCCTTTCGCAGCTTCACTCTATCGCGGATTTTATATGTAAGCGTATTTAAATATATATCGCGGATTTTTTGCTGGTTCGCGGATTTCTGCGGACAATGGGTCTTTTAATTTCTGGTACATGCTTCCTCAGTTTGTTTGCCCAGTTGATTTCATACAAGGGACGCTATTGGCAGATGGCTGAGAAGAAACCCAACTTACTTTTCTCTCTCTCTCGCGCTGACTTTCTCTGATCCTGACGTAGGGGGATTGAGCAGGGGGGCTGTTCGCACACCTAGACGATACGGACGCTCGTCTAAAAATGCTGAAAGATTATCTTCACGTTGCTACCTTCTGTGCAGCTGCTTCCTGAAGCGACATGCTGCACGGTGCTTCGCATACTTAAAAGCTCGAAGGGCACATATTGATTTTTGATTGTTTGTTTTTCTCTGTCTCTCTCTCTCTTTAGATAGATAGATAGATAGATAGATAGATAGATAGATAGATAGATAGATAGATAGATAGATAGATAGATAGATAGATAGATAGATAGATAGATAGATAGATAGATAGATAGATAGATAGATAGATACTTTATTAATCCCAATGGGAAATTCACATTCTTCAGCAGCAGCATACTGATACAATAAATAATATTAAATTAAAGAATGATAATAATACAGGTGAAAAAAACAGACAATAACTATGTATAATGTTAAATATTAACGTTTACCCCCCCTGGTGGAATTAAAGAGTCGCATAGTTTGGGGGAGGAACGATCTCCTCAATTTGTCTGTGGAGCAGGACAGTGACAGCAGTCTGTCCCTGAAGCTGCTCTTCTGTCTGGAGATGATACTATTAAGTGGATGCAGTGGATTCTCCATAATTGATAGGAGCCTTCTGAGCGCCCTTCGCTCTGCAACAGATGTTAAACTGTCCAGCTCCATGCCAACAATAGAGCCTGCCTTCCTCACCAGTTTGTCCAGGCGTGAGGCGTCTTTCCTCTTAATGCTGCCTCCCCAGCACACCACTGCGTAGAAGAGGGCGCTCGCCACAACTGTTTGATAGAACATCTGCAGCATCTTATTGCAGATGTTGAAGGAAGCCAGCCTTCTAAGGAAGTATAACCGGCTTTGTCCTTTCTTGCACAGCGCATCAGTATTGGCAGTATTGTCTGCTCCTGACGGAGGGGGTGTGAGCTGCCGCCTTCAACAGCTTTGTGCCGCAGTGCTTCGCATACTTAAAAGCCAAACAGCCCTATTGATTTGTTTGCTTTCCTCTGTCTTTCTGACATTCTGTGCTCCTGACACGCACTCCTTTGAAGAGGAAGATATGTTTGCATTCTTTTAATTGTGAGACGGAACTGTCATCTCTGTCTTGTCATGGAGCACAGTTTAAACTTTTGAAAAAGAGACAAATGTTTGTTTGCAGTGTTTGAATAACGTTCCTGTCTCTCTACAACCTCCTGTGTTTCTGCGCAAATCTGTGACCCAAGCATGACAATATAAAAATAACCATATAAACATATGGTTTCTACTTCGCGGATTTTCTTATTTTGCGGGTGGCTCTGGAACGCAACCCCCGCGATGGAGGAGGGATTACTGTAATTGTCAAAAGCTTAATAATGGTCTCATCTCACCATAGAACCATCTTCCAGCTTCTCCCAGGTGCCTCCTGGCAAACTTTAACCAATATATCCTTCTCAGTTTTCAGAGGTCTCTTTGTGACCTCCTTGACTAGTCTTCTTCTTGCATAATCACTATCACTATTTATCTGGACTATAGTGATATTCAGTGGCTTGGATGCTTTCTTGTCTCCATCCCCTGACTTGAACTTTTTAGTCACCATTACATAAGTGTTGCTAGGAGAATTTGTTTGTCTTCATTGTGTAGTGTAAGGCCATACTGACCCATGACAAGCGGGCCTTTACAGATTCAAGGATATTTAGACTTCAATCAATTGAACCATTCAGACAGGTCCTCTCCATTGGACTAATGATGTACTGTAACTTCTAAAACTGATCAGTTGCTTCAGTAATGATAAAAGGGTGAATACTTATGTGATCAATTGCTTTGTGTTTTATATTTAATTTTGTCACTTTACAGAAATTTGTTTTCACTTTGAAAAATAGTCTTTTTTGTTGACCAGTGTCAAAAATGATAAATCCACTTTAGTTCGATGTGGATAAAATGTTAAAACTTCCAAGAGGGTGATTTTTTTATATAGGCATTGTCTAAAATGATCATTCATGTACCATATAGTCATTGCAGCCAAAGTTTGCAAAATGTAATTGAATTACCAAACTGTTAGTGGTGCTGAAGTAAAATAAGAAGTGCTAAATCAAATCTGTAATGTAAAAGGAAATGCAAGCACTAAACAGTCACCCATGTTAGTGCAAACATTTCTAAAACTAAAATTAAGAGTAAAGTTCACAAAATGTATCAGTGTCAGTTTCGTTAAAGAGAAAATTTGTAAAGTCCATTCATTTTCAAACTCACTTATCCTGAGCAGGGTTGCGGAGAAGGTGTCGCCTATGCCAACAAGTATCGGGTACGAGGCAGGAACAACTCCTAGATAGGGTGCTAGTCCATTGCAGGGTGAACACACACACACCAACGCAAACTAGGGCCAATTTAACAATCCTTATTCTCCTTGCTCTCATGTCTTTGGACTGTTTGAGGAAACCTACATGGATACGGAGATGAGATGTAAACTCCACATAGAGAAAACCTGGGAACACTTGTTGCAAAGCAATAGCACTACCACTGTGCTGTCCAAAATTTGTAAAGTGAGAATTCAGAGCCTAAAGAGTGAAAGTGCTAACATTAAAATTCATGAGATGATAATTTTAGAATGAAAAGGTAAGCCATGTGGGAACAAGAAATGAATGAAATGAGGATTATACTACAACACATCAATTAAGAGAGAGTTCAAGTACTAAACAGTAAATGGTGTAAACGTGGAAATAAGGAGAGTAATCAGTTACTGTAAAATCAGTAAATTCACAAACTAAACAGTAAGTAGCATTAAAATGTAAACACATAAATGAGAAATAAAAACTGACAAATTTGTAAAGGTGAATATTTAGGCACCAAGTAATCAATGGTTTTACAACACAATTAAATAAATTTTAGAAATGAGCGAGTGGCCTGAAGGCCATGCTGCTGCCTCATTATTACTGTTATTAGTTATCTGACATTCTTTATTTAAGGTGACTGACAAATTTGAGATACATTTATTTTTTGTTTGTGGCACAGGCAAGTGAATTGACTTGCTCATGGTCACAAAGTGTCAGTAGTGGGATTTAAACCCAATGAATTAACCACTGTGCTACACTGACTGCTTTATGTATCCAGAATTCTGGGGCTGAATCACCCCCTGGTCATTCTCTATATGAAATCTGTAAGTTTTTTCCCCCAATGTCTTGGTGGCATTTTTCTTTAGGAGGACAGATTTTCTCAGACTGGCTGTTTCAAATTGGCCTTGTAATCGACTGACACTGCCATGACAGGCTCCGGCCCCACTGTCAGTCTGAACTGGATTAAGTGGGATTAAAAATGTTATCTCTGGTTAGCAGTTAATGCTGTTCAAATGAAACATCAGAAAATGAGGAATGGACGAATGGTTATAAAAAGTGAGACAATGTACTGTACCTAATAAACAGTATAGGTCACTAATGAAAAGTCAAAATTCTAAAATTTAATCCAGTGCACATTCACATTGATTTTAAAACAAGGATCAGTTACCGGATTTAAACTAAAAGCAGAAAAAAAAAAGATGAACAGCCTTTAGAAGCTCTTCATGGATGAAAAATGTGAAACAGAAAAGATAGTAACAGGAATTGTTTTTCAGATAATCTTCTCTTTATGCAATTTTCCTTTTGTTCTCTTTTTTTTTTTTTTATTCTTCCGTTCTTATTCAGAAGTCCCTTTTTCTGACAAAGTCACGGAAAACAATAATTCCAACAATAGGTCAGTTTTTCAAGAAGTTATAATACACAGGAAATCCCTAGTGTATGTGTGCGTGTATGTGGACTTTTTTTGGCCTGTTTGTTTAGCTTATCTGTAATAACCTGCCATTCCCTTCTCTTTGGAAAGCACAGTCCCCATTTACTCTTTTTCATGTCTTTTATATCTTTTTTTTTTATCCAGCATTTTTAATGTTAGACATACACTGAAGTTAAAACTGCCACTGCCCTCTGTCTATTAAAAACACACGCACACACACACAGAAGACCTTCTAATGTAGCCTAGCCTGCCATTTCGTTTCCTCCTTTCTGGCGCTATGTAGATTTTCAGAATACTTCCCCCTTGTGCTTTCATTTTCAAAATTAACACATTGGGATGCTTCTCAAATATGATGGCCTTCCTTTTTTCCTGTCTTTAAAGTTTTATTTTCCTCAAATATTAATGAGCCGTGAAGAAACTTCAAAATCCAGCCCGCAAGCACTTGCAGGCAATCTGAATATCTTTGTTTTTATTATTTATTTTCCTACTGACTCAAACACTCAGCTGTTTTCCTCGCTTAAAAATGAATTTGTAGCCCGCTATAACTTGCACAGTCTTATGCAAGAACTTGTTAAAAACACAAATGTTTCAGGTGAGACAGCGTAACAGATAAGGCGTTCAATTTCACCACACTGCCTGGGAACACCCTGTAGATCCTCCTGGATATGGAGCTGCCAAGTAAGCAAAGATCACCCCATAGACAAAGCCTCGGTTTGACTTGTTTTTCTAACTACTAGCCCTTCATCCTTCTGTGACAAATCACAGTGTAGAGTGGAGTTGTGAACAGATTTTCAATTTTAACCTCATCAGTCACAGTTGGCACTCCACAGTGTTATAGGACCGCATCAAGGCAAGTTAAGCCAATGTCACATTATGAGACATCTAGTCATGCGGTATGTCAGACTTGTTGACAGCAATTACCGTTCTCATTGCCAGACCATTTCAGTTTAAACAACTGAAAAGTGCTGTCAAATTTAGTGATTGTGTCACGTCTTTCTAGCACAGTGATGCTAATTAATTTTCTGACAGCCAATACAGTACTGCCTGACAGAGCCTGCAGCGTATGAATGGTTAACAGGTGAGTTCAGCCACAGTCTTGGCTTTTTCTTTTTTTTTTTGTTCCATTCTGTCATGGTATGACAAAGATCAAATGAGCTTCTCTTCTTTTTGTGAGGTCTAAAGCCCCTGTGTTCCTTATTCCTCGTCACTACATTATATATGTTGTATTTCTGGATGATTATTCATTGGTTGTCAGCTTTTATGTGCACAGCCCGTCCCTACAATCAAACCTGTTTTTGGATTTTGTCGGATCAAATCACAGACAACTACAATATATACTCGCAGATAAGTTCTCCTGCGGATAAGTCTGGACTTGATTTTACTGTATAATTTCTGGTATTTTATAATGTCGGTCGTATAAGTCGAATATGGAAAGCTCACGCTATTGCTCCAAGAGATTATGATATGCTAACGCCCACCTGACAGAGTAACCACGGAGCACCCTGCCTTTTTTTTCTATGTATTGTTCCTACGTCACCACATGGTAATACCTGAACTATTCCAAAGCAAATAGTTTGCACTGTTTTGTGTTTTTTGTATCTCACACCTTACACCATACACGTTTATCGTAAGAGCATCCCTTATCTACGATGGAGAGTTCAACAAGAAGAAAATATGAAGCTGGTTTTAATTAAACATCGTTGAAGTAGCGAAAGAAATTGGTAACTGCGCTGCTGCAACAAAATTTGATGCATCTGAGAAACTGGTGCGAGAATGGAGGATTAAGTGTTGCATTTTTGAACGGGTGTATAAGTCAGGGTCTGATTTTATGATCGATTTTTCGGGTTTCAAGAACAGGCTTATACGTGAGTATATATACAGTAGTTAGAGTTAGTCGTGGTGTATGTGACATTACACAACCGGCTTCAATGGGTCACGCCACATTCTGCCTCCAGCTCGCTACAATTATGTAAATGAAGGGAACAACTGAAAATCGCTGGAAAAGTTGCTTAATGTGACACAGCCTTTAGTATTTTTACGTGGATAGAAAATCAATAATGGTGACGTTACTATGTAAGGGAAAGACAACCAATGGATAGGTTTTCAAATCTCAAAAGATTCTGTTGTTCAAGTTCTTCATATTGATATAGTGCTAACCTAGATGATGCATTGCATCCTGGGTTATAATCTATTTTGCAACAGTGTGGTAGGACCCATAGGAATGGCCCAGTGGGGGAATGAGGTGATAATTTTGATCAGGGTCACCACAGATGCTAACATAGTAAGACATTGAATTATTGGGGCACAGATCTGGGTGCTTTTCATTAACATGTGAGTTTATTTATTTAAGTCACCCTTTTTGTCAAACAGATAATAAGTGTACAGTAATTTACAGTAGCTGGCACATTTACCTGTACAGTCAGTCACTGGTGGAAATTGAACAAATACCCTTGTGGTTTATAGTCCAGTCCTGTATCCTCTTGGGGCTACACTGTTTGCTCATTGTAAAATAATTTGAATATTTTGGTATTATATTCACTGGAAATCACTCCGGGTAATGCTCCCATTTTTTTCTCTAGTTATCCTCCCTGAGGCAGCCGAGGTGAGATGCAAGCTCAATAGGGGTCACTGGAAGGGTCAGTAAGAACTGTCAACTTTATACTATACAGTACAGGGGCCTCCTGTATAACGCCGTGTGTAGAACTAAAACTATAACATGGCGTAAGCACAAAAGCGGGAATGTGCGTACGCACAGAAAAATCCAGATGCAGGAATCTGTGCATTCACCAACTTCCACATTCTTCCGCTACATAAATCCCGATCAGCGTGAAAAGTAACGCACGTGCACGCGCCTTCTATCCCGCCCCAACTCCTCCCAGAATTACACCTCTTTGAATATGCAAATCAATATAAATAGCCTTCTGTGAAAAGACAATTGGAAAAGCACGGGGGAAAATATAAGAATTTCAGCAAATACCAAGTGGAGGCAAAGGAAAAACGTTCTATTTGTTAGTTTAAACGGTGGTATAATCAACAAAAGGAAGTTGACCGAGTGACAGAGTGTCGAAGAAACTCGAAAGCTCAAGTTCACAAAGTCGCACAGTGCCCGAAAATAAAAAAAGAAGTCACATATCAAAGTCGCCATGAAAAGGCGAGTCGTAGCCCACCATCTGAGTGTCATATGAAAGCTTATTAGGGTACAGACAAAAAAAATAGGCACACAATGGGGAAAAAAGCACAAAATGTCAACTTTAATCTCGAAATTTCCACTTTAATCACGTAGTTTATTTTGCCATTAAAGTAGAACATCATAAACTTCATCTTAAAATCGTTTAATTTACTAGTTTCTCAAATCCCATTGTAACTAAAGTAGCACGTTAAATGCTTTGTTCTGTATTTGATCTTCTATGTGCTCTGTGTGTGAATCACTACCTGCTTCTTAAATGGGCTTTCTCTTTCTCCGACAGGACACATAATCCATTACATTCGTGATATTACAGCTTTCTGAATAATTTAAACACTGAGATGTATACGTGATATCTTTTTCATGATGATAGGAATGAAAGCATGTTATTAAACATGGGAACACGGTGGCGCAGTGCTTGTTCATGTCTCACGCAAGAGGCTTGCTGCGCCATGCGTGACCTTCGATGAAATAATTAATTACAGAAGTACTGTCTCTTTCAAACGTACTAACCTCCAATTCCTGTCCTTACTTTTCTTTCTCCAAATACCCAATTGCCACACAATCAGCTCTGTAATAGACGTGAAGCCATTTGTAAGCTTAGAATGCCGATTCTTCAAAACTTTTAAGGAACATTGAAATATCTTCATAGTACATGTTTAATTATTCTATCCATCTATCCTTCCAGTGTCGCGTCAGCACCAGCAATAATACAACACAATGCAGGAGCTATCCGTGAACTAGCTAGCACTGCAGCACCGTGTCCTCACATGTTTAATTATTAACAATACAGATTATTTAAATGAAGTTAAAGTTTTATCTGTATAGTATAATCAACATATTTTGCTGCATTTCATCTTAAAAATGATATTGTCATCATATGTTAATACACGCTTTATAAAGTGGCGCAGGTTGTGCGATATTATAACTGTAGTGCAAGTTTACAGTGAGGGAATTGTACTTATAAGTACAAACAGTTCTACAAGGAGCACTTGATGGACTGATTGAGTGCGTTTATAGTTCTTGGGATGAAACTGTTTCTAAACCGCGAAGTCCGTACAGGAAAGTCTCTGAAACGTTTTGCCGTGGCTCAGGCAGCGTCTGCTTCATGCTGTATACCAATACTTTTCTTTCCAATCAGCTGCTGCTGTGATTCCCCACTCAGATACAGTGATATAAATACTCCGAGTGGTGCAGTGAGAGTAATATGGAAAAAGATGATCTGCTGTGGCAACCCTTAACGGGAGCAGCTGACAGAAGAAGAAGATGCATTGAGAGTAACAATGCTAAAGCAGTTATGGTATTTGGAATACTATGGCTATTCCCTGGACCATTATATTGCTGCAGGTTAACTACAATCAGATGCATTACACTAATAAACAATATGCAGTTAGTTTCAGTGTATTTATAAAGCCGCATCAGGAATGTGGATCTAAGAAAGAAAGGGTGACCACACAGGAACAGTAGCACTGCTTTGATGCTGGGTGCCGCCAGTCTGCAAAACCGAGCGGAGAAATTGCGTACGCCAGGGTATGAGGTACCGTGGAAATGTGCGTGGCTTTACGCCAAGTTTAGGTTTTATACATCGCAATTTGAGCGTGGAAACGTTCGTACGCAACATTTCTGTGCGTATGCACTGTTTATACATGAGGCCCCAAGTGTTGAGAGGTCAAATTAGTTGTATGTGGAGTGAGCCCACTGCAAAGGTCCAACTAGTAACTTATGCCAGAGGAGTTTTCCTTTGGCTCGACTGACTTAGAAGGTTGCTTTCCACACTCTGCCAGGTGCAGACACGAGTTTATGTTCTGGGATCCTAGTGGGGTCAACCTATTAAGGGAGCACTGCCTGAGCAAAGAGGATCTGGTTACACATCAACAAAATTTGGAAACACTTAGACTATGGTCGCAGTGGCCGGGGTACTGAATCAGACGATTAACTTCAGGGTTATTGTCATATGTAGTCAGAACACAGTGATACACAAAATGATTTGTGAATAATTGAATTTGCAGTGATACTGTTTGTTTCACTTCTCAAACAAGTTTGCAGCATGAATAAGGTTTCGCTTTCAGCAAACTTTATACCATTGACACAAGAAAAAAGGTATTTATATCCTGCTTTAGAAGTATTTAAATGCATTAATGCCATATGTGTATGCCTGTCATTTAGTATTTAAACAAAGACCTCTCATGGAAGAAAAAAAAAATACCGAACTTGTTTCCTGTCACATGTAGACATTTTCTTGAGCTACCAGACATGTTCTGGTAGTGTGATCCCCACTTTTCCATTTATGATGAAAATCTTGGTGTTTGCATTCATAAACATGCATCAGAGATGGAAAAGAAACTTGAAGCTCCATGGTACTTGTACTGAAACAATTCTGCAGGAATCAAGAAGAGGAAAGGGCCACTGCTAGGTAATGGTTGTGGAGGTAAGCCTACTGTGTAGTGAAATTTATCTGTGGAGAAACCACAGTAACAAGCACAGTGGTGCGTTTTAGTGTGTCTTCATGTGGAAAATATGCAGCATATCACATTTATAAAAAATGCACAGCAATCTTTTGTGGTGATGTAAACGAGAAGCATAAATAGAATTGAATGTACTCGTGTGTGACAGAATACATGCAATTCAGCTACAGAAAAGAACCCAGGTAAGCACAGCAGTGTGAATGAGGTTTTAGGTATCAGTATGTCTTATTGCTTAGTCACAAAAAAAAAAAAACCTTTAAAACCTCCAAAAAACACTTGTGATATTATTGTCAGTTTTGTGAAGCTGTATCAAAATCAAAACTCAATTTCGCTCCTCACTAACAGTACACTGTAATTCTTACTTGCATGTCTTCCACAGACTAGTACCAGAGGTAGAAGAAGAACAAAAGACAATGAATACAACATCATACATTAAGTTTCAACATTAGATGATAGGAATATGGAATACTCATGCATGGGTTATGACCTGTGGGTTTAAAAATCCCTAAATCTTGTGGTGTTAGTGCTAATGGACGTGTACAGAAGAGGGTGAAGAGTGCAGGATGACTGAGGTCTTCAATGATACTATTTGATTTTCTAGCACAAGTGTGTGTGTGTGTGTGTGTGTGTGTGTGTGTGTGTGTGTGTGTGTGTGTGTGTGTGTGTGTGTGTGTGTGTGTGTTTTATATATGTTCTGGTGTGTACCAGTGATATTCTGAGCAGAATTTACCTTCGTCTTTACTGCTTTGTGTTTCCTAAGATGAGTAAATGCATTAATAGGAAGTTATACAGCAAGTGAGGATTGATACCATCAGTGGAAGTATTGTTATTTATAGTCCATTGTCTTAATAACTAGGGGACTATCCACTCAGCACAGAGCACAACCTTTCCAATAGTTCATCCTTCAAAGGTGTCATGACTTGCTCTTGGAGACACAAAAGGGAATTACACCGGGCCAAACGAACACATTACTGATATACAGTGTAATGTCTTAGCCACTGGGTGGTCACACTGCTTACACATAGTTAATCTGTTTCCATTTTTAACAAAATTAAATAATTTAATTAGTTAAGTTTCTGTAGTACTTTTCTAGCTTACTCTAAGCACCTTACTTAGACCATAGGGAATCACTTCAACCACCGCCAATGTGCAGGAACCACCTGGATGATGCAACGGAAGCCTTTCTTGCACCGGTATGTTCACATTTGCTATTAGGTGGTGAAGGGGTGAGAGACAGTTAGAGACAGGTAATGATTAGGGAGCCAGAATGATCAGGCAGTGGTGGGCAATTTAGCCAGGGCATCTAGAAATACAATACTGTTTTCAAAACTGGCGCAGGGATCTTTTATGACCACAGAGAGTAAGGACCTAATTTTTACAACACCTCTAAAGGGTGGCACCATTTTCTCAGCATGGTGTACCCATCAGTGCACTGGGATCCACACACAGACCATGGGGTAAGCGCCCCCTGATGGCCTCAGCATCAACTCTGCCTGCAGCAATCTTAGCTTTTCCTAGACGGTCTTCCATCCAAGTGCTTGCTGGGCCCAAATATGCTTAGCTTCAGGTGGATTACGCATTCTGAAGTGATGTTGGTATGGTTGCTGGCTTGTCATCCATAGTAATACTGGAAGGGTCACTCAATAAGCCAGTGGTCTTTGAAATTATATACAGTCTTCTTCTTCTTCTTCTTCTTTAGGCTGCTCCTGTTAGGGGTTGCCACAGCGGATCATCTTCTTTCATATCTTTCTGTCCTCTGCATCTTGTTCTGTTATACCCATCACCTGCATGTCCTCTCTCATAACATCCATATACCTTCTCTTAAGCCTTCCTCTATTCCTCTTCCCTGGCAGCTCTATCCTTAGCATCCTTCTCCCAATATACCCAGTATCTCTCCTCTGCACATGTTCAAACCAACGCAATCTCGCCTCTCTGACTTTGTCTCCCAACTGTCCAACTTGAGCTGACACTCTAATGTACTCATTTCTAATCCTATCCATTCTTGTCACACCCAGTGCAAATCTTAGCATCTTTAACTCTGCTACCTCCAGCTCTGTCTCCTGCTTTCTGGTCAATGTCACTGTCTCCAACCCATATAACGTAGCTGGTCTCACTACCGTCCTGTAGACTTTCCCTTTCACTCTTGCTGATACCCGTCTGTCACAAATTACTCCTGACACTCTTCTCCATCCATTCCACCCTGCCTGCACTCTCTTTTTCACCTCTCTTCCCCAATCCCCATTACTCTGTACTGTTGATCCCAAGTATTTAAACTCATCCACCTTCGCCGACTCTACACCCTGCATCCTCACCATTCCACTGACCTCCCTCTCATTTACACACATGTATTCTGTCTTCTTCCTACTGACCTTCATTCTTCTCCTCTCTAGAGCATATCTCCACCTCTCCAGGGTCTCCTCAACCTGCTCCCTACTATCGCTACAGATCACAATATCATCAGCAAACATCATAGTCCATGGGGACTCCTGTCTAATCTCGTCTGTCAACCTGTCCATCACCATTGCAAATAAGAAAGGGATCAGAGCTAAGCCCTGATGTAATCCCACCTCCAGCTTGAATGCATCTGTCACTCCTACCGCAGACCTCACAACTGTCACAATTCCCTTGTACATATCATGTACAACTCTTATGTACTTCTCTGCCACTCCCGATTTCCTCATACAATACCACAGCTCCTCTCGAGGCACCCTGTCATATGCTTTCTCCAGGTCCACAAACACGCAATGCAACTCCTTCTGGCCTTCTCTAAACTTCTCTATCAACATCCTCAAAGCAAACATCGCATCTGTGTTGCTCTTTCTTGGCATGAAACCATGCTGCTGCTCACTAATCATCATCTCACTTCTTAACCTAGCTTCCATTACTCTTTCCCATAACTTCATGCTGTGGCTCATCAATTTTATTCCCCTGTAGTTACTACAGTCCTGCACATCCCCCTTATTCTTAAATATCGGCATCAGTACACTTCTTCTCCACTCCTCAGGCATCCTCTCACTTTCCAAGATTCCATTAAACAATCTGGTTAAAAACTCCACTGCCATCTCTCCTAAACACCTCCATGCTTCCATAGGTATGTCATCTGGACCAACGGCCTTTCCATTTTTCATCCTGTTCATAGCTGTCCTTACTTCCTCCTTGCTAATCCGTTGCACTTCCTGATTCACTATCTCCACATCATCCAACCTCTTCTCTCTCTCGTTCTCTTCATTCATCTGCCTCTCAAGTACTCTTTCCATCTGCTCAACACACTCTCCTCGCTTGTGAGTACGTTTCCATCTTTATCCTTTATCACCCTAGCCAGCTGCACATCTTTCCCAGTTCGGCCCCTCTGTCTAACCAATCGGTACAGGTCCTTTTCTCCCTCCTTAGCGTCCAACCTCTCATACAACTCATCATATGCCTTTTCTTTAGCCTTCACCACCTCTCTCTTCACCTTGTGCCTTATGTCCTTGTACTCTTGTCTGCTTTCTAGATCTCTCTGACTATTCCACTTCTTCTTTGCCATCCTCTTCCTCTGTATACTCTCCTGTCTTTCCTCATTCCACCACCAGGTTTCCTTTTCCTCCTTCCTCTTTCCAGATGTCACGCCAAGCACCCTTCTTGCTGTCACCCTTGCTACATCTGCTGTAGTTTCCCAGCTGTCTGGTAACTCTTCACTGCCACCCAGTGCCTGTCTCACCTTCTCCCTAAACTCAACCTTGCAGTCTTCCTTTTTCAACTTCCACCATTTGATCCTTGGCTCTGCCCTCACTCTCTTCCTCTTCTTGATCTCCAACGTCATCCTACAGACCACCATCCTATGCTGCTTAACTACACTTTCCCCTGCCACCACTTTGCAGTTTTCAATCTCCTTCAGATCAACTCTTCTGCATAGGATGTAATCTGCCTGTGTGCATCTTCCTCCACTCTTGTACGTAACCCTATGTTCCTCCCTCTTCTTAAAATACGTATTCACCACAGCCATGTCCATCCTTTTGGGAAAATCCACTATCCTCTGACCTTCTTCATTCCTCTCCTTGACACCATACCTACCCATCACCTCCTCGTCTCCACTGTTTCCTTCACCAACATGCCCATTGAAATCCGCTCCAATCAATACTTTCTGTCATCTTGAGTTCACTGTTCATCACTTCATCCAACTCACTCCAAAAATCTTCTTTCTCAACCATCGCACACCCAACTTGCGGTGCATATACACTAACAACATTCATCATCACACCTCCAATTTCCAGCTTCATAATCATTACTCTGCCTGACACTCTTTTCACCTTCAGAACACTCTTGACATACTGTTCCTTCAGAATAACTCCTGCCGCATTTCTCCTCCCATCCACACCATGATAGAACAATTTGAATCCACCTCCAATCCACCTAGCCTTACTCCCCTTCCATTTAGTCTCTTGCACGCAGAATATATCAACCTTCCTTCTCTCCATCATATCTGCTAACTCTCTCCCCTTACCAGCCATACTGCCAACATTCAAAGTTCCTACCCTCAGTTCCACTCTCTTTACTTTCCTCCTCTCCTCCTGCCCCCGGACACGTCTCCCTCCTGTTCTTCTCCTTCGGCCAACAGTAGCCCAATTTCCGCCAGCACCCTGTTGGCTAACAGTACTGGTGATGGTCGTTGTTAACCCAGGGCCCGACCAATATAGTATGGAAATTTGTATTGTTGTCCACATATTGATTTGGCAAAATTTTACACCGGATGCCCTTCCTGACGTAACCCTCCCCATTTATCAGGCTTGGGACCAACATGAAGAAACACACTGGTTTGTGTATCCCCTGTGGCTGGGTTAAATTATATACAGTGCCTTTTGAGAAAGTGCCATTGTAAGGCATTTTATAGATATGGTATATCACAACAGTTCCATTTTTTTTTCTTTTGTAAAACTAGCAAGTTAATTGACACCTGCAGGGTGACACCAGTTTTATATAGTGCCTTCCATAGTAAATTTCATCACCAAGCATTTTTTACAGAGAAGGTCAAACACGATTTACTACTTCCCAGCAATCAAGAGTGCTGGTGTGAAATTGGTCACTGTTAGACAATGAGCCAGTGGTTCACAGGCTAATGCTTTGACCATGGTGTGAGTGAGGGAGGGAGGGAGGCTGTTACACTGTATGCCTGTGATACACTTGCTTTTATATTTTGACATTTGGAAGAGTGGCAGGTAAAGTAAATGACATGGGGCAGACAGCGGAAAAGGTGACATAACTTCGGCTTGCAATGAGTCACTGATGACTCAATTATATGTACTAATTCTGTATTTGGTAATTATTGTAAGTTATAAGTACATTTTACCAGAGAATTATTCAGTAATTAGTACAATCTATGTATGTTTTTTACCTGAGCCTGTGTTCACGGGACTCTGTGCCTGCACTTGGTGAAGAGAACTATACGAAATAGATTGTATTGTATCGCACTGTGCAGATGATGATTGAATTATCATCTTTCTGGATTACAGTTGTGGGCAGTAGTGGAACATTTGAACAGTATAAAACTCAGACAATACCAAATAACAAAAATGGGTTTATGAAAAGAAAAAGAATAATATGTGGGGTGCAAAAAATTAAAAAAGGGCCCTGGCTAGACCCTTGACTGTTCCTTGGCTGGTACACAACACACAACACAATTACTTCACACCTTGCTTATCTGGAGAGCTGAGCCCTTTTCCTGTGGTACTTTTAATTCCAAGTTCATAGAGAGAAAGGCTTTTATTGCCAAATCCAGGTAAAGCTAAGGAACTACTTTTAGAGTTTCAGGCCATGTCATAAAGCCCAGGGTGTCACCAGTGGCACCAGGTGTTCCTGCACTTCACCTCAGCATAGAGTTGTACTGGAGAGATCTGGACTGTACCGTTGTGAGACTAAAGCGTACTGTCCTCTATCAGTATGGAGAACTTCAAAAACTACTATTGAATTCCTCCAGTTTACACCAGGGACTTGAAAGACCTAAGTTTATAATGGTAGTGCCCATTTCTGGTCACAGATTTTCTCAGTATTTACGTCCCTTTCACACAGTCATGAAAGGAACTACACTGCTTGCAAATTATTTCCATATTTTAACTTTGGAAAGCCACTGGGTAATTTGACTCACTCAGCATTACATAGTGAGGCAGGTGACATGACGTGTTCTTAGACCAGCAGTAAAGGGGTTGAACAGACATCCTAGTGGTGTATAGTCCAATGAATTATCTGTCAGAAAGTTACAAAGCTTGCACACAGTACATCTTTTTCCTTTCTCTGATAATTGTAGCAAAGACACTGCTGCTGAATGAGTGTGTGGTGAGACTGAATCAATAATGTTGTTGCTTGTCATCCAGTACCCAACCACATTTCTCACACATACCACAACAATTTCAATATTTCAGTACCAGATGAAAGAATCACTTAGTGAGTCACTTGTAGAGAGAGAATAAGGTGCCTTCTAATCACTAATGGACCACTGGACTATTGCACCCCAAATATGTAGCGGGGTGGTGTGGAAAACTTGGGTCAAGCCAAGCTTGCTCAGACTACAGCAGTTCATCTGTAGGTCATTTCTCTTTCTAGCATGTATTTCAATCCCACATTAAGTCTTTCATCTCTCTTCTTTTTCTTGCACTATGAGATGCTGTTCTTTTTATGTGTACTGTACTTTCTATTTTAAGTATTTATAGCCACAGCTATTCTTCTTCACATTCGGTGATCTGTCAACACGATCTTTAGAACATGTCCTGGCTAACATGGTGCCAAAAAAAAGAGCTCTAAGTATTACTTTAAAAGCTGGTAATAAAGGAAGCTGGCAGTAAGGACTCTCGGGGGCCACTTTTGCTTCTGTGAAGAGCTATATATTTCACAGCCGTTTTCTATATGATGAGGGGGTGGGATTGGATTATCCTAGAGAAAAGAGTGGACAAGGGCAGGAATACCAAGGCCAAAAAAATTGATAAAAGAAATGTGGAATACTCCTAATACATGTTTGTCATGTGTACTGCATGCATTGTGAGCTTCAGTCTAGACAGTATGTCATATTTCATAGCATTTTTAAATCAATCATATTATATTATATGTGAAGTCCAAAGTAAATAAGGCCCTTTGTTGATTAGGACAATTAGATCCCATAAACTGAAGTTTCATCAAGTAGGAACAAGTTAGACAAAATACACATCAAAGACTGATATATCATGTTTGTTTATTAAATATTTTAATAATGAGTCATATTCCAAAATAACAGAGATAAAAGAATATAGCTAAAAGCATTAGTAAAGTACAGAAAGTACATGTTGTTTAAAACATTTGCGATATATATTTAAAATCTGAGCCCAGATAGGCTTTTAATGCTGAAATATCTTTCATGGACACCAAATTTCAACTCAAAACTGCATAAATCGATGTGCTATTGTTAGTTGTTGGCTGTGTTGTGGAGAGTCTATTGCTAACTGTAGTTCATATTTCTAAAATATATTTGTTTTTAAAGAAGCATCTGATAAAGAATTAAAGGGCATGTTCTCTATTTTTCAAGTCAGTTATTTCTTTAAAATCATGATGAAGCCTATTTTTTACATTTTAAAAAATAACTAGAATGCTCTTCATTTTGTAATGGAGATAATGGGTTTTGGGGTCCCAGTGTTATAAAAAAAAAAAGGTTTCAAACTTAATAAAGACATACACTTTGCAGTGGCAAACATGCCTTCCTCATTTCTGAAGCATGCTTATGACCAGCAAAGTAAACTGGAAATGATACATTTCATCACAGATTCTTGGTACTATTTTTATCAAGATAATGATGCTGTTCTTGCTCACTTATCTTCTCAGAGTGGGTGCCATGGGTGGAGTTATGAGAACCCCCCCTTTTCTAAATTATATTCTGATAAATTATCCTACTTTTAGTTTTGTAATTCTGATTCTTCAGCTGGTGTGTTGTGCCATGACTTGTAACAAGAGACAGACACATGCTCAAATCATATAATTATTTTTTCTAAAACAGTACCAGCTTTTTGCCAAATACATTTTGTGTTATTTTCTTACATAGTCTATGGAGATTCACATGGAACAGCAGTGTCATGGTGAACAGTGCAAGTAAGAGATTCATTGCACTTTATACACATAACAATAAATCTGAACTAAACCAATTACACTGCATTGTATTTTTAGTAAAAGCGTTAGATTTGTGAAAGAACCAAGTCACCAGCAAGTTGCACTTTTTGTGATGTGTCTTACACATAATAAAAAAAACACTCAGAAAAGGGAAAAGAGCGTGCAATAGAGCAGACTGAAGTGCCACAAACCAACTGTTGAATTGTGTAAAGCATGATGTGAATGCTCTTGCAGAAAATATGGAAGTACAATAACTTAGGACAATGTTTTTGAGCGAGCATACTCACTGACACTCACTAATCCTAATCAGTCTATAAATGTATGGTGAGAATCCATGTAATATCTGGCACCATAAGGCTGAAATGATAGCTCTGCATTACCAACTCTGCCTATGCTAAAACATCTGTACAAAACTTACTAAACTTTAAACGGGTTAAAACCAGACGAACAGTATGTCTTTCACATCTGTTTAGATATTGCCACATGACTGCAATCTTTCTCTCACTAGTCCACAGAAGCACGTGTGCCTTATCATTTCAGCGGCAGCAGACAATATCTTTGCAAAATGACAAAATAAGCTTCCTTATAATAAAAGAATATAAGCAATCCTAAGTGTGGCTTTTTTCTGCAATTATTGTCTAGTCTACAGAACAGAGAAAGCAAATTACATGCGGATATTGACATTCAATAATGACCATAATGGTGCTTGACGGTGACTTTCTGAAGTGAATCCGCGCCCTTGTCTCTGAAAGGTTGTGGTGGAGGAAGGCAAGCAGCAAAGTGAAGTGCACAGCCACTCTCCTTTTAAAATGGCCAAATCTCACAAAAATGTTTTGCTTTTTTTCCTTTCTTAAAATGATATAGACAGCTGTTTTACAATATTTGTTCAATCTCAAGATTCGGATCAATGCTGAATATTTTTTTGCTTGAAAAATGAATATATTCTGTAAGTTTTAATGCTTATTTTCATTGTTGGGACCCCGACACCCATTATGTCTGTTATAAAATTCAGGACCAGTCTAGTTTTTTTTCAAATTTATAATACAGTAATCCCTCGCTATATCGTGCTTCGCCTTTCGCAGCTTCACTCCATCGCGGATTTTATATGTAAGCATATTTAAATATATATCGCGGATTTTCTGGTGGTTCACGGATTTCTGCGGACAATGGGTCTTTTAATTTCTGGTACATGCTTCCTCAGTTGGTTTGCCCAGTTGATTTCATACAAGGGACGCTATTGGCAGATGGCTGAGAAGCTACCCGGCTTACTTTTCTGTCTCTCTTGCGCTGACTTTCTCTGATCCTGACGTAGGGGGATTGAGCAGGGGGGCTGTTCGCACACCTAGACGATACGGACGCTCGTCTGAAAATGCTGAAAGATTATCTTCACGTTGGCTACCTTCTGTGCAGCTGCTTCGTGAAGTGACATGCTGCACAGTGCTTCGCATACTTAAAAGCACGAAGGGCACGTATTGATTTTTTTTTATCTGTCTCTGTCTCTCTCTCTCTCTCTGCTCCTGACGGAGGGGGTGTGAGCTGCCGCCTTCAACAGCTTTGTGCCGCGGTGCTTCGCATACTTAAAAGCAAACAGCCCTATTGATTTGTTTGCTTTCCTCTGTCTTTCTGACAGACTCTGCTCCTGACGCGCACTCCTTTGAAGAGGAAAATATGTTTGCATTCTTTTAATTGTGAGACGGAACTGTCATCTCTGTCTTGTCATGGAGCACAGTTTAAACTTTTGAAAAAGAGACAAATGTTTGTTTGCAGTGTTTGAATAACGTTCCTGTCTCTCTACAACCTCCTGTGTTTCTGCGCAAATCTGTGACCCAAGCATGACAATATAAAAATAACCATATAAACATATGGTTTCTACTTCGCGGATTTTCTTATTTCGCGGGTGGCTCTGGAACGCAACCCCCGCAATGGAGGAGGGATTCTCGCTATATCGCGCTTCGCCCTTCGCGGCTTCACTCCATCGCGGATTTTATATGTAAGCATATTTAAATATATATCGCGGATTTTTCGCTGCTTCGCGGGTTTTTGAGGACAATGGGTCTTTTAATTTCTGGTACATGCTTCCTCAGTTGGTTTGCCCAGTTGATTTCATACAAGGGACGCTATTGGCAGATGGCTGAGAAGCTACCCAACTTACTTTTCTTTCTCTCTCTCTTGCGCTGACTATCTGTGATCCTGACGTAGGGGATGTAAGCAGGGGGGCTGTTCGCACACCTAGACGATACGGACGCTCGTCTAAAAATGCTGAAAGATTATCTTCACTTTGCTACCTTCTGTGTGCAGCTTTTAAGTATGCTGCACGGTGCTTCGCATACTTAAAAGCTCAAAGGGCACGTATTGATTTTTTTATCTGTCTCCTCTCTCTCTGTCTCTTCCTGCTCCTGACGGAGGGGGTGTGAGCTGCAGCCTTCAACAGCTTTGTGCCGCGGTGCTTTGCATACTTAAAAGCAAACAGCCCTATTGATTTATTTGCTCCTTTGAAGAGGAAGATATGTTTGCATTCTTTTAATTGTGAGACTGAACTGTCATCTCTGTCTTGTCATGGAGCACAGTTTAAACTTTTGAAAAAGAGACAAATGTTTGTTTGCAGTGTTTGAATAACGTTCCTGTCTCTCTACAACCTCCTGTGTTTCTGCGCAAATCTGTGACCCAAGCATGACATTCTAAAAATAACCATATAAACATATGGTTTCTACTTCGCGGATTTTCTTATTTTGCGGGTGGCTCTGGAACGCAACCCCCGCGATGGAGGAGGGATTACTGTATACTCATTACTTTAGAATGCAATTTCACATAGCAGATTTATATATACTATGATTGTGAAGATATAACTGACTTGAAAAATACTTTACTTATCCTTTAAAATCTACAGAATGCTAAATCCACCTGTACGTAACCAGCAGACAATGACAGCATGTGCCCCGCCATACACAAACAACTCTTTTGGCTTCCAAGTAATTTATTTTGCTGTGAGGAGCTGCTGCTGAATGTGTAGAGGAGAAATTAAATAAATAAATTTCTCAAATATGTTCTGTATATTCTATTTGAGATATCCTAATGAAATTTCTCAGTAAATTAAATTTGAAGAGTAACTGCCAAATTTCAGCAAAAAGTGTTTACCGGAGACCAGAGTTGTTTCATACAGATAGATGGACAGACAAGACAATGGCAGTAAGTGCTTTCATATTTTTTGTGAACACACCTTAAGAATGATAATATTTTAAATGCAGTTAGGACAGCCATTGGAAAGCCTTTACATTTAGCATCAGTGGCAGTGCCCAGTCCGGGCATAGAGTTAAATAAAAGGTGTTTTTTTTTTTCAAATTTCTGCTAAGCTATTCCTATACCGTTCAACAGAATATGACCACGTTGTAAAATATGGGTCATCTGAGGGGCCCAAGTCTTCCCAATTAACCTCATGGAATCCCCTGAAATTAATTGAAATTGTGTGTGGGGGCTGGGGTCCTTGGGGGGGAGGGGGGAGGTAGTGTGTGGGAAGTAAAACGTGTTATTGTGTTAGAAATCACTTCCTGCCCATTACTGAGTTTGTGAGAAAATATTGCAGCAAAGTGCTTCTTCACAAGCAGGACTGCAAGGCAGCTGTCTGTAAGTGCTTCATGGCCTGAATGGAGATAAGCAGCTTGAGTGGCAAGGAAAGAGGGCATATCCTTTAAATTGAGAGAATTCAAGAAAGAGAGAGGAAACTTTAATAGGAAATGAACATTGTAGCTCATCATGAGAGCTAATGTTGATAAAAAGTATGTCAGCATTTATCGATACTATGGTACTGACAGTATTCAAGTTTGGAACAGTAACAGGCTAGCTGCATCTTGTTCCCAGTTAGTATTAGTTGCGCAGTTGTTTTCTGAAAACAGGCTCAGGTTTTGTTGTTTATTACTTTTGAATAAACAAGCCTATTATTGGGATGAACCTGTGACCATTCTACCAAGAAGACTTTAGTTCTTCATAGTCTTCAGGAGTGTGCAGGGGTGAAACCGGAGGTGGCCTTGATATTCATGGATCAGAATGGAGCTGCAGCTGTTTATTCACATACAGCACTGGAGTGCATATATGTCTCTTCTGTGTGATCCTGGTCTGAAGTTGTTGTGGATTTTGTTTGGGGATTACATAAGCATTCATGATGCAGTTTGGATGTTTAAGAGAGGCATATCTTAAGTGGTAGTATTCTACATAGGTAATTTATTGTATATATATATATATAAAACCAGAGTAAGAGTTCAGTGTTTAGCCAGCACTGGAGTTAGTGAGTACTAACAGGACCCTCCTGATTACCACGGGGTATTTCAGACTCAATGTGTCTGCTGGTTGAATTAATTTTCCTCTGCTCTTCTCAAGAAGGCAACATGTTTAAAGCATTAGATGGGTGATGGGCTTTTGAAATCCAACAGCACCCAGTAAAATCCAGGTGGGGCCTATACTCATCCAGCATGTGAATCTCATGGACCATGTGCTGTCTTTTGCGATGACAGTGACATAGCAACTGGACAGGCAAACAGACACATAGCTTTTATTAAGGTGGATAAGAAGACTAACAAGTGAAGACCATTCAGTCCATTAAGACTGCTTGGTTAAGCCTATGTCAAATTAGATGGATTTTCCAGTGATTTTCACTCAAAGCCTTCATTTACATAAGTGAGTCAGAGGCAGTTTGTGGAGTGCTCCCATGAAGCTGATCACCTCAGCTTTGTGACAACAAGGGAGCGCAAGGGAGCCCCAAACCACAGACACAGTATACCATCACACGTTATATGAATACCATAAACGAAATTTATTCCACAAAGCAACTTTGCAGACCTTTTTCTAGTAATGTTCCAGAATTATACAATAAATCAGTACAATAAAGCACCACTTTTTCCTCCTTCCATCCTCCAGTTGATTGTTGCCCACTGCCACACATGCATACAATTTTGCCAGACCCGGGAAACGCTTCTGGTGCCATTCTGTCTCCTCTAGGAAGCACATAGACAAAGTAGGGTGGTTCTCCCCTGACAGCACCCTCTACCGATCCCAAGGTACCTCTATGTTGTTGCTGTTCCAGATTTAATCTCCCTAGCATTCTTGCAGGTGTCCCAACTAGGTTCTTATACGAGGACCACTGCCACTTAGCACATGGGGGATGCAACTACTCCCAAGTTTCAGCTTCCATTGGTCCATCCATTATTTTATCCCAGCTAGGCACAAAATTATCTTTTCATGCAGTCGGCCAGTCCCTCGGTTGTTCCTCTTGGGCGCTCCCCTCCAGGTAATAACTCATGCTCCTTCCTGGTAGGGATGCCCATTCTTATCCCACATGTGACATGGCCAACGATTCACTCCAATAAAAGGTTTCATTTCCTCTTTAGTTGGAGGGATGGGGCTGTGTGCGGAGGAGTGCAGACAACCAATGAATTTTCATGTGGAAGTACAATGCATAGACAGCAGCAATGAGGAATAAGGATAATGCATATTTTAAACCTCGCAAACAAAAGAGAAGCTCATCTTTCTGATGTTTCATGATTTATAAATTAAAGCAGAATGGCAAAAAAATGGCCAAGACTGCGGTAAATGTGTCATACCTATTAACCCTTCGTACAACGCTGACTCTGTCAGGCAGCATGGCGGCTTTGGACTTCACAAACAGAAGTGAGGCTCATCTGTCTGATGTCCTGTGTTTTATGTAGTAGTAAAGAATGGAAAAAAAGAAATAAAGGGGCAGTGATTGCTGCTGAATTTGCTGCAGTTATTAATTCTTTGTGCTAAACTGGCTCTGTCAAGCGACACACAATTGACTATCCAAAACAGAGGCAAGCAAGACCATGCTGGACGTTTGACACTTGATCACTAAATGTGATAAGACCAGCAATTTTCCGGTCATTTAAATCAACATGGTTTCGATTATTAGATCAGCGACTGCTGTCAGATAATCTGACATAGCACATGACTAGAAGTCATGTAACATGACACCAGCTTTAGCTAATAGCTGGACTCTTCAAATAATTCATCCAGATACATTATAAAAATGTCATAGTTTTTCCTTCAGTTCCTTGACTTGGTATGTTGTTGCAAATTCCCATGATCCTTTGTATAAGGAAGTGATTCCTATGAGCCAGTCTTAATTGCACTTGCCCTTACTATCCACCTGGATCAACTGTACTCTGAAGACCTGAATTAGGTCCAAATGCTTTCTGTACTTAATACTCAAAAAGGTTTCATTCCCTTAGCATAACAGAGTAGGAAATGGATACTTTAGTCCAGGATGATCTTGGTTGCTCTCCTCTGTTCAACCCCCTAGTGCTCCTTTTTTTTTTTGTAGTGTGGTGGCCAGAACATCCTACATAATACCAGGAGCAGTCTCCCTAATGGATTATACTGAGCATAACATCCCTTGGTTTATATCCAACAATTTGTACAATACAATTTTTATAATGGCTTCTGCACGTAATTTAAATGTTGAGAATCAATTTAAATGTAAATGCACTTTTCAGTGGGATAATTCCTGTAGGTCAGTATATTTATAATTGATTATTTTTTTCATGCATGTAGCATCTCACGTAATTTATTGCATTTTTCAAAATGCTTGTTAATTGTCCATATCTTTTTAAATTGTTTTTCTGCTTTCTTTATATCTGTTACCTCTCCAGTGTTGGTGTCATCTGTAAATTTTAGAAATTCATTAACTATGCTTGAATCAATGTCATCAATATAAAATACAAACAATGGTTGTCCAAACACAAACCCTTCAGGTATTCCACTGATGAACTTGCCACAAGTGTTACACTTTTAGGGCTTTTAAGTTGTTGTATGAGCAGATAAACTCATGTCCCCTCATGTATGTGTGACTGTGACCACTAGCAGCATCACCCAACTCTTACTTGCACGGCCAAATGTTTTCCTATTTCTTTCATTTTTGGAATGTTACCTCAATTAGCCCCTGTCACCCATAGTAGGTTTTAGAAGAATCATCTTCCCCTTAGCTTTGCCTTTTACTAAAAATGGTCTGGAATGCAAGTTGCCCTTCTTTATATGGCTTTGTTGCCCACTGGTGGGCCACTCCCTGTTTCTGGCCATAATGTATAACATGAGCCTTGCCACTGCAACTAATCTCTTAATCAGTAATTCCTGTGTCTTGCTGAGCTGTTTGCTTGATTACACTTCTCGTCTTCCTGTTTTCTACATGTACGCTGACAATAACCCTCACGATATGAAGTTTAACAAGAATGCATGTGACAGAAGTGTTTTTACTCTGACGCCCGCTTCTTAATTTTGGGCTGATGCAAATGGAAATATGTTAGTGGCGAGCATGCCGACATTTACTCTGGGGTCCAATTACTGTTGATGGATCAGTATGTGTTTATCGGGGAGGGGCAAATAACCCCAGAGTACAAGGCATGAGGTATAAAGGAGAATTTTATTTTATAAGAATTGTACACATTGTGTCATTCATGTTCTAAACATAACTCCTTATATTCCACTGACCGCTGACTCTGTTCTCATGCAACTTTAATTGAATTGATCTTTGAATCAGACTCACCCTGTCATGCCAAAATGAATTCAATGTGTGGCAGACCTTATACCCCAGTGGGGCAATGTGCCAAGCTTTGAAATACTAGCTGTATACACCCTATTTGGGAAACCAGTTAAACGTTTCTGTGTCATAGCATAGCTGATCAATTATGATCTAAATTACATGCTTGAGTGCAATAATCAAATAATTAAAAAGAAATTCAACAGGTTTCAATAATAATTCAGCTGGCTCTTGTGGTCACCATACAAAGATGTCCATAAATGCACCCAGCATCCATAATCAAACCTACTTAGAGGAAATGCTCCACCCAAAAATGCTATATTTCTTTTTATGTATTACTTACCCCCCCTGTAGTCTGTAATGATGGTCGAGAACAAATTGTAATCTTGTGTTTTCAGGCCGAATGGAGAGAAAAGGTTCATGATATAGTAGAAGCTAAAACTGGCCAATGATGTACTGCAAACAATGTGAAAAATATCCTCGGAGGAAAAAATCTCATGTTACACATGTCCCATAATCTACATGTCGGGCATCTAATTGTATGCACAATATATGCAAAACACAATTGTTTTTTTTTTTGTTTTTTGTTTTTTTTTGCTAAAATGTTACTAATGAATAATCTTTTGCCATTGTACAGCATTGGTCACTATTAGCTTGTTTTATACTATCATGAGAACATGAAATTACAATTTTTTCTCAGCCTCTCACCCCCTACAATGTACATGGGTTAAGCAACATATAAAAAATATCATTTTTGGGTGAAATATTCCATTAATACAATTTTGACCTGTGGGAGGAGGACCTGTTCCAGCAGCATCGGGTACAAGGCTGAAACCAGTCTTGTTCAGGGCACAATTCTTTTGCAGGCATTGCAATGCATATTGCATATAAATTATGAAACATTCATTATATATAGCTCCTTTCTACTGTGCTTGCAATGTTAACATACAAGTCCAATAATTTAGTCCATTTTTTCCATCTGTTTAGCAGGCAGTCTAAATGGCTTGGGCAGGTGGACATTGAACCTGCAACCTCTATGGTCCATGCTTTAACTGGCAGAACCACACTTCCTTTCACCCACATGCAGACCATACAGTTAGATCTTGAACCCAGACGTCTGAGGCAACATGGCTGAATATGCCATAACCCCCAACCCCCCACCCAAAAGCTGACACCTTCTACTGGATGCTTCAACTAGATGACCTGGAATTTAGTTAGTTATTCTTCTTCTCTCTGGTCAAAGCATAGGGTCTTCAATGTAAGTTTCCATCTCTCCCTATCATGGGCTTATCTGCTTCACCTCTCCCCAACATAGACCAAGCCTGCGGGTGAACTCCACCTAGAAAGCTCCACTCACCATCAATGAACAGGCCGTTGAAGATGTTGAGTGGTTCACATACTGGGCCAGTTTATTTAGCAAACAGGAGGGACAGACAAAGCTGTGAACGTCTGGATCACAAAAGCACACCAGGCCTTTGTTGCCCTGAAACCAGTGTTGAGTCTTCATTCCAAGGTGAGGGTGTTTAACACAAATGTAAAGTCCATGTTGCTGTATAGGGTAAAGCACCTGACACATTCCAAGCACCTTGACCACAAGCTATGTTTTTATTAACACCTGCCAATGACAGATCCTGTTCATTAGGTGGATGGCAGAGAACCCAGCAGCGGCCCATCATCAATATCACCCAGACGAAGAAATGGACATCCATGTAGGGATCAGACAAGAATTCCACGCCATGCCTCAGAATGGAACTCCCAGGGAAAAAGGAAAAGAGGAAGAGTAGTCCTGACCTAGAAAAGAACCCTACTGTAAGAACTCAAGACCATTAATTGACCTGGAATTTACCTCCTACCATGACATAGCATATCTTCAAGGGCCAGGAGCCCAGGTTACATCGCTTTCTGGTAGCCCCTGTTGTACTTGCATCTCAACACATGCTAATCCCTTAAAGTGCCTGCAACAAAGTAATGATAACGGATTGCTAGCTTTTGTCGATAGACAACAAATGACACATAATTTAAGGAAACCCTATGACAACCTTAAGTGGCTACTGGCCCTTAGTGGCAATCTAGTCAAGTCAAATTCCAAAACCATTTTTTTTTTCCCAGACAGACGCAGTACATTTGGAGGTGCACACTGTGGTGACACTTCGTAAGTCAGATCAGATAATCTCTTCTATCCACAAGAGCAGCTTTCACATCCTGCTCCTTATAATTTTGTGACTTGTATTATGATAAATTGCTACTTTCTCAGGCTTCTTTAGTTAAAATGATGTATGGTATATTTTATTGCCTGTGCTACTTTATATAGCAATTTACATTAAAGTACACATGAAACACCTATAGCAATTTACATTAAAGTACACATAAAACACAGTTTTACTTGTTGGTGCATACTTGGGAACAGAGACAGTGAAGCGAACAAGACGGCACAGGCACAGAACTGTGCCAGATTGAGACATTTTGGCAAGACTACCAACCAGGCTGGGTTAGGTTTTGTGAACTAACATTTTTGTGTACAATTAGAATTGCAAACTGCTATTCACATACTGTAGGTAGTACATGGTGGATTCAGAAAGTATTTAGACCACTTCTTCACATTTTCTATGTTGCAGTGTTGTGATAAGTTCATTTTTTCCTCACAACACTCAATATACCAGAATGATTAAGCAAAAAACAAAATTTTAGACACTGTGCAAATTAAAAACAAGAAACTGAAATACCACATTGATACTGTATATGTGGAAAAAAAGGAAGGGGTCTGAATAGTTCCTGAATTCTATATGTAAAAAAATGAGAGACTCATCTTTATACAGGGTGCATGGCAGTGGGTAGTGCTGCTGCTTCGTGGATCCAGCATTCTGAACTCAAATCCAGTTCCCGATTGGTGTTTGTGTGACATTTTGCACCCTTTCCCTATGTCTGCTCTGGTTTTCCTCTCATATTAGGAAAGACTTGTCTGTAATTTTAAAATAAACTGACGTAAGGGTTGGTGTGTGCCTGAGTGGACTAGTGTCACGCCCTGCTGCCGGGATACCTCCAGCCTCACCACCCTGAATTGAATTAAGTAGGTTTGAGAATGACCGACAGCTTTATACAAAACATTTGTAAGAATAAAAGGGAAATTGCAATGAAAAGCTTTAGTCACAAACATTATAATAATGTAGAAATGTTCATTAAAAAATCTGTTCTACACAAATTTGTGCCTGTTGGCGTTCCAACCCTGCCACATCTCTGAGAAGTCTCTTTTCTAGGTGATGACTGGAACTCCACACGATACTCCAAGTGATCTTTCGCTAATATGTTGTAAAGTTTCGCTGACATCATTTGAGCCTTTTTACTTGCATCCCAAAATGATTTACATACTTTTATGTATGTGTTTATTCACACCGACTTGCCTTACTAAGGTGCTAGTCCAGTTTTGAACATTTTCAATGTCGTTCTGAATTGTTATCATAATTTCCTTAACACTTCTATGCTTAAAGTTTTTGTATACTGTGAAAAGTTTCCAAGTCTCCTCACTATAACTCCCTTGTTGTTGATATCTTCCCTGCCGGGACCCCTTTTTTTGAAAACTACCCCCATTCCAGAAGTGAAGGGGCAAGTTGATTTTCACCTTGAAATAGAAAGGTGTTTGAAATGTGACCTTACCCTGCTATTTTGGAGGCATTTTTGATAACTACCTTTGCATTGCCAGGTTCAGACAATGTGCAGAGCTCCTGGTGTCACAGATGCAACAGGATAAGAGTTGGCATTATTAGAATGACATTTCACATTTCATATTTTGTGACTTTCCTTTCATGGTTTTCTCTGCTTTGTTTCACCCAATTAGGGTTCTGAATCATGGGGAATATGTATTTTAATACAGCTTCTCACTTATTATTTATTGTGGTTAAAATAATTTTGCATTGTTTTTGGTTTATCACGGGTGGTGTTAATTAATGAAGAGGATAAAAGGTGAGTGCTGATGTCCTGTCCCTATCCGAGATTGTGAATAAATCTTTATGTCTTAAGCATAGTGAATTTCTTGTTATTGATCTTCTTTGACGTTTTGATTTTTAGTTCACACTTAACATTTGAGAGCAAATCTTTTGAATTTCAGTTTCAATGTTTAACTTGACCTTTGACTTTGTCTATTGACCCGATCCTTGTCCTTGCTCACTGGTATATTTTCTCATGGTAGCAGTATAGGCAAATGGAAGTTTCATTTTCAGTTAGTCTTTGGGTTAAAAATCTCTGCTTTGAAATTTTGACTATGATTTAGATTTGTGTCCTGGTTTGTTACCACATAAGACTCAAGGTTTGATTTTCACCCATATTTTTGACTGCACTTTTTCTCCTGGTCCCGTCACATAATGAAAAATTAAAAGTTTTTCATCTGTGACTGTGTACACGACAAATTGCGAGAAAGTGTGGTGGCTGGGGCCGAGCCCTACATTAATCCTTAGTCAGTTAAACAGGCTTTATTTTATACAATGAGCATGTTACCAATCAAATTATGTTAGAAATTAAATGGCTTCATTGTACAAAACAGAAGTATAGTAAGACAGCAGGAGAAAGCATCAAGGAGGAAAGATGAGAAGATGAGGGAGAATGAGGTGTGAAAGACTTACAAGTGGTGGGTGTGCAGATGAGCAAGATGGAAATGTGATAGGCCCTGATGCATATTTCCTTCCGTTTTGTTCCTTCTGTAAAGTAAAGCACCTTCTGATGACACTTACAGCAAAAACAGCTATGCAATAAAGACTGATTGCTTTATACCGAGTGTATTAGAGAAGGCAGTAAACCTGTTAGCACAGATCATCTAAGAGATGAGAGGGACTCAGATGAGTGTCATAGATTGAACAAATGGATACCAATTTCGGAATGGAATAGAAGAGGTATGTGTCTTCAGTTTCTTATGAGAAAAGGGGCTTTACAGAGAAAAATACAATGAAGTGTTGACACAGCTTGTCAATGGTCATTCACTTAACATCAAGATTTTAAGGCCACTGTGCTTCACCTCTGCTACATTCAATCAGTAGAGAGTAACAGATAGAAGTATCACAAAGCAGAGTTGTTGTGATTTCTAGGCTTAAGTATGCAAGAAGGTTTACAAGAATGATGGATAATGCCTAAAAAATATCCAAAATGGAGCCAAACAATAAGATACAAACAGGGGAAACTAGGCTGCATCACCATAAGCTTTAATAAACTTCAAGGAATATTCCAAACGAAGGAGAGCAAACAGTAAAAACCACTAGTTCAGAAATTTTCCAACAAAGGAAATATATTTTGTAGGAGAATAACAAAAAAATAAATAAAAAGCAAAAGGTTGTGCCAAAAAGACAACCCAAAACAAACAAATTCAGATCGAGAACCAAGAATTAAATCCTATAGAGCTAAAAATATGGAAAAAAAATACTTACAAAACAATATCACCAAACCATTTTCAGTGCCATTTGAAAATATTCACCTTTTTCCAAGAATATATTGGCAAAGAGCAGTACTCCAGCTGACATGGTGGCCCTGCCTCGAAAGGTTTCACTGACAAAACACTAAACTGTATATAAACATAATACTAAATAATTAGCCACAACAATATTCAAAACACAAAGATAAAAAACATAACAACATACAAAATATTATTTAACAAAACATAAAAATAACAATTCAAATAAGAATTGACATGAGCCAAGGACAAAACCCTGGCTAGACGATAAAAAGAATAAGTTGTGTCCCAAGGCATTAAAAAAGATCTGAAGAAAACAAATGGGACATCATCATGGCAGAGTAGCTAGTTAAATACTTTACTGTGAGTAAGATATCCTGAAATGAAATGCCTGGTTTGCCATCAAACATCTTGCCCCCTACTGTGGCAAAGGGTATAGGCTGCCCTCTCCAAAATGTAACTTTTGGGAATGTTGTATTCCTTAAACATTTGTAAATCTTGGAATTCATTAAACTAACTTTTATACAGACTAGGCCATCCTTCAACACAAACTGGAGATGAGAATCATGCCCATACATCCATTTTCTAACCTGCCTGTACAGTTCAAGGTAATGAGGAGCCAGTGCCAATGCTGACAGTGCTGGGCATGAAATGGAAAGAAATTCCACAAATGTAAAGTGGCCTATCCATTACAAAAAGAGAAATTGGGCAGGGAGTCCCTCAAACATGAAAACAAAATGAACAAAAAAATACGACTACACCCAGCCAGCTAGGCGCCTCCCTGCTACCTGAGCAATGAAAACTGAGCCGAATTGGCAAGGAGATGTTTACCACAGCAAATTCATCAAAGCTGCATTAGAGGGGATTAAAACAAAAACCCATTTCAAGCTTTGTTATTTGGTGAAAAGGTGAAATGCTCACTCAGTCACACAGTCTGTTTCAATTGGATACTGAATGAGCACCATAACCACTAGGAGACAACACCTCATGCGTAAAAAAAAAACATGCAGAGATTTATGTTGATAGGTACTTCACAGGAGGTTTATAGCTCCAGGAATATATGAATAATAAAAAATTATGCATTTTACCATTAAATATCAAAAGGTTATAACTAGCAGTCCCTGCCATACTACATTGCTCTTTACTATAATTCTTTGTAATTGCCAGAAAGTTAAGGACTCTTAGGAGGAAATATAACAATGCTTTCATTCCATTGGCTTTCTGAGCCCATTATTTCAGTCTGACGTCAAGAGGAGCTGAAGCCTTTCCCTGCATAAGCAAACATAAGGAGGGAAAAATCAACACTGGATAGGGCGCCAGTCCACAGCCAAGCCTGCTCATGCACACACAAATACACAGGTATAATTTTAGTTGGACTGCATGCCAATGGAAGACATGAGTTAGAGATGCACTAAGAGAACAGGTAATGTCAGTCAAGGAATTGACCTGGAAGTCTAAGTCTTCTGCCAGCAAATTTGCTTCACCACTTTGACATTTGAGATTTGCAAGATCACCCGACTTCAGCCGATGCAAATACGTAGTTGGGAATCAAACAAAGTCCAAGATGTAGTAACCCCATGTATGTCACCACAAGTCCTACCTACTGGCTTCAAGCCTATCCTGCTAGGAACCAACCCTTGTTAGAACATTTCTCATCAAACCCTTGTTGGTGGTCTCACAACCACAGGAACGGCTGGTAAATGCCACTCATTTAGAAATCGGATCATTGTTACTTGAAAACTTGCTCAATAAAAGGGCCTTGTGCTGTGGTTTATGCTAAATTTGAACGACATATTATTATTATTATTGCACAATGGTAAAGTGGTTCATATTGCTACCTCACATCTCCAAAGACCAGGATTTAAATACTGACCTGGTCATTGTCTGTGTGGAGGTCTTCTCATGTCTGTGTGGGGTTTTCTTCGGGCATTCCACATTCCAAAAAGGTGCCACTTAGTTCAAATGTTGATGTGATGGACTGGCACTGTATCCCAACTTGATTCCAGAGAAATTCCACAGAAGAGCAGCTAGGCTGATTCTGGAACTAAGAGGGATGAGTTAGGAGAAGAGATTGAAGTCGCACCTTTTCAGTTTGAGATTAAGAGGGAACATAAATGAAGTGTTTAAAATTATGAAAGGAATACAGTTGATTCCAATTGTTACTTAAAAAATGATTCTGCAACAAGAACACGGAGACATGGTTGGAAACTTGTTAAATGTTGATTTTTGCACGCATTTTAGATGGCTTTTCTTCACACAAAGAACTGTAGATGCATGGAAAAAATTACTAAGTACTGTGGTGCAGATTTGGGCTTTCTGGACTTTCATATCTCAGTAATTTTGGACAATCTAGGTGACTAGGATGGACAAGCATCTTGGGCTGAATGGCCTGTTCTTGTTACCATTTGCCAGTGATGTAAGGATAGTCTCCAGCCCCCTCCCATCTTGTAAATAGGAAAAATTAGTATGAACATGGAGAATTATTAATGTCAGGTATGTTTACTTTGAACATAACACGTATAAAAATGTAATTAGTAAAATATATGAAAAGGAGCAGATGTCTGGCCTGAATTTTCATTTTATGAAGTGTTTTTTGTAATAAGCAACATCCCAAAGCACTTTTATAATTTTAGATTTTTTACAGTTGGAGCACAGGAAGTTTAGGTGATTTATCAGAGTCATGCAGTTGGTCAGGGGGCTTTCTGACTTGTAGTCCTTGACTGCTAGACCACCCTGCCTGCGGCATGTTCTTTTATTTGTTACTTAGCAAATAAGAATAATAGGAAAAAAAACATACGGTAGTAAAAAAAAAATGCTGATGACAACAGGCTATAGTCCTGTAAATAAGGAAGGAAGGAGAGAGAGCAGCACTCAGCTTTTTCCATGCGTGAAGCATTCCATTGAGTTGTCCACATCATTTGGGAGTGTTAAGATAGCCGAGAAACACAGGAAGGAGTGCAGTGAGGTAACAATGAGCTGGAACTGTTTTAGGGTTTGTTCTGCACACAATTTTACCTGTAAATTGTGATAATATTATTAAGATATACTTTGTAGGTAAAGTGTGTTGATGAGTCTGGATCATGGATTTAAATTAAATTGAAGGTTCATAAGTGAAAACTGTACCAACTGGGAATATGTGAGATTTCAGGAGATGTATATTATTTTAAAGTTGGCTTACACCTAACATGCTATTCCAAAGCCCATAAGTTCTAAGGGTTACATTTGGTTCTCTTTAGGTTATAAAAAGTGAGAAAACAAGTACGCACGAAAACGGTTGTGTTTCCAGGTAGTAAATCTCTATGTAATTTCAGTTTAAGAAACAGTGACAAAAATAAGCTGCCAATAGTGGTCATGTTCATCCTCTTAATGGCTATTCTCCTCCACTCTAAGGGAAAATCGAAACTGTGCCAGTAATTGTGCAACACCCTATTCTTTCCCCATCTAGTAATTAAATCAGTCCCCATAAGAGACCCCTGCTTGTGACATTGTTTATGACGGTACTACTCTCATATGTGGTTGGTCTCATTGAAGCCAGGGCTCTGCATAGAAAGAATGTAATGGAGTCTGAGAATCATATAAGAGTGAACTTTGGGGTCTTCACCTCAATGCTCCAACATTTTATGTAGGGGGCCCTGAGCCAGTGCCAGTGACAGGGGCTAGATTTTCTGTATTGACCGCATGTTCTAGTTTTATTGGTAACTGGAGATAAGTTAATGGAATTACAAATTACAATTCAGTTCATGTTTACCTCACTTCTGTTACAGGGTGAAGACTGAGAGCACTTGCTCAGATTTACATATATAATATAATAAGACTAAACCACAGAACCTCATAGCTTTTACAAAAACAGATGCACATAAAAATGTTAAAGCAGCAGTAAAACAGAAATCTGTCTCAATGGCTAAATGTAATGAAAATTATGCTCATATCAATTACAGTTAACATAAGAAATCAGATATAGCCTGCTGGTATGGGAAGCTAGGAAACCAAAAAAAACACTTAGCAGCAGTAATGGGAGAAATTAACATCTGAGGTCAACAGTTGTTAATAACGGAGAGGTACTCAGACCTAGGCTAACAGCCTCCAGGCACTTGCAAAAGTCCACAACTTTATAAACTGAAGTAGAAGGAGACAGTTTACCGTTTCATTGGTAAGACCTGAACCCATACTTCACATCACTCCAATGTTTCATTCTTGTGGATAAGAGCATTCACTCAAACTGGCAGTGGTCTCAAGTGCCTGAGGAGAATACTGAGAAGAAAAATTGTATAAAGAAGGGTTAATAATGGATCATACTGATTGTCAAGCTTTTATTTTGAAGCAATTGGCTAACAAATCGAGTTTCAGTCCGAACAGCTAAGCAGTAGCTCTACTCAAGCTGTACTAAATTAACAGAGTGAATCTTCACCCTGGACTGAAATGCTGAGGTAGCTGCGGTATCCATTATGCGGCAGACTGATCTTTCTACAGTTCTGGGGCCGTATAACTAAACACTTAGCCTCCCGGTGTAGTTTTATTAATCCTTAGAGTTTTTACCATGCAAGCATCTTGGCAACTGTACTGTATGCATCTGAAAGTTTTCATTAATAATTTCAGAGAAAGCAGGACCCACACCATTTAAAGTTTTCTATGCTAGTGTTATGTTACAGCCAGCGGATGTTGTCTGGCATATGTTTATTTCACTTTAATTTTTGATGTTTTTGAATTATTATTATTTTTTTTTTTTGGTTTTATGGAATTTTTGTTAATAGTATTTTATGCAAATACTAGTAATACTCGGATCTCTGGTCTTCAAAGAAGTGCCTCAATGAAACACAGCTGCCCCCAGGTCACTCCACCAGTTGCTGCAATCCATTGTTTCTCAGGCTTGTTTCCAGACAGACATACTGTTTGCTTGCATGGCCGTTCTTTTGACCACACCATCACGGAAGCTCAAGAACAACCCAGAGGAAGCCCACACCTTCATCTTCTTGCTGCCATATGTGATAAAACAATCAGTCAGTCTGTGCAATGTGCTTCACGATCAGCAGAGCTCCCCAGGGTTCTTTTATTTTCTGCAATACTGCATTCCATCGTCTCTGTTTTGGGCCCATTGATCTGTTGATTACTTGTCACGCCTCTCTAGAAACAGAACAACCCAGGACACTCTGCTGAAGTTTTTGCATTGTCCTTCACTTTTAAGAGAGTTTCCATGGTTCTTTTTCTGTTTAGAATGTCATGTGCATGTGCAGCTGTTGTTTTCCTGTCATCCACAATGTGTTGCCACTTGCTGTTAGAAAGACCCAAAGCCCAATTTCATGGCCAAAGTAAACCTCATAACTAATTAATGAATCATGTTACTGTACCATGGCATAAGTTCTCGGTTGAGATCAAGATCGAGCTTCAGGGCCCAGTGGTTCACAAGTGTTTGAGTGACAAATAATCCTTAGCATTTCATATATACATTGTATAATTGTTATGTATTGTGTATATGTGATTCAAGGCCATATTCCTTGTATTTAGTAGGTGGAACTGCAAGAAGCAGGGTTATCATGATGCCAGTTGGTGGGACCACCATCAACCTTTATGTTGTGGTTGAGGAGAGCTCCAGCAAAGCGTCATTGTGTATTGTGCAGTGCATTTCTTCTCTAAGTGCTACTCTTAGATTTAATATTTTATTGTGGATTTTTAGTTTGTCTTTGATTCCTGATTCTGGGATTCTTGTTCTCCTTGGCTCACCCTTTTTTAAGGCAAACCTTGTTGCCTCATTTTTTTCTATATCTTGTTTTTCTTTTGTTTATTTAATACATTCTTTGAAATTAAAGCACATGTAGTAAAATGTTTCACTGTTTTCCTCTTCCTTAAAGAGCACTTTGTATGTACTTTTGAGCATTTTCATCTTTTTAAAGGTGGTGCCCCATTTTTGCGCCTAAGCAAGCCTGAAAGCCTGCCTGTTGAGTGTGGGATCTGGCTGCCTGGGTGTTTCTGTGTCTGAGCAATGAAGTTCTGGTTAGATTTTTGCTTATTTTGAGGCCTCTTCGCCATTTTTTATTGGAGCACCATTACATTTAGAAGAAAGTTTCTGAAATCCACTGTGAATTTAACTTTTAAGATTTTTAATTAAAATTTAAGATTTTTGAACAAGGGACACTTCTTTACCCAAGAAGTCATTGCAGTCTGGATGAAACAACTGAGTCAACTTGCTGAAGTGACATACTCCTCCTTCTTTAAAAACACTGCTTGAGATAGTGAAATAACCTAGCTACCGTATATACTCGCAGATAAGTTCTCCTACGGATAAGTCGGGACTTGATTTTACCGTATAATTTCTGGTAATTTATAATGTCGGCTGTATAAGTCGAATGCGGAAAACTCGTGCTATTGGTCCAAGAGATTATGATATGCTAATGCCCACCTGAGAGAGTAACCACGGAGCACACTGTCTTTTTGTTTTCTGTGTATTGTGCCTACATGACCACACGGTAATACCTAAACTATTCCAAAGTGACATTTGCACTGATTTGTGTTTTTTGTATCTTTCACCCTCATACACCTTTATTTTAAGAGCATCTCTTATCTATGATGGAGCGTTTGATCAGAAGAAAATATAAAGCTGGTTTTAAATTAAACGTCGTTAAAGTAGTGAAAGAAATTGGTAACTGCGCTGCTGCAACAAAATTCGATGCGTCTGAGAAACTGATGCAGGATTGGAGGAGGCAAGAAGATGTAAAAAAAAAAATGATGTGTTGCATTTTTGAACAGGAGTACAAGTCAGGGTCTGATTTTATGATCGATTTTTTGGGTTTCAAAACCCAACTTATACGTGAGTATATATGGTACTAAATGACCACATGAGCTGTGCCAATTAAATTGTTACCTTGAGAATTGGAATGACGTGTGAGGAATTTGACTCTTCTGTCTATCTTCTGTTTGAACAAAACACTTAGAATTTATGGAAATGCTTTAGACCCGTGCTTCCCAAAATCGGTCCCGGGGACCCCCTGTGGCTGCAGGTTTTTGTTCCAGCCAGCTTCTGTTTTCAATTAGACTCCTGGGCTAATTAAATGAACTGTTATTTCTCAAGTTCTGTATTTTAGGAACAATATAGAAATTCAAAAACTAAGTTTGATAAAATATATATATATATTAAAATGTCCCAATCATTTATATGGGAATGATGTATTTTTTTTAAAAAATATTTTCTTTATTGTTATTCTACTTTTTCAGGTGTTCTAATTATTTAATTAATCCATTATTTACTACTTGCAGCCTTTGATTATTCAGTGCTGTTTTCCTGGGTGTGTGCACTGCTCGTTTTTAATTATCATTAATAAGATACAATAAAGGGAGAAAACTGCACAGAGAAAGGGCAAAATATAATGAAATCAACAAAAGAGAGTTAAACATTTGCATCTCTAGCAAAAACAGAAATATTTCTAAATGTCTTATACTGTAAATGTAATATTCATGCTGTTGTGCTTTCCTGAAAGTAGAATAAGAGAAAAAAATACCAGCTAATTAAATGAGATCAGTGTTATCAGGTGTTGTCACTGATTAGGAATCTGGTTGAAGCAAAAACCTGCAGCTACAGTGGGTCCCCAGGACCCCTGCTGTAGAATATGAGATACCATAAGGTTGGAAAAATAAACATGCCATCCAAGCAGCAGTGGAAAGGTTTTGGTGCCTCCAAATTCATCAGTTCATTGCAGAAAACTATGACATGACTAGCATGGTGCTAGGAAATAATGCAAAAATATTTTCATCACCCAGCTTTACTCGCTTCCAAGGCCTGTATTGAAATGCTCACCTTCTGTGTGGAGTTTGTATGCTCCCCAGTTCTCTGTGGGTTTTCCTAATCCAATACACAGGATCATGGGGAGCTGGTATCTATCCCAGCAGGAGCACCAGGAGAAAAATTCAAGTGCAAGTTTATTGTCATGTGTACATGCAGCACATAGTGCACATACTACAATGAAATTCTTACTTGCATGTCTCCGCAGAACAGTTTGCACTAATGCAATACCAATCAAAAGACATATGCATAAATAAAATTGAATAGTTTTCAGCGTATACTTATTTATATGTGGGTGGGGCAAAAATTCCTGGAATTGCTAAAAAAAAAAAAAAAAAAAAAAAAAAAATTTATTATAAAACTTACAGCAATTCCCTTTTAGTCACCATCAAAACACTCTCCTTGAGGTGCAATACACTTGTCCCAGCGCGTCTTCTATTCCTGGAAACATTTCCTGTACTCCTCTTTTGTTACCAAGCCTAGTGCCTCCTGTGTTTTTTGCTGAATTTCTTCCATGGTAGCAAACCTTGTTCCGTTCAATCTCAGTTTGAACTTAACAAACAAAAAGAAGTCACAGGGAGTGAAAGCTGGTCAATACAAAAAGTGTGAAGCAACAACCCCATTGTTTTTGGTCAAAAAGTCTTTGACAATGCAGTGTGTGCAGGTGTGCTGTAATGGTGCAAAATCCAGTTTTGCATGTGCCACTGTTCCAGTCTGTTTCTTTCTGGTACTTTCCTGGGAATGCCTCAGCATTTCAATGTAATGTTACTGATTAATAGTCTGTCAATGGGGAACAACCTCTTCCAACAAGTCTGTCACTGTCAAAAAACACGATCGTCATTGTCCCTTGAAAATCTGCCATGGTGGCTTGGGTAAAACAAATTGCCAAAGTGACCTGCTTGATTGGAAAATAAATACCAGAAATGCACACTTGATCAAGTCATCATAAAAATTTCTAAAATATTTAAATGTGCTCCTTAACTGTAATGCTGAGCTCCATAATGAAAGATTATAACTTCATTGACTGACAACAATTCCTGAAAAGGCTTAATAGACAATAGAAAAGGCTTATCAAATTTATTTCTGATTTTTTTTTTTTTTAATTTTAATCACTGGAGTGGTCCATTTTATTTTTTATGGTTTGGATAGTTTTTCTTCAGCAGCCTTCTTGATAACTTCTATAAATCTTTCCCACTCACCCAAATGTTTGGGGATATAATTAATGTCTATTTTAGCTATAAAGACACTTTTTTTCTCAGATCTACTGCACTTTGTTCAAACAGGCAGGGTTAAATTGTCTGCAGATTTGACAGGACATGTGCAATGAACATGGTTGTGGTTCATGGATTAAAGCAGGGGTTCCCAACCTGGGGTGCCCACATTCCCAGGGGGTGTGAGATAGCATTTCAGGGGGTGCGACAAAGAGGAAGGCTATATTTTGTGATTCGCCAAAATTGAGTGAGGTGATTTGTCTGACTTCATGGTGCATTTGGTGTCTGGCAGTGTGTTGTCACTTGTAGATCATTTATTAGTTACTGCTCCTGTTCTATGATATGAAAGGAATCGAGCATTGTGCACACAATTGTCACCAGTGAATGAGCCGTAAAATGCGTGTTCTCACAGGTTCCATTCTGCGGGTGGAGCGTTTGTAAAGGCGAATAACTTTTATAGAGAATGAAATTTGGACCTTACAACTTTTATTTGAAGCATTTCTTCAAATTAAAGAAGTGTTAGGGTCATTTCCAGTAAATGTAACCAAAACTCTATTCCTTAAAAATATGTCCCTGCAAGCCGATTTTATTTGGAGTCAACAATCCAAGAGTGCCAACTTTGATTTGGATAGTTGACCTGGTAATAACTTATGTGTGCCACAGATACACTAGAAATGATCAGAGTGTATCTAGCGGTGGCTAAAACGTATCAATCTGTATAAAATTTAAAGTCAAATTTCAACTGTACTATTAAATACTGAAAATAAAGGCAGAATTAATCTCATCAAGAACAGAGACAATAGTGTCTTGAATATTGGTGTGTGTAAAGCTGCACCCTTTAGGAAAGGGTATTTTATCAGCAAAGGATGGAAACACCTCACAGTCAAACCCACTACAACAACCCAAAACAAGTGAATGAAAGTGATTCATCAAATGAATGGACAGCAGGATTTCCAGGGTTCAAGTACAAGAAATCTATCTTAGTGCAGATGGGGATGTGAGACTATAGTTCCTAACCAGGCTTAGTCCTGCTTTGTGCCTGATGCTCTCTTTCACCACATAATAGAAAATAGCTGGCTTCTAGAAAATTTGGGGGGAATGGAGATTGATCGAGAAGACTAATTTGAACAGCTGGATTGAGAGGAGACATAATTGACATTTTTAAATTTATGAAAGGAAAATATTCCAGTGGATCCAGGTGTTTACTTTAAAATAAGTTCAAGAAGGACACTGAGACACAAGTGGTAGCTAGTTAAGGGTAAATTTTTCATAAACATTAAAAAGAATTATGAATTTAGGCAGTTAAACTTTAAGATGTGTTAACAAGTTGAGGGGACAGATGGGAGAAGATTTTAAATGCTGCAAGACATGTCCTTTAGGGAGTTGCTGAAAAAGTGGAGGAGATATACATATGTAAAAGAATTTGCGCTGGTCTTTTGAACAGAAGACATTTCTAGACATTACAACTTCCTGTTGTAAGAAGTGTGCCCTTGTGTTTCGATTGACAAGGGGTTATTGTGCATCCAAGTAAGTGCTGACCTCATAGGTTTGTAGAGTCTGACCTGAGAAGTGATTCAGTTGCTTGGATGAAAGCAATTCCAAAAGGAGGTTTAACATCATTTGATCCTGAGGTGACTTGGGAAAAGAACAAAGGCCAGAATCTTATACACTGTATGTGAGCGTGAAAAATGGAGATGAAGGTGATGAAAGAAAAGACTTTTGATGGGTGTAATTTCATAGGCTGCCCCAAGGTTTCAATTACTGACCCTGACAAGAAAAGGTGGGGGGATATTGTGAGTGATATGTGGAAGTAAGGGCCATAGGATATGTTTTACCCAGGTCACAATCTCAGTGGCATAGAGCCTGCATTTTTAAAATTAAGAATAGCAGAATTCTTCAACCTGTTTGACATGAGTAGACACTACTTTTATTTATACCCAAGTGTAGGCTGAGAGGAAAGAAGTGAAGACTGATAAAAGATGAATGAAGGAGTTGGATCAAGCAGTGTGGTCTAGTAGTTAATGAAATGGCCTATAAACCACAAGGTTGCTCATTCAATACATGACCCTATGCGAGTCATTTAACCTGAGAGCCTGCCATTTATAATGCCCCCAGAGATGGCATATGACATAGTAATGTGGCATATAAAATATTTTTTGTTTGTGTATCTGCTCAGCCACCACCCTTTTTTTTCAGAATGCAGATTTTAAAAGTGGGATCCTAATTCCAACTGCAATCCTGCAGAGTTGTCACAGACAGTTTTAAACATGCCTATCATCATAACCACAGATTACACACTTAATAGCTGAGCTGGAAACACAAGGCATTTTTTTTCCATGGAGATCATTTACCAAGCAGGCAACACTAAGAATTTTTAAGCTTCTTTCACTGGTTCAATAAGATAGCTACCATTCCTTCCTACATATAATTTACCTCCAACATGAGTTTAAAACTCAAAAAACTAATGAGTGTACCAAGAGCAGACACACGGGAAAAAGTTACCAGAGGCAAGGCTTGTTAAATTTGGTTTTATTCCCACATACAATATTAGCTCACAAAAGCGTATATGTTAGCCGAACAACATGGCTTTAATTATAACTTTGCCTGTAAATATGCAATTTTATTCTTGTTGAAACAAGTGCCGCAGTGCTAGAAGCCAATAAATGGAAGAGAAACGTAGGTGGAAATTATGAGGTGTGCAGCTTAGAAAAAAAATTAAATGAAGATCTATCTTTCAGAGAGTAATGGCTGTCTGGTTCTTCCATTTCAGGTGACTACAGAAAACAATAACAATCTGAATTGAGTAGCCCTTGAGTCCAGTGTCACTTTTAAAAGTTGATTTTAAGGTTACAAAACTTTCCATCATTTTGTGTGAATTTCCTTCTACTTTTAAAATAATTGAATTGTTTTCTCATGCTTGCAATGTTTCTTTGTGTTTTTTTCCACACCCCAAAGGTATGCTGTAATGACAGCTCAGACATAGTGAGAGGGTCAAGAGCAAGGAAGATGATTAATTTATTAGCCAAAACAACAGCTAAGAATCGAAGTCATCTTTCCAAATAGAGTCAAAACCAAGAAATCAAACTAATATAAGACATTTAATAATAATAAAATAATAATAATTCATTACATTTATGTAGCGCTTTTCTCAGTACTCAAAACAAATGAAGGGATTGTGTTCAAAAAATGCTTTAATTGCCTCACATTTTTATGCAATCATTTTGTTCACCCCACTGAATTAAAGCTGAAAGTCTGCACTTCAACTGCATCTGAGTTGTTTCATTTAAAATTCATTGTGGTAATGTACAGAACCAAAATTAGAAAAAAGTTGTCTCTGTCCAAATATTTATGGACCTAACTGTAAGTGATGTTATGCGGGTTGTTACCAAAAATGAGAAAACAACTAATAGTGGTGTCTGTGGGGAATAATAAATTATGATTGAAAGTATTTTACAACACACTTGCCGTGCGCCTTCAATTGGTAAGCCTATCTAAAACATGCACAACAAAAAGTAATATGACCTTGCAGGAGAAAGAATTCCAAAACAATAAAAGGTGTCATTTTGCTTGGCTTTTCTCTAAAAAAAAAGAATGAAATTATTAATTAGCTTAATGATTTTTGAGGCCAAGTAATGGCTACAAAAATGAAAGCATGTCGGATAAAAGAGTGACCATAAATTGACTGTGTAAATATTGACTATATTGGACTTCGGCCTCGTCCAGAATCATTTCCTGCATTGAGCACAAATCCGCCAGGTTAGACTGCAGTCTTTTGAATGAATTTAAAATGACCAAATATTCAATTGCCTATTTGTTCTTTTACATCTTTATTCTATTTGGTGGTACTTACATCAGCCAGACAGATACACATAATCAATAGACGGCTGGGTGATCAATCTTAGATTTCTTCTCCCACTGCCTAGTCCATCCCCATACCACTTTCATATGATATTCCAAATTAACTGATATGTAATAATACCAAATCTGAAGGTGCCAATAATTTGCAGAGCATCTCCTATTTCAACAGTAAAGGTAGAAACCAGGTCCCAGAAGTTCAAATCTCAGATAAGTGCATGTCTGGAACTCCTCCAAGAGACAAGCCCATGGTAACGTCATGTAGCCCTGAGCAGTGCATGTGTTATAAAAAGAAATCTCATAATTTCTCCTTAATTTTCTCCACCTTGAAATTATACTTTGCCAGTTCCAAAAATGTAGTGTTCCTTTGTGGTATAACTGCTGCCGGCATTTGGCATGATTGTGGTGGCTCATGATCTTCTGTGTTCTGGCAGATGCCATATGCCAGTGAAAAGACTTAGAGATGTGTTGGGAATGAGTGGTGGTTGAATCAGGGTTACGTTTAGATTCATGAAGACCCCACAATAAGGAAAAACATTGCCCCCCTATGGATCCTTTCAGTGCTGTCATGGATAGAGAAGAATTGGCTTGCAACAAGACTAAGGCCCACAGTCTTTGAAGTCAGCCTTTTTACCAAAAAGTGCTGGTACCATTACCAAAAGATAGAGTTTATTGTAGTGAGTTGCCTTGTATGAGGGGCTCACATTGTTTAATAGACCAAGGTCAATTAAGGGCAGCTTGGAGCCTGATTGAGTGAAATGATGACTACAGCTTTATCAAGATTATGGATACAGGAAGGCAGAGGGGATGACTGAGAAATATGAAAGTATTGTGAAGGATCTGGATCCAGATTTAATTGAGGGGCTCTGGTACCTATGCCATTCTCTATTACTTTGCTACTTAGAAAGAGGTGCACAATTAATGAAGAGAGGATGGCTTGAGTGTTGTATCAGCCATTCCTTTTGGATCCTCACCAATAGCACACATATGAGGTAGAAGCATATGCTTCCAACACAATAGGAGTTAAATCAGTACATCTAGAGTAGCCAAGATGACAATAACTGTCATTACTGATCTAGGCAAATCATTTTTCACTTAAATTGAATGAATTATGTTTTTGCTTCCAGTGAAATTCATGCCATTCACTTAGGAAAAAAGTTGTTCAGGTCCAGACAGGAAGTATTTACATCCAATAATTCCTCATTTGTCTGCCTGTCATTTAATGTTAAAATAAAGATCTCTAGTGAAAGAAGATAATGGGTTGTGTGCATATCCTCAACTAGGATAAGGTAGTTTCAATGTAACTGTCAGTGGCAACTTTCCATGTGCTTAGTGTGCACAATGGTGCGTTGTAGCATTGCTTCATGTGGAAATTATAGAGCAAATCACATTTTTTAAAAACTGTACTGCACTCCTTCCTGGCGATTTTAATGAGAGGCAGGAATAGAATTGATTTTGCCAATGTGGTAAACATGAAAGTAGGAATTATACTTTAGAAAGCCATATTCCTTGTTTTACACCCGAATCAATTTTAAATTAAAAAGTAAACACTATAGTAAGTTTATATTTTGCAATAGTGAAATTGCCTTTACAATGAATTTTAGTGTCATATTTGTGAAACCTGCCTGTGTAATTCATCACTACTTCTCACTTAAAGATCTAAAATGGTGTATTATTTTTTCATTTTCTTTTTCCTTATAATTATTAATTGCAGTGTAAACTACCTTTTGCAGTACATTGTCCATGTGGCTTTTTCCTCCTTCTGAAGTTTTCAAGACTCCCATTCATGTCATCGGCGATTTTCAATTCTTTGATTTGAGTTGAAACTGTTGTGTTCAAGCATTATTTGTGATTACTATGATAAACAAAAAATGAAAAATAATAAATAATTATGCTTATTACTGTTTAATTTTTACACATCATTTCTAGGGGCATTCTGGTACTAGATGTCAACCAAGAATTTGCCAAATTCCTATGCACTGGTGCACCACTTTGCTTAGAACAAGAGGTTCTTGGAGTGCAAGTTTCTGTAGTTCCTTTGCCAGTTGGCTTTTGTGAAATCAGATATTCTGCTGAAGCCAGTTATCATGGATGTTCCTTTCATCCTTTATTGACAGAACCTAATAACAACAGTTTTTATTTTCTGTATTCTACATCTTACTTTATTTTGTAGTTTCTTTTGATGTTTTTCCGGTAGTCCTTGAGTTACGTTAATGTCTCTCATGATCATCACCTTGATGAGATGTTGTTTTTTTTATTGTTATTATTCTTGCAAAAATCACTATCAAGGCTAGTGTGTGACTTGTATGAATTTTTATAAGCCACATTGTTATCCAGTCACCGGTGTTACCCATTTTCAAACATCTTGCAGCCCTTTTTCAAATATCAGGATAGCTGGCTATCTTGTTATTCACTGGAATCTTTGGCTGGTGTCGCCATTTCACATCCATATGTAAGGTGCATGATGGTTCAAAGAGAGCATTGGGACCAATGGAATAGAACAACTCAAAATAAAAATGATGGTCAGTTCTTCAAAGAATCCAACAGACCACTAATTTAGTATGGCAAAGACATGGACTCATTTAGACTTTACACTTGTTTGTCAACATACTACTTCAAGATGCTGATGGCTTCATCCTTTGTTGTGGTAATATATAATAGTTTTCTATTTGCTTTGGGTCCTGAGATTCATAGCCATACTAGAGTTTTATTTGAATTGATTGAGACATTGCCCACCCATTGTTTTTGCTTTGACATGTTTAGTCTTCCTGTCATCAGTACTCTTTTTCAGCTCATGACCGACACTCCTGGCTACAACATTCTTGTTATATATGATAGTAATGAGAGCACTTCATTTTCTTAGCTTTATGTTACTATGCCATGGCTGTCAACATATCTTTGCTTAACTGGGTGTTGTCTGCATCTAGACTCAAGATCTGTTTTTCACTGAGTGTTGTCTAGTGATTTAGACACTATACCTTTGAACTCCATGGCCTGCTATTGACCTATTGTGTAACTCTGAGTAAGAACGTTAATTTGCCTTTGCTCCAATTATAATAAATACTGTACATATAATCAGCTTTACATTTTTAATAACTTTTAACCATGTTTCTGTATTGTAAAGCTCCTGTTTGTTACTTTAAAAGGGTATTATGTGAAAAATAAACATTCTCAGCCACCTAAACTCGTATACTATGCAATTGGGGAACGTTTCTTTAGATGATGATGTCTATGGCAAATGAATCACTTCCTTTTTAGATTAAGGATCCTTATTTGTTTAGAGATGCATGGCTTCTAACCATATATAGTTACATGTATACAGGTATTTGAAACAAAAAATTTCATGCATTATATAAAACATTATGTTTTCATTTTCCAGCCCCTGAGCTGAGTTCCAGCCTTGTGCCCATTACTGCTGGGTTAGGCATCAGCCCTCTGCAACAATTTAACTGGATAACTGAAATGTAAATTATCCATTATTAGCTGTTATGGACAATGAAAATAATGTTGTCGTGTGGGCTAAGAGTAAAACATACTCCATACTACCAAGTTTTCATTTAAATATGCAGACATTAATCTCCATTTTTGCCTTTTATACACAATATCGTGGTGTTTGCAATCCAAGAAAATTAAGACTTTTGAAAATGTTCTCCAGTGCTGTATACTTCTGAAAAATACAATATCAGCATTGCAATGTGAACAAACTCAGAATCCCTTCCCTGATTGGATTCTACTCATTACAATGTCTCATTCCCACACTAATAACCCTTCATGGAAGAAAAACATATTCCAGTATCATGGTCATAGAAGAGCTGCTTTCCATGGCTCTTGCTGTGTTGTTTACCTGTATATATCCAAATTGTGTTTTGTACAGTTTGATTGCTGCATACTGTCATAAGAATGAGTCATAGTCATCATAAAGGTTTGGGGCAGCCACCCGTATATTGTTTCCTGGCTGTAAAAAGTTGATTTGAAATAAGCACGATGTGCATAGAACCGAGTCCAAAACAGAACTGATCATTGGCGCCGGAACTGATGCCATCAGTGGTGCTGGAATCAAGCAGGATTTACCGGGAATGGTCTGCAAGAGACTGAGAGAGACAGTTAGCACACTCCGCCACCCCCTGGTCTGGCATAGAATTACTATTATTTGGGCCCTTTAGCTGTTTCCCATGCGCACATGTGTGACAATACATACACAAAAGGTAAATAACTGACCGGTCCCTATAGTTTTGTAATAAATCCTGTGGCCAGTGGTGTTATCATCCCTTCAAGGATTTTTTGCTGAAACTCGAATGCCCAGTTTAGGCTAACATCTACATTGCA